>NC_080418.1:119761923-120961923 GCF_029873635.1 Malania oleifera | reverse complement strand
AATTATATATATTTGAAATAAAGTAAAAATTAAGAAAATTTCAAATATAATATAAGAAAGAAAAACTAAATGTACTTCACAAAATACCTATTAGTCATTCAAAAATTGCTAACTTGACTACGTGACATAAATCATGACAAGCGATATTTATACCATTACAAAGTTCAAATTATTTTCATGACGTAAGATACAAGTTCAATTATTTTAGAAAGGTTGAGGTTCAAGAGTTTTAGAAATAAATACATATTATGACATTCCTTTTGTACAAACATGTAGTTAAAATTTTCTAACCAATTCTAACTTGAGAATCACACACCCAAAATGTGTAAGCCTCAACTAAAAATGTGCAAAAGGCGGGCTTTTTGTAAAAATGCATAAGCCTTAGCATGTAATGCATTAACCTTTTTGGAATTTGATATTTTAGATTAAGCCTCGAGGTATTTTAAGCATGCCTTGCCTTGAGGCAAGTCTCGATTGAGCTTTTTAAAACACTGGTTCGTAGAAAGCAGATTTTAGAAAATAATATTAATAAATAATGAATTCAGAATGTGATCTTTCTTATTTATGTATATTCTCTACCAATTGAGATCTCATGCCATGCATGTTAAAATCTAAATTTGTGATCATTTATGCATTATATGTTCTAAGTCTCTCATATAATAAAAAATAAAAATGTAAATAGATTAATTATATAGTGAGTAAAACTTATAAAATTTTTATTCCATTATATAACAACAACAAAATCAAGTCTTAAGTCCCACTAGGTGAGGTCAATTATATGAATCATTTTCCGTCAATTTATGCGGTCACCGATCATTTCTTTTGACAAATTGAGGGATATTAAATCCTTATTCACTATCTCCTCCCAAATTATTTCAGGTCTATCCTTACCCCTTTTACTGCCCCCCACAATAACTGACTCACTTTTCCTCACTGGCGCACTATGTGGCCTACGTTGCAATTGTCCACACCATCTGAGTCGTCCCTCTCTTATCTTATCTTTTATAGGAGATGCACCTAACTTTTCACAAATATGTTCATTCCTTAATTTATCTTTCAATGTTATATTACTCATCCATTTAAGCATTCTCATCTCGACAATTTTACTTTTTGGATATTCCGTTTTTTCATTAGCCAACATTCTGATCCATATAGCATAGCTGGTCTTATAGTAGTAATATAAAACTTTCTTTTTAATTTTAAGAGTATTCTATGATCACAGAGCACACTTGAAGCACTTCTCCATTTTACGCAACCTACTTTGACTCTATGCATTACATCATCTTCAATTTCTCCTTCAACTTACATAATACAACACCAAAATTTATATATCCGCTAACAGCTAGTTGGCACTACAAAAATAGATTATGTTATTGATTTACAATAACAAATATCCTATAGAATAGAAATTTGAATTTTTTCAATCAATTAAAATTTAATTTAAAATTTATAATGTTCAAAAATTCATATTTTAAGAATGTTAATGGCTTCTTTTCATTTTTAAAATTTCCTTGATTGGTGGAAAATTTAGTTTTCAAATTTTACTTAATTTCTTGCTAAATTTAGCCCAATACAGCTGAAATATATTTTTTTTAAAAAGAAGGGTAAATTTATTAAATGAGCGACAAGTAAGAAGCTTAAATCCTCCCAAATGAAAGGAAAGTACAAAGAAGGGAGAGATGAGCTTAATCACCCTCCCAAATCATAACAAATATAGGAAAACTCTTCCCAGTCCAGATAAGACAAAAGCAAATTAAACCTAGTCCAAAAATACAGTTTTGATAAATAGTTATCATACACTTTCGCAACTGTGCAGTACTTTGCCTTGAAGATTCTTATGTTTCTTTCCTTCCAAATTTCCCAACATATGATTTCCGGAATAGCTACTTTCAACTTTCTAAGAAATCCTATGAGCTTTGATAAATTCCATGCTAAAAATATTGATTTCAGAGTTTTCAACATGACCATGTGATTACTCATTCTCTAACACACAATAGCCCAAATCTGCTTGCTAAAGTGACAATGCATGAAAATGTGATCAACCCTTCACTTTCCTTCTTGCACAAGACACACATGGAGGTCATCCTCCATCCTCTTTTTTGCCTATTGTTTATTGTAAGAATCCTGTTATTGATTGTTAGCTAGCAAAAGACACTCACCTTTAATGGAATGATGAATGAGTTCCACAAATGGTTGTATGAGATTCTTAGATTGTTGCAATTCATTGCAAAAAAGAAGGCCTTTAGTGACGGTTTCAAATCGTCACTAATAATAGCAAATTGTCACTAATACTTATTAGTAACAGTTTAGTGATACCTATGAAATGGTAACTAAAACAGCAGTCTCAACTAACTTTAAGTGACAGTTTGGGAAACGGTCACTAATAATGGAGTATTAGTGACGATTTTGAACCGTCACTAAAAGCCGAAGACCATCACTATAACTGGCACATTTTCTCGGCTCAAAATCATCACTAAAGATATACTATTAGTGACGGATTTCAAACTGTCACTAATAGTCACTGAATATAAGGTATACTCCCAAGAGGGAGGTGAATTGGGATTTTTTTTTTAAATCTTTACAAATTCTTTTTAATAAGTTCCTTTATATAGTTTTGAATCCCAGCTTTTCTTTTCAGTTATCACACACAAACACAATGATTTAGAAATCCTTTGAACTTTATCCAATCTCAATTACACAAGCATAATTTGTTTGCAATGACCAAAACTCAATCCAATCAATAATATAAGTTTGATTTCACAATAAAATAGAAATTTCAACAAGCTTTCAAAATTTAGATTTTGATATCAAACAGGTTACTTGCGTTTAAATCTGTTAATGTACTTTGATATTTATCAACGTACTTCATTTAATCAAGATTTTCGCAATCAATGTACTTTCTTTAATCAAGGTTTCTGCAATTATCAAAGTCAAATTAATTTCCAGCAATTAACTAAGCATCCACACAATTTATAAATGCATAAAATTTAAGAGAGTAGGGTAAGAAGAGTGACATTGTATTTTTACAAGGTTCGTTCCAAGACCTACGTCCTTATCCCAAGCAAACCGCTGTGAGAATTTTCCTTTTCAACATGTTGGTTTTTTTAGTCCGATCTCTGTTTTGATGCTCACAAACACAAATATTTCTTATGTGTGTGTTTTAGTGTGTGAACGGGTATTATTCAGGTCACACATAAGATCAAGAGAACAAGGAAGTCAAGGCAAGTCTTAAAGCACAAATCTGGCGTATTCCATGGAGTTAAAGAGCAAAGGAGGAAGAAGAAGATGTTTATTTCTTATTTTAATTGCATTTGATTTTATCATTTGGTTTGTAATAATGCATGCATCTGCATGATATGGATTGTATGCTCAGATTGACTATAGATTAACTATAGGAATCCCTCAAGCAATTAGGTTCTCACATCAATAGGGATTTAACTTGGGTCTTTATTTGGGCGAAAATATGGTTTGTGGACAGATTCAATCGACCAAACCTTGGCAATGTAAAATATCGTAGTCGACTGAATTGGGTAGAAGTTAGCATTTTGACTTCGCTCAATCGATCGAATGTTTTTTGAACGTATCTTCCACAGTCGACCGAACTGGCTCGTGTCTAGCACCCAACTGCTCGGCCGACTGAACTTCTAGTTCATTTATGATTGAGTCAATCGAACCATACGAATGGCAGAATGAATTTCAAATATAGTCGACCGAATCTCGAACGCTTTCAAAATTGCCTTAATTTAGTCGACTATATTTATAGTTCAAAAGTGTCTCGGTTGACCGTACTTATCAATATAGTCGACCGAACTTAAAATTTAGCTGACCGAACCTCTCCGGTTGGAATTTTTTAAAAGCGCTAAAATGTCATTAATTTTTAATTAAACTTTTCCAAAATACCGAACATGTTCCCAATGGTCATAATTTTCGTAAAATCTATAAATACCCCATCATAACTCCAAATTAGTAACTTTGATTAACTCTAAAATTTTCTCTAAACCTTTGTTAATCAAAGTTCCCCCAAACCAATTTTTATTGCTAAAATCTCTTCTTTGGGGCAAAATCTTTTAAGCAAAACTCTTCAACTCTCTTCCACTCTTTCATTTCAAAATTACTCTTGAAGAGAGTATATTTATTTTTGGGCATTTATTTTTACATGCTTACTCTCACTTATTATTTATATTTTAAAATCTTTTTGAGCATATAGCTTTGGTTTCTCTCAATTGTTTCCTTGATAAATATTTTTGGGAGAAAGTTATTTATTGCACAAATATTTTCTTGTGCTTAAATTCCTAAATTCTCCAAATATTCTTTATTTGCAAAAATATTTATAGGAGAACAATAATACTCACTTTTCATATATATTTTATTTGTACAAAAGTATTTGATAGCACCCTTACTCTACTGAGCGTGATGCATATCATATTAGAGTGCATGAATTTAGAGCTTAAACGTGCACATTTCTACTTGTATGTTTCAAAAGCATATTTATATACAAAAATATTTTTATTGTACCTGTTGGATTCATCCCATTAATTGAATTGGAGAGTCTCAGCCCCGTAAGTAAAACCAGTTAGGTTCAGCTCGTAATTTGAACTGGGGAGTCTCAACCCCGTAAGTGAGACAAGTTGGGCTTAGCCTTATAATTAAGCTGGGGTTTACCTCGTCCCATAAGGAGTGGTTGTAACGGTTTCTGCTCCGCCAGTTTAAGTGAGCAGGTTTAGTGGAATCCTTGGGGGCTATGCCCAAGGTAGGGACATAGGCTAGTTTGGCCGAACCTCGATAACAAATATCGTGTGTCGCTCTCTCCCTGTCTCATTTACTTTCCACACTTTAAATTCAGCATATGTATGCTTGTTCATATATAGTTATAATTATTTGCATGCACACTTTTACTTAAATAAGATATGCCACATGTGTGTTCACACTTATAGCTTAATCATTTTTCATACACGTTATTATATTGAATGAGATATGATATGTGGTGAATCGGCGTAAATGTTTAATTTAGTCAAGGTTTTTAAAACCAAATTCACCCCTTCCCCATTAGGCCAAAGTTACAAACCTCTCTAATAAGAATCCCCTCTCGTTAGTACAACAATCTAATTCCTGAACCGTCAACAAATATCCCTAGCAAGAACCCCCTCTCGCTAGTCCAACGATTCAACAACCTGAACCGTCAAAAATCATGTTGACCTTATAGGTCACACCCAATTTTGATAATGACAAATACTTTAGTATTTAATGGTTTCCAAGATTGTGTGCAGGTTCTCATTAACAAGTTTATATAATGTCATGCGGCAACCTAAAGAGAAGTGAAGACCCCGACACATTTAATATTTGTTGTAATGTTATTGGGTTTGTAATAGTAATTAGGATATCAGTCTATAATAATCTCTACATGTCATACATAAAGGTTTTGTAAGCTCAAAATGACCGTGGAATGACCATAGGGGCTGAATGACTTTAGGGCACCCTTCAGTCGACCGACGTCGAATTTTTGGGACTATATCAAAATAGCCTTGGTAAAGACCCTAGTATGACCTTATGTCCCAACACTCACACACATATCATATAATATATAGAAGTGTTTAATATGTGGTATAATTGAATTTTTTAGGGGATTTGAGAGAGCTCAGACGACCAAACCCCAAGAGTTCAAAACTCTTCAGACGCCCGAACTGTTGAAAAGTCAATAGTTGACTTAGGCTCTCGGGCGACCTAACCTTTTTGTGCGTATTGTCCATGGGCGCCCGAATCCTTTGAAAGGGACATTCCACCAACTTGGGCGACCAAACTGTTTAGTTCAAAATGGGTCTCGGGCGTCCGAACACATAGATTCGGGCCACCAAACATATGACCGGGCACCCAAAGTCACGAAGCAATACTACTGACTTTGATTCGGGCTTCCGAAGCATGACACGGGCGACCGAACTCATTTAAATTACTTTTATCCATGTGTCTGTTCGGGCGATCGAACCAAGGTTCAGCCACTCGAACCTTATCGGGTTAAAATTAATTTAACTGAGGTAAAATGGGTTAAGTTGGGTTAACTACGTTTAAACCATTTGAAACTTTTCTAATAATACTCAATAGGTCCCAAATGGTTATATTTTTTACCTAACCTATAAATATGGGTTCATTTGTGTGGATTAGGAGGAGATTAAGAAAAATCATTAGCCAAAATCCTCTCAAACCCAAAATCCCATTTTGCCTATAATACTTCCAAACAATTGATTATTTTTAGCCTTGTGAGAGTTCTTGCTTAGATTATTACTTAGTAGTATTACTCATACTCCCATTGCTTTGCTTGGTTGATTGGTATTGATTTTGGGGAGTTAAGTAAGGTTTTCCCACAGATTTCATTTAATAAATCTCGTGTTGGGAAAAACGTAGTAGCTTAAGGATCTTTGCATTGTCATTACAAAGATTCCTATAACTTTGATTTTGTTGTGCAAAATATTTTTCTACAAACTATATTATTCTTTCAAACAACTCTTAAGCATATTATATTGAAGAAAATATTTTGAGTTGTTTTAAATATTTTCAGCATCTTTGAAACCTTGATTATTATTGAGATTTGATATATACTGTTTCAAAGAAATAGTTTGATTAGAAAACTCTTGAGCATATTAACGATCATATCTTGTTAAGTGTTGTAGCTTGCACAAAAATACACATCACTGAGTTTACATATACATATATTGTTGATGTGTTGTTGATTGATTATATTGCGTGTACTTGGGTACATATTTGTTTTACTTGAGAAGCATAATTACTGTACCGATTACTTTGTGAAAAGTAATATTGTATTTCCAGGCGTGGTCTGAGGGGGTTTGATCTAGTACGGAAGGATCAGGTTGGGTTCATCCATGTGAATTTGACCTAGGGCCTTCTCCGCCCCATAAAAAGAGTTTTTAAAGTTTGAGGTCAACCCTGTGCTAATTGACCTGATTGTATTAGGTGCCTCTCCTCCCGTTAAGTGAGCTATTAGTAATATGTTCAGGCTTGCGAGCTAGAGGCGGGGACGTAGACACAGTTGGCCTAACCCCGATAACATATCGTAAGTGTTCCTTATATTTCAGAAAATTTATTTTCCGCACATTTATTTTCAGCACATGTATGTTGTATGCTTGATTCATTATATGTAGTACATGTGTTGATTGGGTTTATGATAAAATAGAAAGACCCTAGGTTTGTGTAATGTTGCGGTTGAATTAGCTAAACTTAGGAATAAATTTTTAATACCCAATTCACCCCCCCTCTTGGGAATACACCAAAGCTAACAAACAACAAGATACAATTTGTGTACGATGACACTCTCAAAAGAGCTAATTAGTACAACTGAATGCACAATAGAAAATACTTCAATTAAATATCAATATAGGAAGAATTGAAGCTCAGAATTTATCATCAGGTTCTTTTTTAGATTTGAATTTCTTAGTAAATGAGCAAAGAACCGTGTGATTTGATCAACAGTGATTTTAGCAAAAAAAAAAACTTCAGCAGAGTGTATGCAGTGAGAGTTTGAAGAGTATGAACAATATAGCTTGAATGTTGTTTGCAATTAATTGGTGTCTAAAATCCTTTGGTTTCCCATGTATTTATGTATGAAAAAAGCTTCTATTTCGTGTTCCCCAAGTTTTTTTTAAGTCTTTCCCAAGTTTTCATAAAGTTTGGGGTTTAAGAAATTAAATTTGGAAACTTTTCCCTGCTCTTTAAATTTGACCGTTACGAAGTACAGTCGACCGCACTATCGGGGTCAGTCGCCCGTGCTTTTAAAAACCAGCGAAATTTTAATGTTAGAATGGGATCAGTCGCCTATGCTCATGGAGTCGGTCGACTAAGCCTATTCTTTGTTTCCAATTTATTTCAACATAAAAGTATAATCGCCTGACCAAACTAGGTCAGTCGCCTAAACGTGCAACAACATATGCTTTTCATTTTTGTTTCCAAAAACCTTTGTTAACTTTTATACCTGCCATATTGCTTTGAGACTTTTGAAAATATTTTTTGGGGTTTTCAAAATTTTGGTCTCTAAGTCAATATTCAAACCTAAGAGTTTCAATGCATCTATATCAACATTAAATGAAGTACTTACATAAGACTCCTTAAGACTTAAATGTTCTAAGCACTAAGTCTTCATGCTTGTCTTTCTTGAGTCCATCTTATCTTGAAGCTTCAATATGCTTTAAGCTTCATCATATTTTTCTATCTTTGAGTCCATGCTTTAAGTATACTTTAAGCTTTCATTTGACCACTTATCTTTGAAGTATAAGCTTTCAACAAAGCTTGTGAGCACTTGATCATGAACTTATATGCTTGATTCCTAAAACATCATCATTTAACCAAAATATGTTAAGTTCCCTTGATTTATTATCATCAAAATAAAATTTTTAAGCCTTGTTAGGCCAACAATCTCCCCTTTTTTGATGATGACAAATAAGGAGCAAAAATTGAGTGAACCTTAATAAGGCTCCCCCTTACAATAAGCATACTCTTAACAATATTTGGAAAGTGAGACAATCATTCTTATGATGGTATATCAGAGAGTATAAGATTCAGTTTTAGATTCCATGTAAGTTCATTTTTCAAGATCTATGATCAAACAACAATATATGTCTCAACTGTGCTATATTTGTATAGTTTAGTTTTATATTTTTATATGTCTTAGGTTTGTTCTCAGTTTTGCTCAAAAGTTCTCCACCTTTTGACATCAATCAAAAAGAGATAAAGCAATAAGCGCATATATACTAAGACAAATATTAGAAAAAAAAAAAAAAAAAAACAGAGAATACCATTTCTCATGTGATAATCAATAAGTCCTAAACCTAATAATATGACATATCAATAACATGCTTTAAAGAGATAAGCAATAAGAGCAATAAGCAAAAATAAGTCACAAAGTTATTTTTAATACAAATTCAAAATAGTAAAATAACAAATAAATCTAAGCGTCTCCAGCATCATCATCAGACTCATCATCTTCTCCTTTTTCTTCATCTCCTTCTTCACTTCCATCAGACTCGGCTTCCGTTGGAGCCTTTCCACGTGAAGAGGAAGTGTCGGTCATATGCTGCTCAATCCGACCAAGTCTCTAGTCTAGAGAAGTATAGTTTGCCTGAAGAGTGTTGTAGTTAGCATGCATTTCTGTACTAAAGTCCGTTAATTGCTTATGATAAGACATAAACCATGAAGGTGCATCAAGCAGAGTTGTTAGTTGCTGAACATGAGGTGGTGCTAGTTCAGCAACTTGTTTTTGTTGTCTTTCATCCTTTTGAAACCATCCTTGCTCGTATTTTTCATATCCCATTTGTCTAAAAGTTGTGGAGGAGAAAAGATCATACCTATTACGTTTGATAAACAACATAGTGGGAGAGGTGATATTGAGACAAGCAAAGAGAAGGTTAAGAACTCCACCATAAGGCAGAGTTATACGACGAGCTTCCAATCGTTAGAGCATCCACTTAAGAATTAGACTTGATAATTCAAGCTTTTTTTCTTTCAAAAAACACCACATAACAAAGCAATCCAAATTAGTGATAGGAGGTATAGGGTATTTTAGTTAGAGAAGCATTATAAGGTTCGGATTCTCATAATAAATTGGTGTTATTGCAGGATGGACCTTGGAGGAAGTAGCGCACACGCTAGTGGTGATGATGGAGCAAGGCCTTCTGATGCAGGAGGTGGGGACTTAGATGTAGTATTACACAATGTAGCTCAGCAGGTCATGGCTGAGATTACATGGAACTCCATGGAGCAGGGAGGTTTATCTACTACACAGGGCTGTATGATAAAAAAAATTCATGAAGATGAACTCTCCAGCATTTTCGAAAACAGTTGATCATGTAGTTGCAGAAAGCTGGATACAGGAGATAGAAAAGATACTGATGGTGCTCCACTACACCGATGAACAGAGGGTCCTTTATGCCACATATAGGTTGGCAGGAGAGGCCGAAAGATGGTGGACAGCCACGAAATTGTTAGAGGAGCAGAGACCCATCCCAGTGTCGATGACCTAGGTCTGATTCAGAGACATATTCTTTGATAGATACTATTCTGCCACAGTCAGTGAGACTAAAGTATAGGAGTTCCTGAGTTTGACCCAGCGATCGTTGACAAATCTGGAATATGTGGCGAAATTCATCAAGCTATCACGATTCGATCCATATATAGTACCAAATGAAGTTAAGAACGCCAAGATGTTCGAGCGGGGTTTGAGAGGAGATATATACAAGCAGGTGGCAGTACTGTAGATGCAGGATTTCTATGAACTAGTTGACAGAACTACAGTAGCAGAGGATAGTGAGCAGACAGGTGTAGGAGTACCGAGCCAGAGGAAGAGGCCCACACCACCGGGTTTCCTGGAAAGTCCCAGCCAAGGCCCATGGAAAGGAGACTGATATGGAAGAGGCCACATACAAATGATAGGGCATAGCGGTGTTCAGGGTGGGCAGATTATTCCTATCTGTCCTAAATGTGGTCGGAGGCACCCAGATGAATATTGGTTGGGAAAGAATGTCTGCTATCAGTGCGGAATATTTGGTCATATGGCATGATCATATCGGGGACCTTCGATTCATGTACCAGCTTATAGACCACTTCGGAGTTGTTATTAGGCACCCTATGGGGGCCAGTAAAGGAACACGGCATAGGCGAGGGTTTATGCATTGACGTCGAGATATGCTGAGACTACTAGAGACGTCATGACAGGTATCCTTACTATTTTACCATATAAATTGTTGTTTTATTTGATACAGGTGCCACCCATTCCTTTGTATCAGCGGGGTATGTTAAAGTTATTAGGGTAAAGGCACAATTGTTAGATGTTGAGTTGTATGTAGCCACACCAATGGGATATACTGTGAGATGTAGGAAGGTACTTAAGAACTTTCTAGTGGCCATTCAGAGGAAATTACTAACAACTGATCTCGTAATATTATATATGTAGGGGTTTAATGTAACATTAGGTATGGATTGGATGGCATCCAATCACGCCGGTATAGATTGCTATCAGAGAGAAGTGATTTTCATACCCCCAGGTGAGCAAGAATACACATTTGTAGGTTCACGTGTGCGTGCCTTGCCACATCTAGTGTCAACTATTCAGGCGATTAGACTTATTTAGGGTGGATGCCAGGGATATGTAGCTTACATAAAAGAGTTTCCAAAGGAAGAATTGAAGCATGCTGATATTATAGTGGTCGGAGATTTTCCAGATATTTTTTTAGAGGAATTACCTGGTCTACCACCAAATCGAGAGATCGAATTCACCATGGATCTGTTACCAGGGTCGAAACCAATATCTAAAGCGTCGTACAGAATGGCTCTAGTCGAACTAAAGGAGTTGAAAGATCAATTGCAAGAGTTACTGGATAAAGGGTTTATCAAGCCCAGTGTGTCACCTAGGGAAGCCCCAATTCTGTTTGTGAAAAATAAAGATGGGACCATAAGGATGTGCATAGATTATAGGGAAATAAATAAACTGACAGTCAAGAATAAATATCCTCTTCCTAGAATTGATGATTTATTTGATCAAGTCCAGGGGACCTAGGTCTATTCTAAAATTGACTTTCGGTCAGGCTATCACCAGGTGAAATTCAAAGCAGAGGACGTATCAAAGACAACATTCCGAACCAAGTACGGGCACTACGAGTTCTTGGTAATTTCGTTTGGATTAACAAACACACCAGCAGTGTTCATGGATTTAATGAATCGGGTATTCCATCAGTACTTGGACCAGTTTGTTGTGGTGTTCATTGATGATATACTAGTCTACTCGAAGAGTCTTGAGGAGCACGAGAGTCATTTGATACTGGTTTTGCAGGTGCTAGGGGAAGAGAAACAGTATGTTAAATTCAAGAAATGTGAATTCTGGTTGAGGTAGGTTACTTTCCTCGAGCATGTGATCTCCAGGGACGGTATATCAGTTGATCAGAGTAAAATAGAGGCAGTAGTGAATTAAGTGAGACCAGTGAATTTTCAGGAGGTCAGAAGCTTCCTAGGTCTGGTAGGGTATTATCGGCGTTTTGTGGATGGCTTCTCCAGATTATCAGGTCCATTGACACGACTCATGAGAAAGAACGTGAAATTTGATTGGACCGATGAGTGTGAGCAGAGCTTCTAAGAGTTAAAGCAATGGCTGGTCACGGCACCGGTATTGTCTATCCCATTAGGGGAAGAGAGTTTTGTGATATACAGTAACGCGTCCAAGAAGGGACTCGGGTTCATGTTGATGCAGCATGGCAGAGTCATCACCTACGCATCTAGATAGCTTAAAGAGTATGAAAAGAACTACCATGTGCACGATTTAGAGTTAGCTGCAATGGTGTATGCTCTAAAAATCTAGAGGCATTATCTTTATGGTGGGAAATGCGAGATCTTCGCCGATCATAAAATTTTAAGTATTTTTTCACTCAGAAAGATTTAAATATGCAGCAGAGAATATGCTTGGAGTTCATCAAGGATTATGATTGCACAATTAGCTATCACCTAGGAAAAGCAAACGTGGTGGCTGATGCACTAAGTAGGAAAATAGCAAGAGCAGTGGTGTCAACGGTGGATATTCGGTGCCCTATCCAGATGGATTTGGAGAGGTTAGGCATGGAGCTGATAGAGGGTGAACACAAGGCATTCATTGCCAACTTGGTGGTATAGCCTACTTTGCAGGAGAAAATTAAAGCTGCACAAAAGAATGACACAGAGTTGGCAGAGTCGATAGAGAAAGTGCGGAATGGACAGGAAGAGGAGTTCAATATTTTATAGGATAGAGCTTTGAGGTTCCATGCCAGACTATGCATTCCTGCAGATGCTGAGATCAGGAGGACTATATTGGAGGAGGCTCACAAATCCCTGTATACCGTTCAACCTGGTAGCACTAAAATGTATTAGGATCTTCGAGAGACTTTCTGGTAGAGCGGAATGGAGAAGAAGATAGTTGAAATTGTGCAGCAGTGTTTGATGTACCAACAGATAAAGGATGAGCACCAGAGGCTAATAGGACAGTTGCAGTCACTCCACATCCCTGAGTGGAAGTGGGATCGCATATTCATAGATTTCATCACTAGGTTACCACCGGCACTGCATAGTCAGAATGCTATCTAGGTGATTGTTGACCAATTGACAAAAACAACCCACTTTCTACCTATTAAAGTTAGCTACCCTGTGTACAAACTGGCAGAGATGTACATTCAGGAAATAGTTCGACCCCATGGAGTGTCAGTATCCATTGTTTCATACCGTGACCCACGTTTTACATCATGGTTTTGGAGGAGCTTGTAGGAGGCTTTGAGGTCTCAGTTATCATTCAGCACGACATATCATCCTCATACTGATGGGAAAATAGAGAGAATGATCCAGATACATGAGGATATGCTACGAGCATACATGCTAGATTTTAGGGGTAGTTGGACCTAGTATATGCCGCTGGTTGAGTTTGCCTATAATATCAGCTATCAAGCCAGCGTCGGCATGGCTCCTTATGAGGCGTTGTATAGTAGGAGGTGTCGTTCACCTTTGTACTAGGATGAAATGGGTGAGAGGTGAGTTCTAGGACCAAAGTTAATGCAACAAGCGTACGATAAAGTCCGACTAATTAAAGACAGAATCAGTGCAACTCGGAGTCGACAGAAAAGTTACACTGATACATGCTGTTGGGACTTGGAATTTGATGTTGAAGATCAAGTATTTTTTAAAGTAGCACCATTGAAGGGAGCTATGAGATTTTGGAGGAAGGGTAAGCTGAGCCCTAGGTTAATTAGCTCATTCGAGATATTAGAAAGAGTGGGTCCAGTAGCCTATAGGCTAGCTTTACCACCAACATTGTCCAGAATACACGACGTATTTCATGTTTTTATGCTAAGGAAACATGTCCTAGACCCATCCCATGTGATCATTTATGCAGAGACAGAGCTTAGGGATTCATTGGTGTATGAGGAAGCACCAGTGCAGATCTTAGATAGGAAGGGATAGGAGTTACGCACCAAGAAAATTCAGTTAGTGAAAGTTTTGTAGAGAAATCACGCAGTAGAGGAGGCTTCGTGGGAGCCAGAGGAGGAGATACGATAAAAACACTTAGACCTATTTAGTGGGATACAGTAATAGTCAGTATTGTTCAGATAACGACAGTTTTATTTTATTCGGTACAAAGTGATGAATGTATAGTTGTATTTTAGATTATAGGATAAAATAGTGTTTTGGTCTTGGTAGAAATTTTATTTTATGAGTATATTTGTAATCTCCTAGAACTTCTTATATAATCACAGTATTCCTCCACCATAAGTGAGGGTAATTAATAAAATAAGTAGCCCATATTCCTTAAAGAATGGTGTTCAATTAATTTCAAGGATGAAATTTTATGAGGGGAGAATGTAGTAACCCGGATAATTATAGAAATTAAATAATAAAGAAAGGAGAAAAAAAATAATTTTTCAAAAATACTTTGCAGGGGCTCATTAACGAACACAGATAATTCGTCGACAAACAGTCTTCTTGGGCTCATCGATGAGAATTTACCGAGGGGCGGATTCTAGAGCTTGAAACTCGTCGATGAGAGTTAGATGAGGTGACGTGGCTCGTCGATGAATCCACATGTCAAGACATTTATAAATATGCAAAAATTAGGTTAGCGGCAAGAGAATTCATTTTATATGTTTTCTTTCTCTCTCTAACTCGGTTTCTCTCACTTCTCTCTACAAATCCAGCCCCATTTCTCCCCGGTTCAACGATCAGAAACTACCATGGTGATCTTGGGGAGATTCTCTACTACTTAACTGGAATATAGTGTTGATTAAGGCAACTTGGGCACCATCCCAAATCAAGGTAAGAAGATTATTTAGGTATTTTTAGTATTATCAAGTTTATTTAAGTTTAGATTTGGTGTTGTATAAGAATATATTGGTGTTTTGTGAAGTAAATTAGGGTGTTATATTTTTAGGATTAGGGTATTTTTGTGATACTACAGGCATGGGTAGAGGATCCCAACAGATATCTCTCCAGGAGCCCAAGTATATCAAAGTTTAAGAAATTGTGAATATGCAGGTTCAGGAAATATGTGAATATAATGATTTTCTGGGAAATTCGGTGTTTTACTGGTGATTTGTATATATGTAATTACAGGATTCTGAGGTTGATATGCCGAGGGCATGAGGGTTGAACTGGAGGCAAGCCTCCCAGTCAGATAGGTAAGGGAAATATGCTATGCTAGGAATTTTAAAATGTTTATTAGTAAATTATGTGTTTTTTAGATTATCATCCAATATGCAAATTATTTGTATATTAGAAGATACAGTTTTCAGAATATGAAATATTTATTTATTTAGTTGTGTGGCATGAGACATTATTAGATCAGTACAAAGATCCTACAGTATTCAAATTACTATGATTTACAGTATTTATGCAGAAATATGTTTTATCAAATTTTATAAAATTATGAATTACAAGGTATATACAATCAGATAAATTCTACAAACAGATATATTTTACAGACAGATATTTTACAGTCATATATTTTATAGCATTTACAAATTTTCAAGATTCCCAGAATTTTAAAGTCATAACACTACAATATTACAATTTACACAGTTCAGATATTATAGATCAGTTATTACAGCTATTATAGTTCACATATTAAAGTATTTTTAGAATATTTTTCGGTGTTATGCTTATTTTGGATTCATGATGAAACAATAAGATGTATATATAGAAAATAGTATTATACAGTATCTGACCCTGATGAATCAATTCAGATATTAGCGAAGTACGGTACCGTTGTCAATACAGATCAGAGTGCAACCACACATCTCAGATAGAGTGTGGAAGTTTTCCGTCAACCGTGCCTGGAGAGATTGCATAATCCCCAGCAAACTGGGTTAAGGTGGCCGATTTGACGAGGTAAATACCAGTACCATGCCCCGAAGTGATTGCAGATGACCAGGCTGAGGATTGGTAGAGTTATAGTTGACTTATCCTGGTAGGCCAACCAGAGTTAAGTCCCGCCTACGGGTCGCACAACCCTGTCATAAGGGTTTAAATCATGACGCATAGTTTTTCAAGGTAAATATCACAGTTATGTATACGTATACAGATTTATAGATTATCAGTAGATATATTATGATACTAAAAGTATGAAAGGTAAAGAACTCAGATATTACAGTTGTATTTTACACAATAATAGATACAAGGTGTATTGTATATTGTTTTACTAGCTTTTATAGTTTCAGATATTTATCAGTATAGCATTTATGGAACTCAGTTGCCACACACTAGTAATAGCATATTTTCTCTTACTAAGCGTTGTCTCATTCCAGTGATTTACCATTTTTTAGGTGATTCAATTAGACGATCAGATCAGGCTTGCCGATAGAGGGGGTGTTGCACTGCCCTAGTTGTGGGGTAAGTGTTTTCAGGGAGATGTGTTTTTGGGTAATGTTCCAGTGTCTTTGGTGGATGTTACTGAGAGAGCTGTTTTTGTGTATGTATATTTTGGGGAATTATGGAATTCTGGTACTGTAAATATGGATGTACAGATTTATGTTTTACCTCAATGCTCATTTGGGGCCTGAGATGTTATATTAGATAATCCAGGGGTGTCAGAGTAAATTATGCTTCAGTATAGAGTAAAGTTTAAATTAAAAAAATTTGGTATAGATTTTTGCGTCGTTACACCTTAAGTAGGCTAGAGCAAGATCTCTCCAAGCGATACCCCATGCTCGGTCAACGATCCAACAACCTATAATCGTCAAGAATAAAGAACTATAGCCGCATACAATGACACTCTCAAAAAGAGCATATTAGTACAGTTTTAAAACACTATGTATTTCAATAATTAAATATCAATATGAAATACAATTGAAGCTCAAGAGAAGAATTCACCAAGTTCCTTCTAGATGAGAATTAGCAACCCAAAACTTAGTAGTGTGATGACCAGCACTTCAGAAAATCAGTAATTTGGTTGTGCAAAGATTTGAACAAGAGTGATCTTTAGAAGAAATTGCAAGTAGATCGCTTGAATGCTACTTGTATGCTTGGCGATTTAATTCATTGGGTTAAAGGAGTATTTATAGAGTTTTTAGAGTGAGTTTCCTTGTTTCCCACATTTCTTGGAGTGTCCCCCAAGTTTTTATAATGTTTAGATTTTAAAAATTAATTTTTAGAACTTTTTCGTTAAATTTCAAAATTTAAAATCTCCGTAGAGTCAATCAGTTGGGTCACTTGACTAGGCCTGTTTTGTATAAGGTCAATCGGTTGGCCAGTCGGCTGAGTCCATTCTGTCTATCCAAAAATTAAAACATTTAATTGTCAATTGGTTGAGTGAACATCGTTCATTTTGGTCAGGCGGCTGAAGAGTCCCATTTGTCAATCAGGTGAGTGAACACAGTTCATTCAAGTCAGTCCGCTGGACAGTTCCATTTTTCAAAACCTTTCATTTTTAAGGCTTTGAAATTTTTTTTTTTGAAAAACTCAAATGTGAATTTTAAAATCATTTTCTAGGTTTTCAAAAATTGGCCTCTAAGTCAATATTGCATCCTAAAGTGCTTCAAAAATATTTCCATAAGAAATTTAAATACGAAGTACTTATATAAAGACTTCTAGGACTTTTGACATTCTAAACACTTAAGTTTTCATGTTTTTCTTTAGGCTCTCTTACTTTATCTTTCTTTGACTCCATCTTGTCTTCAAGCTCTCTTTGACATCTATGCTCTCATGTTCTTCAAACTTTATTAGATCATCTTTGCATCCATGCTTTGACTCTTTAAGCTTCATATGATCATCTTTCTTTGACATATAAGTTTTTAATGATTCTTGTAAGTATTCATCCTTGTATTCTTATTCATGAATCCTGAAATATCTTCACTCAACCAAATATGTTAAGTTTTTCTTGTTTGTTATCATCAAAATAAGATTTTAAGCCTTATAAGATCAACAATCCTTCTAAGCAACTTCCCTATTGTGTAATAAGCCAAGTTCTCTTCTTATAGATATAAATCTATCTTCCAGAAGAGGTTTAGTAAAGATATCCACCCATTGGTCACTTGTATTTATAAATTCAAGTATAATATCCTTGTTTTGCACATGATCTCTTAAAAAATGATGTCTTATGTCTATATGTTTGGTTCTTGAGTGTGATATAGGATTTTTTGAAATGTTTATCACACTTTATAGGAATAGTTGAATACTCTAAGTTAAAATCTTTTAATTGTTGTTTCATATAGAGTGTTTGTTCACAACAACTGCCTACTACCACATACTCATCTTCAGAAGTAGACAAAGTTACAGAGTTGTGTTTCTTGGAGAACCAGGAGATAAGAGACCATTCTAGAAAGTGACAAGTCCCACTAGTGTTTTTTCTATCAATCTTACAACTAGCATAATCAACATCGGAGTAGCTTATTATCTCAAAGCTGGTGTCCTTAGGATAACATTGACCTAAGTCAATAGTACCTATCAAGTATATTAAGATCCTTTTCACGACTATTTGGTGAGATTCCTTAGGAGCTAATTGAAACTGGGCACACATGCATACACTAAACATGATATCCAGTCTACTAGCAGTCAAATATAATAAACTTCCTATCATCCCTTGATAATATTTCATATCTACTGATTTTCCTTTTTCATCTTTGTCAAGACTTATCGATGTACTCATTGGAGTTCTTATTGGCTTGCTACATTCCATGTCAAACTTCTTAAGCATGTCCCTTATATACTTAGATTGATTTATGAAAGTTCCATTCTTGACTTGCTTAATTTGAAGGTATGTGAAGTAATTTAATTCTCCCATCATACTCATTTCAAATTCCTCTTGCATACATTTTGCAAAATCCTTACACAAACCTTCGTTTGCAATACCAAATATAATATCATCTACATAGATTTGAATGATGAGCATATCTTCATTTTTAGATTTAAAAAATAATGTGTTGTCTACTTTTCCTCTAAAAAATCCCTTTTCTAGTAAAAATCCACTCAACCTCTTATACCAAGCCCTAAGGGCTTGTTTCAACCCATATAAAGCTTTTGTTAACCTAAACACATGATCAGGATTATTGATATCCTCAAATCCTGGAGGTTGTGCTAGATAGACTTCTTTATTTATGAATCCATTTAAGAATACACTTTTGGCATCCATTTGATAGAGTTTGAATTCCTTGTGGGATGCGTAGGCTAATAACATTCTTATAACTTCCATTCTAGTTATGGGAGCAAAGGTCTGATCATAATCTATTCCTTCTTCTTGGTTATATCCTTGAGCCACTAGTCTAATTTTATTTCTTACTACAATTCCATTTTCATCCTTTTTATTACTAAATAACCATCTCGTTCCAATTATTGAATGATCATCGGGTCTAGGTATTAAAGTCCATACTTTATTTCTTTCAAATTGATTTAGCTCTTCTTGCATAGCAATTATCCAAGAATCATCATTTAAAGCTTCTTCAATGTTCTTAGGTTCTTCTTGAGATAAGAACGCATAATGATTGCATATATTTTTTAATGAAGAAATACCAAGTGAAGGTTCTCCTATAATTTGATCTTTTAAATGATTCCTACGAATTTCCATTCTCTTGGTAGTTCATAATTTTCTAAAGATTCATCGTTTGGAGTTCATTCATTTGTCTCATCCTTTACTTCTTTTTATTTCTAAGTCTTTTAACTTTTGTGTTGTTTTAGCTTCTTCACCATTTATTGCTTTAGTGAATGGATTTTCCTCATCAAAAGTTACATGTATTGATTCTATAATTGTGAAAGTTCTTTTATTGTAAATTTCAAATGCCTTGCTTTTTAATGCATATCCTAAGAATATTCCTTTGTTTGATTTTGCATCAAATTTTCCTAAGTCATCTTTATCATTTAATACAAAACACTTGCACCCAAATACATGAAAATAAGAAATGGTAGGCCTTCTTCCTTTCCATAGTTCATAAGGGGTTTTATTTAAACTTGATCTTATGTTCATTGAGCATGGTTCTACCCATTTCTTGAAGAGATCTATTCTTTCTTTCTACAACTCCATTTTGATGAGGTGTTCGAGGTGCTGAAAAATTATGATTTATTCCATGTTCATTAAAAAAAATTTAAAATTCTTTATTGTTAAACTCTCTTCCTTGATCACTTCTTTTATTTAAAAAACCATACCCTTCTTCATTTTGAATTATTTTACACAAGTTTATTAACATTTTGCATGCTTCATCTTTGGAGGCTAAAAAAAGTACGCAGGTAAACCTAGAGTAGTCATCAACTATGAAAAAAACATATTGCTTTCCTTCTCTACTTTGTATTCTAGTAGGACCAAAAAAGTCTAAATGAATAATTTACAAAGGTCTACTAGTTGAAATGTGTTTCTTCTTTTTAAAGCTTGTCTTGGTTTGCTTCCCAAGTTGGCAAGCATCACAAATTTTATCTTTTATGAATTTTGTGTTGGATAGACCTTTGACTAACTTTTTTTTTTATAATTTTGATAACAGATCCATACTTGCATGTCCCAATCTTCTATGTCATAGCCAATTGGCTTCATTCATGGCTACTAAGCATGTGACCTCTTGAGAAACTAGATTTTCAAGGTTTATACAATATACATTATTAACTCTATAAGCAGTGAATATAACATCATGCTTTTCTGGATTTTCAACTTTGCATTTTTTTTATTAAAAGATTATGTCAAATCCCTTATCTCTTAACTGACTTGTACTTAATAGATTGTGTTTTAATCCTTCTACTAACAATACATTATCAATGGTTAAGGAAGGTTCTTTACCTATTTTTCCGATTCCAATAATTTTACCTTTAGAATTGTCACCGTAGGCAACATACCCTCCATCTTTGTGCATTAGGGTGGTGAATTTTGTTTTATCCCTAGTCATGTATCTTGAACACCCACTGTCCAAGTACCACTTGTCCTTTGATGGAGTGGTTCTAAAGCACACCTACAAGAATAATTCAAGGTGTTACTTTCGGTACCCAAACCTTCTTAATCCTTTTTAAGTCATGTTTATTTTTAGTGTTGATTTTCCATTCATTCTTGATTTTGACTTATTTCTTTTTAAGTGGACATTCAAATTTTATGTGTCCCTTTTTCTTACATAAGAAGCATGTAATGTGTTTATAAGCATTTGTAGAAGATGTGTTTGCATAGTGTTTTGATTCCTTTATGAAACATACCATGTATAAGTTCTTTTTCTTTTTACTTTCAATTCCTTTGAATCCAATTCCTTCTTTATCACAAAACCATTTTTTCAAAAAAAAAAAAATTCCTCTAGTAAAATTGTAGATGATTTTTTCTTTATCCTTAACTTTACTTTAAAGGTTACTTATTTTTAATTCCTTCTTACTTTCACCATTCACTTTGTAATTTTACTGAATCTTGAGACATCTTATTAATTTTCTTCATAAGATCATCAATATGTGAGTCTTTTTTCTTTTTCAGTAAATATTGAGGTTTCAAGTTTGTTTTTTAGCTTTTCATTTTGTCCTTTCAAGGCTATGTTTATTTTAGTTACTTTTATGAACCTATTATGTAGGACAAATAGTTTTGCTTGAATTTATTTATATGAAGGCATGCTATCACACGAATCACTACAAGATTCATCACTAGATCCTTCAGATGAACTAGTGTAGGAGTTTACCTCAGCATCTCTAGCCATAAAGCAGATGTTTGCCACTTTTTGATCACTTGATTCATCCTCTAGTTCACTTGATCTTGTATCATCCCATGTAGCTTTCATTGCCTTTTTCTTCTTTTTCTTGTCTTTTTTCAACAGCGGACAATCTGGTTTAATATGCCCAACTTTATTACAATTATAACAAGTAGGGGGTTCATTTTTAGTTTCCTTTTTACTTGTTTCCCATTTCTCAGATTTAGAACCTTTAAACTTTCGATGGAACTTCTTATTCTTTTTGAAAAACTTTCCAAGTCTTTTAGTAATGAAGGCTATATCATCATCATTTAATCCATTGTCTTCTTCATCTTCACTAGAGCTTTCTTTAGCGGCTTTAAGGGCTATTGATTTCTTGTTCTTGTTATTTTTAGAATTTCTTTCATTTATAGTCATCTCATATGTGAAAAGAGAACCTATCAATTCATCTAAGGAAGTATTTTTCAAGTTTCTTCCTTCTGTCATAGCAATGGCCTTAGGTTCCCATATTGGAGGAAGTCCTCTAAGGATTTTTCGAATCATCTCATAGGTTGAGTAATTTTTCCCTAAAGCATTGAGGGAGTTTATTATATGGGTGAACCTAGTGTACATACTAGTAATAGTTTCATCTAAATTCATCCTAAAGGCCTCATACTCGCTTGTGAACATGTCAATTCTACTATTTCTAACATCAATCGTTCCTTCGTATGTTACCTCTAATTTATCCCATATTTCTTTGGCTGATTTACATGTCAAGACCCTATTGAATTCATTTACATCAAGAGCACGATATAATGTGTTTATAGCACTTGAATCTACTTGCAAGATCTTATGGTCATTGTCGGTCATCACTTTTTCTTCCTTAGGTATTTCTTTACCGCCCACAATTTTAGTGGGGATAAGGTCACCTTGTGTGACAACTTTCCAAGCTTTATAATCCATAGTTTGTAAGTAAATTCTCATTCTTTGTTTCCAAAAGGTGTAGTTTACACCGCAAAAAATAAGAGGTTTAGATGAGGATTGACCTTCAGCAAAGGGAGATACACCAAGGTGTGCCATACAGATCTTTATGTAGCCTCTAATTTAAGATTTACTACAACCCCGCTCTGATACCAATTGAAAATAAGGTGTACTCCCATGAGGGTGGTGAATTGGGATTTTAAAATAAATTCTGAACTTTAACAAATCTCAATTACACAAGTATAATTGGTTTGCAATGACCAAAACTCATTCCAATCAATAATATAAGCTCGATTTCACAATAAAAATGAAATTTCAACAAGCCTTCAAAATTCAGATTTTGATATCAAACAAGTTACTTGCGTTTAAATCTGTTAATGTACTTTGATGTTTATCAACGTACTTCCTTTAATAAAGATTTCAGCAATCAACGTACTTTCTTTAATCAAGGTTTCCACAATTATTAAAGTCAAATTAATTTCCAGCAATTAACTAAGCATCCACGCAATTTATAAATGTAGAAAATTAAAGAGAGTAGGGTAAGAAGAGTGACACCGTATTTTTACAAGGTTCGGTCCAAGACCTATGTCCTTGCACCCAAGCAAACCGCTGTGAGGATTTTCCTTTTCAACATTTTTATTAAGCCAAAGTTACGACCTCTCTAACAAGAATCCCCTCTTGTTAGTACAATGATCCAATCCTTGAACTGTCAACAAATCTCCCTAGCAAGAATCCCCTCTCGCTAGTCCAATGATTCAACAACCTGAACTGTCAAAAACAAATACAATTTTTGTACAATGACACTCTCAAAAGAGTTGATTAGTACAATTGAATGCACAACAGAAAATACTTCAATTCAAGATCAATATAGGAAGAATTGAAGCTCACAAATTTATCACCAGGTTCTCTTTTAGATTTGAATTTCTCAGTAAGTGAGCAAAGAACTTTGTGATTTGATCAGCAATGATTTCAAAAAAAAAATTTCAGCAGAGTATATGCAGTGAGAGTTTGAAGAGTATGAACAATATAGCTTGAATGTTGTTTGCAATTGATTGGTGTCTAAAATCCTTTCATTTCCCATGAACTTATAGATGAAAAAAAACTTCTATTTCGTGTTCCCAAAGTTTCTTTGAGTATTTCCCAAGTTTTCATAAAGTTTGGGGTCCAAGAAATTAAATTTGAAAACTTTTCTTCACTGTTTAAATTTGACTATTACGAAGTATAGTCGACTGCACTATCAAGGTCAGTCACCCGTGCTTTTAAAAACCAGCGAAATTTTTAAGTCAGAATGGGGTCAGTCACCTGTGCTCATGGGGTTAGTCTACTAAGTCTGTTTTGTGTTCCCAATTTATTTTAGCATAAAAGTACAGTCGCCTGAACGTGCAACAAAATATGTTTTTTTCATTTTTGTTTCCAAAAATCTTTGTTAACTTTTATACTTGCCATATTGCTTTGAGACTTTTGAAAATATTTTCCGAGGTTTTCAAAATTTTGGTCTCTAAGCCAATATTGAAACCTAAGAGCTTCAATGCATCTATATCAACATTAAATGAAGTACTTACATAAGACTCTTTAATTCTTAAACGTTCTAAGCACTAAGTCTTCATGCTTGTCTTTTTTGAGCCCATCTTGTCTTCAAGCTTCAATATGCTTTAAGTTTCATCAAATTTTTCTATATTTGAGTCCATGCTTTAGGTATACTTTAAGTTTTCATTTGACCACTTGTCTTTGAAGTATAAGCTTTCAACAAAGCTTGTGAGCACTTGATCTTGAACTTATATGCTTGATTCCTAAAACATTATCACTTAACCAAAATAAGTTGAGTTCCCTTGATTTGTTATCATCAAAATAAGATTTGTAAGTCTTGTTAGGCCAACAGTCACTATCTTAACTTTTAGTGACAGTTATAGAATCGTCACTAAAAGTTTAAAATAATTTTTTTTTTTTAAATCGCCGGTTAATCCTTATAAAAACTTGTAGTTAAATTTCTGCACACATAATATTGAACAATAATTAATGAAAAATTCATAAATTATTTAGAAAATGAAAATATATACATAAAAAATTGTTTAGAAACTTCATATAAATAATACATGATATGTTCAGATAACAAAAAAAATACAAAAAACAAAAAACAAAAAACTCCATCGTTATTTAATGCTTGTCATCGTCCTCATCTTCTTATGATAGACCGCAAACCTTACAAAGTAATAATTATACAAAAAAATAGTATACAATTTTTGAATACGTACGTACTATAAGTACAAATGATTTGATAACAAGAATGATCGGACATAGTTAAACAAAAAATTATACAATTTTGAATAGCTAAGTTTGATCAGTCAAAATTGGCCCCACTTAGTTTGGAGCTCGTATACCCAACTTGGACACCTGATTGCTTAAATCAACTAAGATTGTTAGGTTAGCTTCCGTTGACTTTTTGGTTCGTCTCCTGTTTTGATTATGACAAACCACAATATCTCATCTATGTGCTTTGAGTATTTGAACAGATTTACTTTTCTAAGCACAGATGAGAGATAAGAAATGGATGTTGAAAAGCACTTAAACAAGCCATTCTTTCGGCAAAATTCATGGAATTGTCGAGGAGCATAGCATGAAGCCTTCGCTTATTTTGTGTTGTATTTTTATATATATTTATTTTAATTCGGGTCTATAATAATAATCTATCAGTCTGTAATAATTAATGCATAGTATGCATGGTAGGGACTATAAGCTCAAGACCACAGATTGACCTTAGGGATCACCCTTCGGTCGACCGACGCCAGATTTTTGGGACAAATTAAATAGCTCAAAAACCTTAGACTGACCATAGGTTCCAATATATTGCATGAAAAAGTCCCCCACAATCTTAGAATTAATTATCATGTGAATGAGGGTGACTTCATAAGAAGAATAGGACTGAAATATACAAAGTTGGTGTATTCCGTCGACCAAACCTTAACACATAGAGCACTTCGGTTGACCAAACCTCCCCAAAGTCAAAAGTTTGACCAGTCGGTCGACCGTCCTTAAAATGAGCGTCAACGCCCTGGTTGACCGAACTAGCACATGGGAAATCTCAACGCCCTAATTGACCGAACTCCTAGTTATAAAATGGTCCGGTTGACCGAACATTCAAATTCGGTCAACTAAACTTTGCTCGATCGACCGAACCTCGGAGTTCAAAAATTGCCTCAAGTCTGGTCGACCATCACTGCAGTTCAAAAACACCCTAGTTGACTGAACTGAGCAACTTGGTCAACCAAACCCTAAAAATGGTCGACCGAACCTCTCGAGTTGCTCGAAGTTTACCGAGGTTAAAATGGGGTTATTTTTTATTAACCATACTTAATATTTTCTAAAATTACATTTATGCCCCCCAATGGTTATTTTTTTAGTGTGTCTATATATATTGGTTCATTTGCAAAGATTAAGCTAAGATTAGGGAATTTGATTAAGAAAATTTTTCTCTGAATATTTTAGAGCCCTTTCTTCATACACAACCCATATACTCTTCCATTGATCATTCCTTTGAAAAATAATCTTGAGTGAGAATATCCTACATCATCCTACATAGCTCACCATTTCTAAAACTCTTCGTGTTGTGATTATGTGATTGCTTTTCGATTGAGAGTTTAGCCCAAAGTTTTTCCCCCGATTTAACCAATAAATCCATTGTGTGGGGAAAACTTGGTAGCTTGTGAGTCTTAGCATTTGTATTGCAAGACTCCTAAGCTTGTATTGTGATTTGTAAAGCAAAATATTTTTTACAAGCTTATACTGAAATATATCTTGTACATAATATTTTTCAAAAATCATTTTCGAGATATTTTATCATTATATTAGAAATCTTTGAAACCCTACCTATGATTGATACATACCTATATATTGTTTCAAAGATAGTTTGATAATACACTCTTGAGTGATTGAGTGATATTGCACATATATGCACTGAGCTTAAAGTTCTATCATTTGACGTGCATTGATTATTGGTTGTGCGTATTGGTACATAATATGCTTGTATTTGAAGCAACTTTATTTGTACACAAAATTTCAATTGCATATTGTATTTCAGGCGTGGGGCTGAAAAGGGAGACTTGCCCTGTGAAAAGTCCTAGATTGCTTTGATCAGTTAGGAAAGCTAGGTGCACCATCCTGATAAGGTGTTGTAAACAGTGTCGCTCCACCCGTTAAGTGAGTCATAGTGGAAACTCTCTTGCTTGTGAGCTTGAGGCGGGGACGTAGGCAGTATTGGACGAACCCCGATAACATATCTTGTGTCTGTTCTTAAATTTCCTCAATTTATATTCCTACACATGTATGTTATTGTGTGAATGCTACGCATGATTTAAATTTCATCTTACACTTATTAGCGCATTTGGGATTGCATAGATAGACCCTAGGTTGCGTAATATTGCTAAGTTGGATAAACCTAAGAATAAATTTTTAAATACCCAATTCACCCCCCCCCCCCTTCTTGAGAATACACCAATTCCAATAGCTCCTAAGTGCATAATTTTCAATCAAGGATGAGTTTTTTTGTACCATCAGCTCTGACACGCAACTCAATGTCACGGACATGTTAGGACTGACCCCACTCGGCTTGGACCTCCTATGCCTGATTTGGACACCTGAGTACTTAAAATCAAATAATTTTGTTAGGTCAGCTTATAAGCGCATAATTTTCAATTAGGGAGGAGTTTTTGGGTACCATCATGTTGACTCTATGAGTCCAAACCTGTTTTGATAATGACAAATCACATAGTATCTTACCTATGCATTGAGATTGTGAATAGGATCACTACTTAGCATGCACATAAGATAAGGAAGTCATGGAAGTCATGAGGAACTTAAAGTGTATATAATCTAGCACACTCCATGGAACTAGAAGAGTAAAAGGATGAAGGGGCAAGCTTCAAGATTTTCATGTGTAATGGGTACTTAGATTTGATTGTATTTGCATATCTTATATGATATAGCTGGAATTTCAAAATGACATATAAATTGACCTTAAGATGCATGTTTTTTTTTTTCATGACATATTCATATGCATGGATCTAGGTTGAATCGAGCTGGGTAATAGGTAGCTCGTTGACGAACCTCTTGGCCTCGTTGACAAATGACTGAAGGCCACTCGGTGATGAATGCACTACTATCATCAACAAGAAAATACCAAGAGCTCAAAATCTCAGACAGTCCACACATCGACGAACTCATGTCCTCGTCGACAAACGAGTGTTGAACACTCGTCGATGAGTGTGCTCACCTGTCGACGAGCACGGCGTGTTGAACGACGCTCTAGCACGTACATGGACGGAAATACTTTATGTTTAAGTGATCCAATGGCCGGAAACCATCCAAATGACGAGAATACTTATAAATATAACCTCTAAACCCTAGGGCATCACTTTTTGCATACTTTTGAGAGCCTCGAACATATTGCTAAACTCTTGTCGGCACTCCAAACCATTCACATCATGTTTGGGCATTTGTTACGTAGATTTTCAAGATCAAAAGGCATTCACGCACAAATTTTGCAAACAACATGTGTATTTTATATTCATTGATTGAATAAAATACTGGAGAAAATTTTTCTAAAGCTTAAATCTTTGAGGTATTCAAGGCTATATTTTCATTCAAAGATTTGATATTTTGTTATTGCAAAAACTATTTTGTGAATTCAAGTGTAATCCCAAGAGCGGGGGGTGAATTGGGTATTTTGAAAATATTTAATTTTACTTCAACAATGAGTCCCTATTTTAAGATTTAACACAGACAATCACAAGGGCTTGAAATTAATTCAATCCAATAATTTTATATTCCATTATACCCAATTAATTACCAAGTGCTTGTAAGGTTATTCAACACACACACATGCAAGATAGGTAATGAAATGCGTTGTGGAAATTAAAAGGAGTAAGGAAAGAGAGAAGGCAAACACAATTTTTACGAGGTTCAACCAAACCGGCCTACGTCCTCACCTTGAGCAACCCACTCAAACATTCCACTAAATCCCTACTCCTTTAACCGTGACGAAGTTTCCCTTACATCCGCTGCTTACAAAAGATACAGCTTCCTCCTAATCTGCTACTTACAAGAGATACAGCTCCCTCCTCAAACCCAGTTCACAACCCGAACCGTGATTACAATATAACTATTCTGCAAAAAACTCAATGATACTTCTACACAAGCTGGTGAGTACAATAGAAATTCCTAACACATATTCATATGATAAAACTTGAAGCTCAATGAGTGTATGTAATGTGGTCAATAAAATCTTTGAATAGTCTTTGGTTAAAAAAAATATTCCGCTTCAAATATTGAATCCAACTAAATGATCTCAATACAAATATGTAATTCTGTTTTGCTCCAAAAATCTAGATCGATCAGTTTTGTTCCAAATATCCAAAACACAATATGATCTTTGTATATGAATATGTATATATATAATATGTGTTCCAAAGATCAAAAACCTAATATAATATCTTTCAGAAAATATCCCTCAATAATATGTATATTTATGAGCTCTTAGGATATTTAATCAAGTAGTTTTGTAATATCAAAAATATCAAGTCTTTAAATGTATAAACAATTAAATCAAAATATTCGACCTTTTGGCAAAACTTTTCTCAAGAAGTGATCTTTTCAGACAATATATATATATAAGTACACTCAAGATCAACCTCTCAAATAATATTCAATGATAAATTTTTAAGATGAAAAACTCTTTGAGAATAAATAATAACAAATAGATTGATTTACCAAACCTCAATACCAAGTTGAAAGCACAACAATCACTAGAATGCCTTTTGAAAATCAATGTAGCCTTAGCTCATATTTGATGTATATGCTTTGAAATCCTAAGCAAGAGTTCAGCAGTGCATTCAATGCTCTCCCAAGTTGTGCTAAACGTTCAAGACTCTCAATTTTTGCCAAAAGTTGAGGGACTAGGGTTCTTAGGTTAATTTTATATGCGTTCTCGACCCTAGGTTTAATCTCAGTCCTTGGATCAATTTAAATGGACGAAATTCCACGTGTATCCCCGCTGAATCGTAGTTCTACGCTCGACATTCGTCGATGAGAGGACACCTTCGTCTACAAGTGTTCAACACTCGTTCGTCAACACGAACGTGAGTTCGTCGATGAGAGACCTTTCTGAAAATTTTGTGCTCTCGGTATTTTCTCGTCAACGATAACAAGGTATTCATCGCCGAGTGGCCTTCATGCGTTCGTCAACGAGGCCATGAGGCTCATCGATGAGGCCTCTAAGAATTTGCCTCCAAAATTCAGTTTAACTTAGACTCTTTTAAATAAATACTTCATCATATGCATGTGTCCTAAGGTCTGTCTAAGGTGTGATTTTGAGATTCTAGCTATATCATATAAAATATGAAAATACAATGAAATCTAAATACCCATTCTCATGATTATCTTGAACTTGATGCTTGCATCTCCATTCTTCTACTCTAGTTCCATGAATTGTTCCTAGTTGTATATGGCTTCCCTGACTTCCTCAACTTCTGTGCATGCTAAATAATGTTCTTGTACACACTTTCAATGCACAGATCAAATACCAAGTGATTTGTCATTATCAAAATAGGATTGGACTCATAGAGTCAACAATCTCTACCTTTTTTGATGATGACAAATACATGAGTAAAAATAGAAAATAGGTTACACCTAACAAGGCTCACCCTCAAATAATGCACAATATAAAATTCAGCAATATGAAATATGCTCTTATACAATGTAAAAACAGGCAATATTTTTGCACATATAACTCATGTACTTATGTGCTTTTCTTCCTTTGCTTTAAAAAAAAAAAAAACTTATATGCTTCCCCCCTTGTTGCAAACACTATTTTTGCTATAAAACATATATATATATATAACTTATATTCTTCTCCCCTTTTTGACATCAACAAAAAGGTAGGTATCCAACTGTTCTAACTGAAATATCTTATTTCTGCAAAAAAACAAAATCTCAACTTCTCCCCCTATGTTATTCAATTTACTCCTTAGCCTTTCGAATGTATATCTGTGTTGTGGAATCAAATGTCAATGTATAAAAACACAGTATTTCAAATTACATAGGCATGTATAAGCAAATCAGTTAATAAAATCCTAACACTTAACCATGCTAACCATGTTGTGAGTTCAATGCCAGATATCAGGAGACTATGGAAAAATTTTGATACTAAATGTTAGAAAATTTTTTTCAAGTGTGATACCAAACACTATAAATTTAACCAATTGTTAATTTTGGTCCCCCGAAATAATGTAGTTTAATATAATTCTAGACAACTTCTCGATTATGCATAAGACCTAATTCATGTCTAATCTAGATAAACCTATCCTCCGAAAGTGATTTCGTGAATATGTCTGCCCATTGTTCATCCGTACATACAAACTCAAGTGTCACACCTCCTTTTTGTACATGATCACGAAGAAAATGATGTCTAATTTCTATATGTTTAGTTTGTGAATGTAATATAGGATTCTTTGAGATATTTACTGCACTCGTATTGTCGCATCTTATAGGAATTGTATCATAACTTAATCCAAAATCCATCAGTTATTGTTTCATGTATCGCGTTTGAGCACAACAACTTCCTTCCGCTATGTATTCTGCCTCCACAGTGGAACAAGCAACTGAATTATGCTTCTTTGAAAACCAAGATTCTAAAGAATGTCCTAGGAAATGACATGTGCCACTCATGCTCTTTCTATCCATTTTACTACCAGCAAAATCAGCATCTGAATAGCTAATAATCTCAAAACATGTATACTTAGGATACCATAATCCCAATTCAAGGGTTCCTATTAGGTATCCAAGTATTCGTTTAACAGCTAATAAAAGTGACTCTTTTGGTGTAGCCTAAAATCTTGCGCACAAACATACACTGAACATTATGTTAGATCTGTTGGCAATTAGATATAATAAGCTACCAATCATCCCACGATAGAGCTTGACATCCACTGTTATACCTTGTTTGTCTTTGTCTAATTTCAATGAAGAGCTCATAGGTGTCCCTAGTATTTTTCCATCTTCCATATTAAACCTTTTGAGTAGATATCTAATGTACTTCGATTGATTTATAAAAATTCGACATTTTGCTTGTTTGATCTGAAGTCCTGGGAAGAAATTTAGTTCACCCATCATGCTCATCTCAAATTCATTTTGCATAGTACTTGCAAACTCATTACATAACTCTTCATTTGTTGCTCCAATATGATATCATCTACGTATACTTGAACTAGGAGCATGTTATTATTCTTAGAATTTATGAAAAGTGTTGTGTCTATTTTACCTATAATAAATCCATTATCTAGTAGAAAACCGCTTAGTCTTTAATACCAAGCTCTAGAAGCTTGTTTTAAACCATACAAGGCTTTTGTAAGTCTAAAAACATGATTTGGATACTTATGGTTTTCAAAACCTGAGGGTTGTTCTACATAAACTTCTTCACTTATGTAGCCATTTAAAAATGTGTTTTTGACATCCATTTGATACAGCTTGAAATCCTTAAAAGTAGCATAGACTAAAAGCATTCAAATGGCTTTCATTAGAGCTACAAGTGCAAAGGTTTCCTTAAAGTCTATTCCTTCTTCCTGGTTATATCCCTGAGCTACTAGTCTTGCCTTATTTCTAACAACTATCCTATGTTCATCTTTCTTGTTCTTATATATCCATTTTGTTCCAATAACTGCCTTATCTTCAGGTTTAGGAACTAATGTTCATACTTTATTTCTATCAAACTGGTTTAGCTCTTCCTGCATGGACATCACCCATGATTCATCCTCAATTGCATCACTCACATTCTTAGGTTCTTCTTGAGATAGGAATGCACAATGACTAACCATGTTTCTAAGTGAGGATCTTGTGACTACTCCACATGATGGTTCACTTATTGTTTGATCAATGGGGTGATTCTTTATATACTTCCATTCTCTAGGTGGTTCATTAATCTCATTTTCAAATTGATTATTTTCAGCAGATGGTTCATTAACTTCATTTCTCTTATCTGAATCACTTTCAATAGACAGTTTTTCAAATTCCTTATTTATTTCAATTTCATCCTCATCAATCTTTTTGGAGAAGGGATTTGACTCATCAAACACTACATGGATAGATTCTACAACAGTTAATGTTCATTTATTATATACCATGTAGGCTTTACCATCTAAGGCACACCCTAGAAAGATTCCTTCATCTGATTTCACATCAAACTTTCCCAAGTGTTCATTGTCTCTAAGCACAAAACATTTACAGCCAAAGACATGAAAATACGATATGTTTGGTCTATGGCTATTCCATAATTCGTAAGGAGTCTTATTTAGATATGGTCTAATCAAAACTCTATTTAGAACATAGCAAGCGGTATTTACTGCCTTAACCTAGAAGTACTTAGGTAGTTTATGTTCATTAAGCATAGTTCTGGCCATTTCTTGTATAGACCTATTTTTTCTTTCAACTACATCGTTCTATTGTGGTGTTCTAGGAGCAAAAAATTATGAGCTATTCCTAATGAATTGCAGTAGTCTTCCATGCCTTGATTTTTAAATTCTCTACCCCTATCACTTCGGATTTTAGTGATAGTATATCCCATTTCATTTTGAATTTTCTTGCACAAATTTATGAATTGTTCACATGCTTCATCTTTGTGACTAAAAATAGTACCCATGTATATCTTGAATAATCATCAACTATGACGAATGCATATGACTTTCCTCCTAAACTCTGAGTTGGGTTTGGACCAAATAAGTCTAAGTGTAGCATTTGAAGTGACCTAGTAGTAGAGATAAATTTCTTCTTCTTAAAGCTAGATCTTGCTAGTCTTCCTGGTTGACATGCATCACAGATTTTATCTTTCACGAATTTTGCCTTAAGCAATCCCTTAACTAAGTCTCCCTTAACTAGTTTAGATACTAAGTCCATGTTTGCATGTCCTAGTCTCCTACGTCAAATCCAACTAATCTCATTCATAGCAGAAAAACAAGTAACATGTTGAGAAGCAAGATTGTCAAAGCTAGTGGTGTAGACATTTTCATGATGATCAGCCGTAAACAATACTTTGTTTTCAAATTTGTTCTCTACGGTACATTTTTCATGTTCAAATGAGACTTTATAGCCTTTATCGCATAGTTGACTTATACTCAATATGTTAGTTTCAATCCATTAACTAATAACACGTTATAATGACAAGTGAAGTTTCATTACCAACCTTACCAACTCCAATGATTTTACCTTTTAAGGTATCCCCAAATGTAATGAATCCTTCATCTTTGGTTATGATAGATGTCAATTTAGCTTTATCTCCTATCATATGTCGCAAGCATCCGTTATCCATATACCACTTGTCCTTCGAGGAGGACAATTTCAAGCACATCTGCAAGACATAATCAAATAACTACTTTTGGTACCCAGATTTTCTTGGGTTCATGGGGGTTAGTACTAGATTCTCCTTTGACTTTCCAAACTTTCTTAATTTTGACATCTTTATTTTTAAAATGACAGTCAAATTTTATGTGACCCAACTTCTTACATTTAAAACATGTAATATTTTTATAATAGTCTTTAGTTTGAACATCAAATTTTGACTCTCTTACGAAATATCTCATGTAAAGATGTCTCTGTTTAAGGTTATCCTTTCCATTATATCCAAGACCTTCCTTCTCTAGGCAGTTTCTTTGAATTCCAAGAAGTTTTTCAAAACTAGTTTGTCCTTCTGTAAATTTACAGATAATTTTAGATTTATCTTTTAAATCCCTTTCTAACTCTTTCATTCTCAAATCCTTATCTTTCATGAGAGATGCATGAGATTTATTTTGACTTTCTACTATCTTTGAAAATTCTTTCAATTTTAATTTCAACCCATAATTTTTCTTATTCATTTTCTCAAGCATTGAAGGGTATATAGATATTCCTGATGCAGTTCATCATAAGAAAGCATGCTATTTTCATTTTCTAAATCACTGGAATAATAAGATGAAGCAGAACAAAAAGATTGTACCTCGTAGTCTTCGTGAGCCATCAGACATAGATTTGCAATCTCGTCGTCACTGGATTTAGATTTTGAACTACTAGTACTGTAAGTATCCCAGACAACCTTTAGTGCCTTCTTCTTCTTCTTCTTAGATACTTTCTTCAGCTGGGTACAATCTGGCTTGATATGTCCAACTTCTCTACAGTTATAGCACATGGGAAGATCATCATTTTGCTTCCTTCTGCTTGACTCTCCCTTTTCTATTTTTGAGCCCTTGAATTTCCTAATGTGTTTCTTGTTCTTTCTCGTGAACTCTCTGAATTTCTTAGTGATAAGCGCCATGTTATCATCTGATTCTAAATCACTTCCCTCACTAGAGTTGTTAAATGATGCCTTAAGTGCTGTAACTTTCTTGGTTTTGTTTTTCTCATTCTTCCTTTCATTTATTACTAGTTCATAAGTAATAAGCAAAGCAATCAATTCATCAACCGACATCTCCTTCAGATTCCTTTTTTATGCTATTGCAGTGGCCTTAGTCTCCCAAAATGGATGTAGTCCCTAAGTATCTTCCTGATCAACTCATAAGTAGGGTTAGATTTACCAAGAGCATTTAAAGAATTCGTGATGTGTGGGAATCTAGTGTACATGGATTGAATAGATTCATCAGCAATCATTTTAAATGCCTCATATTCACTAGTAAGCATGTCTATCCTACTATCTTTTACTTCCTTAGTACCTTCATATGTGACTTCTAACTTTTCTCAGATCTCTTTAGTAGTGTTACAGGCCATCACCCTATTAAACTCATTTACATCTAGTGCACAGAATAGCAAGTTCATTGCAGTAGCATTTATTTGCATAGATTTCTAGTCTTCCTCTGTATATTCATCTTCAGTCTTAGGAACATTTACCTTATCAACTACTTTCATGGGATCATGGTTTCCCTTAGAAACTATTTTCCATACTTTTCAATCTACATTTTACAGGTATATACTCATCCTACGTTTCTAGTAAGTGTAATTTACACCAGAGAATATTGGTGGTCTAGTGGACGAGTGTCCCTCACCAAATGGAGTTAGACCAATGTGTGTCATGTGATCATTTTACAAAAATAATGATTAAGTCTATGTAAACCTCGCTCTAACACGGAATGTGAATTAAGGTGTAATCCAAGGAGGGAGGTGAATTGGGTATTTTGAATTCTACAACCCTAAAACAAATGGGATATGAAAAACATCAGCAAGGTTGGTTTTTGAAAGGGTGACGACCACCTAGACCAGCAGTTGTACCTCCAACTCCAAATCTGCAACAAGAACATACACCAGATACTCCATCTTGGTTTGTACCCTTCCATCATCATTTCACTACATTTAGTAGTGACATGCGGTTAGGACTACAATCGCTTCAGGAGAACGTGACCTTACTCCAGACTACATGCTCCTCACTTGACCAGTGCCTTACTCGCATAGAGCAGTATAGGGCTAGTTCTTCTTGGAGTGTTGCTCCCATGGACATCAGTTGTGCACCTCCTAGTGATGATGCATCTGATGAGGAGTCTAAAGAAGAAAGTGATGAGGGTAATGAAGAAGATGTTGTAGCTGATGATGATAATGCAGCTAATGATGATGATGCCTCTAATGATGCTTGATCTATTTGTTGTTTTTTGTGTTGTATCTCAGTTATCTATGTATTGGATTTGCATCTCTGATGTTTTTTTTTCCTTGGCATGTAACTCCTTATATTCATGACACTTGTACACCTTGCTGCACTAAATGACGATGCATATTATTGTGTACTATTCTGAGTATCCTTATGATTAAGTTATTTGTCTCTTTTTGATAGATATCAAAGTGGGGGAGAGAAATTTTAGAGCAAAAATGAGAGTATATCAAAAATGAAAGCATATTTGAAAATTTATAAAATTTTGAAAATAATAAATAGCAAGGGGGAGAAAGCCAAAATAAGGAAATATAAGCAATTTGAGAAGTTTGAGCTATAATGCAAAATATATGAGATAATGCTCTAATAACGATATGATACGATGACTTGAGACATGTTACTAATGCTAATATATGCTGAAATGAACTATGATGCACTAATACTTTATGATATATAGATCTTTGAACTTACATCTGAAACCATGATTTTGATACATTGTTAAAAGTGTGCTTATTGTAAGGGGGAGCCTTATCAAGGTTCTCTCATCTTTACTCCTTATTTGTCATCAACAAAAATGGGGAGATTGTTACCCTAACATGACTTTAAAATCTTATTTTGATGATAAAAAATCAAGGTAAATTTAATATGATGTGGTTTAAGTAATGATGTTTCAGGAAATCAAGTATATGAAGTTCAAAAGTTCAATAATTAAGAGTCCAAGATCACAAGTGATTATTAAAAGCTCATGCTCCAACAACAAGTGATCAAAAGGAAGCTTAAAAGGTCAAATACAGAAAAATCTTATGGAATCTTAAAGGATATTGAAACTCAAGACAAGATGGACTAAAAACAAAGATATGCATAAAGACTTCAAGTTTAGAAAGTTTTAAAATCTTAAGAAAGTCTTGTGTAAGTACTTCATTTAAATATCAAAATGAATGCTTTGAAACTCATTAGGGTTAATTATGGACTTAGAGACCTTATTTTGAAAACTCTTGAAAATATCTTTCAAAAGTATCAAAACAAGTTGGCAAGAGTCTTTGGAAACAAAGTTTAAAAACAGTGTTTTAATTGTTCAGGCGACTGACATTTTTGCTGAATTAAAGTTGGGAAACAGAATAGGCTCAATTGACTGACCCCTGAGAGTTCAAGCGACTGACCCCATACTGACTTTGAAAATACGCTGAAATTCAAAGATCGTGCGACTGATCTTGACGAGTTCAGTAGATTGACCTTCGTAACGGCTAGTTTTAAAACAGCGTTTAAATGTTTCCAAAATAAGTTGTTTGTGCCCCAAACTTTGTCAAAACATGGGAAACACTCCAAGTAACTTGGGCAGTACGAAAATATGACTTTTTAGCTCTATAAATACATGATTTCTCAAATCAAATTAAACACCAAGGATTGAAAATCTGATTTCAAGCCTCTATTGCTCATACTCTCTTAAAGCCTTCTTGCACACATCTACTTGCAAAGAATTTCTAAGAAATACTGAGTTATTGTTCACCAATCTCTGAGCAAAACTTTTGAATTTTGAATCAATCAAGGAAAGATCCCGGTGATATACTCTTTGAGCTTCAATTCTATTCTTCATTGATATTTACATTGAAGTATTGATTAGTTGTACTATATCTTGTACTAATCTACTCTGTTTGAGAGTAATTCTTGTATGCAAGAAATAGTTTTTCTTTTTTCTTGTTTTCTTGATGGTCCGAGGCTATTGAAATGTCATACCGAGCGTGGGGTATCACTTGGAGAGGAGGGGTCCAACCTATTGCTTTACTCCGCTAGTAAAGGAGTGTTATAGTGGAATCCTTAGGTGGTCTGCCTAAGGCAAGGACGTAGGCAGGTATAGCCAAACCTTGTAAAAATCTCAGTCTCACTATCTTCCTTACTCTCTTTAAATTTTAGCATATATAACTGCGTGGTTGTTTATTTCAAATCTATAAACTGCGTGGGTGTGAATTAAATTGCTGAAAATTGATTTGCCCTTGGGATTTGTGGAAACCGAAAGGAAGTACAATGGTTAATCAATATCTATTGTGGAAATCGTAAGGGAGCACGTTGATTGATTAATACCCAAAGACTCATTGATTCATGGATTAATCAAACTTATTTAATTTCTGAGTTTTGGATGTTTGGTTGAATTCTTTTATATTGAAATCAATTCTATCTTGTTGAGTGGATTGAAATATTCAAAACCTGAAAGTATTACATTGTGAATTCATTGGTTGGGTGTTGATTGAAATTGCCGCAAGATCAAGTTGATATACTCATTCATAGAGTCTTAAAATTTGAATTCGATTTTCTGTTGGTCTAGTGATTAAAACTTAAACATTACAATGGTGATTGTTGAATATAGAAAGGTTGAGAAAGATTTTATAAAAAGATTCTTAAAAAAAAAATTTATAAACCCAATTCACCCCCCCCCCCTTCTCTTGGGACTGCACCTTACTTTTCAGATTTGAATCGTAGCTTAGATGTAACGAACTGCTTATACTTATCAAAGATTAATTTCACTAATAGTTCCAAGCCCTATAAGCAATCATTTTAAATCTCTTAAAACAAATATATTGGATCAAGATTAATGCACTCTATTATGCAACTAGTATAATTATCCCTATATTTCACATATGCATCGGAACAAAAATATTAAGGCATACACTAATGCTCATAACCCTGAGAACAATTCATATCTATTCATAAACCTTTAAGAGTAGGATATGATGTTCAGGGTTCTTAAAAGAGCCTCAATATTCAAAAAGCAAAACATGATGCACATGAGTCCTTTATCCTCTTTCTCTAGGGATGGAGCTCACCTCTCCTGAATATTTTTCAAGCATGCATTTTCAGCTAAGGATGAAGATTAAATTTTCATTTTATCATTCACTCATCCTTTCAAAAATATTTTAGCATGCAACATATTGTGACCGTTCAACACATGGTTACTGTATATTGCATTCTATTTAGCACACGATAGCCAACAAGGTTATACTTGATTAATCATGCAATAATTATGCAGTTCATACAAGTGTGCAATAAATTATAAACATTTAAGCACATGGTTTATGGATTTGATCATTTCGGGAAAAATTTAACAAAATTTCAATGGCATGCTGTCTGTAAATAGAATATTTTCCCATCAAAACTTAGTTGTTTTCAGCAAGTAACTCACATAAAGCACGCAACAACCTAAATCCACTACCGGCATGCAATTCTCAAAGTATTGCATTAGCCATGTAGTTGGCGTTCTAGATAAAGCATGCAATCAAGTATTCTCAAACAGTATGATCAATAGTAGTCCATGATACCAGATCAGATCTAATCACTATCCGTCAAAGTAATTTAAGCATTCAGTATAATATGGACAGTATGCTACAATGCTATTCTTATGAAGGCATATGGATATAAAAAGAGATTAAGAGAGCATTTAATTTAGAACCATGAAAAAGAGAAATGCTCCCCCTCAGTTATGCACTCTACCATCTTATGCATTTTTTTTTCTTTTCATATTTCAAGTACTTAGCCAAGGCCCTAAGATTTTTAATGATTTAAACTTGACTTTGAATGCCTATGCTTATCGGACCAAAAGGTCACAATGAATATTCCTTAAGATGTGATAAGCATGTTTCTGTCTCTTTTCTTACGAATCTCAATACGTGAGAGGCTTAAGTTCGAATGGCTTTTAATTTTAATTGCTCATGCATAGGTTTCTTTGAATTTCATTCCATCATCTAGATTAAAACCTATAGCAGTCGTCTCAACCATTTAACTTATTGCAAGGAGATGAAGCTCTAAATGATTTGATGTTAATTTAAGAGCTTATGATGAGAGTTTTAAATACTCTTAACAATTAAATTACTATTAAGTTCAGAAGAGTGTTCATTATGAGTGGACATGATTTGAGATGTTTTCATGGAAGTGAATATGTTCTAACAAATTGGGAAAAAAGCACTTAAGGGTATATAAATTTCTTAAATGCTGCTCTTTGGTCATTTCGATTATCCACAACTGGAAGGTACCCCTTTAAATATGATCATGGAGTAAAGCAAGGATACAATCCAATGAAAGGATGGATCTTTACTAGATATAATCGTGATTCGGTAAAAAGATCCTATGGAGGAGATGGTAAACCAAAATAAGAAGTTTTGCATTTTAAGCACAAAGGGAATATTTTAATATGACTAGATGATAAATCTTGAATCCCTTGGTGGATATCTCTAATTTTGATTACGAAATGATGTCTTTTAAATGAGCACTTATTAGATATGGATTTTATGATCAATAGTGCTTAAGACCGGAGTGATGACTAAATTTTGATTTATGTTTGAAGAAAGAGTTTAGGAATGAAGAATATACAAAGAGACTAATTCCCTAAAGCTCAATTTTGCGCAATGGACAAAAGATGCTTAATTTAAGATATTCATATTTAGGCATGAATTAAACATTAGGAGTTATTTACCAGGCATAGATGCTTTGTCCATTTGGAAGTGGATTTTGCTTAAGCATGTTTCTGAGGTGTCATTCAAGAGATGATATATGATTTTCATCTCAGAAATAAAAGGTTTCTGAAAAATTTAGACAGTTAAGCTCTTAACCTTTGCTTTGAACAATTCGAAGGAATGTTATGATAGATGTGGAGACCAACATCCCATTCAAGTAGCTCATTCCTTTACAGTTCAAATTTTGTATGCTATTGCCAATAATTTCATATTTTAATCAATCTTTATAATGTATATTCATTAGGTTCAGATTGGATAAATTACTTGAATTTTTGTATTGGCTTGATTTTCTGATGTTTTTAGTATACAAAATAGTATGGTGTATGCATATACCAAGTTTTGACATTTTAAGCACAGACCACTTCCCAACCTTTTAGTCATCACTACCCCTTATACCTAATCCTAAGATCTAAGGAAGAATTTAAACATTTATGTAATTTTTATTGGAACTAGATCTTCCTTGGTCCTAAGGGATTTTCCATCATGACAATCCATGCCATTTTCTTAACCATGCCTCTCGCACTTCTAAATAGACAAGTAAACCAAACGTGTCCTTTCTTTCCAATGTATGAGCAAGTTTTATATGCACGTGAAAGATTATGCTTATTATCCTGCTTTTACTCAATGAGGCATTTTTGTGACTGTGGGACTTATAATATGAACCCTTTCTTAAAGATTTATTTCTTTTAATTTCGAAGGGTTCCTTCGAATTATCCTTTTTCTAGTGGGTTTGAAAATCATTTCAGAGTAATTTTCAGTTTTTCTTTATAAGCAAATGATTTTCAAAACCTTCATAATCTTTTTCTTTTCTAAGTTGGCATGATATTCTCTTAGATTTTCTAATTGTATTGCCCACCTTTTATTCTCATTCTTGAAGATTGCTTTTCTTTTGAGACATCCTAATTAGAAATTTATGAACATTGATGAATTTCTTTCGTGGTTTCTCATAAGAGGTCTTACTTTCAATAATAGATGCACATGATTCACTACGGGATTTAATACAACCATTATCACATGAATTAGTGTATGCATTATTAACAAAAACATCACATGAGCTATCAGATGATTCAATGCAAGATATATCACAATATTTGTCACAAGAATTATCAATTGAGGTAGGATGAGAATCATATACCTCTTCACCTGCTAATGCAACTTGCCCATGATTTTCCACTACCTGATCGTTTGATCTTGAGGCTTCTGGAGTGGCGGTTTCTTTCTCCTGGCTCTCTCCATACCTCTTTTCGAGCTCTTCCCATACATCCCTCGCACATTTACATGCCATGATCTCAAGAGAAACATTAGAATCTAATGCACGATATAACATATCCATGGTATTAGAATTTGCATGCATTAACCTAATATCATTTTCATTCATTTGCATACAATCCCTCTTAGCAATCACTTGCCAAGAACTCTAGTCCATTGATTTTATAAATACGCTCATTTTTAATTTTCAAGCGGTAAAATTTTCACCACAAAATATTGGAGACCTAGAAAAGGATTGTCCCTCACTGAATGTGGATACACCAACAAAAGCCATTGCAATCTTTAACACAAATGATTAAGCTTTTTTACAACGAGAATCTGATACCAATTTATGTGAATGGTGTATTCCCAAAAGGGGGGTGAATTAGATATTTAAAAAATCTAGGTTGCCTTTTGCTTTATTTTGAAACCACAATCAATATATCGCATTTCTATGCAAACTTAAATCCCCAAATAATTAAATAATGTATGTAAAACAATTAATCATAATAAATAATCAAACATACATGTGTGGAAATTAAATAGCATAAGGAAAGAGAAAGACACAATATTTGTTATCGAGGTTCCGTCAATTCTGCCTACGGCCCTGCCTCAAGTCTCAACTCAAGGATTCCACTATTTGCTCACTTAACCAGGCAGAGCGACACTGTTTACAATACTCCTTATGAGACAGAGTCTCCTCAACTCACTTATGGGCGAAACCAAATTAGTTCTCCTTACGATACGGACTCACCTCAGTTCAATTCACCAAGCTGAGCCAAACTGGTTTCTCCTTACTAGGCGGAGTCTCCTCAGTTCACTTACTAGGCGGAACCACACCGAATCTCCTCATGAGGCGGAGTTTCCTCAGCTCACCTAACCAGGTTAGAGCCAAACCGGTACACCTTATAGGATAGTGTATTCCTCTTCAGGCCATGCACGGAATACAAAGATAATAAAATTTTTCGTACAAATAAAGTGCTTCTACAAAAGTAGGTGTGTACAAATTGAAGCTCTAAAATGCGCTCTCGTATGATATGAAATAAGTTCAGTAGAGAATGTGTATTTTCCTCATTATGATTTTAGCAATCTTTGAATAAAATATATATAATAAGCTCTTCAAAGATTTAAACCCAAACAAATATTTCTCCAAAATATTTTTCAATGAAAAGTTGAGGAGAGCCTAGAGTTTTGCTTTCAAACAATTTTCTCAAGATTGAGAGACATTTCAAGTAAAGATATTATAGATGACTATATGCTCAAGGTTCTCTTGACTTACCCTAACGCTTTCTCAAAAATAATTTTTCCAAAGATTTAGTTCAAGGAAAGTTAGGGTTTTGGCTCAAAAATATTTTTGCAAACAAACACAAATGAGCCTTTGGATCTTGCAATAGATGTGCACAAAGATCTCCAAGCTAAAAAAGTTTCCCCAAAAATATTTATCAAGAAAATATATGGGAGAAAGTTTAAACTTACTCTCAAAAATGATTTTCAAAATAAATGCTTGATAAAGAGTAAGTGTTTTTGATGATAAATGTTGACTTTTTGAGTCTAATCCCGATTTTGATACTTACAAAGCACTTGGAACTTATGTGTGTTCTTAGTGCATGATCAGGTTTACATTCCAACACACACATAAAGCAAAGGGAAAATGGAAGCCAAGACAAGACTTAAAGCGCATACACCTGGCGTATTCCATGAAGTTGAAGAGCAAAAGAAGAAGAGGAAGACTCATGATTTCAAATTTGTAATGCATTTTTGTCTTTCATTTGGTCTGTAATAATGCATTGCATGCATGATATGAATGATAAGCTCAGGTGACCATATATTGATCGTAAGAAATCGAACAAAGGCCATAGACTGACCCAAGGACACAATACCCTTAATCGAAAATAATATAACTTATTCACAATGGTTTTAAAATGAATTAGGATCAAAATTGGGGCAAGACATTGGATTTTTAGGCTTGATTAAGAAGTCTCGATCGACCGAACCCTCCAATTCAAAGCTGCTCAATCGACCGAAATGGCCTAAAGTAAACATGTTGACTATGGCTCGAGCGACTGAAAGAATTTGAACTAATCGTCCACGGTCAACCAAACCTTGAAGCTGACCTTTCCTACCTGCCACAGCCGACCGAACTATCAGTTCAAAATACCCTCTGTCGACCGAACCTGTTCTCTCGGAAAACCGAAACCAAGCCCAGACGTCCAAACCTATGAAGGTTTGGAAAATCGCCTTGGCTCAGCCGACTGGTGCCTTACTCAGCCAATTGAACCCAATTTTGTCTATGAGTTTGTTCGGCCAACCGGCCCTATGAACCGGGGGGACCGAACCTCTTAGGTTCACATATTTTTATAGTGGTAATTAGGGTTAATTAATCATTAAATAAATTCTAAAATCCCTAATATGTCCTTAACAGTCAAAATTCCCTCAGACTCTATATATACCCCTCCATTACACATTTTTAAACAAGATATTAGATTGCAAATCCTCTAAAAATATTTTTGATTTTTTTCATTCCTTTATACTCTCTCATACTCATTAAATTGAAAATCTTTTCAAGAACAAATTAATTTGGGCAATTGTTTTTCACAACAAATATCATTTACTCTCATTTGCTATTATTTTTTAAAATCATTCCTTGAAAGAATAAGTTGAGTTTCTCCATATATTTCTTTGATAAATATCTTGGGAGAAATATTTTTTTAGCTTGTGAATCTTTTGCATTTCTCTTGTAAGATTCATAAAGCTTTTCTTGCCTTTGTTGCAAGAACTCGTTTTTGGGCATAACTCTAAAATCTCCTATATTTCATTTTGAAAAATATTTTTGGAGATTGCATTCGAGTTTTTGAAGATATTTGAAGTATACTTTGCACATTTTTTTAAGATCATTTGATTAATTGGGCATAAATTAATTTGAGTGCAAAATTCTAGGTTCTCCTACACTTCATTTGAAAAATATTTTTGGGAGAAAATTTTTATTAAGGTTTGCATCTTTGAAGTGTTTTATCATATACATCTAACTCAAAGATTGCATAAGTCATTTTGACAAAATCACATTCTCACATTGAGCTTGATTTCATATCATAAGTGAGTGTATTTGTGTGCTTGTTGGTACATATATGCTTAGTGTAAGAAGCATTTTGTTTATACACAAAAACTATTTGATTATCTGTTGTATTCTCTATGTGTGGTCGAAAGAGGGAGACTTGCCCTTTGAAAAGTCTCGGACTTGCTCAGACCTGGTTAGGAGAGCACTGGACTGGTTCAGACTCGGTTAGGAGAACTAGGTGCACCATCCTGGTAAGGTATTGTAAATAGGGTCACTCCACCCACAAGTGAGCAACTTAGTGGAATCCTCTTGCTTATGAGCTTGAGGCGGGGACGTAAGTAGTATTGGCCAAAGCCCGATATCATATTGTGTGTTCCCTTATCTTTGCACTTTAATTTCCATACATGTATGGTATTATGTATTGTCTTGATTACTTTACATTCATGCTTTGAATGGTTGTGAAATATTGAGTCTACTATAACTGTTTTATTTATCTGCTCAGTTTTATATTATTGGGTAATTGGCATATGTTTAGAAAGATCTTAGGTTGCAGTATACTGCTTGTGGATTTAAACATAACTAAGGAAAATTTTTTAAAATTCCAATTCACCCCCTCCCCTCTTGGGAATACACCAATTCCAACAATTGTGGTCAGAGTCTCATTGCACTAAACTTAAACGTTTTTACAAAAAGATTGCAATGGTTCAATTTGGTGTATCCCCATTCGGTGAGGGACAGTCACCTTCTAGGCCTCCTGTATTTTGTCGTGTAAATTACACCCACTAGAAAATTAGAATGAGCATATTTATAAAATCAATTGACTGGAGGGCCTGGCAAGTGATTGTCAAAGGAATCTATATGCCAACTAACGAAAATGATATAAATTTATTGCATGCGAATTCATGTCATGAATTTATTATACTGTGCTTTAGAGACTAATATTTTTCATGAGATTATGGCATGTAAAAGTGCAAAAGATATATGGGAAGAGCTTGAAAAGAAATATTGAGCTTGATTTCATATCATAAGTGAGTGTATTTGTGTGCTTATTGGTACGTATATGCTTAGTGTAAGAAGCATTTTGTTTATACACAAAAACTATTTGATTATCTGTTGTATTCTCTACGTGTGGTCGAAAGAGGGTGGCTTGCCCTTTGAAAAGTCTCGGACTTGCTCAGACCTGGTTAGGAGAGCACTGGACTGGTTCAGACTCGGTTAGGAGAACTAGGTGCACCATCCTGGTAAGGTATTGTAAACGGGGTCGCTCCACCCACAAGTGAGCAACTTAGTGGAATCCTCTTGCTTATGAGCTTGAGGCGGGGACGTAGGTAGTATTGGCCAAACCCCGATATCATATTGTGTGTTCCCTTATCTTTGCACTTTAATTTCCATACATGTATGGTATTATGTATTGTCTTGATTACTTTACATTCATGCTTTGAATGGTTGTGAAATACTGAGTCTACTATAACTGTTTTATTTATCTGCTCAGTTTTATATTGTTGAGTAATTGGCATATGTTTAGAAAGATCCTAGGTTGCGGTATACTGCTTGTGGATTTAAACATAACTAAGGAAAAGTTTTTAAAATTCCAATTCACCCCCTCCCCTCTTGGGAATACACCAATTCCAACAATTGTGGTCAGGGTCTCATTGCACTAAACTTAAACGTTTTTACAAAAAGATTGCAATGGTTCAATTTGGTGTATCCCCATTCGGTGAGGGACAGTCACCTTCTAGGCCTCCTGTATTTTGTCGTGTAAATTACACCCACTAGAAAATTAGAATGAGCATATTTATAAAATCAATTAACTGGAGGGCCTGGCAAGTGATTGTCAAAGGAATCTATATGCCAACTAACGAAAATGATATAAATTTATTGCATGCGAATTAATGTCATGAATTTATTATACTGTGCTTTAGAGACTAATATTTTTCATGAGATTATGGCATGTAAAAGTGCAAAAGATATATGGGAAGAGCTTGAAAAGAAATATGGAGAGTCCTAGGAGAAAGTGACCACCACTTTGATAGTGTCAAACTCAAAGAAATCGCCTTGGCTCCGCCGATCAGTGCCTTGCTCAGCCAATCGAACCCAATTTTATCTATGAGTCTGTTCGGCCAACTGGCCCTATGAACCGGGTGATCGAACCTCTCGGGTTCACATACTTTTACCGTGGTAATTAGGGTTAATTTTTCATTAAACAAATTCTAAAATTCCTAATATGTCCCTAACGGTCAAAATTCCCTCAGACTCTATATGTACCCCTCCATTACACATTTTTAAAAAGGAAATTAGATTGCAAATCCTCTGAAAATATTTTTGATTTTTTCATTCCTTTATACTCTCTCATACTCATTACATTGAAAATCTTTTTAAGAACAAATTAATTTGGGCAATTGTTTTTCACAACAAATATCATTTACTCTCATTTGCTATTATTTTTTAAAATCATTCCTTGAGACTATAAGTTGAGTTTCTCCACATATTTCTTTGATAAATATCTTGGGAGAAATATTTTTCTAGCTTGTGAATCTTTTGCATTTCTATTGCAAGATTCATAAAGTTTATCTTGCCTTTGTTGCAAGAATTCGTTTTTGGGCATAACTCTAAAATCTCCTACATTTCATTTTGAAAAATATTTCTAGAGATTGCTTTTGAGAATTTGAAGATCTTTGAAGTATGCGTTGCACATTTTTTTTTAAAGATCATTTATTATTAATTGGACATAAATTAATTTGAGTGCAAAATTTTAAGTTCTCCTACACTTCATTTGAAAAATATTTTTGGGAGAAAATATTTATTGAGGTTTGCATCTTTGAAGTATTTTATCACATACATCTAACTCAAAGATTGCATAAGTCATTTTGACAAAATCAAATTCTAACATTGAGCTTGATTTCATATCATACGTGAGTGTATTTGTGCTTATTGGTACATATCTGCATAGTGTAAGAAGCATTTTGTTTAAACATAAAAACTATTCGATTATCTGTTGTATTCCCAATGTGTTGTCGGAAGAGAGAGACTTGCCCTATGAAAAGTCCTGGACTTGTTCAAACCCGGTTAGGAGAGCACTAGACTGGTTTAGACACGGTTAAGAGAACTAGGTGCACCATCCTGGTTAGGTGTTGTAAACAGTGTCACTCCACCCCACAAGTGAGCAACTTAGTGGAATCCTCTTACTTGTGAGCTTGAGGCGGGGACATAGGTAGTATTGGCCGAACCCCAATATTATATCGTGTGTTCCCTTATCTTCACACTTTAATTTTCGTACATGTATGGTATTATGTATTATCTTGATTGCTTTATATACATGCTTTGAATGGTTGTGAAATACTGAGTCTACTATAATTGTCTTATTTATCTGCTCAGTTTTATATTCTTGGGTAATTGGCATATGTTCATAAAGACCCTAAGTTACAGATACTGCTTGTGGATTTAAACATAACCTAGGAAAAGATTTTAAAATTCCAATTCACCCCCCCCCCCTCTTTCTTGGGAATACACCAATTCCAGCACTTCAAGAAGTTTTTCCACCATATTAGAGAAGATGGCTAACATACACCTTTGAAATGTTGCTGGGGCGTTGCATAGCCCAAAACGCATCCTTCGGTATGCAAAGGTTCCAAACAAGAAGGTGAACGTGGTCTTCTCTTGATCATCTGGGTGGACTGCAACCTGATTGTACCCTGAGTACCTATCCAAGAAGTAGTAAAAATTTTGTCTTGTCAATCTCTATAGGATTTGGTCGATAAATGGTAATAGGAAATGGTCCTTTCGGGTGAGGTTGTTGAATTTCCTATAATCTATGCACTCTCCAACCGCTAGTAACACGGGTGGGGATGCCTTCACCCTGATCATTCTTCACAATAGTGATTCCTGATTTCTTCGAAACCACTTGCGTGGGGCTCGCGAATTCACTTTCAGATAGGGAATATGATCCCTGCATCTAATAGTTTAACTACTTCTTTTAGCAACACTTCCTTCATATTGGGATTGAGCCTCCGATGCATCTCCTGGATGGGCTTAGCGTTTGGCTTAAGGTGGATCCGGTGCATGCAAACGGATGAGTCAATTCCCCTAAGATTAGCTACTAACCATCCTATTGCTCTTATATGTTTCTATAGGACCTGAACGAGCCCGACTCTTGCGAATGATTCAGGCTAGATGATATAATCACAGGCAAGGTCTCTCGTGGACCCAAAAAAGCATACTTGAGTGAAGGTGACAGAGGTTTTAATTCAAGCACCGCAAGAACCTCAATTGAAGGTCGTGCTGGTACACTAGATAGCATAGGGAGGCTTTCAAACTGTGCTTTCCAAGGTCTCCCTCCCATTGTAGAGGCCAACTTGTTGGACGCAGGAATTCAGTTGCCTAGATCCTCTGAACTTATTGTGGGGGGTTGGTCATTTGGATACTTATTCTCAAATGATTCTCTTGATGAATTCGGGGATGCTTCTTGTATCAGACCATCGTTGATCATATCAACCTCATTGTAAAGTAGATTTTCAGGTTCATGCCACCGAGTGTGGAACACGTTAAGTCGAAGGTTCATATTGCCAAAAAAGGATATGTCCATTATGCATGTTTTACACTGAATGCAAACATTGGCAATAGCTAAAAATGGTCGGCCCAAAAGGACCAGGCCTGCCTACTATGATGGCTCGACAAGTGCCATGTCTAGCACAAGGAAAGCACGATAGAGGAATTTATCTACCTTAACTAAGACATCCCTTAACATGTCACGAGGTCTTTTCACGAATTAATCAGCAAAGCGCAATGTAATTAGGTTTGGCTACAAATCTCCTAGACCAGCTTTCTTATAGACTGAATAGGTTAGTATGTTCACACTAGCCCCCAAATCTAAAAGAGCTTTGTCGATAACACATGTTCCTATTGTATAAGGAATCGTGGTGGCGCCTGGGTCTTTAAGTTTAAGAGGGATAGATCTTATAGAAATCGAACTAACGGTTTCGATCTATTGGGCTTCTTGATTCAGGTGCGTTGTAGATTCCCGCTTTCGAATGCATAGCTCCTGAAGGAATTTTTTGTAGTGAGATCTTCTTCTGATGTCATCTAAGAGGAAAAGAACATTTTTTGCCTTTCTAAAGGTGCTCATCATGGAATCGTCAGCTTCTTCCTTTGTAGATTTTAAGGGAACCTATAGGGCGAAGTGTGGCAACATTCCTCTAATGGAGAGTACGGACTTCTCAGAATAAGTGTTTAAGCTTGTCTTCCATTCCTCTTCTCTCGTCTCATCACCCTTGCCCTTGCCCAACTTTTCTTTTTCTATTCCACTATTTTGCACAACAACTACTACCTGTGCCTGCTCATGACCTGGTGATGGTCTGGTGTCTAGTCTTCCAACATGCCCTAAAGGTTGGTTAGACTTCTTACCCTCATTTCCACGGTTTACTGAAAAAGCTAATTGGCCTAAGGAGGCTTCTAGCTTGGCAATAGATTTGGAGTGGGAGTCTAATAATTTTTTGTCCTTCTAATGATCAGTTTCGATACCCTTGAGTGCTCAACACCGTTTCTTGAAATGTTTGGTTATATCTAGGCTAAGGCAGGTTTGGTGGTTGCCTGGTTGGAGAGTATGAGTATGGAGGCCAGGTTTTGAGAACTTGTGGAGGTCTTTGGGATTGAAAACTCAGAGCTTGCGGCCTCCAAAAGAAGTTAGGATGTTGTTTCCACCCAGGATTGTAGGTACTCGAATAAAGGTCGTTGGACGACTTATCATACCAATTATGAGTGCCATTTACTTCCTCCTGCACAAGCTCAGGTTGGAAAAGTGCATGAGGGCAATTGTAATATGTATGGGAATGGTCAAAGCAAATTGCACAATCCTCTGCATACGCTGTTATCTGCGGTCCTAAGGACAGGCATTCATCCAACTTTTTGGATATGGCATGCAAGGTAGGGGCTAGGTCTTTACCAGTGGCCAACTCATAAACTCATTTTGGTTTAAAGTTTGATGGATTAGGAAGTCTACGAGTGGTAGCCATGTGTTGCTAAGAATTTTCTGCTAGATTTTCAAAGAGAATTCAAGCCTCATTCTCATGCTTAGTGAGGAAAGTACCTCCACACGACGCATCAACCATAGACCTATCTCTCTCAACCAACCCTTCGTAGAAAGTTTGGACTAATTGCCACTTGGGGACCTGGTGATGTGGGCATTTATGGAGCAAGTCCCTAAAGTGCTCCCAAGTATCGAAAAAGAGTTCCCCATCCATTTGTGAGAAACTTGTGATGGCTCTCCAAAGCTGATTATACTTCCCGATTGGGAAGTACCTTTTAAAAAATTCATGTTGCATGGTGGTCCAGTTGGTCATTGAGTTTGGTTCTTAGGACGTCAGCCAATATTTGGCTTTTCAGAGAGAACGGGAAAAGCCTAAGACAAAGAGCATCATCACTAAAATTAGTGATGCGGATGGTGGAACAGATTTTCAAGAACTCATCTAGATGTTGATAAGGATTTTCAGTAAAATTCCCATGAAAGTTGGGCAGCATCGAGATGATTGAAGTCTTAATCTCAAATTGAGCCACCTAGACATCTGGGAACCGGATGCAGGATGGTGATGTGTATGCATTAGTTACAAAGTAGTCCCTAAGAGGCCGCAGGTGTTGCTCTCCCACCACAGGTAGGTAAGGAGCATGGAATTCTGGGATTTGTTCAACAGGAACTGGTAGGTTATCTTCGGCCATTGCTTTCGGTTCAGATGACTCAGCTTTCTTCGAATTAGAGATAGGTTTCCTAAAGGACCTACGAGATTTTTCAATCTCAAGATCTATAGGAATTATCTCAGGTTCCAAAGAACGTAGACCAAGCATACACACATATAAGCACACAGATTCAGACTTCAAAAAAAGAAAACAAAAAAAATAAAGAAAATATAAATTAAGTAAGAAAGTGAAAACAAAAGGAGAGCAAATCAAAAGAACAAGGCAACAATACTCTAAAGCAGAAGTTTGCTTATAACCGTAGCCAAGTCCTTGGCAACGGTGCCAAAATTTGGTAGGCTCGCCAAGGCTTGGGTCTTTAATTACCAAAAATAATATTTATAAACCTAACTATCCCAAGTTCAGTAGAAAATGGGTAAGTCAGGTATTGAGCCACGGGGACTTGAAGCGCAGTTAGTAAACCACTTCCAAGTTAGTTTATTATGGCCTTGTTATGAAAAAGAAATAAAAGGTGATATTTTGCAATGGTAGTTGTTTCTAACTATTAAAAAGCGATTAAATAAAAGCGAGTAAATCTATACTGCTGGAAAGCAAGTAAATTTATGGGTTACCCTACTTCTACAAAGCAATATTGTGGTCTGAATCAAACGCTGGACGCCATGCCTCTATCTACGTTCATCCAAACTTCCATAGAAGTACTAACCCGAGTAGGCCAAAGTAAGAGAGGGGCAATCGAGGGCACAGGGTAGAAAGGGTGCACCAACCATCCGGAGCACGGTCAGGAACCGTAGTATACCCCGTCTCAACGATGAACAAACACCTCCGCGGTTCCATAGCTGACTATTTACCTCTGATTGATACGCAGAAGTGCTTATCCTTATCTGAAATCCTTCATCAAACACACAGCAGGTAAATGGAAAGCAATAAACGAAAGCATGTAAATGAAAGTAAGAGTAAAAAGATCATCCCTTTATTATTCAAACCATCTTTCATTAACGTCGGGAATTACAAACGGAGTGATCATGTAATATACATGGATGGCACACGAATGCCGCCGGTTGTCATAGGTCGACAAGCACTTCATGCACACACCAAAACAGGAATTGAAAATTATGCTACTAATCTATCTTGGCTCTCAATGGCATCTTAAGTCTATCACTAACCAAAGAGAGGCCAAAGAGGAACCCAGAGCTTGTATTCGTAGCAATTATTTATAGGCTCTAGGGTTTACAAAGTTTGTTTTGCAATTTAGGAAGGTTTGTAGAAGATCTCACGCAGCAGATCATCGATGTTGACCAAGTCGCTCCTTCGTCATTCTTGTGCGCACCCTGGTCAAGACTCACGGGAAGTCAGGGATTCGAATCTCCAATGCCTTTGACTTCATCGCGCCTCAGGGTCTTGATGGTCGAGTTGATGGTCGAGACTTGCAATACCTTGATCTTTAAGAAATCTCAGTATCTCGACATAGTCGCCCCTAAAGGTCTCTTGGTCGAACATATCGTTGAAACTCTCGGTACTTCTAAATTTCAGTTCTGTCTCAGCATCTCAACGTGGTCGCCCCAGTGGGTTACTTGGTCGAGCACTTGTTCAAACCTTGCAGCATTTCGATCTTAGTTTGAACCTTGGAGTTTGCAGTGGAAGACTAAGTCGCCCCTATAGTTTGCTAGTCGCGCCACATGGTCGAGCATCATCTTCATGTTCCTTTATGCTCTGAAGTTTCTGGAGTTTGGCTAAATTTCTGAATTCAAGCTTCGAATCCTCCAAATTCTCCTTGCCTTCTTGTAATTCCTAACTCCATGGTTTTAACCTACTTTTTCCTGAAAAGACAAAAAAACCTTGCATAACCCTAAACAATGATTACTCTGGGTCAATATATAATAAAATGAGGATAAGCATAGGTAAATGAGGGTCTAAAATCATATATTTTAGGAACTCATCACAACCCTCAACTTACACTTTGTTAGTCCTTGAGCGAAACAAAATCTAGAAAACTACCCAATCCTACCTATATCCTCTTTTGTAGGAAACACGATTGCATTTACCATATGCAACAAGGCTTTAAACCCCTAGGTTGATCCTAGTGGATGAGTTCTAGTCTCGTGAGGGTTTCCAAGGTGATACCCACAAACACCTGCTCAGTGAATATAGAAAATATTTGCATATAACAAGAACCTTACCATTTTACATACAAAGATATGACCTGATTGCATGCAAGCATGTTCATTCATGATTCCATTATACACATTCTACAGCAATTCATTTATACAAGTCTCAACATTGCATAGCTATTACACAAAAGATGCAACTCTCATAGGATCAACCAACAATTCCAATTTGGTGCTAATATTACTATGTAGCTTCTAGCATTGTTAGATTACATCACAAGGCATGTGTAAGGTGCATGATCTGTCGCACTCAAGGTATCCTTAATGTTGGTCTTACAAGGCTTAAAATCCTGTTATCTTATTTTGATGCTAACAAATAAGTGAAATTTAATGTATTTGTGTGAGTAATGATATTTCAAGGCTCATATATGAGAAAGCAATGTCAAAGTGCTCACAAGGATCAAATGAAGTTTAAAAGAGTCAAAGCATGGATTTAAAGATGATATATGAAACCTTGAAGAATATAAGGACATGAATGAGTTGTTGAAAGCCAAAGCATATTAAAGTCAAAAGAGCCAAAGAAAAGCAAAGTGAGAAAGCTCAAAGAATATGAAAGCTTGAAGAAAAGATGGACTCAATCCAAGGACAAAGCATGAAGACTCAAGAATCTAAAATGTTAAAGTTTTAGAAGTTTTCATGTAAGTACTTTAATGTTTAAAATATCGTTTGAAATATTTTGAAACTCTTAGGTTAACTTCTTGGACCTAGATACCTTTTAAAATACTTGAAAAATATTTTTATAAGGTCAAAAATTATTTAGAATCACTTTTGGAATGAAAAGCACAAAAAAAGAGTTCTTCCAAATACTGTCAGTTTTTATACAGCCGCATTGAGGTGAATTTTTCTATATCAAAATCTCATTATTTTAAAATGTGTTCAACATGAAAGTTGTAGGATTTTCTCTTAACTTTCTTTTGACACCAAGAACACCTAATTTGGAGTTATACAGAAAAGTTATGGCCAAAACACTGAAGCGGGGTCACTGCTGTCAAACATCTGAACACTATTCACGGGAGGGACTTTAGATGACTAAACAAACGACCTCAGACGTCTGAAGATTAAGTTCAGACGTCTAAAGACTTTCTGGACAAAATATAAAGAAGGCAGTAGCAGTTCAGACGTCTGAACTCGTGACTTCAGACGTCTGAACACTGTTCAACGGGCAAATTTTTAAATTCTAATATTTTAAAATATAGTCGTTTGAGTTCCAAACTTTCTAAAATTTTGGGAAACTCTCAAAAGAAACTTTTGCAACATGGAAACAAATTTGAAAGCCTATAAATAAATGGTTTTTCAAATCAAAATACATCTAAGAATTGAAAAATCTTCTTGTAAAGCTGAAAGCACTCTTGTTCTTTCAAAACTCTCTTGCTCACTCATTACAAATCTATTTTGCTGAGATATTCTGAAGTGTTAATCCTTCCTCCTTTGAATTCTTATTGCTAATCCTCTTCTAAGAAGGATATTGGTGAATTCTACACTTAAGCTTCATTGTATTTCATATCGATATTTTACATTTAAAGTATATAGTGTTTAAATTGTACTAACTTACTCTTTGAGAGAGTATACTTGTACGCAGATTATATCTTGTTTCTTGTAGTTCTTTGACGATTCCAAGGGTTGTGGATCGTTGGCTAAGCAAGGAAATATTGCTTAGAGAGGCGGGCTCTAGCCTATGTAAGGAGTGACCGAACGAGAGGATATCGTTTGGAGAAGGCGGACTCTAACCTTAACCAAGGAGTGTTGTAATCGGTATTTTTCCACTTGTCAACAGAACTAAACTAGTGAATCCTTTGGTAGTTTGCCAAAGGCGAGGACGTAGGCTGGGTATAAGCTGAACCTCATAAAAATCTCTGTCTCATTCTCTCTTTCCCTTACTCTTTATTTTCAGCATATTTAAATTGCGTGGATTGTTTAATTGATAATCATATATACTACGTAATATAGAAATCAAGTAAACTTGAAGTCTAATTTTGATTTGGGTTGCGGAAACCAAAAAGGAGTACGTTGGTTATATCATATCTTGCGGAAACTATATGGGAGTATGTTACTTGGTTAACAGTCTAAGGATAAATTAACTGAGAGTTTAGTTGAGTTCTAAATATTGAGAAGAGTGTAGATATTGTGTTGATTGAATGTTATATTGCACATCATATTGAAAAAGTAAAACCATATATACAGGGCTTACAATTTCATATCTGGGGCTGACAACAAAAGATATATTGTGATTGAATGGTATAAAGCTTGAGATTGATTGGATAGTGTTTGTATTCCAAGAGTGCTAAATCTTGAATGATTTCATCAATCCAATAATGCTGCAGTGAACTTATATTTGATAAATAAATTGTGGTTGTGTTGGTGTGGAGATTGTGATTAATTGTTTGAATGTTTTATTAGTTGTGTGGTTGATTAAAGAGATTAAGTTGTTGTGTGATTGGTGAAATTAAACAAACAAGTTAAAGAATTGGTTAAGTGTTTAAAGAAGTTAAGGAGTCTTAAAAGAAGTTAAAAAAAAGTTTTATAAGCCAATTCATCCCCCCCCCCTCCTCTTGGGAACCTATTCCTAATTTCACTTAAACACCTACAGAACAGTTGTCTTGACTCAGCCTCACTGGTACACGCTCATAACAGAAGACACTCAAGAAAACGAGTTCACTCTCATACGTGAGGAAGAATGTATGATCAAATATCCCACATATTTTGAAGAACGAACGTTAAGCATGGAATGGACTAGCCTCATACAGATGGGATCCAACCTATTTTTAAGGTATCAGGTCATTCACCTTAGCATCTTCTCACTTACTCGTCATACTCAATCAAGACCACCATAGATCGATCCCTTCACAGACTTGATAGAAATACCACAGATGCATTGGTCAACTTGAAGATTCCTGATATTGGTGAAAATCATGGTGTCGTGTCCTTAGTTTGCCATTTTTGCTTGCATCTGGAGCAAGGGTTTTATATATATATCTTCTGCTCCTTCTTTCCTTTGACTCTCATTTAATGCTAAGCTTGGACAGTCATCACACCCTTGATTATCTTCATACCTCAATGGGAAGTTCAGCTTGGAAGGGATCTCTAAGGTGGCTTAATTTTTATGTTTTGAGTAATCTACAAGACCTAAATTTATATCTCCCCACTTGATGTCACCTCTGGGCCAGAAAATTAAGGATAAAGGCTAGTTTGACAAAGGGAATCTAGAAAATAAAGTAATGTTGAGTTTTATAAACTCAAAGTTTGATGTCAACCACTTGAGTAATGAATGAATGGCTCAACAGTACCTCACAAGGTGTCATAGTCGCCATGATTGTTCTTTCAATGTTCTCAAAGAACCCTAAGTGTTGCAGATCCCGTGTAAGTGTGTTTTGAAGCCTTATGAATTACCATTGAATACAAGATTTCACACAGCAATATTAACACAACTGAGTCACTAATCAACCTTTCCGGAGCATCATGATAGCTCATTGAGCCGTTTATTGTGAAACCACGCACAAGTGACTACATTGTTAGTGAGCATGATAGAATCATAAATGGGCCTACGCATGTAAGTCTGAGTTACATAGGTGTATGTAAAAAGAGTATCAAAATTGCATAATTCGGTGTTTAAATGTATTTATTAGTTATCGCAATTTGAATTAAAAGCCTAGTTATGCACATTATTTTAGTAATGGAGCTTGATTGATAACATTAAGACCATTATTTTATTTTTGCCCTTAAATTTCCGAGTGTTTAATTATTGCAGGGTATTTATTTTTTGGATGATCAAATAATTGGAGCAACTAAATGAGACAGGCCAACACAGCAGACTATATTAGGCCAGCACACCAGAATAAAATAACAACACAGCAAGTAAAAATAAAAATTGAAGGGTAATTGCATTGGGCCCAAAATAATTGCATAACAATGAGGCCCCCTAGCGCAGCAGCCGTGAGAGCATGGGGTGGCCAGCAGTGTGTGCGCAGCAAGACTGGATTTTGTGGGGGATTAAATTGGAGGACAGCCAGCCAGCTGTGGGTTTTGGGAAGAGGGCATTAGGGCAGCCGTGAGTGGGGGGAATAAAGCAAGGTGCTGTGCGCGCAGTAGGGACGTTCGGTCGTGGAACAACAGCAGCAGCAGCAGGCTGTGCGTCGTTGTGCGCCGCATTGGATTCAGCGGAGAACTGAACTTCCATTCCTCTCTTCCCTTAAGCTTTATTTTCTTTTTATTTTTATTGTTATAAATGACTTGTTTCTGGTTTAATTTGTTCCAGAATATTCAAATTACAAACATTTTTATCTTGAGTAACTCATTACCGTTTTGGGTTGGATTTTCTCCTTTCCCCGTAACCTTAATGTTTAACTTGTTGAGTTGTATTTCATTTTATATTTAGAAAAAATTAAAATTCTATGTTCTTGGTCTTGATCAATTGTAGACATTAAGGCACAATTTTGATGCTTGAACTAGTAGCAAGATTTTGATGGTTTTGTTTCATTGTTTAGATTTGTAATACGATTTGTGGAGTGTTTTGAACTATACTGAAATTGCGAGTTGAATTTTATATTATCCTGTCATAATTTTTCGGAATGAGAAAATGATTGAGAGAAGAGGAAATTAGAGGAACATCCATTACCAAATCGAAAACGGGCGAAACTTACATGTCAAGTGTTTGATTAAATGTCTCTTACAATTACAATTTAATTTCTACGAATTCCCTTGAATTACTTAGTTACTAGTAATTTTAGATACATAGACTCATCACTACCTTCTAGTAATTTTAGATACATAGACTCATCACTACCTTCAAGTCCTACTTGTGCATGAACCTCATTTTTATATTTTTTTTCAGATTATTATTTTAACCCTTTAGCTAATTATAAGTTCGGGACCAAAAAACCATTCTGACTTACTATTCAAGTGACCGAAAGTTCCAACTCAGGCGACCGAAAACAACACTGACTTATTCCCCAGAAACTCGAGCAACTGACATTGTTATTTCAGTCCCAACACAATCGACTGAAACCACTCGATCGACCGAAAGTCCCAACTCAGTCGACCAAAACCACAACCCATTAGCTAATTACTTGTTTTAGGAATTGTTGTCACCATAAATGATAATTTGACTTCTTATGTTATAATTGAGACCTTTGCTTGCATATTTCTCTTTGTCCCCATGAATTCGATCCTAGGACTCACCCTTATATTACTTTGACAGCTTTTGCGCTTGGAAGTCAATAACATTAGCTGATCACATAGTCATCCCTACAATTATGAATATCTCATTGATGAAGTCAAAGGAAGTTGCTTCTAAATAAGCAAACCAGCTTCCTAGTCGAGTCTCGAAGCTAGGGGGCAAGAGGTCTTCTACAACCTACGCCATCTAAACTAGTTACACATGACCAATTCACCTCATTCCGATGAAGAATTAATGAAATCCTCGACGAAATCCTTTTGAACCAGCATGTGCTACCACCAACATATCACGCAACCACTATTCCTCCTAAAAGAGAAGAATTGTCGGCTAGCTCGATTCCACCAATAGCTGCTATTCCAACAAAGGAACCTGTCGATGAAATGAGTATGGAAGTATGCCACTCCTCAACCATTGATGAAAAGTTCAAAGAAATGAAAAAGTGATTGAGAAGATGGCAAAGGAGATGCATGAAGGGACAGAAAAGCTTGAGTTGTAGATCCACCTTTCACCACTACAATTCTAGAAGCCCCACTACATGCAAAGTTTAAGATACCACAAGTAGAGTCCTATGATGGCACCAGAGACCCCATTGACAACCTTGACACCTCAAATTGCTCAGGCTCCTCTAAAGAGCCCTAGACTCGATCATATGTATAGCCTTTGTGACGACCTTGAAAGGTTTTGTATGGTCATGGTACCAGAGCCTCAAGCATCGCACAATTAGTAATTTTATGGAGTTTAGCAAGAATTTTACAGCCCACTTTATCAGTAATATGAAGATGATAAGAAATGAGTATTGTCCAATGAGTCAAATGAGTATTGTCCAAGGAGATGCAGATACTTCAAAGGTTGAAGTATCTCATGAAGCGGTTCACTACAAAAGCACTAGAGGTAAGAAACTTGGATTTCTAGGTTGGCCTTGCGGCACTCATCAACCCTTTAAAACTAGGTTTGATTCCTCCAATCCTTAGGAAAGCAAGCATTAGTAGACATGGGATAACTCATCGTGAATGCACAGAAATACATAAATGTAAAAGAGATTATGTCAACGAGAAAAGAAAAGGGTGGAATAATAAAGAGGAAGCTAGACAGTCAAAATGTTAAGTAGAGTAGTTCAAGGAGGTGAGAGGATGCTCCGGAGGAGAAAAGCAAAAAGGATAGACCAGCCATGAATGTAAGTTCAAATTTCACTCCCCTGAATATGCCCCAAACTCAAGTATTAATCCAAATCAGGGGCAAATATTTTACTCAATGGCTGGCCCCAATGAAAGCTTCTCCAAAACAACTAGACTATTTAAAATTTTGTGGCTACCACAGATGGCATGGGCACGATTTTATCCTCTGCGCACTCACCATCACTAACATGAGCACTGGAGAAGTCCCTTAGAAGCAACTCTAGGCCTTTTAAAATGTTTTCCTCAAGGGCAAGAGCCTCACTGCCAAGATTTTTGCTACAATAATTTGTTTTAATGCTACCTTGATATTGCCATTCTTAAAATTTGCATTCCTATGGCTCCACGTTTTTTTTTTTTTCCTTTATTGCCTAAAAAAGATATACATGTGCATACCACTAAAAAAACTGATAAAATACCTCTAAAATTTGTCTAAATATTAACAAAAAAGGGCATTTTAAATAATTTGGGAGCACTACATAATACAAATGTCATGACTTACCCCTAAATGTTGCTCAACGCGCATCAAATGCAGTTCGGGTGCAAATGGTTTCAGCATTTCAAATTTCCAATTCCTTGATTTGCAATTGAATTTGCCAATGTGCCTAGATGCTGCGACAACACTTTCCTATTGAACCAAAATTATCTAACAAGTTTCATTGCTTCATTTAAAGACCTCTTCATACACGTATAAAACATATATGAAGAACGCAATATAATACAAGATGTTCACTTCTCTCTTTTTAATTGGGGAACCATTTATTTATTGTACCTTTGCCCGCTTCCGTGCAAGAAAGCGTTCTTTGGCTGCAGCCACTTGATCTTCGCTTCTTTTATGATGATCATGTTTCGGTTGATCGGCTGGTTCTTGTTCAGCAACAATGTTTTCTTGTACAGAATCCAAGGTGGCAGAAGCTGGCTTCGCATCGAAGGGCACAGCGGTTTCCTTCAAACCACTGGAACTCTCACCTTGATGCTTCTCTTTTACAATAGACGACTTCAAAGGCGTGTTGGTCAATGAACTTCCTTTTTCTGATACATGTATAGATACTTCTTGCTCCTTGGACTTCCTCAACTCTGCATCTTTTGCACCAAAAGCGACATTTTTTGAAAGATTGAAGTAAAAATCACTCATGTCACTCTTCTTTGTAACCTAAAACAACGAAGTAAATCACATGCAATAAATTAATTAATAAGGCATCGTATAAATATTCTGAAACTAATGAAAACATATTTACAAGACAATGAACTGCAGAAAGACAACTGAATGGAATACAATGCTCACTACAATAACTCACAGAATATTTGAAAGGAATTTTATAATGCAATAAGTTTCTCTAAAACTGAAGTACAAAAGCAGCTACTCCCTGAACTTAATGCAGTTTTTTCATTTAAAAATATAAAAAAATAAAAGCGCCTAATATTTTGCAACACAACGTCACCAACCCACTGAAGGGTTCAAGAGGCTACCCCAACCTTTGCTGTTATATCTTACCATGAAAGCCCAGCAAGAACCAACAACAAATAGCCCAAGACAAGCTCATTTTCAGTTACACGCCAGTTACCTTCACCACCCAGTAGAAGTCAGCCGGGTTGAATTCTCTTCCTTGATCACTCCTTATATTTGAAACATTATATCCTTTTTCATTTTGAAGTTTCTTACATAAATTTATTAACATATTACAAGCTTCATCATTGGAGACTAAAAATAATACCCAAGTAAACCTAGAGTAATCATCAACTATGACAAAGGCATATTGCTTACCTCCTATGCTTTGAGTTCTAGCAGGACCAAACAAATCTAAATGAATAAGTTCTAAGGGTCTACTAGTAGAGATATGTTTCTTCTTTTTAAAACTTGTTTTAATTTGCTTTCCAAGTTGGCAAGCATCACAAATTTTATCTTTTATGAATTTTGTATTTGGTAAACCTTGACTCACTTATTTCTAGATAAGTTTGATAATAGATTCATGCTTGCATGTCCTAGTCTTCTATGCCAAAGCCAACTAGCTTCATTCATGGCTGCTAAGCATGTTACATCTTGAGAGATTAAGTTTTCAAGATTTATACAATATACATAATTTACTCTATAAGCTGTGAATAGAATTTCATGTTTTCTTGGATTTGCTCAGAAGCCCCAAGGTTCATGCTGTTGCACCAAAAAATGCCCCCTAGGGTGCACAAGTAAATATTGGATTTCTATTGTCTGAGAACTAGATCCCGCAGCCAAATGCATTGGAACTTGACCTTTAAGATGTCACTGGTGAAAAACCAACTACATTGGAATATTAAGCACAGATGCCCAACTGACTTCGTAATCTGCCCATAACTTTCTAAAAGAGGTCCTAATCCTTTAAAACTTGTGACTCGATGCCAAAGACCTCATCTAGCATAAACCAACATTCCAATCAGCATTAATCATCCTCCTAAACGAGCTCAAAGAAAATTCTTTTTGTTCTAAACATATTATGCATCTGCTGAAATGAAGTCATGTTACTCTAATATATAATAGAATCAACATGAAGTCGTCAAAGATTAATTAACTAATGCTTCTTTAAGACAAAAGGAACTAATCTTCAGCAAGTAATCTTCAACAAGTTGTCACAAGCATCAAGTGATATCTCTTATGTATTTGATAGGCATCTCTGACATTGACAACCGCCAGCAGAGGCATGGTATGCCAAAACTAGTAGCAGCATGCTAACCTCTTTTCTCCAATATATGCATGAAATCAGTTCACTGAAGATTAACATGATTGATAACAAGAATTTCTTCTGTGGAACTGAAACTTGCTTCTTAACGCAAGCTTCTCATCTAGAAATTTTATGCCAATTAGCTGTATGAATGATTAACAATTAATTTTTTAGATTAATTATGAATACTTGCACAATAATGTCAGAAATTTTCTACCCAAAACTTATACCACACTAACATAACCAATGTGTAAATTCTGTTATCACGTGCAATGCTATAAACAGACACCACCGACTTCACTGTTCCTGTCCACAATCTTATATAATTGTATTATTTTCCATATTCATCTATATTGAAGACAATTTTCATTAAAACGATTGCAGGAAGAGCAATCAAAATTATTTTCGACAAAAAAACAGGTGCACCAACAGGCATACTTCAAGTCAATATTTTTATTTAAAAAAAAAATTCTAAATTAGGTGGAAAGGGCTGTGAGCTTTGTTTTCTATTCTTAAGATTTTGTGGAAGCCAAGGAATGCAAAAAAATTTTATGATTCAATCACTGATTTGCAAAGGTATCTGGGAGCAGCTCTTTTGAAATCATGGTTTTAAATAAAGGCCGCGACCGTTACGTAACGCTGTTACGTAAAGGTATTTTGGGTTACCGATACCATTACACACCGCGAAATCGATGGGAAGAAAAATCACGGCCGTAGCGGTCATTACGGACCGCAACCGTTACGTAAAGGCCGCTACGTAACCGCTACAGGACTGTTACACCAAAAAAATATTTTATTTTTTACTTTTTCTTCTCATTTTTTCTCTCTCTTTCATATATCATTCTCAATATACCAAGTGGCAAGAGGGGGAAAAGATTATAATGAGAATGACAATGATACAAAATCTACTATTTCTTTAAATATTCACAATAGATGCATTAATTAACAATTTCAAAATACTAACTTGTTAGGAAATTTTTTTTTTAATAATATTAGTAATGTGATATTTATGTTCTTTATTTTTCAACTTCAACCTTCTTTCTTTTCTAGCTATTTTATATTTATATTATTCGTATGTCTTATGTGTCTAATAGATTAATGGAGTATATAATGTATTTTATTTTATTAATTCATTTAGCACACATAAGAATTTATCACAGATAAGAACAATGAGAAGTATAAATACACGCACACACGTAATTTTCTATCAATGATGGTTTAAAACAAATGTAAACTTGTTGCCCTTACTAAATAACCTAGTTACTCGAACTAAAGGTCCAAAATACACTAAAACCCTTTCTAAGAATGGCTAAAAGCTTAAAACATGCAAGTACGCTAATATGCACAAGGTTGTGCGTGCTTCAAAAAAATTCACGGCCGTTACACCCGTTTCCCGTTATGTAACATCCGCTACTCCTGCTTCCCGTTACACCCGTTACCGTTACGTTACGCTACCCGCTACCGCGATTTAAAACCATGTTTGAAATACTATTTTCTACAAGCTGGACACCCCATTCTCTAACTTTGGTACTTTTTCCACCTCTATAAAATTTATTTTTCTGTATAAAAACTTTAAAAGAAAACCTCAATAGAACCTTGCAGCTGCCTTGAGTGAGGACAAAATGTCAGAACCCCACTATCGTCAAATTCTGTACGTATCATTATGAATGCTTCGCCCAACTTTTTTTTATTCCCAAAATAAAAAACAAAAAATCCCAATATAACTACATGCTTCTCATACCAAAATTCTCTAGAGCTGTATGTGAACATGTGCTCATGTGTGTGGTGTTTTAAGATGTTTCCGATCCTTCAGACCTCCCATGGTCTGATACGTCCCTGCTCCAGCTCTAAGTCCCACTCCGCTCACACTTCAGCCCTTGATTTATGCTTACAATCTATAATCCAATATCAGCCCATAGCAATCCATTATAATTTGGAAATGCAAGAAGATCAATTGCAGTGTCTAGAACTGATCAAACCAATGTCATTTTTAACAAAGCCTTTTTTTTTTTTTTTTGATAGAAAATAATGTAAATTCATTGAAGAGGAAAGAATGAATAAAGAGGAGAAGAAGAATCTCCTATAAAAAAAATTAAATAATTTAAAATTTAAAAAAAAAAAAAAAAAAACCCAAAATAAACAAGAAAACAAACAACATAAAACCGCCCTTCCAATATCTCTGAAGATCCAAGAAAGGCAGCCCTTTAAAACCACCAGCTGCATAAGACTAGAGACAAACCAAGTACTAAATCCAATACCAAAGCAAGGTCCCAGAATTCCTCTTCTCAGAAAAGATACAAGCATTCCTTCCCATCCAAATTCCCCATAAAACTATAAGGACACCACAAGTCCAGAAGACTAAACCATCAACACTTCTTCCCAAAACTTGTAAAAGAGATTTGTAATAATTTGTCCACAAAATCTGAGCAAACCCTATTCCCCCAACCCTCCCCCCCCACCCCCAAAAAAAAAAAAACAGCAAATCATTTATTCCAAATCCCCCAAGAGAAAGGGCAGTGCAAAAATAGATGCAAAGCAGATTCTGAGCTATCAAAACATAAGAAACAAACATCCAGAGATAAAGCCATCGAACGCCAATAGATGGTCATAATTAAAAAGGCTAAATTAATTATATTCATTCTATCAAGCACAATTAAGAGTCTTTGATGAGCGCAGCAACATGAATGAATGATCTATGCATATTTTATTAGTCCTTGATGGGACAAAAATTTCCTATCTGCACACCACTTACTAAAATATATAACTCATACAGTGGCAATATTTTGGTACCGCAGGGATAGTGACTACAAGCATGGTGATCCTTCTTCCTTTTTTGTTTCTAAACCCCTACTCCTAGAAACCTTCTTCTCTCAATCTCCCGTCATTCCACTAACCAGTCACAGAAGTCGAACATTGACACGCCTCTTTGACCAGAAATTTTTGTCTTCCATTAGAAACCCATCAGCAAGAACTCATCATCGCTCTACCAGTAAAATAGATCAAAAATCGATGCCTCATTCTAAATATCGACAACTGTTTCCATCGTCCGCAAAAACCATAATCCTCATTTACCATCAAATACTCTGTTTCCATCACTGGATAATATCAGAACCCTCACTTTCCATCAGAGTTCTCTTTTCGCACGCTACAAATCCCTCAAGCATCACCACAATTTCGTCTACCCAGCCCCACACCAGAAGTGTCCAACATCAGTTTCAGCCATAGCAAATTCTCTCTCTACCACCATAAAATTTCATCTACCCCAACCCACACCAGTATCGTCCAACAAGAAGCACTAGCAGATTCACTTTCTTTCTTCATCCTGGGGACCAATGAGATGTAACTCTGCTGTTATAATAGATTGAAAGGTGTTCAGCAGGATTCCGCTGGACTCCTTGACATTTTGGGTCACTGAATTCTCAGGGTCGCATGTCCTACATTATGCTGGAGGAATTTATCTGGGTGATGAAGATGATGGGGGTTTCGTATGAAGCGCTTGGAGGAATGGATATGGGTAAAGGGGCTCACTCCATAACAGACAAGGGACGTCCAGTCAGTATGAGGCCTCTTTTGAACAAGAGATGCAACTTTCTACTACTGAAGAAGGAAATTAGTGGAGGGAGATGGGCGGAAATAAGAATACCAGAGGGAGAACAGAGATTAGGGTGGAAGTCCTTCCTCATAACTCTCCTGGAATTGTTGAGGATTAGCAAGACTGAAGCACTTCGACTGTGGTTTGCAAAACATCCAAAGGGAGGTAAAGGCAGGCAGAAAGGCGACTGAACCTTCGGCGAGTCCCTCCTTTGCCAATGTGATCAGGGATGCTCAGGTGACAAAGGCCAGCACAGAGAACACTGAATTCAGAGGGTTTATTTCCTAATTCAATCTCTTTAATTAAGAGCATTATAGCTGATGAAGGATTTACAAAATTTAATAATTTTAATGAGCTTAAAGGGCTGGAAGCAAGTGAGCCTTATGTTCAGAGGCCCAAGTCAGTTGGGTCTGTAAGGACAAAACTGATGGGGGTCAAAAAAAAAAGAGCATCCCTCCAAATGAGGCAGGCAGGAGAGCTTCAACTGCCGGCACGACAAGGGTTAACAGAACTAAGGCAGAGAGAAGGGTGCTCACGTCCACTATGTGCTGATTTGTAATGATGGGCGGAAGGCTGCAGTCAGCAATAAGGCAGAGCAGAAGATAAATGTTAAGCAACTGATGACACTTCTCATAGGGGAGGAAAGCTCTAATTTAATCAGGAACTCTGATTGGTTTACAGGATTTCAATCTTAATTTGAATAACCAATTTTCCCCTATAAAGTCAGATTCTAAGGAAATTCAGAAGGCTAGTTTTGAAGAGGAAGCAGAGTTTGATTCTTCATATAATTTGAAGAACAATATAAGCAGCATATGTGAATTGAGAAGGAACTATTAGTTGACCAGCTGAGAGCTGAGTTTGAACTTGCTGCGGAGAGCAGTCTATTTCAACTATTTGAAGGAGTGAATGAATACGATGATTTGATTGGATCAAGACAGATTGAACTCATTGGAAACACCTTGCAGCAAATGGAGATAGAATGTCAACATCAAGATCCTGCACATACACAGGCAGGCAAAGTTCTATAAATCATTTTTCAGACCATGTGATTGCCTTTAATGAAAAGGGGTCCTTAATGTGGAAATTTGAATGTTCTTTCCTTGGGTGTTGGGGGGAATATTGATGATACGCTAGATGTTTCCTTGGGGGATCTGTGTTCCTCTGAAACGAGTGATGGTATTCTTCCCCTTCCCACTCAGTCTCTTCTTGTTTCTAATATTGTATGCCAAAGGGAGGATTCTTGTAGGGAGAGAGTTGTGGATTTAGCTCTAAAGGAGGTCAGACAGTTGCGGATTTAGCTCTAATGGAGCTGAGCCAGACATACAAGATTCACATAACTCATACAAGACCTAGGCCTAAAACCAGTAGACCCATTAGGCAAGGAGGTGACATTGGGTTTGAGCCCTAGGACATACTAGAGAAAAATAAATAAAAAAAGAACTAAGGAATTTGGTCTCTTCAATTAACTAAAAGGGTGGCAAGGGGCATGGGAAGGGTGGTAAGCATGTCAAGATAAGATTATCAGTTGGAATATGAGAGGTTTAGGGGGTGCTAGGAAGAGGACCCTTATCAAGGAATTTTTATTTGAGTACTCCCCAAATATTTTCATGATTCAGGAAACTAAATGGAGATTATTGACTGAGGGATTATCAAGAGTATTTGGGGTGGTTAGTATAGGGAATGGGACTTCTTACCCTCTTGAGGTGCTTCTAGAGATGTTCTAGTCAAGTGGGACTCCTAGTCTATCACTAACTTGGATAACTTACTAGTTTTCTTTTCCCTTTCTTGTCTTGTCGAAGTGAAAGGGAGGGGACAATGGTAGGTTTCTTCAGTGCACGATCCTCCTAGACCAACTCTTATGAGTGCTTCATGGGATGAGCTTTATTACGTTTTGGGTATTGCTCCCCTAGGTGGGTAGTGGGCAAAGACTTTAATGCGGGAAGGTTTCTGAAGGAGAAGGGAGGCGAAAAGGGGAGGGGGGGCAGAGTTACTGCTAGTATGCAGCAATTTGACCTGTGTGTTAGGAAGTGTGGCCTCATAGATCTTTGAGTAATGCTATACCTGATTTGTCGGGGGCTTAGGGCTGGGGCTAGTAGACTGGATAGATTCCTGTTCTATATTGATTGGGAGGATGAATTCTCAAACAGTTGTACCGAAACCTACTTCTGATCACTTCCCTATTTTGCTGGAATCTAGTAGGGTATCATGGGGTCCTACTCCTTTCAGGTTTGAGAATATGTGGCTGGACCATGCTTCTTCTAAGCTATTAGTGAGGCGCTCTTGGCAAGACATAGGGAGAGATTGCGAAGGTTTTAGACTTGAGGAAGTTAAAATACCTAAAGGAGAATTTGAAAATTTGGAAAAACGAGGTGTTTGGTGATGTTAAAGTTTGGAAATCCAGCATCCTTGGTGAGCTGGATTTTTTGAATAAAAAGGAAGAGGAGATTAATCTCTTGGAAAGTGAAGAGGCCAAAAGGAACTCTCTAAAAAATGAATTGGAAGAGATGATTTTTAAGGAAATGAGAAACTGGAAACAATAAATTAAATTTAAATGGGCCAGAGATGGTGATTGTAATACTGGCTTCTTCCATAGGACAGTTAATGGAATGTGAGGAGGGGAAATATGATTAGGAGGTTGGAGGTGACGGGAGGGAGAATTATTAATGATCCTAGTAGGATTGCCTCTAAGACCTCTTATTTTTTTGATAATTTTATTCTGAGGAAAAGGCTTGTAGATCGATGGTTGAAGGGTTAGAGTGGAATCCCATTTCTAGAGATCATATGCTTTGGTTAGAGAGACCTTTTGATGAGGAGGTGAGGGGGTTAGTTTTTGGGATGGAGAGGGATAAGGCTCCGGGTCCAAATGATTTTAATTTAGATTTCTTTCAAGACTAACAAGATATTATTAAGGTTGACTTTCTCAAAGTCTTTTTTAAATTTTATGGGAACAGGATTCCGAGTAAAAGCATTAACTCCACTTTTATTACCATCATGCCTAAGACCTATTAGTCTAGTCATTAGTGCCTATAAGATTATCACCAAAGTTATAACTCATAGGCTGAGTGTGGTGCTCGATAACACTATATCTACAGCTCAGAGTGCTTTTGTAAGGGGGTAGACAAATAGTGAATGCTATTTTGGTGGCTAATAAGGTCGTGGAGGATATTCGTAGAAGGAAGAAAAGGGTTTCATTTTTAAATTGGATTTTGAGAATGCCTATGATCGAGTTAGTTGGAATTTTTCGGATAACATTTTTGGTGGAGCGTTGAGCTGGTGCTTAAGGAGTTGATTATCTAATGTTTGGTTCTTGATACTAGTGAATAGGGAACCTAAGTCTACGTTAAGGGCTTCAAGAGGTGCTAGACTAGGTGATCCACTTTCCCCCTTTCTATTTGTCCTAGTAGCTGATGTATTGAGTAGAATAGTGGATAAGGCGTGGATAGGGAGTTAGTGAAAGGGTTGGGAAAGAGGGAGTGGTGGTTTCTCATCTCCAGTTTGCGGAAGGTACTATTTTCTTTCTAGATGATCGTAACCCTTCATTCATTTGTATTTTGGGTATCCTCAAAGTCTTTGAGAGGGTGTCGGAGTTTAAAATAAATAAGGGGAAAAGTGGTGGTTTAGCAAATACTAATGTGCCTACTAACACTCTGCCTATTGAACAAGCTAGGAAGCAGTCTTTTGACGTGGTTGTGGTCTTTTAGATTGGCCTTCCACTTATTTAGGGATCCCTTTGGGGGGCAATCCTAGATGTGTGGAGTTTCGGAACCTGGTGCTGGAAAGAGTGGCCAAGAGGCTTCATAGTTGGAAGGGGTTACTTTTTCCTTGGGGGTAGCATCACCCTCATTCAAACCTATTTATCTGGTATCCCGTTATATTATTTGTCTATTTTCAAGATTCCGATTAGGATAGCTAAAAAGATTCGAGAAAATTATAAGAGATTTCTTGTGGTCTAGAGTCGAGGGTTTTCAAGATCATTTAGTAAGGTGAGAAAGGTTCACAGGTCTAAATCAAAGGGAGCACTGGGTCTTGGAAAATTGGTGTCTAAAAACATCACCCACTTAGCTAAATGGTTATGGCACTTTGCCTTAGAAGATCATTCCCTTTGGCACAGAGTGATTAGAAATAAGTATGGGTTGGGTGAGAATGAGTAGGATATTAGTGTTAGTTTGCGGTGTTCATCGGAGAGTCCATGGAGTTCTATTCTCATATTTATCTCTTATTCACTCCTCACATTAATTTTTTGGTGGGGAGGGGTTCTTGAATCCGTTTATGGAAAAGATCCATGGTTGGGGAATGATGTTCTATCCAAATGTTTCCCTCATCTCTCTCAATTGAGCTCAAAGCAGAATAGTATGGTTTCTTTCTTTGTCATTGGTTTAGGTAGCCCTATGGTTTCTTGGAACTTTCATTTCTATATGATAGAGAACTAACAGAACATTCCTCCTTGTTACCGTTATTGAACAATTGTCATCCTTTAGCTAGAGACACTTGGTCTCATGTTTTGGATCATTCGAAGGTTTATTTTTGTAAATCAATTTTTTAGTTTTTGACCCGGTCTAATTCTTGCTTTCCTCCATATTCATCTATTTGGAAAGCCAAATCTACCCCAAAAATTAAGACTTTCATTTGGCTGATTGTGATTAATAAGATCAATACTGATGATCTATTGCTGATTAGGAGACTGTAGAAGGCCTTATTTCCAGACTCCATATGTTTGTGCGCTCTGTTATATGAATTCTGAAACAGCATCTCATCTTTTTTTACAATGTGTTTAAGCCTAAATTCATTATAAAAAATATAAATAAATAAATAATAAAAATAAATTCATATGGTGGCCAATTGTGATCATGATACCTGAATTCGTATTGTTACGTCTAGTTATTCAACAAAGAAAAAAAAATAGATCTCAAGAGCATGGTCTGCATTTTCTATGATCTCCCAGCTAAGAGCATAGAGGCTCCCTTTGCAAAGGAAGTAGTTGTGAGACCTCTTAACTCCATTTGGAAATATGAACAGGTAAAAAATAAAAAAAATAAAAATAAAAAGGGGGTGGGGGAGGAAAATCAAAGGAATCCACTTTTTTTGTTTGGTTATCAAGGCATAAGAAAAAAATAAAGTATATTGGCAGTAACTGAAAATTTGTTTTCATTCCTTGTGTCACTAACCTTTAACTATTCTTAATGTAATCATATTAAATAAATATTCATTCCAAAAAGCAATTGAGACAGAGAGAAAATTCGATAGAAAAATGGCCTCGATGCTTTTGCTTCCTTTCATATAACAACAAACCAAGTCTCAAGTCCCATTAGGTGGGGTCAGCTAGTTTGCTTCGATCCGCCTACTCTCACAAAATCTCTAAGCCAGATTGAGCCTTAAGAGGTCAAATGGGACTAAAGCCCTGAGATCAAATGATATGACTATAGCTTATTTCTAGATTAAATTGCATGTTGTGAGATAGGATTTGACTCGGCTTTTTTGAGAATTTCCATACGCATGGAAGGTTTGTGAGCAGCCTGAATGTTTTTTTATTGTTTTAATCCCGAAAAGAAGTGGGGCCAAGGACTTAAGGGATGGGGTGCTTATAAGTAGTTGGCCGAGGTGTGTCGTGAAATATTGGAAGGAGTGTGAAGGGAAGAGTCAACATACTTTTGTAGGGGCAAGTGAAATCATGATATGGCTCACATTACTTAGCACTTTCCAGTGCTCTTAGATTCTAATCCAAATCAGTGGGGCAACGCTCCATTCAGATTTGAAAACATATAGTTGACACACCCTCCTTTGAGGGACAGTGTCCATAAAAGGTAAAGAGAAGGTTGTTTTCAGGAGTGGAAGGGCATTTAATTCATGGGAAATTTTGAAGTTTGCAATAGTTTGAAAATATGGAATAAAGAGATTTTTTATGGTGATATAAAAAGTCCAAAAAATGACATTCTTTCCGAGATTGAAGGCTTGGCCAGATTGGAAGAGTGGGTTGTTGGGAGAGGAGGATAGGGCTAGAAGGGTTCTTAAAAATAATTTGAAGGTTATTCTTTTAAAGGACGACAATAGTTGGCAACCAAAGTCGATGACAAAATGGGTGAAGGAAGATGCTTGTAATTTTAGGCTACTTCATAGGGTGGTGTCACGGGCCAACTGTTTTCACACCTTTGTGAAGGTCAGTGCGGCGCTAGCTAAAGCACACTTGCTTAACTAGCCAGCCTATCGTTTACCAACATTCATCCACAAAATACTTTCATTAACATTCATTCAAATAGCAGCGAAAATAGTAATCAATTCATGAAAGTAGTGGCAAGCAAGCAGTAAACATTGAAGCAAACGTAATTCATTAACAACACCTCCATTGACATTGTGTATTTAGCAAGGGAGGCAAGTAGGCTAAACACGTTGACAATAGCTAGTGAGTTTTACAATGACTGATGAACACTCACCATCCCCTAAAGAGGTTTTTATGTAATTATCATCCTGGCACTAGGCAACATCAGTGACCGAGGAGTCATACTGCATTATTTGGCATACAAATAAACTGCTAGCAGAAAATAACTCTACACTAATATTTACATGATGGAAACTCATCCCAAGCACACGAGACAAGCGGTCACAGGAAAGCATAATGCTCTAAACAAGCTTAGCCCGTGACACTCCCCCACTTATGCGGTCGACGTCCTCGTAGACTTTGCCGATAGGTACACTTCAAGCTTGTCCACGAACAATTGAATATCTTCCACAGAAATCTAGCTGATTTCTTTGTCATCAAGGCATTTCCACTTCACTAGGAACTTCTGCCGCTTCTTCCTTGAGGATATGAACTTTCTGTCTGCAAGGATCTCTTTAACTTCACATCTATCAAGTTGCATTGTCTTCAACTCTGCTCCGTTGGACTGACTTCTGCTCAGGTCGTCAGTGTCGGCGTTGAACGGCTTGAGGTAGCTGACATGAAACTGTGGTTTTCTCCACTAATTTGCCTACTTCTTCATATATTTAGAAGCTTTCTCCAGATAAGCTCGGGCAAACTCTGCATTCTTTCTCCATTCTCCGGTGAAGATGTATGCCCTGGGACTCTTTTGTCTGTATAACTCGCCCACTGTGTGAGGCAACAACGGTTGCTGGCCTGTAACAAGCTCAAAAGGGCTTTTGTTGGTTGTTGAGCTCCTTTGGGCATTGCCACAGAACGGAGCCACATCAAGTAGTTGCACCCAATTCTAGTTGTCGTTGACAAAATGGCGCAAGCACTCTTCTAGTAGCTCTATAAGTCTCTTCATCTGTCCACCTATCTGTCAAGGATAACTCGAAGAGATGTCAAGATGTGACCTGAATATCCTGAAAGATTCTGTCAAAAAGTTGTCAGTGAACATTAATTCTGAGTCACAAACAATAACTTGGGGAATACCCCAATATTTCACAACAGTCACAAGGAACAATTGTATCGTCTTCTTTGCCGAACAGTACTTTGGTGTGGCTATGAACGTACCAAACTTCCTCCGCTCCCCCTTGTCTGGTTGGCAAATGAGACAAGTCTAAGTATAATCAACCACATCATCACACATGTGCGGCCAATAATACCTCTCCTCCAGTAGTCCTATCATTGGAGTCATTCTCCCTGAATACCCCTCAACGAACTTCCAGCAATATCTAGTAAGGCCAAGAAAAGAATGCAACTCCTTCACTGTCGTGGGGATCTTCCGTTCTTGAATTATCCTTACCTTCTCCATACCCCTCCGGATACGACCTTGTTCAACCACATGACCAAGGAATTTGTTGTTCCGCTAAGCGAAAGAGAACTTCCCTTTCTTCACATGCAAATTGTTTCCCCCCAGCCTATCGAACACCTTCCGTAGATGCTCTTCATGTTTCCTCTGAAACAACATCAATGCTCCAAACGGTGCTTTGGAAGGGCGAACACATCCCACTTCCAACTCATCAAGTTGTTTCCCCAACTCTGCTATTTCTGGAGCCACCATCCGACATGGCCCTTTTGTAGGTGGTTCCACTCCTAACAACAACTCGATCCCATGCTCCACTGTCCGTCATGAAGGCAAATTGTGAGGCAACTTATCCGGAAACACCTCCTTCTACTCATCCAACACCGCTTGGATGGTCGTAGGCACCAGCTCTTGGCCTACTTCTTTGTCTACCACCACTATGGCTAGCCATGTCTGCTCACCCTTTCTTAATCCCTCATTGAGTTGTATGGCTAAAAGGGACTTCCCGTCGTCTCCTTTCGTTGCAACAACTTGCAACATGCACGAGTGATCTCCCATCAGACACAGGGAACCAGCCGAAGGCATCAACACTGTCCTCGTCCCCCTTAGGAACTCCATTCCTAGAATGACTGAAAAGTCATCCAATGGCACCGCTATGAAATTTGCATGACCTTCCCACTGTCCACACTTTATAGCGATTTGCTTGGCTACTCCCAGAGTAGGCTAGGATACAGAATTAACTGCTATCATGCGTCCTGTATCCTTCTCTAAGGATAAGTTGAGTCTCCATACTTCCAACTGCGAAACAAAATTATGAGTAGCTCCCGTATTCACCATAGCGCAGGTACTCTACCCATTGATCCTCAAGTCCACAAACATTAACGCTTTTGCTCGTGTAACTTTCGGTGCTTTTGCCTGCTTTTCCAATGCGTTCACCTGTCGCATTGCACCTACCCTCGGGGCATCATCCTCTTCCTCCTCGCTTTCCACCACTTGTCTCGAAGTGGAAGCTTGGAAGGCATTGAGTAATCCCTTGTGTTGACACTCACTCACTCTATGAGGTCCTCCACACAAGTAGCACGAAATTTTACTCTTCCCCTTTCCATTGGGTGTGTTGAACCCTCAAGACGACAAAGCTTCCTTAGAAGTTGATGCTTTATAGTCGGCTCCCCCACTCTTGGGTTTGCCTTTCTTGAAAGACTTTCCACTATTTCCCTCTCCGCCAAACCCTTTGGACGAAGCGGTATTATCACCACCGTAGTCAGTCAAGCATTCTGCAGCAGCTTATGCAGTAGACAAGTCTTGAACTCTTTGCCCATGAAATTTAGTTCTTGCCCACAGTTTCATACCCTCTAGAAAATAGAACAACTTGTCCTTCTCCGACATGTCCCGGATGTCCAACATCAAAGCAAAAAATTGTTTCACATATTCCCTGATTGACCCACTCTGATTGAGGTCTCTCAGCTTTTTCCTAGCATTCTAACATTCTCAGGATAGAATTGGGCCTTGAGCTCTCTCTTCAAGTATACCCAACTATCCACTACACAGCGTCCATTTTCAATGTCATTGTACTTGGCACGCCACCACAGTTTGGCATTACCGACCAAGTTCATGGTTGCAGTATCCACTTTCACCTATTTTGAGGTCATCCTCACAGCCCAAATATAATGTTCCATATCAAACAAGAAGTTCTCCAACTCCTTGGCATCACGGGCACCCACATACGTCCTGGGTTCTAGTACCTTGGTCTTGCTAACTCCCGGAGTATTGGAGTTCCCCACACCAATAACCATCAGATTCACCTTTGCATCCAGATCAGCCATCTGAGCATGCAAAGTTTCCACAGTGTGGTGAAAGTCCTCTGACATTTCACTTGTCAAACTTGCTTGATGCTGTTGTGATCCCATCACTTCATCGACAAGTCCCCTCGGTTGGGCCATCTCATTGGCCATATTGTTGGTTGTTTCTTCAACCTATGCTTCCAGTGCACTGATTCTCTCAGCATTGCTTGGTGCCATGGTCACTCACCAAAGCTTTCCAAATCCCACAACAAACGTAACTGAATTCTCGTAGCAACTGAGCCTTGGCTCTGTACCAAGTGTCACAGCCGACTATTTTCACACCTTTGTGAAGGTCTGTGCGGCGCTAGCTAAAGCACTCTTGCTTAACTAGCCAACCTATCATTTACCAACATTCATCCACGAAACACTCTCATTAACATTCATTCAAATAGCAGCGGAAACAACAATCAATTCATGAAAGCAGTGGCAAGCAAGCAATAAACATTGAAGCAAACGTAATTCATTAACAACACCTCCATTGACATTGTGTGTTTAGCAAGGGAGGCAAGTAGGCTAAACACGTTGATAATAGCTAGTGAGTTTTACAATGACTAATGAACATTCACCCTCCCCTAAAGAGGTTTTTCTGTAATTATCATCTTGGCACTAGGAAACATCAAAGTGACCGATGAGTCATACTGCCTTATTTGGCATACAAATAAACTACTAGTAGAAAATAACCCTACACTAATATTTACATGATGGAAACTCATCCTAAGCACACAAGACAAGCGGTCACAGGCAAGCATAATGCCCTGAACAAGCTTAGCTTGTGACATGGCTATGCAGGAGGAAAGTCTTATTAAGTAGTTGGATCTAGATTTGGATTATTTTGGCAAGAGATCATGGGTAAATCGGTGAGCCGAATTGAATATCAAAATAGATTAATGATAGAGGAACTATATCAGAGTCCCATTGATGGGAATGAAGCTCTCTGGTTAAAGAGACCTTTTGACATTGAGGAAGTTAAAGGGGTCATGTTTGAGATGGAGAGGGATATAGCTCCACGTCCTGATTAATCATGGTTTTATGCTAGCTTTTTCCCTAGATAATTGAAAAGTAATTTAAAAGGATAATATGGGGTTCTTTTATGAGTTTCAAATGAGGTGGTGAGGAATGGTATGATTTCTACCCATTTTGCCTTCTAATTCCTAAGAAAGAGCATTCCAAGAGGATGAGATATTTTAGGGCCTATCAGTTTGGTTACTAGTCTACAAGATATTCACAAAGGTTTTGTCAAAGAGACTTCAAGAGGTTTTAGTGGAAACAGTGACTCTGGCACAGTCTGCTTTCATTAAGAATAGACAGATTTTATTGCAATGTTGACTGCAAACAAGGTGTTAGAGTGGCTGGCATTAAGATGGGTCATGATGACTTAACAAGGATTTATGCCTTTAGCTGGTTGTATATCTTTGGATTGCCCTTTTGTCTTCATTTGGGTCTTCCTTTAGAAGGTAATTCTAATTTAGTTGCATTTTTGTGATTCAATTGAGAGAATAAGCAGGAGGTTGGAGGGGTGGTACGGGACCTACTTATCACCAGAGAGGTGCATTACTCTCATTAGTCTCTTTCTAATATTCCTATTTATTTTTTATCCCTATCTTTTGTAGTTCCTGTTGTATAAGATTCTTTATGGGTGGGTACGGATGATAACAACACAAATATTGTTAGTTGGGATGTGGTTAGGAGACCTTAGTAGTTTGAACTCAGTAATTTAGTGACTAAAAAGTAAAAACATCACTCTTGTTCTGAAATGGTTGTGGAGGTTTTCTTTAGAGGTTAATTCCCTACGGTGTAAGGTTATAAGCATGACATTCATCAGAATAGGTGGAAAATAGAAGTGGTGGAAATGCTAAATCATTTGAGCACATGGAAGTTTGTTTCATAGGTTGCTCATTTGTTCTTTCCTCTTACCTTCAAAAAGTATAAGATCCGATTTTGGGAGGATCTTTGGGAGGGAGAGGTTTTTTTAGAGGCTTTGTCCTAACTCTTTTAGATTGTATTGTGTTCATAATGCTCCAATCACATCTTTTTTTTCTTTGGAGAGGGCCCCTCTTTCTTGAGATTTCCATTTCTTTGGGAATTTTTTTCTTTAGATAATAAAAGAAGGTATATTAGATTGAGAAAGAAGTTACAAACAGGGGTGACAAGAAGTCCACATAAAATAAATAAATAAATAACAAAAAATTAAAAAAATAATAATAAAAGAAAGAAAAAATAAGCAAAAAGCAAAAAACAATAATCAGAAATAACAATTAACCAAGGAAACCCCTTTTCAAACCCTTCCCATTTCTTTGGGAATATTACTAAAAAGAGAGGCTCGTGAGCTTATTATTTTGTTCAGAGTCTTGAACACTTTGGTTCCCCGAAAAATGTGTGATTCAAGAGTTTGGCTAGGGGATACACCTGCTCTTTTTTCTTCGAAATCATTCATCATTAAATTTTTGTAATCTTCAACCTCATCTTTTTCCTTTGAACAATGTTATTTCGCAGGCTAAGGTTCCTTTTTAAGATGAGGGCATTCACTTGGACTTTGACTTTTAATAGGATTAAATGAGTAATACAAATGACTTGTTACACGCCAAAACCTATGAGGCCATTAGCCCTGATATTTTTAGATGATGTGTCTAGAGTCTAACGAGACCAACACATTTCTCTTTCTACATAGCCAAGTGAAAATCTGTGGGCTATGCTCTTTTTTGTACTTAAAAGAAGCACGGATAACACCACAAATTGTTGATGGCCTTATGGTGCGGTTTTGGGTTTTGGGAGAAACAAGGAATGGCTTCATGGTCTTGCGCAGCACATGCTATTCTTTGGACTTTACGGCTTAATAGAAATGCAAATATTTTTAATACAGAAACAACATCTAACCATTTATTATGGGATGGAGTGGCTTTCCTTGCTTCTCTCAGGGCACATTCTTTCAGATTTTTTACGGGATTTATTTTTCTGATGATCTCCAAATAGTAGCTTGTAGAGATGCACTTTTGTAATTGTTTCTAGCTGGTCTTTGGAGGATCCCTTGTTCTCCAAAGTTTGTATTTCTTTCTCTCATTCATTAATGAATTTCTTTCTCAATCAAAATATACAGATTTTTTACGGGATTTATTTTTCTGATGATCTCCAAATAGTAGCTTGTAGAGATGCACTTTTGTAATTGCTTCTAGCTGGTCTTTGGAGGATCCCTTGTTCTCCAAAGTTTGTATTTCTTTCTCTCATTCATTAATGAATTTCTTTCTCAATCAAAATATACTGATAATGATAATGATGATGATCATTCATGTATATTCAAATGGGGCTGGATTTTAGGGAGGTTTAGAGAAGTTGGACAGAAGCTGATTATTCTGTAGAATTATCTATCTTTGAGAATAATATATAATTCCCTCGCTTCTACACAGCCAATGGAGGGTTTAGGCAGAGGGAGCAGAGCAGGTGAAGGAGCTGGGGATGTTAGGCATGTAGGGATCAGGGTTTCTCAACTTCTCTTTGCAGACATTAACTTCACTTCTTATGATGTCAAAACAAAGAATCTTGAATCTTTGGTTCATTGTCCTTGCTTATAAAGCAAAATCATGTCTCAACCTGAATTTACAAAAAATATGAGATCATTCCTTTTTTTCCCACTGGGGGGATGGTTTGCCAATAGTAGGTTGTTTGCAGAAAGGTTGGGGTGTGGCATGGACTCTCCCCACATTCACTTGTTTGATTCTTCCGGGGGATTAACTATGAAGATAAAGGGCCTTTGGAAGCTTATCTCAGATAACTGATAAGCTCATGGGAAACTTGCCAGGCAGAAGTCTAATTGTTTGTTAAATCAAGTGGGAAGGTTGACACTGATAAAAGCACCCAACAAATTTCCCCAAACTCTTTTGCACCCATTTTCCCAATCCCTAGAATAGTTGAAGGATATCTAGAAAGTTAGTGATTCGAAGGAGATTTGTATCAGGTGGTGAAAGGGATGGCTTCATTGCCACTCTTCCTCTCCATAGGGGAATATTAGGTACAATGAAGCAGTAAGACCACACACCTCCACAAAGCTACAGCATCCTTCCTCTTTCCCAAATCAATGAAAGAAATATATTGTATTGCCCGGAAAAAGTGGGAATTCCATTTTTATTTTTTTATTTTATGATGCAGTGTTGTGAGGCTTCCCTCTAAAGGGGAGTTTTCTTTTTTGGCTTTATCGTTGCCTTCCAATGAATGAAGGAGCGAGCAAGTGCTTTGTTTTGTAAGATAAAGATGCTATATAAGTAAATTGCAGAGTTGATGAAACATTGACTATTAAGCTTCAGTTGATTCAGAGCATTGTTGAGTCTAATGTACACAATTCTGGGGATAAAATAGGTCAGGGCAGATACAGTGCAGGATGAGCTCATGAGCTTATCACATGCAGGAGGGCAGCTAACAAGGAGTTGTCAACATTTTACACTGCAGTTGATTCAGAGCATTGTTGAGTCTAATCTACACAATTCTTGGGGCAGATATGGTACAGGATGAGCTTATCACATGCAGGAGGAAAGCCAACAAGGTGTTGTCAATGTAATACCTTTAGTTTTGCACTGGATAATTTGGAGTGAGAGGAATGCAAAGGCTTTTGAGAATGTTAAAATTTCTTCAGAATGAATGAAAGAAAAAGCTTTGTATCCTGCAATTTCGGATGTCAGCAGCTTCTTGCAGATATCACGATACTTTTCTACAATATATATACAGTATTTTTGTATACTTTTAATAATAATATATACTCCTAGTGTACACATGAAGTCTTTTCTAATGGAAGTGTTTTTTATCAAAAAAAAAACCCTTAATAAGATTAAATTCAAACAAATTTCAATTAGATCATTTTTGTTGTAATACATGCATAAACAAGTTTAGCCTTGGTCAAGATAAACCATGTGGTCCCTAAACAGCGCAGTGCAACAGTCTAGGGTGCTTCCATTTCAAAAATTGCCTTTTCCAATGTAAAATAGCATTAAGAATGAAATTTGTAAACTGAAAGAAAAATATTACAGCAACAGCAGATCCAATGTTGCATTGTCTAATCCAATAAAAAATTGTAAAAACAAACATAGACAAGCATCACAGAAACTACCTTAAACCCTCATTTAGTAAATAAATAGGTGAGAGAACAAATCAGCAGGCAATAAAGATAATCTCTTACATCAACACATAATTATGACACAAGGACAATAGGGAAAAATAACTGGTACAGCTACTGCCAAAATGGCAAAGCAGAACAGGTCCACAGGGAAAATTTTCTTGGATGTGACAACCAGTACATCCGTCACATCACCACTATTTACTTGGTGAGACTCAAGGATTCCAGTGGCAGGACCCATGTGAAGCCTACTGAACAGATAATTGTGCCCATTGCACATGTACAAGCACATGCAAGAATTTCCCATTCACCAGCTACCAAAAAACAATAGAACCAACTATTAAGGCAATCAAGTATGCAAACATCAACAGATCTAAAAGCTAATGATAAGTAATGGATAAATTTAACACCCAGTGGCACAGGGTTCCCAAACCATCAGGGGTCCAAGGACCGCAAGATGTACAAAGCCTTGTCTCCACACAGGAGACTATTTCTGTAATTTGAAACTACCTTCAAATTTGGATATAACATGCTTACCATTGAGTCAAGTCTCATACTCTACTGGAAAATAAGAGATGCTGATTTAAGGAAAAAAAAAACTCCCTACTTAGTCAAGCAAACAAGAAAGCTTCCACATTATCTTGAAAATGTACATTAATAACATCCAAAGTAAAATGACATGAAGACCAAATAAAGCATTCAAACTCACATCATCTTTTTTATCTCGAAGTTCACGCAAACGCTCTTCCTCCAACCACTTTGCCTGCTCTGCAAGTTTCTTTTTGTAAGCACTTGTGACAAACTTGTCCTTTTCTGCATAGAGGTGGTCTTCTTTGCTTCTCTCTTTAGCAAGATTCCTTTCATATACTATCTCATTAAGACGCTCTCGTTCTTTGCTTTTGTTCATCATTGCATGAATATATTTTGACTGGCATAGAAAACCAGCAGGATGGTTAGAAATACCTAGGAAAAATTTTTTAAAAAAAATTTAAAAAAAAATTAGATGCACACAATGTTATACCGCATTCTTCTTTTCCTCGTTAAAAAATAATAAAACAAAATATATATTGCAAGAGGGAAAAAAAAAAAACCTCAATAGTATAACCAACAAAAGCCTTAAGTGACAAAATTAACTATTTGACAATAAGATCCTCCGCAACAAATAAACAACAAAAGTGTCAAGACAAGAAGCAGTAAGGTTAATAGTAAGGCAACAACAATGACATTAGTCTCCATGGCATGAAGGATTGACACCAAGAGATCCCCTATTTAGAGGGAATGCTAATCTTCCAGAAGGGGAGGAGGAAGGTCTAATCAAGGTAACAGAGTATGTGAATATGTGAAGGGTCTCAATTTACTTAGACTTTGAAGAGCACAAGCGGCTAGGGGCTTCCAAAACTTACCAAGAAACCAAAAACAAAACCGAAACAGAACTGTTTAGGAGTTCATTTTGGTTTATCAGTTTTGGTTTTATTACTGAAGAAAACAGTTTTTGGTTTCAGTTTTACAAGAAAACCAAACTGAAAAACAAATCTATAAACAAATTTTCATTTATCAACATTTTAATATATTCCCATATTTATTTTTATATATTTTTATTGACAAGTTAATATTTTAATTGCATTTGTGACATCAGCAATTGGAGTTCTACAGGTAATATTGTAAAAGGGATGGGCAGGATTTTTAAAAAGAAGGGACGGACCTTTTAATGATTTTCATTGTGGGACTACTAGTCAAGAAGGGAAGGGGAAGACATGCTCCCAGCCCCCAGTTGCTTGTGTATTGCTGGGAACATTTCTCCCAGATCGTTTAAAAGAAAGGAAGACACTTCCTCCTATTACAAAAGCCCAACCTTTTTTTCTCAGTGAGCAGTTGGGCTCAAAACAGGCCAGAGGCTTGGTCTTGGGTCCACTGTTCTAAAAAATTTTCGATTTACATTCAAGTTGGGCTTGATGTTCAATTAAAACACGTAGGCCAGTTTTTTAAATCTAACCTTTAGAAAACACCAACACCACCACCCCCCCCCCCCCAAAAAAAAAAAAAACCCAAACTTAACCACTTAATTTAGTTTTGTTCTTTAATAGAACCGACGGTTACAGTTCAGATTTGTTTTTTAAATTTAAGAACCAACTATTATGGTTTGGTTATCGGTTTAGGGTAAAACCGAATCACATAGAACTGATTACAGCCCTATAAGTGGCTATTGAGGGCCTGGAATGATTTCTTGAAAAGGGGTGGATCAATGGGTCAAGATATTGAGAAAAAACAAGACTGCTGTCATTAAAGCATAACTCCAATGGCCAAATGCTGGTGCTTGTGATAGTGAACTGTTAGAGGGACAAGGTCGGGTCATCTTCCCAAAAGAATTTGAAGGTAAGGATTGGTGGAAGATCTGGTGCCATCTGAGATTTGGGCAAATTTCTGGAGAAAAATGTAACATAAAAATGTCCAATCCTAACTAAGCGGATGAGAAGAAGAGAAAGGAGAGGTAAGTGACTCAAATGGAGGCCCCGATCAGTTTGTGGAACCAAGAGTAGATTCAACCTCTCAGGTTGTTTCCTTCAGCTTACAGAGTCAAAAGCAAGAGGGCAGAACTCACAGAAGGACAATGGCCCCAGGATCTGCACATGGAATGTCGGAAGAAAGATGAAGGGCCTGGGCATGCATTCCTAAGTGGCCATGGCAAGGAGGTACTTTCAATTTTCAAATGTTGAAGGAGCAGAAACAAAATCTTATTTAAGTGGACTCTTTTATAGATTTCTGGTCTGGTTTAGTGGGAGGGATGGTGATTGAAACTAGGCCTCCTCTTAAAGGAAGAACCCAGTTTTTGGTATTTTTCTAAAGACAATGGAATGAAGTAATTTGGCCCAGTGAATGAGTTAAAAAATGCAAGTCCATCTGATTAAGAAAAGAAGACTGCATCCAGGGACCCATACAACCAAGCCCCAGCTGATCTTTCCATCTGTTGAGAAGGATATCTTGAAGGGGATGGTTGCTTAAGAGACCTGCAAATGGAGTAGCAGCAGAGAGAATCCATGCCTGATGGGAAGGAAATAAGAAATAGCAGGAGGGATTTTGAACAGGAGACATTGACAATCACCCATGTAGGAGGGGTCTGGGACAGACGCAGGATTCATGGGAGAGCTGCACCTGGGCAAAAACATGTTCCCTAATATTGTGACTCCAGGCTTTGACTTGACACAGAAATGAGTGGGGGACTTCCCAGAACAGGTCTCTGAGTGGGTTCGCTTCAGGAGGAGGAGATTATTATGAGTAGGTTAGTAGGTTTCCCTTTTGAAGGCTGTGAAGAGCAAGTTTACAAACTCTTTTAAAAAATTGATGAAAAAAGAAGACAGTAAGATAAAGTGCAATGGAGGAAGGGAAATGAGGAGCAGCAAGGAAAGAAAGGAATTGAAAAGATTCAGTTTTTTTGTTAACCATGACAGAAGCAGCAGCAATAACCATATGGTGTGTCAATGACGCAGCTGAAAATTATTTCTTTAGAATAGTTTGAATGGCAACAATAATAGGCTGATTTTCAAGGAGTTTCTGAAAAATTGGAGAGTGGACATAATCTGCATTCAGGAAATAAAATGAGAGAGGGTTGATGAAAAGAAGGTAAGGAGTATCTGGGATACAGGTAAGGCCAGTTGGAGAAGTTCAGTAGAAAAACATACAGCCAGGGGTGCTGTGCTATGGAGAGAGTATTGTTAGAATTAAAGAAGATCTGAGTGGGGGAATTTACAGTAAACTGCCAGATGAAGGCCAAGAAGAATAACTTGGAGTGCTTATTTTACAGTCCCTTTGGAGATCAGACAACGAAATTCCCCAATAAATTCCCAAAGGCTGAGCACAAAAAAAGAAGCAAAAACTACTCTATCCCAAAACATGTGCAAAGATGTAGTTTTAGCATTGAAGATTCATGCATTCCTCTCAGTCCACAAAGTCCAAAGAATAGCATAAACCCCACATTTTCATAAAGCTACCCCATTTTTGCTCTTTCCGAAACCCTAGTACCACACCAACAAGAATTCATCCATACTTGGCGAGGCTACCCATAGATCCCCAGAAATAAAGAACAGGGTAGACCAAAGCTGCCACGCCACCTGACAATGTATAGAAAAATGAGCATTGGTTTCATTAGAGTCTAAGCACATCATACACATATCTGTGCTGATAGCCATGGGGTCTCCTTACCTGTAAGGAGTCATTAGTGTTAGCACTGTTGCCAATCAGTCAAGGTCCAAATAAACACCCTGATTGTAAAAGGAACCTTAGTCTTCCAACTGACATTCTGACAAGGAAAGTAAGAGGAAATTGCGGATTTTAATAAATGTAGAGGGAAAGACTAAGACGAAAAAGGACCTGAAGTATACCCCTACCAAATCCTACAATCACTACTCCACCCCCCCCCCCCCCCCCAAAAAAAAAAAAAAAAAAAAAACCAAAGATCCTCCTAAAATCGAATCAAATTGACAGTACCCATTATAAAGCAAGCAAGAGGAAAGAACAATGAACTTCGAGGGACTCGCATGGTAAACATTGGCACTTTTCCATTATATTATCCCAGCCATTCTGATGAACTCTATACTTACTTCTAATGACCTTGTGCCAAAAGGAATTTGTCTCTAAGGCGAATCTCCATAACCTTTTCCCAACTAGAGAAATGTTCTTCGAAACCACATTAAAAAGCCCCATACCCAAACCCCTGCCAAACTTGGGTCTCCTAAGCACATGCCAACCAACAAGGCGATCCCTCTTATTACCCCCGAAAGGCAGACCAAAGTAAGACAAAGGCCAAGCCAAAGAAACACAACCAGCTAAAGCCTTGAAATCATCTAAAACACCATAATCCATATCAATACCAGCCACCCCACTCATTGCCATGTTGATCTTCAATCCCAAAATCTTCTCAAAAGTTCTCAACTAAGAACTTTTCGGTATTTCACAACACTATCCTCAAGAAAAAACATAGTATCACAGACCCATGGGTGAGACAACTCCTTCTCCTTCCTACCTATCAAAAGACCTCTAGTCACTTCTAGATCTTGAACATGAGTAATCATTCTACTTTAACAACCAGCTTGCATCAATCAATCCTCAGTGAGGATTGATTTATGCAAGTCATAAATATTTTTTCTAAGAACTTGTTTATTTTGCTACACAATGTAGCCAAGAAAGTTGTTATATGTTGTTTAGTTTACTTCGAATCAAACAAACCGCAACCTCGAAAATCCTTTTAAAATAAAACCATCATAATATTTTTGTTCATTGATGAAGTGGAAACATAGCTATTTGTGACAGTTTCATATAATTTTTTAGAAGGTATTTTTTTTTAACAAACTTTGAGGTTAAATATAATTGTGCCACCTGCACCATGACTAAATGAGGATATCTTGTTAGTCTGATTATGGGTAAACTGTACCAGTAGTCCCCAAACTAAGACCCCAGTTCATACTCATTCCCAATCTACAATTTTGTCTCACCAACAATCTGAAACTTCCAAAATAATTTTAGAAATTGTTGATAAGGCAAATCAAAGTTTGGGGATGAGTATGAAACTCAGTAATAGTCTTGGGACTACTGGTGCAGCCTACTCAAACACAACGGCTGTCAACACAGTTCCATCCAGAATCTCCAATTGCAACTAATGGTGGGGTAAAATTGAAGCCATTTTAGAAGTTTGGGACTCATAGTGAGGAAAATTCACTTTGGTTACAAGTCAACCTTAACCACATTAGCATGGCAGTCTTAAAACACCGAGAAGTTAACCTTAACCATATCCTAACAATTCATAAACAGCCTACATTGAACCCGCCCAGGAGGTTTCTCTCTATCCATGTTAAACACTGCTCGCTTAACCTTCACCTCCTCCTCAAAAGCCTGTTCAACCAAACAAACACATCAACATATATGGGACACCAATCCAATCCCTCAATCATAGGCCAAATCAAGTGTTGTCCTCCTTTTAAAGATTTCTGAAAAGCCAGTAATCTCCTCAAAATTGGAGATTATTGACAACAACACCACCCCATCAGATTCATCCTCATAGATCGCATACTTCCTACACCTACCATTAGCAATTCTGTGAAAAAATAACTAAATAAAAGAGTAAATAAAATAAACAAACTAGTATTACAGATCCCTTTGTCTGTTTAAACCTAGCCTTTTATCTCCAACTCATCTCTTTTAACTGTAGAGCCTCAAAATCATTCTTAAGAGACACTCTTCCCTGTGCCAAATCCTCCAACATAATACCTAAACTTCCAAATGTTCAATTTCTTCAAATCTCCTCTAAAATAGTGGACTTCTTAATTTGCATATCACCAACAACCACCTTATTCCAACTTTTGAAGGCCACTTAAGAGCTTTCAACTTCTTCATAAATCTGAAACCTTCTCACTCCGCACACAAGCAATTACTTCAAGATTCCTTCCTCTACAGATGACCAAAATGAAGGATGAGAAAACCACATCTTCAAAATGGAATGAGTTATGATACTGATGCTATAAGAATCCAATAAGGGGAAAATGATCAAAGTCGTGTCTTCTAAATGGCCAACTAGGGAATGTCACCTCCAATCAACCAAGTAAACATAGCATTAGATAAAAGAAAATCACAAAGAACACACTCTCATAAATCTACCAAAACACTGTGTGCCATGAGTGAACATGGAACCTTCTAAGTTCTCAATCATAACACTTACACTAAAATCCTACCTAATACCCAACAAGGGGGTACAAAAAACAAAAACCTTATTTTTTTTTTTTAAAAAAAACACTCTTCCAAAAATAATGAGAAGGCCCATACATCGACAAGCCCAACAATTATCCTTCACCCTTCAACTCCAAACAAACCAAGAGAGTGAAAAATCCAAAAAGATTGTCAACCCTAGAGGCATATCCAGTATCCCATGCCACAATATGGCCCATAGAAGCTCCAATGGAAAGAAGACACTCCCAATCCTAACAAAAAACCATCAAAGTACACCTAATAAGACACCTATCAACCAAAAGTTTGGTTTCCTACAACAAAACAACATCAAGAGAAACTCGAAGAATAACTCTCAGACCACCCTACACTTGCCCCTCATTTGGTTTGCAGAATGAAATTGAAGAAGGAAAGTAATCAAGGGAGGAATGGAATCAAGGTAAGGAATTGAATTACTTTTGAAATGCAATTATTGCATTTAGTTAGTAACATGGAATGATAGTAGGAATCCAGATTCAATTTCTTTTCAACATTTCATATTCTTCAATGGCTCCCATAATGGAATGAAAAATAAGTCTTTTTTATTAAAAATTCCTAATACATAATTATTTAATTTCATATTTTTATTTTTATTTTTATAATAGTGATTTTTAGTAGTTCTAATATTATTTTTTGTTATTATTATTATTTATTTTTATAGAAAATATTATCCTTAAAATAATTAAAAAAGGGCAACCCCATGCACAAAGCTGCTGCGTATGCTGGGGTCCAGGGAAGGGGCGGACCACAATGGGTCTATAGTACACAGTCTTACCTTACATTTTTGCAAGAGACTGTTTCCACGCCTCGAACCCGTGACCTCCAGGTCACACGGTGACAACCTTACTATTGCGCCTAAGCTCCACTTCTATCCTTGAAATAATTATTATGATATTTTCATTTGTACTATTATTGTTCTTTTTATATTATTATTTTATAGTAATAATTATTATTGCCATTGTAATTATTATTAGTTATTATTATTATTTTTGTAATAATTACTGTCTTTAAAATACTAATAATTATTTTTTTTGCATTTTTATTATTATTGCACTTGTTGCTATTATTATTTTAATAGTAATAAATATTATTATTAGTTGTTATTATTGTATTGTAATTATTATTAGCTGTTATTGTCTTTATATTAATAATAACAATTAGTATTATTATTATTTGTCCTTGTGTTTGTTTGATTATTATTTTTTATTATTTTCATAATAGTGATTATTATCAGTGTATTATTTTTTTTTTTATGGTTATTATTACTATTTTTTATTATTTTTATAATAATTATTATCCTTCAAATAATTATTATTATTTTTTCCTTTTTATTATTATTTGCTTATTGTTATTATTCTTTTACATTAATAAGTATTATTTTATCGTAGTTATTATTTTTATTATTTTTATAATATTTAACATCCTTAAAATAATTATAATTATTTTTTTGGCCTTTTTTATTATTAATATTGTTCTTCTTCTTATTATTATTTTTAATTATTATTTTAATAGTGATAAACATTACTATTTATTGTTATTGTAATTAGTATTAGTTGTCATTGTTTTTATAATAATGATAATAACAATTAGTATTATTATTATTTGCTGTTTTTTTTGCTTGATTATTATTTTTATTATTATTTTCACAATAGTGACTATTATTAGTGTAATTATTATTTTATTGTTATAATTACTACTTTAGTTATTTTTATAATAACTATCATCATTAACATAATAATTATTATTGATTTTTCAATTTTTATTACTATTGCTCTTCTTGTTATTATTATTTTAAAATAATAAATATTATTTTTATTGTAGCTATTATTAGCTGTTATTATTTTTACAATAATTATTATCCTTAATAATTATTATTATGGCCTTTTATTATTAATATTGTTCTTGTTATTTATTGTTATTGCAATAATCATTAGTTGTTATTATTTTTAAAATATTATTTATTGTTATTGCAAAAATCGTTAGTTGTTATTATTTTAATTCTAATAGTAATAATAATTAGTATTATTAGCATTTGTTGTTGTTTTTATAATTTTTTTTAGTATAAAATGAGTCTGATTCCATTGAATGAAGATCGATTTCAACCCATCTGCACTGGAATCATGATTCTCCCATTCCTGGGAATCATATATTGGCAAGTCCTTAATTCTGCATCCAAACACAGGAATGTGATTTCATTCCTGACATTTGATTCCATTCCCAAACGAGGGGTTATTTTCATCCACAAGACCGCTCACATTCTAACTACGAATCCTCATAAAAAAATAAAATAAAAATAAAAAACTAACAGCTTACCCCTACCCCCTTCTTGGCACATAGTTGCAACTCCCCTTCAAACTTCTTTATTTTTTTTGTATTATAGGAACTATTGGAAACCTTCACCCTAACCTCCTGACCAAAGAAATCAACTAATTTCAACCCCAAGTGTTTGAGGAGCTTTTGAGGATCATGATTGTCCCCCTCACCCCTAGGCCCTATTGGATCAAAGGACACATATCCTTACTGCCCCCACACACCCCCCCCCCCCCAAAAAAAAAAAAAGAAATCACACAAAATCAAAAAAATAAAAAAACAACAAAACAATTCCCATTGGCATTTGGTTGAATCAATAGGAACCTTAACCTAATGTGGAATTCGTAAAATCCCATTGCTGGAACTAGAATTATAATGAAAGCTCAAATAAAATTCAATAGAAGGGAAAGGAACCTTAAACTAGGTGTTAATTTAGAGGAAAAAAAGAGGAGCAAGAGATACATAAGGAATAGAATTTAAATCTTCCCCCTTGGTCAAGGCCATTGCTGGATTAACAGTCCGTCAAATTGAGAACACTAACCTAAGCAAATTCAGAATAACACATCAACCACCCTACGACCATCCTCTTCCCCTTTCCCATTCCCACCAAGAAACTTTGTACACGTATCAAAGGTTTTGCAAACAAATGGTTTAGAGCAAGTACTTGACTCTGACTGGACTAAATTTCCTCTTATTTGGTGCTCAATATCATCCTCCAATTCTCTACGTTGACCAATTAACAACCCTTTGTCATCCACCAAAACATTGTCCATATCTTTCCAAAGATCTCCTCATCAAAGTCTCGGACCCTGAACACTTGATGATCTGATTCTTTTCAATACATCCCAATCATAACCATAAGGATGAATAGGTGAATTTTATTGGAATCAAAGGTTGAATCTCCCCTCCCATCACCATATCAGATTTTGTACATGCCGTGTAAAGAGGAATATCTTGTTATTCCTCCTCCAGGACTTCCATAACAGAACAAAACCCTTGTGAATCTGTGATGGCTATCTATCTAACACAGCTATCCCATCCGCTAACTAGTCCACCAGCCAAGCTTCTTATTCGTCCAGTTAAGAAAGCAGCACAGCATTCAAACTTAAGACGAGAGAGGGGAAAGCTTAATTAAGGAGGAATCCATAGGAGGCCCGCCCGTTATGCATTGAATGAAAGAACCTTTCTTTGTATGACTTCTCTTTTGCCTCAGGTCAAATGAATAGGAAAGGGAAATCAATAAAATAAAATAAAAAATAGGCCATGAATGATTCTCAACTCAAAGTAACTACCTCCAGATTCGTTATGATGGTGGTCGAAGCATTGGTTCAACCAATTGCTGCCCCAAATAACAGTGAGTAGAGCAGCTCTCATCAACTCTAAGCTTTGGAAATCAACAGAGAAGCTGGTTCATACACCTTGTCACTCCCTCCAGTCATCTCCTCACCCTCTTTCTTTTCCATGCCTTCAAAGTGGCAGACTTACATTCTTCTGCAAGCAATAGATATAATTCCTGCTTTCTTCCCCAAGCTTTATCAGCCCAAGGCTTTCCCTTTATTAGCAGAAATGCAGGCCGTAATACAAATCCATCCAGCCCAAATCCACTTACCACGTTAAACTCCAGCTCAGACCACTTCGGCCCTAAATGGCCTAAATAGCCCTTAGACCCATGTAGAGTAGAATGAGTTAAATATCCTGGCCCATCCCATTTAACATTTAAAGGAGATGCCTTCCTATTTTGAGGCCTTAAAATCCCCCCTCCAAATCCTCCATTTCAAAAATGAGATCTTCTGCCAGCCTGTGTGATCCTATATGAGTCATAGAAAACCTCCAAATCCCTTTTTTTCTCCTCCTCTATTTACCCTTGTCTCATGGAAGCCAAGTGGAATTGCCTCTTAGCCTTTTGTTTTTGGTTTTGTAAAATGGGTGTTTTGCAATGTTTGCACCATCCCCTATATGGATTTTTTTTAACTTTAGCTGCAACATGTTTCATCCACCTATAAGTAATTATAGATGTACGAAGTATTGAAATAATGTTTGAACTGCAACCAGATTTTTGCAATACGTTATTCTTCCAACTTGGAGATAGTTTTGATGATTCATTTGCAGAAGTGGAACTTGGAAATGACACTTCTCTAACTGGTGGTGCATGACTTTGAAAGAGCAACAATATAACTTGCTCATGAGTTGTCTTCTCCAAAGAATGTCACTGCATGTGATGCATTTTCTTAGGTCTGTTGATTCCCTTCCCACCTAATACCTTGAATTCCCATCTCCAAGACAAATTTCCCCTCCTTTTTGTCCAAGGGGAAAGAATGAATGAAATGTTTAAATTTGTCTTTCCTTTGGAAAAAGGAACTGTTATTAGGCTTCTATCTCCCTGATTTTAGCTTGTGGGTTATTAACCAAGCAGGATGAGCTGCAAGTCATTCGACTTCCTAAAATATTATCATTTTTTTATCAAAGCTTGGGCTGCTAGACAGACATTGCCATGTGTCACGGGCTAAGCTTGTTCAGGGCATTATGCTTGCCTATGACCGCTTATCTCGTGTGTTTGGGATGGGTTTCCATCATGTAAATACTAGTGTAGGGTTATTTTCTAGTATTTATTTCATTGTAAGCCAAATAAGGCAGTATGACTCCTCGGTCACTTTAATGTTTCCTAGTGCCAGAGTGAGAATGGCCTAGAAAGCTTTTTAGGGGAGGGTGAATATTCATCAATCATTGTAAAACTCACTAGCAATTGTCAACGTGCTTAGCCTACTTGCCTCCCTCGCTAAGTACAACATGTCAACGGAGGATTTGTTAATGAATTACGTTTGCTTCAATATTTACTGCTTGGTTGCCACGGCTTTCATGAATTGATTATTATTTCCGCTGCTATCTGATTGAATGTTAATGAAAGTGCTTCGTGGATGAATGTTGGTAAACAAAAGGCTGGCTAGTTAAGCAAGAGTGCTTTAGCTAGCGCCGCACGGCCCTTCACAACGGTGTGAAAAAGGCGGACCGTGACATTTGGTATCAGAGCCCAAGTCGGTGACACTTGGTGAGAGCCCAAGGTTGAGTTGCTACGTGAATTCGATTGCCTTCGTTGTTGGGTTTGGAAAGCTTTGGTAAGTGACCATGGCACCAAACACTGCTGAGAGGATCAGCGTGCTGGAAGCACAGGTTGAGGAAACAACCAACACTATGGCCGCGGAGGTGGCCCAGATGAGAGAACTTGTTGATGAAGTGAGGGGATCACAAAAACATCAAGCAGGTTTGATAGGCGACATGTCAGAGGACTTTCGCCACACTGTGGAAACTTTGCAAGCCCGGATGGCAGATCTGGATGCAAAGGTAAATGTGATGGTTCTTGCTATGGGGAACTCCAACACTCTGGGAGTCAGCAAGACCAAGGTGCCAGAACCCAGGACGTATGGGGGTGCCCGAGATGCCAAGGAGTTAGAGAACTTCTTGTTTGATGTGGAGCAGTACTTTCGCGTTGTGAGGATGGCCGCAGAACAGGCAAAGGTGGATACTGCGACCATGTACTTGGTTGGTGATGCCAAACTGTGGTGGCGTACCAAGTACAGAGAAATTGAAAATGGAAACTGTGTGATTGATAGTTGGGCAGACTTGAGGAGAGAGCTTAAGGCCCAATTCTTTCCTGAGAACGTTGAGTATAATGCAAGAAGAAAACTGAGAGATCTCAAGCATACGGGGTCAATCAGTGAATATGTGAAACAATTTTCTGCTTTAATGTTGGATATTCGGGATATGTCGGAGAAGGACAAGTTGTTCTATTTTCTTGAGGGGATGAAACCGTGGGCAAGAACTGAACTTCATAGGCAAAGGGTTCAAGACTTGTCAACTGCACAAGCGGCTGCAGAGCGCTTGACAGACTATGCTGGTGATGAGACCACTTCGTCCAAACGGTTTGGCGGAGAGGGAAACAGTGGAAAGTCTTTCAAGAATGGCAAACCCAAGAGTGGGGGAGCCGACTCTAAATCATCAACCTCACAGGAAGCTTCGTCGTCTCAAGGGTTCAACACACCCAATGGAAAGGGGAAGAGTAAAATTGAGTGTTTCTTGTGTCGGGGTCCTCATAGAGTTTTTGAGTGCCCTCACAAAGCATCACTTAATGCCTTACAGGCTTCTATTGCAGAGCAGGCAGTGGAAGATGATGGGGAAGAGGATGAAGCCCTGAGGGTGGGTTCAGTGCGGTTAGTGAACGCATTGGAAAAGCAGGCAAAAACACCGAAAGTTACACGAGCAAAAGGGTTAATGTTTGTGGACTTGAGGATAAATGGGAAGAGTGCTCGCGCTATGGTGGATACGGGAGCTACTCATAATTTTGTTTCGCAGTTGGAAGCAGGAAGACTCAACTTATCCTTAGAGAAGGATACAGGACGCGTGAAAGCAGTTAACTCTGTAGCCCAGCCTACTCTGGGAGTAGCCAAACAAGTGGCTATAAAGCTTGGACAGTGGGAAGGTCATGCGAATTTCACAGCGGTGCCATTGGATGACTATCCAGTCATTCTAGGAATGGAGTTCCTAATGGGGACGAGGGCAGTGCTGATGCCTTCGGCTGGTTCCCTGTGTCTGATGGGAGATCACTCGTGCATGGTGCAAGTCGTTGCAACGAAAGGAGACGAAGGGAAGTCCCTTTCAGCCATACAACTCAATGAAGGATTGGGTCAGGGTGAGCAGACACGTCTAGCCATGGTGGTGGTAGACAAAGAAGTAGGCCAAGAGCTGGAGCCTACGACCATCCAAGCGGTGTTGGATGAGGATAAGGAGGTGTTGCCGGATAAGCTGCCTCAAAATTTGCCTTCACGACGGACTGTGGAGCAAGAGATCAAGTTGTTATCAGGAGTGAAACCACCTGCTAAAGGGCCATGTCGGATTGCGCCTCTTGAGATAGTAGAGTTGGGGAAACAACTTGATGAAGTGGAAGCGGGATGTGTTCGCCCGCATGGGTGTCGTTTCAGAGGAAACATGAAGAGTATCTACGAAAGGTGTTCGACAGGCTGAAGGGAAACAGCCTGAATGTGAGGAAGGAGAATTTCTTTTTCGCTCGGCGGAGCAACAAATTCCTTGGTCAAGTCGTTGAACAAGGTCGTATCCGGAGGGGTATGGAGAAGGTAAGGATGATTCAAGAACGGAAGATCCCCACGACAGTGAAGGAGTTGCGTTCCTTTCTTGGCCTTACTAGATACTACAGGAAGTTCGTTGAGGGGTATTCGCGGAGAATGACTCTAAGGACAGGACTACTGGGGAGGTATTATTGGCCGCACACGCGGGATGATGTGGTTAATTATACCAAAACTTGTCTCACTTGCCAACAAGACAAAGGGGAGCGGAAGAAGTATGGTACTTTCATGGCCGCACCAAAGTACTGTTCGGCAGAGGGGACGACACAATTGTTCCTTGTGACTATTGTGAGACATTGGGGTTTTCCCCAAGTTATTCTTTGTGACCAAGATTTAATGTTCACTGACAACTTTTTGATAGAGTTTTTCAGGATATTCAGGTCACACCTTGACATCTCTTCGAGTTATCATCGACAGACAGACGAACAGATGAAGAGATTCAGAGAGCTGCTAGATGAGTACTTGTGCCATTTTGTCAACGACAACCAGAAGAATGGCGTGCAACTACTTGATGTGGCTCCATTCTGTGACAACACCCAAAGGCGCTCAACAACCAACAAGAGCCCTTTTGTGCTTGTTACAGGCCAGCTGCCACTGTTATCTCACACAGTGGGCGAGCCGTACAGACGAAAGAGTCCCAGGGCGTACATCTTCACCAGAGAATGGAGACTGAATGCAAAGTTTGCCCAAGCCTATCTGGAGAAAGCTTCTAAGCAGATGAAGAAGTGGGCAGATAAGGGGAGAAGACCGCAGTCTCATGTCAACTGCCTCAAGCCATTCAACGCCAACACCAACAACCTGAGCAGAAGTCAGTCAAACAGCGCAGAGTTGAAGACAGTGCAACCTGACAGACATGATGTTAAAGAGATCCTTGCAGACAGAAAACTCATATCCTCAAGGAAGAAGCGGCAGAAGTTCCTAGTGAAGTGGAAGTGCCTTGATGACAAAGAAATCAGCTGGATTTCTACGGAAGATTTGAAGCCATTCGTGGACAAAGTTGAAGTGTACCTATCGCCAAAAGTCTACGAGGCCGTCGACCGCATAAGTGGGGGAGAATGTCACGGGCTAAGCTTGTTCAGGGCATTATGCTTGCCTATAACCGCTTATCTCGTGTGTTTGGGATGGGTTTCCATCATGTAAATACTAGTGTAGGGTTATTTTCTAGTATTTATTTCATTGTAAGCCAAATAAGGCAGTATGACTCCTCGGTCACTTTGATATTTCCTAGTGCCAGAGTGAGAATGGCCTAGAAAGCTCTTTAGGGGAGGGTGAGTGTTCATCAATCATTGTAAAACTCACTAGCAATTGTCAACGTGCTTAGCCTACTTGCCTCCCTCGCTAAGTACAACATGTCAACGGAGGATTTGTTAATGAATTACGTTTGCTTCAATATTTACTGCTTGGTTGCCACGGCTTTCATGAATTGATTATTATTTCCGCTGCTATCTGATTGAATCTTAATGAAAGTGCTTCGTGGATGAATGTTGGTAAACAAAAGGCTGGCTAGTTAAGCAAGTGTGCTTTAGCTAGCGCCGCACGGCCCTTCACAACGGTGTGAAAAAGGCGGACCGTGACACCATGGCTAACGTTTGAAAATTGAAAATTTTTGTTAGATAAAACAAGTGTGGATTATACCTGTTCAGAACACTAAAACCAAAATTAAACAAGTCATAGACGACCTTTATATGGCATGGATAATAATATGTAGAATCCCATATTATGCAACTAACAACAATATAGCACACTAAAATTAAAATCAAATTAATGCCTATATTATTAGCTGCATTCATACCATTACTATTCATTTTTTTTTAAATTTCTCTGCCCTTAATAACAGTTGGCCTTAGTGGTAAAGTTCACGTAAGGTCAATACCTATTTCACAAAACTGCATTATCTCAACAAATATGTTAACTAATTCCCATTGCTATCCCAGTAGTAGCACCAAATTTACATGTTAAATTACAACCCAAAAAAAGCCAAAAAGAAAAAGAAAAGATTAGACTGGACCCAGGTCTTAAATTTACATGAAATCAAAATTTCCACTTTCCACCACCCCTGAAATCGAATTGACAGTCAATGTCCATCTTATAAATTTTTTGTCAAATTTTCCACAAATCACCCAAAATTTATAATCTCAAAATTTCAGCAAAATTTTGACTATGTAACAAGTTTTCCTTGAAAGTGAAATTTAAGGTTCAAAACCCAAAATTGAAATTTCTCTCCTAATTGCTGTCAAAATATTTCTCTCTAAATGAATCTTTTATTTATTGAAAAAAGAGACTAAGAAGAATGATATGAATGATAATTTTCAATTCAGACTTATAAAATTTTATGCAAAATTTAACTTTGATGTTAGTTGCAACATTCTATTCATCCTTCTACGACAAAAATGACAATATTTGCAGAATAACCAATTATTTTTTTATCAGCAAAGAAAAAATATATTAGTAAGGCACCAAGGGGATGCCAACCCATGGTACAAAACATCAACCACTCTGAAGAGTGTCACAAACATCAAGGATTACAAATGATCATAAACAATTTTCCCACTAAGGCTGGAGACAGCGGCAATCCATTGGTCTTTGCACGTCTGAAGCAAAATAGTTGAATCTTCAAAGGCTCTCTTATTTCTTTCTTTCCAAGCACATCAAAAGATGGTGGGAGGGATGTGGTTCAAAGCCTTTCACTTCAGTAGCTTTCATCAGCATGAGGCTTAGCACCTCCATGACCAAAATAAACAGAAAAGGGGCAAGGGATCTCCCCCTCCCAAGCCTCACGAGGAGTGAAAGAAATCAGAGGGGCAACCATTATGAACACTGAGAAGCTTGGGGTTTTGATGCATTGAGTAATCCAACTACACCATAGCTCCCCAAAGATCATCTTCCAAAGGAGATAAAGAAGGAAGTTCCAGTTGACATAATCGAAGATTTTCTCCATATCCAATTTGCACACTATTCCCCTTTTCCCTCCTTCAGTTAGGCATCTACCACCTCATTAGCAACAAGGGCAGCATCCATAATTTGTCTTCCAGCCACAAAAGTATGCTTATATTGACCAATGACTTCTGGCATTGCTTTTTTGAACGTCTCAACTAGAACTTTGGCAATGATTTTATAAATGCTTCCCACCAAGCTAATGGGGCAAAAATCCTTGATGTTAGCAGCCCAACTTTCTTTGGAACAAGAGTGACAGAAGTGGTATTTATGCAATTGATGAATTTTCCTGACCTATGAAACTCCTCAAACATGTTTAACAAGTTGTGCTTGAGGAGGCTTCAATTAGCCTGAAAGAAAGTCAAGGAGAAACCATCCAATCTAGGCACTTTATCCCCATTGCAATTTTTACTAAATTGGAGGATTTCTATTTCTTCAAAGGGTCTCTCAAACCATCCTACCATGGAAGATCTGAGAGATTTGAAATTGATGTCATCCACTGTAGGTCTCCAAGCCTCAGGTTCAGTGTAGAAGTCTTTATAAAAATCACAAATACCTTTCCTAAAATCCTCTTCCCTAGTTAAGGTGATTTCCCCAATTTCAATGCTGAATAAGGTGTTATTTCTACGGTGATCGTTTGTTGTCCGATGAAAGAATGTTGTATTATGGTCCCCCTCTTTGAGCCATAAAGCTCTAAATTTCTACCTCCGAGATATCTCTTCAAGATTAATAACCTCATTCAATTCCTTCTTAAGTGTAGATCTTTTGGTTCTCTGTTCATCATTAAGACCCAAGATTATTTCCTGCTCATCAATCTCTTCGATACCATTAAGGATAACAATCTCCTTCGCTTAGACATTCCCAAAGGTGTTTTTATTCCATATCTTTAGCTTTCCTTTTATTCCTTTTAGCTTTGAGACAAGCACAAAATTAAACTTCATCATGACTACAATAGAAGACCACCAAGTTTTCACTAACTCCCCGAAACCATCATGTTTTAACCACATATTCTTGAAGCAAAAGGGGGTAGTCCCCATTTAACTCCCCGATGTCAAGGGATAGGGAAATGATCTTAGATGGACCTAGGAAATAGACTTTAAATCACATGAGGAACATGAAGTTCCAATTCAACTAAAATTAGGAACCTACTAATCCTTGAAAAGGAAGGCAACTCCCTGGAGTTGGACCAAGTGAAGTTGCCACCAATGAGAGGAAGATCAATAAGGGCATTCACAATGATAAAGTTAAGGAATTCTCTCATGCTACTGGTTTCAAGGCTACCCAACTTATTTTATGTGGTCAATCATGTTGAAATTGCCTCCAATAATCCAAGGAGCATCCCATCTACTCCTAATCTCGAACAGCTTATTCCAAAAAAGGGACCTGGGGGGTCCTTCACCTAGGCCATACACCCCTGTGAAAATCCACTGGAAGTCATCATTCGTGCTTTTGAACAATCAAGAGACTAAGAAGCAGTTGATGGAGTTGTTCAACAATTCCACAATACCAGGCTTCAACAAGACTAGTATACCTCCTGAGCTGCCTACTCCTCCAAGGGATATCCACAACACCAGGCTTCGACAAGACTAGTATACCTCCTGAGCTGCCTACTGCTCCAAGGGATATCCAATCACATGTATCTAGACCCCAAAGGTCATTGATCAAGAGCTGCTCCATTGTCTCCACCTTAGTTTCTTGCAAGCACACCACATCACCCCCACCCCCACCCCCAAAAATCCTTAATAAAGGACTTGATTACACTCCTCTTGGATCTGTTCTTGAGACCCCTCACGTTCCAGGAAATTATTTTTCTTAACATGATTTTAAACAAAGGCTTTGGCCACTGCATGCCTCTTCCATTTCTGAGCATCCTCCTGTTTTTCCATAGTTCACTGTACATTCCATGCGCTTTAATTCCATATTGGTATCCAACTTTCTGATACTGCCAGCAGGTTTTTTTTTATTGCTTCCCGTTTCCTCTCCTCTTTCTTTCAATATCCTCAAACGATTGTAAGGCTCTGTCCACATACCCTTCGAAGGACACGCCTATGGTTTTGCTTACCAATCTCAGCTTCCGAAGAACCCAAACAGATACCTGATTATTGAAGTGAGTGTTGTTTGAGCCTAAGTCATTCAAAGTTTCAAAATTGGGCCTATCAATCAAATGCTAAAAGTTGGGATTGGCACACAAAGTGTCATAGCCAATACTAAAGGCTAGGACAAGGGCTAGTCTTCCAGTATCATTTGGAGAATTAGGGGATTCCTTCTACATAACCATCTCCTCTTGAGTTGCAACTGCCTGTGAAAGGAGGTCTTATAGGGGGGCAAGCCTTGGAGTGGACTAACTTTTTGGCAGCTTTAGTAGGAGCATCATGTAGCTTAAAGGGAGAAAAAGAGTTGGGATTGGACTGTGAGTAGTCAAGTGAGATTGCAAGGCCAAAAAAGATCCCCATATCTGCATTGGTATTATTGATATTGCAGCTTATACACCGGATGCTCATCCCTAATGTATTTTATTTGTAATATTTTAGCTCTAAATTTTGCATTATTATGTCTAGTAACATTTTCTGAAGTTTCGTCAAAAAAATAAAAATAAAACTCCATGCCTTACTATTAAATTCTATCAGTTTTCAAAACTAAAATTAAAATCGACATCAAATCAAAATTTCCATTGCAATTTCCATAATTTCATATCCTTGAAAATTTAGTCTAAAATGAAATTTAAAACCTTGGATTGAAGCATTTTTTATCTTTAAAAAAAAAATACTTATTTTACATTGAAATGGCAACAGTTGCAATTGTATTTTACTCTATACAACTCTTGATCAATGCATTCTAATTTCTAGCCATAATGCTTACTGCATCTTGAGGCAAGTTCTGAAATTCAACAGAATAAACATTTCAATTCTATATGGTAATCAAATTTTGACTGCGGAAAATATAACAGTTCTTATTCTGTCAAAATAATAGGCCTACTTAATTTAAAATTTTAATTTGTTGCACAATTCTCATCTGAATATGATAAATGTTTTTTTTATTAATACAATAAATTTATGGATATCATATGATAAGATGCCTTTAGCATACGTCTACTGCATGAGCAAATAATTATATGATAATGCTTCCTTTTACTGTTACTCTTCTAATTTTGAATAGGAGGTTGGGGTTGCAGAAATGTGCTTTAAGGCAGCAACATTGTTGGAAATAGAGCTTTGTGAAAGACCTGATAATTTTCTTGTTTACAGCAGGCTGCCCCAGGAATGCAAACCAAATAACTGTTATACATGTTAGGGTATTATAGTACAAAAGACGCAAAACATAACAAATATATTGTCTTATCTTAAAAGGATAAAATATTTTTTGTACACAAATGATATGCACTATTTGTACCGTCACATAATATAGAAGTCTAGAAATAGATTTAATGGCTACACAAATAAAAAAGGCTTATTATAAGGGAGAAGATGACAAAACCTTTCTCTCTTGACGATCCTGTGCTCGTGGGCCAAGTTCTTTCTCTTTCATTTCATCATAAACTCCATCATAATCAAATACCGAGGGATCCTCTTCTAGTGCTTTTTTATGCTGCTCCTCAATCTTGAGCATAGACAGTTGGATAGTGTGTGTTAGTGTGTGTGAGTTCTTTGAGAGAGAAAGAGAGAGAGAAATAGATGAAATATAACAAAAAAATTCAAGGGAGAAGATCTGTTTACTCACATCCTTAAGAACCTTGTTCTTGCTAGCATGACGAGAAATCTCCTTTTCAACATCATCCTCATCATCATCACGAAATCCAAGAGAAGTGGGAAGGGGTGCCTTTGTAGGAATCTGCTTCTTTTGAGATGACTGAACCCTAATTTGCAGACCATACTTCATTTTACTTCTTTCGTTCATTTCTCTACAATGACACAATTACATGAGAAAGCATTATATACTTCAGTAAATCTACAGAAGTTCTCTTCTCTACTTTCCTAAAGGAAAACGCAAAAATGCTTCTCGTATCTAACATACAATCTATTTTTTTCAGTATCATATCAAATAAAACTGTTCTGTCAAAAGTAAGCCCCAGTAGAAATTCAAGCTATACAATCAACAATGCTAGACACCTAGGCTAACCAAGCAGGTTATATTTAAGTAGGCAGCCTGCAATGCCACACATTTCCTTGGACTCTTAAATGACAAAAAGAGCTAGCAATAAAGAAAACTGAATTCACAACATGAACCAGGGGCTTCAATTTGAAATTTTTGTTTCTAAGTTTTTTTTCCAGATAGTTGGAATAAAGGGTGCACATACAACTGCAAATTTAAATGGTAATGAAAGGATACATTAGAAAGAGAGATAATAAACAAACACAGAAATAAGATCCCATTCCCTCCAAAATTTCACCTATGGTTTGCCTTCCCCCAATATAAAATTAAAGAAAAAAATCAAAGTTCTCATAAACACATTACATTAAGCTTAACATGCTAATTAAAGACTTCTATTCCAGCCAAGAAGAACATAGACCATGTGAAGCACTTCTACACGCGCTGTAAGTGCAAAACTGCTGAGTTGGTGTAAGAGAACAATTTTCAACTCCGAAAGTATAAATGAAGAGATGGCAAGAGCATAGAAATACAAATAACTAAAGGAATACTGGAGAACAATAACGAACTGATTGCAATATGGCAGAGAAAACACACTAATGGAACAAATGTTTCCACTGTTGGAAGATCATAGTGCACATGTTGTGGAGCTGTCCAATAATTTTTTGAATTAAGTGATTAATAATTCGAGTCCAACGAAACAAACTCTCTGCATAAAAGCAGGGATAACGTTAGAACACTGTGACAACCCTCCCCCCTACCTCTGCAAAGTGGAGAGACTAGTGGCCCAGGGATGCCCTTTGATTAATAATGTGAGAATTGGCAGTAATGGAGTTTGATCAAAGGTCAGGAGGATCAGAGTTGTATTGAAAATATGGAAATTCAAGAGACTCTGGTTATAGAGAGAAACAGTTATGCTGCTAAGTAGGTGGTTTGAAGAACTTCAAAAAGGTAGCTCGTCAGTTAGGAACAAAGAAGAAATGGTTAAAGCCAATTACTCATTCAAGCATTTCCCAACAAGGGAAAAACATTCAGAGAACAGAAAAATAAACATTCAAAATGAACAAACCTTTGCTTACCTATAAATCTTTGCTGTCTAATTTTTAAGATCCTAAAATATCTTCTATACAAATTTTATCTATACTTTGGAGGGGGATTTTCTATTTGGTGTCCACTTTTTATCTCACAAAAATGTTCATATAAATATTAGTTGAAGAATAAAGTGCCATATAGAAAAATATTACTATCTCATAATTAACCATTTGCATGGCTATTGGTTGGCAGAATTAGGACAAGAATGTAATCAAAACTCAGGCTGTAATTTTCCAAACAACATTAGGAATGCAATTCCATATGGGATCACAATTCCTGCGAATGGCGGAATTGTGACTCTGATTCAGATGGACAAAAAAAGCTCTTCATTCCACAGAATTGAATCTCAATTTTCAACTTTACTAAAATACCGATACCCTTACCCAGTCATTCTAAGCAACATCCATCCTGCTGACCTAATCTCCCTCACGAGCCATGGCCTATGATGTTGACATCACTGCAGCTCTGGCTCCTAGATATGGCCTGTAACAACAAGAACACTCTCTCTCTATGGCAGCTCTGGTGACGACGACATCGCAGCATCTCCACAGCTCTGGTGGACACACCACTAGGTTTCTTACCCCCCCCCCCCCCCCTCGACCCCACCCAACAAATTCCTCCACCAAACACCCAAACCAAATCTACCATATGCTGCCATGTTGCCGCACAAGAAGGAGATGAGCCACCATAGCCCAGCCTCCATTATCTCGATTCTCGTGAAAAAAATATATATATTTTAAAATAAAATAAAATTTAAAATTTTGACATAATAAGAGCATTTTTTTGGAAAATGAATGATCTTTTAGTCCTTTCCTACAATCATTCCGCATGAGTATTTAAACATAGTAGACACATTCTGAATACAATTCCATTACTTCCTTGATTCCATTCCTACTTCGATTCCATTCCAAAGCTTTTTCCACTCTGCAAACCAATGGGAGATTACTATTTATACAAACACCTAAAAATTGCAGATCTACTGAAAGAAAACTCCCAATATTGGCCAAAGAGACTAACCCCCTCAGTTGCTGAAATCAAGGATATGTATGATAGTGTAACAACTGTTGGAAATATTATAGAAGGAAAAATATTTACCAATAAAATAAATATTAAATAAAAATACAAATACTTATCAGAAGCTAAGGCATGGAAGGACCACTGTACTTAAAGTCAATTTCGCGCCTACGGTGAACATTTCTCAGTGCATATAAACTGCGCGCATGACCTACAGAATTGCTCAGCTGGCTCAGTTTTGTGTGCACTCACAAACACCAGAGCAACTGGAGATGTAGTGTCATTTAATTACCCAACAGAATATAAATCTAAAGAGAGAATAGAAGATAAAAGTCGTTTTGAAGAAGAAAAACGTATCTTGAAATGAAGCCGGATCACAATTTATATAGATAAAATTAAGTATAACTTCTAGTATCATAAATACAAAACATTAAAGTAGTAGTTAATATTCTAAAAATGTTAAAACTTATATATTAAATTTAACGTGTACTTAATTAAAATAGAAACCGACAACTGTTATATAATATTTATTAAATTCATAATTTTTTCATTTGAAGCATCCAACATAAATATCAACAATCCCCCATATGGTTCAAATTAAAAAAAAAAAACAAAGAAAGATAAAAACCAATGTTGGGTAACTACGAGATGTAATGCATTGGATGACAATACCTTTCGGTTTGAATTGCACTTAGAGAAAATATGTTATGAGTTACAAGAACTTGGTGAATATTAAATTCTTGAACCAAATTCTTTAGCATAACATTATAAACATATCACTCACATAACATTTCTAGACACAAAACTCCTACGAGTTGGTACGAATAGGTCATGCACCATACCTTCATAAGTGCACTAGAAAGTTTTAGCCCAATTAACTTTCATAGGAAGCAACCCACTTCCACATTTACATAGATAAATCCATCAAGTATGAAACTATAACTAAACACACCACCTAACAAGAGATATGGATTTATTAAGAAACAAACTCAACCTCACAATCGTTACAGTTGCACCGTTCAAACACCATAGGGATGATCAAAACAAATAATAGTGCTCACCAGACTACTCAATGACTTGTTATTAGTTATTACCCATTGAACCTAATTCATGGGATCTCCAATCACATAAGTTGGGTTGCCATCATTAGTAGTTTACGTTAAGGGCTTAAGACACATACCCCTCAATGTTTATTTTCTATTAGCTTTTTCGCTAGTCCTTTAGTTAAGGAAATCATTAATCAACAGTTTTTTCTCAATTCTCATATTTTGATCATATTGATATTAGGTTCCCCAACATTTTTGTGATCACACTAATGATAGCCCAATTTGACTATTCAATTAGTTCAGGTTAGTTTAGAGATACACTAATATTATGGCTACATGTCTATTACCCACTTGGAAAATGCACCACAAAACTTACATGATTTAAAAACCTATGTGTTTACACTTTAATTTATTCATGCCATTTTATGGCTAAGTGACTTAATCCCCACACCATTGCTTCCATGTTTTATGCCTTATTTGCACCTATTAATTTGCCTCTCAAAGACATAAAAAATCATTAATAACAATCATGGAGCATGTGTGTGTGTGTGTGTGTGTGTGTGTGGGTGTGTGTGTGTGTGTGTGTATATATATATATATAAGCATGATTATGCATCATCACACATTTCCATGAATGAACAAAAATACCAAAAAACCACATCAGATACCCCCCACAACTATAGATAATAAATTTGTGTGACTTATGAGAATTCGCCTCACTACGAGAAACACAGGTAATATTCTATTTTATGTAATAGAATTTTGAAAGGCAAACATTATAATATTGTCAACTAAAAAATAGTAGAAAATGATCCACTGAAAATGTTAATGCCACAATTAAAATTTTACATTTAGATATCACTAAAGAAATTACTTTACTATATCCCGTTCATGTACATGGCTGGAGCATTCATAATAAAATCAATTCAAGAATAATGTCAGCTCATTTATGCACAGATGCTTCCACCACTTAAAAACAAGTCATAACAATAGTGGGAAGCACTTAAATTCTTATATTATTGTAAACTCCACTATTAATTAGGTTGTAATGGAGAAAGATTTTACAAAAAAAAAAAAAGTCCTAATTCTATGCTAGTGAGATGTGTAGGATATCTATAGAGAAAACCTCACGACCCCAAGATTTTTTTCCCTCATTTTATAAACAAATTTATCATCAGTTTGAAAAGAAAAAAAAAGGAACTTCGATCACAAAAATAAATTTAGAAAAAAATTAAGAAACTCACAATAGTTATATAACCATATTTTCTGCACTCTTGAAATGCATGCTTCGCCCATTGAAGATAATAATATTTGAGCTTAAGGATTACTATCTCCACGCTCCGTAATAGATGGAGTTCTTTTACATAACCAACAATTATTTAACACTCTCAAAGCATTATTACCATTGAAAGTTGTCATAACTGAACTTGGATTTGGTTTACAAATCATGCAAGTATTTTCAAATAAATCACATAATCAACCCAAAACGATAGGTATGAAGGTTCTAACAATTCATGAGAATTGGGTGAAAATGCAAATGAGATGGAGCAATCAAAAAAAAATTAAACATGTCAATGAAGCAGATTGGAGAAGTCACTCTTGCTTAACCAAATTACTTACAAATTCCAAACCTCAATCAACGCCTGTAAAACAAAATGAAACTAGCCAACAAACATCAAATTAAAAGCATTTTTTGCAAAACAAATACACTAAATGCAATTTTACTAAAATTGCTTTACAAATTAATGATCTAAAATTTCTACAATATTTGACATCATTTGCAATTGATTTTTCCAATGCTCCTATTTGGCTCCCTCAAAGTTGTGCAACACACAAATGGGAAAAGAAAATATCATTTAAACTTCTAGCAAATATATCAATATCAATTTAATGGGTTGTAAAACAATTCAAAGCAAAAATAAAATCAAAATTATAAAAGGCTAATTTAAATTAAATAATAGTGAAAGAGATGGTTACCATATCATGGTATCAAACAAAGGAACAAACACATTACTTTATCAACACTTTACTTGATCCATACATTTCTTGCCAACTTCAACAAATCATGATTGCACCAATTAACAAATTGCCTTGAAGGGCCTACCAAAGCACCAAAACTCAACCACAACAAATTATGACAAGATGGTTAGATGTAAATTTCATGTGTGCAAGATAAATTTGTTACTACGTGCCTTACAAAAATCACGTAATAATTGGGAAAAAATAGATAATAAATTTTTTTTCCATATATCTAGTGAAATCGAATAAGATATTAAAATGTTATCTATGGGAAAATAATATAAAATAATACAAACATCTCATACATCTCCCATCATACAAGTTTGCGATAAGTTGAGATAGATCCAAGAGAATTGAAATCCACGCACTAAATGACAAATTATTTCACTCAAAACACTACGTTATGATAGATCCAAGAGAACTAAAGGTAATGGTTTGATCTATAGCTCCAAAAGTACAAAACGAAAAATAAAATTTATCCCATGAGTTGAAGAAATTCAAACCTTATCTCACACTACAAACAACACAGTGCAGCAATCCTACCTCGTATTGGTCAAACCTACATTCACACTCATAAAAGTATGAAAACTTAACAGAAGTTTAAATTCTATATTAAGTATTATCTACAAGAAACACCATGAAGCCTGAATGAAAAAATAGAATCAGCAAATGCAAAGTCCATGATTGCTAAAGAATAACATATGGTTTCTTCGACTCTCAAGTTATCAACCTTAATCCATACCATTATCTGATTAACCAAAAGATTTCAACCCAATTTCCCCATAAAAAGATAAGAGCTCTTTATAACATTCTGCCAAGTAGCCATGTTAAAAGGAATTGCAGGGTTTTAAAATAAAAAATAAAAAAATTCAATATATGCAATTTTTTCCCCTCCTAAAATAGATAATAGCGTTCAGCTTTTAGACTGTTAGAAATATTATAGAAGGAAAAATATTTACTAATAAAATTAATATTAAATAAAACTATAAATACTAATCAAAAGCTGAGGTGTGGAAGGACGACTGTCCTTAAAGCTGATTTCATGCCTACGGATAACATATCTCGGTGCATATAGTCACTGCGTGCACGACCTCTAGGATTACTCAGCTGGCTCAGTTTTGTGTGCACTCACAAACACCAGAGTGATAGGAGATATAGTCATTTAATTACCCAACAGAATATTAATCTTAAGAGAGAATAAAAGATAGAGTTGTTTTGAAGAAGAAAAACGTATCTTGAAATGAAGTTGGATCAAATTCTATATAGATAAAGTTAAGTATAACTTCCAGCATCATAAATACGAAACATTAAAGTAGTAGTTAATATTCTCAAAACGCTAAAATTTAAATATTAAATTTAATGTATACTTAATTAAAATATAAACGAACAACTGTTATATAATATTTATTAAATTTTTTTTTTTTTTAATTTTAAACATCCAACATAAATATCAACAACAACTAGCATTAGGACCAAAGGAAGAGAGTCTAGAGAATTCCCAATCACAATAGGTGTACATCAAGGTTTTATTTGGAGCCCTTATTTGTTTGCTTTAGTGATTGATGAACCCAATAAGAATATGCATACCAAGATCACATATTGTATGCTATTTGCAAATGATATTGTTTTGATTGATGAAAGTATGAGTGACGTAGAATCTATGTTAGAACTATGGAAAGCACCTTTAGAGTCTAGAGGTTCTCCAATAAGTAAAAATAAGACAGAATATATGAAAGGTAATCTCAACCATATAAGGAGAAATATTGAAGATTAGATTAAACTTGATAATTAAGAAATCAACAGCACTAGTAGATTTCAATATCGCAGATCTATTACACAAGTAGAATGGGAAATTGAAGAGGATGTACATAGAGTTGAAGCAAGTTGAGTAAAATGGAGGAGTGCTTCGAGTATATTACGTGATCATAAAATACCATTAAAACTAAAAGGAAAGTTCTATAGGACAGCTATAAGACCAACCATGGTATATGGATCAGAATGCTAGGCAACTAAGAAACAACATATTCAAAAAATAAAAGTTGTCAAAATGCAAATACTAAGGTGGATGAGTGATATAACATTAAAGGGTGAATTAAGGATTGAACATATTTGCAATAAATTAAGCATAGCACCAAGGGAAGATAAGATAAGGGAAGGGCAGCTTAAATGGTTTTGTCATTTGAAACACAAGCCAAATAGTGCACCAGTAAGGAAGAGTGAGCCAGTTACTATTAATGGTACTCGAAAAGGTACGGGTAAACCTAAAATAACTTCGAATAAGGTGGTGAGGAGGGATTTAACAGCTCTTAATTTAGTCAAAGAAAATGCCCTCGATCATGTGAATTGGTGGAAATAATTCATAGTCAATCCTCATAGTTGGACTTAAGGCTTCGTTGTTGTTTCTAGTAGTAGAACAATAAACCCAGCAGCAAAAGACAAAGTAATTTAAAACAGCATCTCTCCCAGAATGTTTAGGGCTAGTTCTAATAGGCACTGTACTAAAAAACAAGAATCCCAACATTAACTGGCCAAACTCCACATGGTTTAAATACCACATCCCAAGACAGTCATTCATTTGCTGGCTTCCTATCTACAATAGTCTTTCCACCATTGATAGACCATGAAATGGAGCATCACAACATTGTCTCCTGCCATTTGTGCAACAAAGACCCCAAGACTAAAACAATCTCTTCTTCTCCAGCAGCATATGCTATAGAGCCTTTTCTCTTTAAACTTCGGAAGAGCTCAAGCAGATAGGAGCTAGAACTTGGCTAGATCATATCCCTTGGAACAGGCACCCAGAAGCTCTCAACAGTTTGCAAGCTAAACTGGACTACTGCTATCTACCACATTTGGAAAGCAAGAAACTCAAAAGTTCTATGGATACACTTCTATCCAACTTGAAAAAATTGTTGAGAATGTTACTTTGACGTAAAAGGTACATCTCAAGGCTTAATAGGCTTTGAAAACCCTTTAACATAGTTAGGCTTTTCAGCCTCTTGTCTTGTTTGTATTCCCTTTGTGCTCATGGAAGTTCTTCTAACATTTTTCAAAACAAAAACAACCAAACTGTGTCTTCGAGTCCCATTCTTCACAGCCTTAAATGTCCTTATACAAATTCTAAAATTCAATTAAAAAAATTACTATTACTTGACCATATTTGCTTAGAAAATTAAAATAATTTACAGTGGGTAGAAAAGTAGAATCATTAAGTAGATATTAGATATGTAGAAAAATTAACTAAATTATAATAACAGACAAAAATATAGAATACAAAAATTAATTAACTTTATTAAAAATATATAAGAATGCAATTAACTAATTAATACCAAAGAAATCATTCGGACCCATTCAAATAACCCTAAAACTACAAATCAAAATCTGAAAGAATAGAGTTTTGGCCTATGCTTTCTAGTTACTAGTGTGCTGTTGGTTAACAGGGTAACCTTCATCAGGAGCTTTACGGAATGACAAATTACACAAATCAAGAGTCCCCAAAAAAAAATCTAAATCAATGTTTAAGATTGAATAAAATAATTTACCTACGAAATTTTTCTTCGGAAAAGTTCAGGTTTGAGAAACTTGGCTGATTGCTGGTGACCGTAATTCGTGTGAGACTGAGGGCGGAGGCAGATTGTAGGTCCGCAGTAATTTATTATTCTCGCATTTGTGATGTAAGAAAGCCAGAAGGAAGAAACACTAGGGACTACGGCTCGGGTTAGGCGGCGAGTAAAGAGGGATTTTCCTCTCCTCTCTCGCTCTTTCTCCTCCCGACTGAACCGGCGGCGCTGCTCTCTCTCTCTCGCTCTCGCTCTCGCTCTCTACCCCCGACTGGGGCCGTGGCTCTGCCCTGCAACACAGCGGCTCGGACTACCCCCGGGCTCTTTTCCAGACTCCAGCAGATAATCCTGTCCCTCTCCCTCCAGACTCGACGGTGGCTCTGTTCAGCGACTCGGTAGCTTCGAACCCAGTAAGTTATCCTACGATTTTTCCGTGTTCCTAACTTCTTGATTGATGCTTACTGTAAAAATTGACTTGTCGTGATTGATTTAATTTATTTAATTTTAATTTTTAATTAAATTAATTTAAAATATTACTAATTAATAATGTTTTCACTAACATTAATTATATATTATATATTATTTTTGTTCATACTAAAAATATTAGAAAAACAAATTTAGGAATTGTAATTTTGAGAATTTAATATTCTTGAATTTATCAAAAAAATGATTCATTATCGCATAAATTGGCGTAAAATGATTCATATAACCGACCCTACCTAATGGAACTAAGGTTTGGTTTTGTTGATGCTATTGTTGTTAATTTTGAGGTTTAAATAATTATTAACTTGACCCTTGCTTAAATGAATTTGCCCAAAAAAAGAATGATGCAAGAATCAATCAAAAATCTATTAGTAGCAAATCTAAGGGTATGTTTGGTATCATTGTTGTTTTTTATTTTCTATTTGTGTTTCTCCATAATGAAGAAATTGATTATAAAAACATATTTGCACATGTTGTCAGTTTTCTACTTTTGTTACTGATTTTCAATTGTTTGCCAAAAATTAAAAATGAGATTTTATGATTTTTTATCATTTTGGCAACTTGTTGCTAGAAATTTTAATATCCATAAATATTTTTTTTGTTATTATTGTTTTCTTTCATTTAAATAAAAAATGTAAAATGTCAAGAAAATAATTTCATAAGAGTTTTTTCTTTTGGTGTAGTTTAATAGTATTCTTTTAATTTTGTTATTATTATGGTTTAGGTTTTAGATTAGAATATCAAAATATGCAAAAAGAACAAAAAATAAAAAAATAAGAAAAAGGAAAGAACTAGAAAAAGTGTGAAGAGATTTTTATGAGTCAATTATTTAGGGACTATTTGGTATTATTATAAAAAATTAGAGAAATGAAAACTAGAAATGGAAATAAAAAACTAGAAACAAAAATAAAGAACTAGAAATCAACAATCTGTTTGGTTAAAATTTATAAAAATAATACAAATTAGAAACTTAATAAAAAAATGCTCATTTTCATATTTAAATCAAATAATATTGAAAAAATATGATTAAAATAATACAATTACAAATAATACACATTAAAAAATTACTATAATAAAAATAAAATTTATTATAATTATTTTACTTAATTTTTCCACTTTCAATTTACTTTACAATTAAAATTTTAGTGGACATGACAATCAAAAAATAGATAATGATGTAATGCATGTATAAGAACAAACCCGCATGCATGCATGATATGAGAGTCAGCATTTGATTCTGATGGTGCATTTGAGGGTGAATCTCCCGAACTACCCGAGGTATCTGATGAAAAAGTTCCTTTAAGTAGAGAGTTTCCAGAATCAGAGGGGCAGTCCACAGAAATAGATGCAATACCAATCCGTGATGCGCGATGGAGACCGAACCCAACCACGATAGAGGTGATAAAAAAAGAAGTGTTGAAGATGTTAGACATCATCTATCCTACTACCGACATGTCACGCAACCCTTGGTTTGATATCTTGCCACCGATCGAACGGCAGAACATGGGATAACACGGGATAAGCGTCAGTTCTTTGCAGAGATCAAGATCATACTTGAGAAGACGAGTTGTCCTAATCGAAAAGCTTGGTTCGAGAAATTGGTTGATGTGCTATGGGCTTACCGAACTATATTCAAGAAAAAATCAGGGATGACTCCCTACAGGTTGATTTATGGTAAGACATGTTATGTACCTGTTAAGATTCAACATTATGCATTATGGATTATAAAACAGATTACCTTTTCACTTGATGATACCATAGGCTTGAGAAAGTTGCAGGTGTGCGAGCTTAAAGAATCTAAGAGGAAATTTTATGACATGGACCGCTTAGCGAAGAAGTGGATAAAGTTGCTGCATAAAATCAATGATAAACAACTTTTCCCAAATCAGCAAGACTTTCTTTGCAACTCTAGATACCATCTATTTCCCTAGAGACTAAGGCCCCAATGGGGTGGCTTATACATCGTTGAACACGTTCATTCCCATGGTGTAATAGAACTTGTGGATCCAACAAATAATAACAGCTTCATGGTCAATGAACAGCAGCTCAAGCCTCTCACGACCCCCTTCGATCCAAATAAAGAGAGGGGAGTCCTCTAACCTTTCTATTTTACTATTTCTCTTTTTCATTTTTTCTTTTTCGTTTTATTTGTTCTTATTTGCATCTTTCTTTTATTTTTCTGTCGCATTAGTTGGTAGTGATTTTCTATATTTTTTTTCTTCTATTAGTTTGTTCACTTGTGCACAGTTTTTCTATTTCCCCTATGCTTTCATATTGATGATAATGTTCCACTTTAGTTGGGGGGTGAGAGTTTGCATGTGACATTGTGTACGTCTACTTGCTGAGTTATTAAAAAAATAAAAAATAAATAAATAAAAGAAGAAAAAATTGAGGATAGATGATTATGTCATGATTAACACTGACATATACCCTTCACATACTTGCATATAATCTAAGAATTACACACTCGAGTCATTTATGGGTAATTTCTCTTTATATGACTTTGTAACTGCATGAAGGTTGATTGGTAGTTCATTCGTATTAATCTGGCTATATAAACTCTTGTATTTACATGATTTCTCATGAGGCTAAAAATACGCGTTTGCGTGACTTGTAGCACTTAGGGTTCCTTGTGAGCACTAAGAGAGTGTCTGTGGCGACTATGACACCTAGTGAGGTATTGTTGAGCCATTTATCGTTCTTTTGAGTTTTTTACGTCAACTCAAAGTTCATGAGACTCAACTTTCCCCCCCCCCCCCTTTTTTTGGATACTCTTTGTACACTAGTCTCGATTTTTGACTTGCTAACCTAGAGGTGACATCTAGTGGGGAGATAGAAATCTAAGTCTTATAGCCTACTCAAGATGTAAAAGCTGAGCCACCCCTAGAAATAGACTTAGTTCATGAACTACTGTTCGAGCTTAATTCACATGGGTGGTATGAAGACAATAAAAGAAATGTAATGATTGTCCTAATTGACAATGAAAAGACAGAAATTGAAGAATGAGCAAAATAAATAATAAGAAAAAAAAATTTGCACATGAAATGAAAGGTTAACACCTGCTCCATATAAATACCACGAAGAGTCAGAGACACGACACATGTTCTCCACATATGAAGACTCTTCAACTGCTCAATGCTTATATGTATTCACGCCAGGTTTGTGAATAAGTTGATCATGGGTGGTATTGGTTGGACATGGCGAGTAGGTGAAAAGATGCTAGGGTGAAGGACCTGACACCTCACTGATAGGCTAGATCATTTTTAGACTAGCCCACTCCATACTTTTAGTGTTTGTTCCTTGCAATATGTGGGATATTTGATCGCGACACTCATCCTCACATATGATGAGTGAACCCATTCTTTTTTAGTGTCCTTGAGGGTATACCAGTTAGGCAGAGTCAAAATGACCGTTCTGTAAGTATCCATTGGTAACCTAGGTGTAACGAGTCATACACGTTACACATACCTCAAGATTTCACCTGTTTATACTCGAATTTATATGACTACATTAACTCTGAATCGTATTGCTGGTTAACTTCATGTGAATATATAGTCTTTAACGGCTATATAACGATGAAACTTGCATGAATGACTTACTTTGGAGTTGCGAGCATTGTATATGATGAGCTTGTGTGAAATTTGATTATATTCCTATATGTGAAATAATATGGTTGTGGTGCATGTGCATTTGTTTCATATTTGTTGGAGTTAGTATTGTGGGTACCGCCCTGAAATTCATCCATGTCATTTGCTAAAGACTAACAAAACGTTAGTTAGGGGGTGCGATTATGTGCTTAAATTGCGTACTTAGGTGTTTTACTTCATGCAATACAAATTATATCTTTAATTAAATGCCTAATTATTCTAAATATTTTAACATTTTGTTCTATTTATAATATTTGGGTTTTATTGAGTAATTTATGAATTTTTGGTGTTTTTTATTGTAGGGCAATTAATGGAAGCTAAAACCGACACTACTTCGTAATTTGTGCATAATTTTCTCGTTTAAACTCTGATCGAGACGATTCAAAATTTTTTGAAAATTTGAGAAAATTATCTACAACTTTTGTGTTTTAAGCTTTGAGAGATACGAGCTCTAGGATAGTCAAAACCGCCTTTGTTTGCTAAGAAATAAAAAGAAGAAAAAGAAGAAACAAGAAGAAAAAAAAACAATAATAATAATAATAATGCCATTGATTTGACTCGGCCATGCAGCCAGGTCCGGGTCCTTAAATCCGTGCATTAGGGCTGCCCCTCTCTCATGTATATAATCTATTTTTTCCCACACAGGGGGGCGCACCACTCTCCCTCTTCCCTTCCTTCTCTACTCCCCCTTCCTCTCTACAATTTGTCTCCTCCCTCTCCTCTTCTCTCCTTCCCTCTTTCTCTTTTCTCTTTTCTCTTTTCTCTCACTCTAGGCTCTCTCTTCCTTTCTCTCCTCCTTCTATACCTTTCTCTTCTTCCTCTTCTCTCCTCTCTTCCCTCTTTGTTGCTACCTACTCACGCTCCCACGACCCCTGCTTCCTCATTGCAACCCAAGCTTCTCCTGCTGCAAAACTGCTGCAGCTGCCCAAGAACAGCATCACCTGAAGTCCCTTCTCTCCCTCTTCCTTTTCCTTTTCCTTTTCCCTTCCTCTCGAGTCACTGCTACCCCTACTCCATGGTGCTATCTGAGAAGACCCTTGCTTCCGCTGGAAGCCATCTCCATCCCTATTGTTGCCTTGCCACCGCCGAGATCTGCGGCTAAAGGTCCCAAGCCGTTGTGTTGCTAAGGAGACCTCCCTGTGTGCTGCTCCTCTGTTGTGGCTACAACTCCTCACGGCCAGCCATCAACTGCTCTCTCTTTATCTCTTTATTTTCTTTTATTTTTCCTTGAGTTTTTTTTTTTTTTTGTGTTCTTGCTTTTAAATATTGAATACTTGTTGAAAAACAAGGTGTAGTCGAAAGTGCACGCCCGGGGGGTGAATTGGATTTTAAAACTTTCTTTTAATTCCTATGAGAACTTCTTCTTGGTTAATTAATTTTAGACTTGTTTGTTTAATTTACCAATCACAGAAGAACGTAGTTTCTTTTGTACAATCAACAACACAACTATGTAAACATCCAAGTAACCAAACAAGTAATCAATTAAACTAAACCAATCAACTACAATTTGAAAGTAAACAACCAAACCAAAATTAACACATACAACACTTTGGCAATGTAAGAACTTAAAATGGTTTGTTTGTTTATATAAGCTCTATATATATGAAATTTGTACTTGCTGATATAAATCCCTGTATTGATGGATTTGCTTCTTCAATATAATGTGCAATATAACATCCAATCAACACAATATCCACACTCTTCCCAATATTCAGAATTCAAATAAACTCTCAGTTAATTTATCTTTGAGATGTTAACCAAGTAAAGTACTCCCATATGATTTTCGCAAAATATGGTTTAACCAACGTACTCCCTTTCGGTTTCCGCAACCCAAATCAAAATCAAACTTTAAGGTTTACTTGTTTTCCAAATATACGTAGTTTATATGATTTTAAATTTAAACCATCAACGCAATTTAAATATGTACTGAAAAAAAAGAATAGGGAAATAGAGAGTGAGACGGAGATTTTTGCGAGGTTCGACTTATACCCAGCTTACGTCCTCGCCCTTGGCACACCACCAAAGGATTCACTAAACATTTTCCTTTGACGGATGGAACAAACCTTTACAACACTCCTTGGTTAAGGCTAGAGCCCGCCTTCTCCAAACGAAGTCCCCTCGTTCGGTCACTCCTTAACTAGGCTTGAGCCCGCCTCTCTAAAAAATATCCCCTTACTTAGCCAATGATCCAAACAACCCTTGGATTCATCAATCTACAAGATACAAATCAAATAGATGCGTACAAAGAATTTGCTCCTCAAAGAGCTGGTTAGTACAACTAATCTACTTCAAAGTAAACAACAATATGGAAATTAACTTGAAGCTCAATGAAGTATATCATCGATTAATTCTTTCAATTATTAAAAGATTTAGAATTTGTAGCACAATTCTAGTAGAAGAAGATCAGCAACAACTTAGTTGAATTCGTGCACAATATGTGAGCTTGAGAGCAAGAGAGAGCCTTGAGAATTTGAGAGCAATTTGAGAGAGACTTTGAATTTTTTTCAGAATTTGAATTCTTGGTTGTGTTGATTCAATGATCTTTGAGGCTTATTTATAGACTTTAAAAAGTATGTAACTTGATCCCCAAGTGTCTTGGAGTATTCCCCAAGTTTTTACAAATTTTGAGCCCCAAGCAACCTCATTTAAAAAATTTGTCCGTTATGAAAATTTCAAAACAGCCGCGTGGTATTAGACTGTCCATTTGTGGCAGTCTTTTTTCTACTTAAATTAAAGACACAGCAGGGTGCCAGTCACCTGCCTAAACACGGACAGGCGTCTGACAGTGCAACACCAGCTTCTATGACAGACGGCTGTCAAGCTGTTAGCTTTGAGCACCCATCAATCTTTTAGTTATAAATTTTTCTTTATAACTCCAAATTTGATGATCTTGGTGTCAAATGAAATATAAGAGAAAATCCTAAAACTTTCATGTTGAACATATTTTAAAATAAAGATTGTTTGATGGAGAAAAATGTACATCAATGCAAATATAGAAAAATTGACAGCATTTGAGAAATCCTCTTTTTGGTGCTTTTCATTTCAAAAATGATTCTAACCTTTTTGAAACAATTTTTGACCTTATAAAAATATTTTTCAAGTATGTTCAAAGGTATCTAGGTCCAATAAATTTACCTAAGAGTTTCATGCATTCATATTGAAATTCTTTGAAATACTTACATGAAATTTCCTAGACTCTTTCAATTCTTGAATTCCTTGAGGCCTTTATACTTGTTTCATCTTTCTTTCAGCTTTCATCAATTTAATCTTCATGCTCTCATGATCTTCAAGCTTTATCTTTAAATCCATTTTTGAGTCCATGCGTTAAGATTCATATTGAATTCCTTCTTTGAAGTACAAGCTTTCATCAATTCTTTAAAGCTCTATCCTTGAGTCCTGAAAATACATCACTTAAACAAAACATGTTAAGTTCTACTTGTTTGTTAGCATCAAAATAGGATATTAAGCCTTGTAAGGCCAACAATATCCCCCTTTTTGATAATAACAAACAAGAAGCAAAAATTGGAGTGAGTCTTAAAAAAAACTCCCCCTTTCAATAAGCATCATCTTAACAATATTTGCAAGATCAATATCAATTTCAAAACTTGGAGTGAGTCTTAAAAGACTCCCCCTTTCAATAAGCATCATGTTAACAATATTTGCAAGATCAATATCAATTTCAAAACCTCTTTTTACAATCATGCTCATCACTATCAAATACTTCTCCTTTTGATATATATTATGTTCATGCTCAGTTTTTGCAATTTGCAATACTATGCTCAATTTTTGCTTTAAACACTTCTCCCCCTTTTGACATCCATCAAAAAGGTAAAAAATGATTAAGTTCAAGTAAAATCACGTTTTGAGCATATCATTAAACATGCATATCAAACATATGTACACACTCAATTTATTTTTCAATATAGCATGCGTAGTGTGTTTTAATAGTCATATATTTACTAACAGCTTTTTCTTCCTTTGACATTATTGTTGATTTTATGATACCAATTTAAAATTGAATTCATGATATCTATTTAAAATTCATGATACCAATTGAGAATTGATACTAATTAAACAAAATCAAGTCATACATATGACGCATATAGCATATCATATAGGCATGTAAGCATGTAGCATATAACATATCATATAGGCATGTAAGCATGTAGCATATCATATAGGCATATAAGCATGTAGCATATAGCATATCATTCTCAAATATCTTTTAAAAAAATTATGCAGTCACCTGTCAATAGGTAATATAACTATAAAATTCATAGGCAGAGAGGTGGCAGTCGTCTGTCCCCAGATTGGCAGTCGTCTGTCACAAGAATAATTTAATTTTAAAACAACTCAATAGGGTGGCAGTCGTCTGTCCATGAACAAATCAGTTTTTCAATATACACAGAGGGTTGACAGTCGTCTGGCAGAACACTCACAGAGTCTCAATTTTCACTAGCAGTCGTCTGTCCAAACCTTGACAGTCATCTGTCAGGCTTCTGTCTTCAGTTTAAAATACTTCAATTTTTCCAGTCGTTTGTCAGCAGATTTTCCTCATTTCAACATATTTTTGAGTTCTCTCTTCTTTACTCAATTAATCTTGGAATATGAACTTGTTTAATTTTGAAAAACTTGTTCCAAGTTTTATATTAAGGTCTCTAAGTCTCTTTGCCTAATGGGCTTCAAAATGAAAAATCATAGTTGAATCAACTTGAAGTACTAATGTAATAAGCTCAATTTGATATTTTCTTAATTTTTTTTTTAAGTTAAGCTTTGTAAAAAATCATCCTATGATTTTGCCAACAATGCCATTTTTGAATTTTTTATAATAAGCTCTTAAACTTATTTGTTGATCATGAATTAAGTTACTTTCTCAATTTTTAAAGGGAATGACTTAATCCATGGAGTTTTATGAACTAGTTTTCATCTTGGTACCCATGCTTTCTTGGGTCCGGTTGGTTTGATAAATGATGTTTCTTTTACTTTCCATATTTGTTTAGTTTTTACATCCTTTCTCTTGAATGGACATTCAAACTTGATATGCCCATTTTTCTTACATTGATAGCAAATTGTATTAGTGTAGGCATTACTAGATGTGGTAGCATAGTCTTTGGATGCTTTTGAAAAATATCCCATGTAAAGATTCTTTTTCTTTGTATTTTCAACCCCGTTAAACCCAATGCCTTCTTTATTTAAAGTCATCCTTTGTGAGCCTATCATTTTGTCAAAGTTTATTTTTCCTTTTGTAAAGTTATATATGATCTTTTCTTTATCTTCAATTTTACTTTTGAGATCATTTATCCCTATGTCTCTCTTGCCATCAACTTTCTTTAGTGATTTCTCTAATTCCAAAGATAATTTTCTTACTTTATCCTCTAATTCAGAAATATATATCTCTCTCTTATATTCTATAGAGGATAAGGATAGAAGGTCTTCTATCATTTTTTTCATTCTTGCTTTATAGTTCTTTAATTTTTAAATCTTTTTTCTTTTTCAGCAAGATTTTTACATTTTAACTCCTTTGTTATAGCTTCATTCTTGTTTTTCAATGAGGTATTTTGTTTAGTTACTTTAATTAACATCTTATGCACCTTGAATAAGTCATTTTGAAGTTCTTGATAAGATGACATGCTTTCATCATTGGATTCATTACTATAAGAATTATTTGAAGATTTAGATGAGGAGCTTTCCTCATCATCCCAAGCCATAAAGCACGTATAAGCAACCTATTGGTCACTTGAATCATTTTCCAAACTACTTGTACTCATCATGTCCCAAGTAGTAGCTTTCATGGCCTTTTTGGTTTTCTTTTTAGACTCTTTCTTTAGTAGTAGTGGACATTCTGGTTTTTATATGTCCAACTTTATTGCAATTGTAGCACGTAGGAGTTTTATTTTTAGATTTCTTTTTGCTGATTTCTTCTCCTTCTTCATCTGATTCGGAGTCTTAGTTTCTTCTTTTAAATTTGTTTCTCCTTCTTATTATCCTTGCTAGCTTTTTAGATATGAAGGCTTCTTCATTTTCATCCATTTCACTACTTGAGTTTTCTTTTAAGGTTTTAAAGGCTATTGATTCTTGAGCTTTGGTTTTTCCATTCTTTTCATTCATTGCCATTTCATTTGTAAGGAGAGAACCTATAAGTTCATCTAAGGAAGTGTTTTTCAAATTTCTTCCTTCGGTTATGGCAGTGGCTTGTGGTTCCCATACGATTGGTAGCCCTCTAAGAATTTTCCTTATCATTTCATAAGTAGTGTAGGTTTTTCCTAGTGCATTTAGGGAATTTATTATGTGAGTGAACTTAATAAACATATTAGTTATGGATTCATCCGGGTTCATCTTAAAAGCTTCATATTCACTTGCGAGCATATCAATCCTATTATCCCTAACATCTATAGTGCTTTCATATGTTACTTCTAGCTTGTCCCATATCTCCTTAGCTAATTTGCAAGCCATTATTCTATTAAATTCATTGGCATCTAAAACACAATATAGAGCATTCATGGCACTAGAATTTACTTGCAGCATTTTATAGTTTAAGTATGTCATATCAATTTTCTCCTTAGGGACTTGTTTTTCATCAACTATCTTAGTGGAAATTTGGTCACCTTCCATGACAACCTCTCATACTTTCCAATTCATAGTTTGAAGATATATTTACATTCTCTTTTTCCAGAAGGTATAGTTCAAATCACAAAAGATTGGTAGCCTAATTGAAGATTGTCCCTCTCCAAAGGGAGCTACGCCTAATTGAGCCATTTAGATCTTTTTATAACTACAAATTAAGATTTGCTATAACCTCGCTCTGATACCAATTGAAAAGCAAGGTGTAGTCCTAAGAGGGGGGTGAATTGGATTTTAAAACTTTCTTTTAATTCCTATGAGAACTTCTTCTTGGTTAATTAATTTTAGACTTATTTGTTTAATTTACAATCACAAAAAAACTTAGTTTCTTTTGTACAATCAACAACACTACTATGTAAACATCCAAGTAACCAAACAATTAATCAATTAAACCAAACCAATCAACTACAATTTGAAAGTAAACAACCAAACCAAAATTAACACATACATCACTTTGGCAATGTAAGAACTTCAAATGGTTTGTTTGTTTATATAAGCCTTGTATATATGAAATTTGTACTTGCTGATATAAAGCCCTGTATTGATGGATTTGCTTCTTCAATATAATGTGCAATATAACATCCAATCAACACAATATCCACACTCTTCCCAGTATTCAGAATTCAAATAAACTCTCAGTTAATTTATCTTTGGGATGTTAACCAAGTAACGTACTCCCGTATGGTTTCCATAAAATATGGTTTAACCTACGTACTCCCTTTCGGTTTCCGCAACCCAAATCAAAATCAAACTTTAAGGTTTACTTGATTTCCAAATATACGTAATTTATATGATTTTAAATTTAAACCATCAACGCAATTTAAATATGTACTGAAAATAAAGAATAGGGAAATAGAGAGTGAGACGGAGATTTTTATGAGGTTCGGATTATACCCAACCTACGTCCTTGCCTTCGGAAAACCACAAAAGGATTCACTAAACCTGTTCCTTTGACGGGTGGAACAAACCTTTACAACACTCCTTAGTTAAGGCTAGAGTCCGCCTTCTCCAAACGATGTCCTCTCGTTCGGTCACTCCTTAACTAGGCTTGAGCCCGCCTCTCTAAGCAATATCTCCTTGCTTAGCCAACGATCCAAACAACCCTTGGAATCGTCAATATACAAGATACAAATCAAATAGATGCGTACAAAGAACTTGCTCCTCAAAGAGCTGGTTAGTACACCAATTACAGCACAACTAATCTACTTCAAAGTAAACAACAATATGAAAATTAACTTGAAGTTGAATGAAGTATATCACCAATTAATTCTTTCAATGATTGAAAGATTTAGAATTTGTAACACAATTCTGGTGGAAGAATATCAGCAACAACTTAATTGAATTCGTGCACAATATGTGAGTTTGAGAGCAAGAGAGAACCTTGAGAATTTGAGAGCAATTTGAGAGAGACTTTGAATTTTTTCAAAATTTGAATTCTTGGTTGTATTGATTCAATGATCTTTGAGGCTTATTTATAGACTTTAAAAAGTATGTAACTTGATCCTCAAGTGTCTTGGAGTATTCCCCAAGTTTTTACAAATTTTGAGCCCTAACCAAAAAAATTTGCCTGTTATGAAAATTTCAAAACAACCACGTGGCAGTAGACTGTCCATTTGTGGCAGTCTTCTGTCCAGTTAAATTAAAGACACAGTAGGGTGGCAGTCGCCTGTCTGAACACGAACAGGCGTCTGACAGTGCAACACCAGCTTCTACGACATACGGCTGTCAAGTTGTCAACTTCGAGCACCCATCAATATTTTAGTCATAACTTTTTCTTTATAACTCCAAATTTGATGATCTAGGTGTCAAATGAAATGTAAGAGAAAATCCTAAAACTTTCATGTCGAACACATTTTAAAATAAAGATTGTTTGATGGAGAAAAATTTACATCAATGCATATGTAGAAAAATTGATAGCATTTAAGAAATCCTCTTTTTGGTGCTTTTCATTCCAAAAATGATTCTAACCTTTTTGAAATAATTTTTGACCTTATAAAAATATTTTTCAAGTATGTTCAAAGGTATCTAGGTCCAATAAATTACTTAAGAGCTTCATACATTCATATTGAAATACTTTGAAGTACTTACATGAAATTTCCTAAACTCTTTCAATTCTTGAATTCCTTGAGGCCTTTATACTTGTTTCATCTTTCTTTCAGCTTTCATCAATTTAATCCTCATGCTCTCATGATCTTCAAGTTTTATCTTTAAATCCATTTTTGAATCCATGCTTTAAGCTTCATATTGAATTCCTTCTTTGAAGTACAAACTTTTATCAATTCTTTAACACTCTATCCTTAAGTCCTCAAAATGCATCGCTTAAACAAAGCATGTTAAGTTCTACTTGTTTGTTAGCATCAAAATAGGATATTAACCCTTGTAAGGCCAACACATGTTATTTTTTTAGTGGACTTTTAAGTAGAGTTTTAAATTTTTGCATCTTGTTGGGTTGTCATTAGTAAGGTTTATTTATTTATTTATCTAATATTATTGTTAGATCTAATTTTTGTTTGGTTTATTTTTTTTATTAAAGTTCGGTTTGTTTTTTTTTTTTTTTTTTTAAAAGGAAAAAAATGTTCTTTAAAAATTAAATCTTTTTGGGTTTTAATTATTTCAATTTCAGTTTAATTATAGTCTGAATGTTTATCGTGTTTCCACTTATTGATTAGTTGTTAAAAAGTTAAATTAGATTTTCGTTCTGGGTTACGTTAAAATTTAGTTTTTGTTCAAATCTGTGTTTGATTGTGTTTTTTTCATTGCATGCTTAAGCTATGTAGGAAAGTCACCGTCTTTAGTTTTTTTTCTGAAGTTTCAACGCGTGTTTTAATTCTTGTCTGGCTATTAAACGTAGGATTTCCTTTTCTCGTTGTTGAATTTAAAGCGTGTTAGGATTTAGAATTTAAATTGCGTGTCCTTTTAATTCGTCAAAAAGAAGATCCCAAACATCTCGAAAAACCCGAATCTAAATTGTATTCAGTGACTTTTGTTTCTTATTTTCAATTGGAATTACGTAAAATTTGGAGTTAAACTGTATTCCCTGAGGAGACGATTTGACCTTTGGGCTAAATATTACATGACAAAACTCCTATATTTGGGATAGCTTCTGAACTGCTCATTTTTCGAGTGAGTCACCTATGTCTGCCTCTTTTCTTATGAATTTCAATATTTGAGAGGCACGAGTTGGAATGACTTTTGATATTAATTAAATGTGCATAGGTCACTTTGAGATATACACATTTATCAAGATAAAGACCTAAGCAACCAATTTAGCCATTCAACACACTCAAGGTATGTAGCGCTCTAAAGGATTTGAATTAAAAGTTGAGAGCTATGTGAGAAGTATAAATTAAATACTCTTAAGGATTAAATTTCTATTATGTTCAAAAGAGTATTTGAGGAACTAGGACAATATGCATGATGAGCATGCCAAACAATATGTCCTAACTAGTCTTAGCAAAGAGCAGTATGGAGTGTATGAATATTTAAAGAATGTTGCTTTTTGATAATTTCAAATCAACCATGGCTGGAGGGTATCCGTTGAAGTATAATTGAACAGTTAAGTTAAGGATACGAGCCCATGGATGGATAATACTTTACCAGATATGATCATGAAGTGGTAAAGATTTCTTGTGGATGGGATAAGCCAAAATTAAAGGATTTTTTATTTAAACTTAAAGGGAAAATTTTTTATGATATCTAGATGAAGACTTGATTCCCTTAGTGGATGCCTCTGATTTGGTTATGAGAGGAATGACTTTTAATTAGCACTAGTAGATATGAAATTTATGATTACTGGTGCTTATACCTAGAGTGATGACTCAGTTTTGATTAATGAGATTAGGGTTGAAGATATGGACCCCTAAAGCTCATCTTTGTGCAATGGATAACAGTTGCTTAACTTAAGATGTTTTATCTTTAAGCATGAGTTAAGCATTTAGAATTATTTACCCTTGTCCATTTTGAAGTGGATTTCATTCAAGTATGCTATAGACGATGTTTTCATATTTTGTCCAATTATTGTGATATAAATGAATTAAGTTCATATTGGATATCTTGCTTGAATTTGCATATTCGCATGAATTTCTAATGATCTTAGTATTCAATATAGTATGCATATACTAAGATTTGGAATTTTAAGCACGCACCACTTCTCGATCCTATAGTCATCACAACCCTTAAACATTATCCTAAGATCTAAGGAAGTATAAAATAATTAGGTTATATCTATTTGACTTCAGTCTTCCTTAGGTATTCAAGGGTTTGCCTTCATAATAACCCACATCATTTCTTTGTCTATACTTCTGGCATTTTTAAGTCAGATACGCCCCTTCATTTTACAAGATAAGCGAAATTTATATGCATATGACAGATTAAGCTTAGTTGTTTTATTTTATTTGACGACGTATGACTGTGAGACTTATGATATGAACCTTTTTTGAAAAATTTATTTCTTTTGCTCTTAAGGGTTTATTGTGATTATTCTTTTCATATTCTACTTTAGGTGCAACTATAGAATAATCATCTATTTGTTTTCCTAAGCAGATAACTTTCAAGATATTTTTAATCTTTCTCTTTTCTAAGATGACATAATAATATTTTATTTCTCTTAATTGCTTTTCCATGCTTTTATTTTCCTTTTTCAAAAAGGATTTCTACTTCAATAACTTAGCTAGAAATTTATTTATTTTCAATAAAGTTATATCTAACTTTTCATACAAAGGCATGCTTTCATTTATCAATTCAGCACATGATTCATCATAAGATATATCATAGTTATTATATGAATCATTGCATGCAATGACAACATTATTATCACAAGGAACATTAGATGATTCATCATATGACACAACACAACATTCAACATAAGAATCATCACATGCACCATTAACAAAATTTTCATGGTATTCAACAGATGATTCAACATTTGATATATCACAACATTTAATGTAAGAATCATCAATTAAGTTTGAGTTAGAATCATATACCTCCTTATTGATTACTAGCTCATAATTCACCACTACTTGATTATTTAAACTTGGTGCTTCAAGAGTGGCGATCTCCTTCTCCTGAGTCTCTCCATATCTCTTTTCCAGCTCAACCCATATCTCCCTCGCATTTGTACATGCCATAATCTCAAGCAAAATACTAGACTCTAAAGCGCAAAACAGTAGATCCATGACATATGAATTTGCATGCATCAAATTAATATTATTTTCTACTGACATACAAATTCCCTTATCAATCACCTGTCAGACCCTCCAATTCATAGATTTTACAAAAATGCTCATTCTAATTTTCCAAGCGGTGTAATCAACACCACAAAACAATGGAGGACTGGAAGGTGATTGTCCCTCTCCGAATGGGGATACACCAATGAGAGTCATTATGATCTTTTACAAAAGCTGTTAAGCCTAGTGCAATGAGGTTCTGATACCAATTGTTGTAATTGGTGTATTCCCAAAAGGGGGTGAATTGGGTATTTAAAAATTTCCCCTAGGTTTAGTTCAAATTCCACAACCAATATTACACAAACCTAGGGTCTTTCTTTCAGTTCATAAACTCAATCAATCTCAATAGAAAAACATAAACATTCAAGTGCTGAAATTTAAAATGTGAAAATTAAAAGTAGGCATAGGAAAAGTTATCGAGGTTCGGCCAACTGTGCCTACGTCCCCGCCTTGGCTCACCAACACAAGGATTCCACTATACACTCACTTCACAGGTGGAGCGGCATCAGTTACAATCAGGTCAATTTACGAGGCTGACCTCAACCTACAGCCACACCTTACCAAGATGGTGCACCTAACTTTCCTAACTGGGTCTAAGCCAATCTGGGACTATTCAACAGAGCTAGTCTTGTAATGACCTACCTAATTTACTAATTTAATTAATTAATAATTTTTTTTCATAATAACATTCAATGTAATAATCCTGTACAGCTGAATAACATAATCAACCTAGACTCATGGGTACCAAGGATATACCCAAAATACAACTCAGGTACCTAAGCAGCTGGAAACATAAATTACAACATACAATGCAACCAACCACAATACTAGAGTCCTACTAAAACTATTATATATATATATACACCACAAAAAGACTAAAAGTAGCCTAGGGTCACTTCCCAAAAATAAATCTAACCCTGACTCATCAACTCACCCTTCTGATAGGGTAGCTCAGTCAGACTTTATTGTCGCGGAGCTCTATCTACTCCTCTACCTAGATTTTCTAAAATGTTTATATAGCTGGGGTGAGATATCTCTTAGTAAGGAAAATAACTAATATCAGTGTGTGGCAACATAAGTATTTTCGTGTTATACATATAATAGTACATAAATCATATTTGATAAAACTGCCTGTATCATATCTGGATAAAACATAATTTATTATCACATGGAATAACATACTGAGTTTCTATACATGAAAACATTATATATATTCATACATGAAATAACATTCGGGATGGATAGTTGACTGGTGTCATGTCTTACCCCCACATGACTAAGTTGTGCAGCCCGAAGGTAGGACCTAGCAATGGCTAACCGACCACGCTAGATCAATATAAGTCTGTAAGTACAATGAGTCTGCTCGTCCTGGTCCGGATGCCAAAGGGACTCTTGCACTACCATAAACCACATCGACTGCCAATCTCCTACGGTCCCTTACGACATGTGGAAGCACTAATATATACATGATCGTGATCATATAGCTACGGTACTGTGCTTCGTAAAAGTCTAAACCAAGCCATCCAGGTTTTGATAACATATAGTATGTTTCTAAATAATAATACATGGTTATTTCATAATAATATTTGTCATGATAATATTTTCATAAAACTTTGCATAACATATCATATAAAATTCACGGCCCTTACGCCGGCATAACATGTCATATAAAACCCTCAACCCTTATGTTGAAATATCATATAAAATCACAGCCCTTACGCAAGCATATCATAATATACTGAATCATGAAATCTCTGTACTGTTTAACATAACATTTAGAACATAGTTCCGGTATTGTTTTAGGGTTTTTCCTAAAAACTGGTAATACATGAATATTTTGGGAAAACATAATATTTCATTATCATAACTTCCATGGTAAATGTTACTCATGCCACACAGAAAGGGTAATTTTTAAAACATAAAATCTGTTCTAAAATCATATTTTTGATCAACAGCATTATTCCCAACATAATTCTACAATATACATATTTACCTAAAATTAAATGCTATAAAATAATAAATATATTTTCATAAGAAGGCTGACTTAGTTTATCCCCTTACCTGACTTATTGGGAAGTCCACAAAAACACTCAATCCTACACCCACAGTGTTCCCAGCACAATACCCTAATTAATATTTTTCCCCAACAAAACTTCAGCATTATCCTACCTAACATATTCTCTTCAGTCCAGAAACACCAAAAACCAAATAAAACTGAAATTAACTAACTTACCTAAATTTTGGGATGGTTCCCAAGTTGGCCTAACCTACAAATCACTCCAGCAGATGTGAAGAGAATCTTCCCAGGAGTGATGTGACAGCTTCAGATCATCGATCCAGCGAAGAACCAACCCAAAATCCAAGAGAGAAGATGGGGAGACCGAAGTGAGAGAGAGAGAGAGAGAGAGAGAGAGAAGAGGGATTTGCATGCTATTTTCTAGCTGAAAATCCAAGTTAGAGCTATTTATACACTTGCCTTCATCGACGAGACACGTCACTTCGTCGAGGAGGCCAAGTAGAGAGTTCGTCGATGAACACTTATTTATGGTCGACGAATTTTAGGCTCTACAAAACAGCCATCTTGGTAATTTCTCATCGACGAGATCCTGTTGTGACCCACTTTAAAATTCCCTTTTCTCCCTTTTTATTATTTAAATATTATAATTCTTCGGGTCTTTACAAGTCTCCCTCTTCAGGCCCACGCCTGGAATACAACAGATTCACAATATAATTTGCGTACAAGTAAAGTGCTTCTTACACTAAGCAGATTTGCACAAATATGCTCAACCAAATAATGCACTCACATATGATAGGATATTAAGCTCAAATGAGATTTTGTTAACCATTGTATTAACTCTCAACACGATATATCAATGTGTGTATGTGAGAGTGAGACTTTTGATCTTAAGCTAATATGCTTCCTGTATAAATAATCAAACTGCCTCTACAACCCTAAATAAATATCACAAAAATATTTCTCAAATATAAAGCACAATAGATAATAGAGTTTTAAGCTTGCTAAAGATATTTGCATCAAAGCACAAATTAAGCTTATGAATCTTGCAATGAGAATGCAAGATCTTAAACCACGTAAGGACTTTTCCCAATTAAATATTTGTAAGTGAAATATTATGAGAAAAATCTTAAGCAACTCTCTAAAAATCAATACATAAGCAAATATAAATGAGTGAGAGTTTGAGCTTGTATGAAGACTATGTAAAAACAATCTCACTAAAAATAAATGGCTAGATGAGTATAGGAGAAGAGATTTTGGCAATGAGTATGAAAAATATAGAAGTATAAATGATTTTGGCCAAAAAGATTTTCAGAGGAATTTGGCTAATCTCAAAATCCTAATCTTGTGTTAATTTTGCAAATGAGGGCCTATATATAGAATTTGGAAAAATTATAGTCATTGGGGACACGCTGGGTATTTTAGAAAAAGACTAAGTGAGTTTAATTAAAATTAACCCAGTTTAAACTCGGTAAAAATTGGGCACGAGAGGGTCGGTCGACCATCTTGATGGTTCGGTCGATTGTGGTGTCCAGTTCGGTCGACTAGGAATAATTTGAACTACGAGTTCGGTCGATTAGACTAGAGGCGACTTCTGATCTCCGAGGTTCGGTTGACCAAGGTCTTTTGAACTTGAAGATTCGATCGACCAGGGCGTTGGAACTTCCCCCGACTTGGTTTAGTTGACCAGAGCGTTGTAGCTCATTTCTAGTCGGTCGACCAAAGAGTCAACTTGTTGACCCTAGGGAGGTTCGGTCGACCGAAGATCTATGCGTGTTTTGGTTCAGTCGACCAAGTGGTCAACAGTAAACCATAACGAGGTTCGGTTGACCGAAGGTGTTCTGTATGTTTCTATTCGATCAACCGAACATACAAAAATTGTGCATTTAAGTTTTGATTTCAATATAAAGTCACCCCTTCTCACATAATTCTCAATTCTAAGTTATAGGGGACTTTTCATGTGATATTTTTGGATCCTAAAGTCAATCTATGGTCTTTGAGAGATAACCCCAAAAATCTGGTGTCGGTCGACCGAGGGTGCCCTAAGGTCATTCGGATCCCTATGGTCATTTGAGCTTATCAGTCCTAGCATGCATGCAATACATTAATTATTACAGACCATATAAGATTACAAATCCAAAATGATACATAAAAATATAATACAACTTGAAATATAAATCGATCTTTATGCGCGACTCCTTTGCAATTCCATGGAATATGCCGAGATATGCTCATTCATGTGCTCTTAGGGCTTCCACATTGCAGCATCATCTGTGCTAGCTAAAACATAAACCTGCTCAAATACTCAAAGCACACAGATAAAATACTATAGTTTGTCATAATCAAAATAGGGATCTAACCAAAAAGTCAACATAAGCATTTCCAAACTTCAATTGGGATGTTATCAGGTCATATAGCTTTTTCATTTTTCATATTTTTTAGTGCAAACTTAACTTTGTTAACTCTAATTTTGCAAATAAATCTCATATTTTTAGTCTTTTCCTCATTTTTCAATTCTAAGTTTAAATCTTTTATTTGATTTTCATTAAACAACTTACTAAAGTAACTTTACCTTTTTCTTTTTTGTCTACTTCCTTAACCAAGACATCATCCTCACTTTTTATACATTTTACATTACCTAAGTCTTTACTCTTTCTTTCTTTAACTCTGGCAAGTTTAAATTCATCTCTTTCCCCTTACTTTGTATCTAATATATCATACAAATTATGAAATGATCTATGTTTAACTTCACTAACGGCATTCTTTACATTTTTCTTGCCTCTTTGTACTTTTCAAAGTTATCCATGTTTCTATATTTTTGTCACGTTTTATACCACATTCTTTTTGTCTTTATGGCTTTTTGGACACCTTTATCCCACCACTAACTTTTTTGCTACTCGAGAATCTTCCCCTTTATTCACTTAAAATCTCTTTTGCTATCTTTTTAATAGAGTTAACTATCCTACCCAAAAGAGTATTTATACCTATTCCATCATATATAGTTCAATCACCATTTTTGATCATTTTATCTTTAAATTTTTTATATTTTCTCCCTTTAGGATCCACCACCTAGTTTTTATACACTTGTTTATTTTATATTTTTTCTTCCATTTTTTAATACATATATCTAACACTAGGACTCTATGTTGTGTGCTTAAGCTTTCACCCGAAATAACTTTACAATCCTTGCATGATAAAATGATCTACCCTCCTAGTTAAGAAAAAATCTATTTGACTTTTATTTGGTCTACTTTAAGGTTATTCTCTCTTCTTTTTTGTCTCCATATCCATATTCTTCATGTATCCTCTCGTAACCCTTATTATTTCTTCTAACATGTCCATTTAGATTTCCTCTTATGAATATTTTCTTAGTCCTTGATATATATTGTATAATACTATCCATATCTTCCCAAAATTATCTTTTAAGATTTTTTTTCTAAGCCTACTTAAAAAGCATAAGCACTAATGATATTTATCATCTCTTGGCCTAAGACCATCTTAATTTTTATAATTTTATCTCCTACTCTATTTACATCTACAACATTATCTTTTAAGCTTTTGTCTATAATAATTCCTACTTCATTCTTATGTTTTTCGTTTCTAATGTACCAAAGTTTAAATCCTGATTTATCAATTTCTCTAGCTTTCTCCCCAAAACACTTAGTTTCTTGAAGTCAAATTATATTAATTCTTCTTCTAATCATTGTGTCCACAATTTTCATGCTTTTACCTGCAAGTGTCCCTATATTCCAAGTTGTTAATCTAATCCTAGTCTCTAGAACTAACTTCTTTACCTTCCCACATCCAGAATGATGCAAGAACCCTCACATATTTGACATTGTACCTAGACTCCGGCATGACACGTGGCTTCAAGACAACGACCTAGCCCACTCTCACAAACTTTTCGCTACACTTGGGTTGTACAAGAATAACACATCGCTCATAGGGGATGCCCTAGCAAATATTCAGTAAGGGTTCATGTTATAGCGATTTGACAAATTTTACCTAGCTGTCAGCTACCTAATGCATCCATCCTCCTTTACATGGGCTCGAGACCGACTGTTTGTGAAAAGATTAGGACATTAAGTGCATTACAGATGGAGTTATTTAAATGAAAGAAAAAGTGGGGAAAAAAAGAAATAATAAAATATTTATACATCTATAATAATAAAAATATTAAAACACGACATCTTAATTTAGCTTACAATCCTAAAACCTAGTTTCTCATGTTCTCAAATTATACACTTTTTGTCAATTAGATACAACATTTATATTTTCACAACTGACTTGTGCATTAAATTATCTTCATCACTCTCATTTATGCATCATTTCATCAGAATTTTGGCCTCAAAAAGTATGTCTCCTTTCTAATATTGCCTTTACAACCCCTTTTGTTGCAATGTGCAGATCGTGAGAACCGATGGCCCGACTTCAAAATTGGTGAGGAACAGAGGTTTAATATTGTTTATCTTGTATTAGTTCATTGGAGTCACCACTAACATGTTATTTTCCTATATGTCATTAATTCACCTAATTACTGCTCATCAATAGATCTTTAGGCTAACCTAAGGCCAAGAAATTAGAAGTCTCGACATGCTTTTACCAAAGTTAAGTTCGAGAGTTTGGTTATACAAGGGGAAGGTACTAACACTCCTTATATGCCCATTCTATGAACAGTACTTAGTCTAGGACTATCTCAAATCGAATCAAAAGACTTTAAATTAATTTTGATGTTCTAGTTTTACCATTTTTTAAATATTGAATTCCTCCATATCCATTTGGAAGTTCGTTCATAAATCTTGAATTCATCTCACCTTAAGAAAACCCGAAAGGATACAATTGTCTAACCTTCAAACTCCTTCTTCGAATTAATTAAATAGATTAAGTGCTAAAGTAAAATTCATAACAAATAAAGAAAGTCTAATAAGATCTCCAAAGGAAGGGATCTTATCAGATAAACTCCCTTTATATTTGATATATGTAAGGTTTAAAATACCTTATTCCCTTTTATATACATCATAGGAACTCATACACATGCACACACAAAATGTACATGAGCCAATTAATCATACAAAATGGACTTGTAAATGCATTCAAGTGCCCAATAAAAAAATCTGAAAATACCCCTTGATTTTTCTAGAATTTTCAAAAAAAAAAAAAAATGGACTTTTGTTTTTGCATTTTTTTGGGTATTTTTTTCTTGTAGGGGCATGTTGGTCATTTTTGAAAAAAATAATTTTGTTATTTTTTGTATATTTTCAAAAATTTTTATTTATTGGTTTTCTATATCTTTTTAAAAAAAAAAAATTTCATGACATTTTGCCTTTCTTTTTTTTTGAAGTTTATAATACAAATATGTAAAAAAAAAAAAAAAGCATCACATAAGATAAAATAATAAAATCAACTAAATAATGCAAAATGAGAAGATCATTGAGATGTGGGGAGGAGCATGCATTTGACTTTTTATGAAATATGAGATTGTATCTGTTAGCCTTAGAAATTACGTAAGCTTAATTGTTTTGTTTTAATGATAACAACTCATTAGTGGTTTTAAATAAACTTATCTTTGCACAATAAGCCTTCGTAAGAACTGTCGCGACGTCCCGGAGCGCGTGTGCCCCGAGTGGCGAAATTAAAAATCAATTTTAATTTTCAATGAAAAATATGAGTGTCGGAGTCGCCACTAACCTTTTAGTGCGGTTAGAACACATGATTACTACCCCATTAGGGGTAGAATGGGTCTACATTACCAGAGCTGGGGTCGGGAGTTCGGTTACGCGAGGGGAAGGTACGAGCACCCCCTACGCGCCCGTTCTTACGAACAGTACCTAATTAATTTAAAATTATCCCTAAATTAATTTAAAAAGTCTTTAAACCACTCCTTTTATGAATTTATAAACACACATGAAAAATATGTAAATAAATAAATAACTAAATAAATATAATATATACATATATATTCCCTCAGAGCTTAGGGTACGTGATGCCTGAAGGTTCATACCCCCGCAATAAAATCATAGGGATTAAAAATCAATAAAATATCTAAGAAAATACACTCCCAAATTTTGAAATTGTATATAAAATTTTTATAGGAAAATACTAGTATGGGAGGTCTTACTATATATTGGTAAGATAATAAGTTAAAATATTAAATTATCACAATGTATATAAAAATAGTAATGATAATAAGCATATCTGTTAAAATATTACAACTTTCAAAATAGGCAATAAAATACCATATGTATATATATATTAAAACACTCAAGATACTATACAAGGTAATACCATCTATAAAAAAAAAATGCCTTAATAAGTGAAGCTAAATAATAATTATACCATAATATTATATACAATATCATACTAAATATAATAGCAAAATATATACCAAAACACTAAACTTACCATAATGATTGATACCTTTATATGTAAACATGATAAAATATTAGAATACGAATACTAAATATCAGAAAATATTAATATGAGTATAGATAACACATACAATAAAGAAAACTCTAAGTAATTAAAATTGAACATACGTCAACGATGAAAACCCTAAATAGCCATAAACATATGAATTAAGTAAATAATTACAATAACTATTCTAGCTACGTATTAAACATGCAATAATAATATTAACAATCCAATGAATAAAATGAAATTAAACTCTAAATATCTAGACAAATTCCAACTATAAAAATTCCGCAATAAAGACAATTAACTTATATAAATAATACAACCAAAATTTACCATGAATACTAAATATTAAACTAACTATATAAATAAAAACCTACACACCTGCATATACAAGGAAAAAAACCAGATATTAGATGTTAGAACAAATAAAAAAAAAATCAACAAAGAAATAGAAGAGAAAAAAAAAAAAAGGCACGTGAATGTGTGTGTGTGTGTGTGTTTCTGTGTTTGGGTGTTGCAGTGTGTGCTGTGTGTGTGTGTTTTTGTGTGTGCTGTGTGTGTGTATTTTGTGTGTGCAGTGTGTGTGTGTTTTTGTGCGTGTGCAGTATGTGTGTATTTTGTGTGTGCTGTGTGTGTTCTGGGCAGAGGCGTGTCACCGGAGTTGTGCAGCAAAGAAGGTCCGGGGTTGGTGGTTTGCTGGCTGGTGCAACTGGTAGCTACTGCGGTGGCCGGCTGCCTGGTCTGCTCACGGTTGGCTATGGTGGAGGATGGTGCAGAGGGGTTGAACGGAGGAAGCTGCTATGATGGTCTAAGGCTAGCCGGAGATGGGCAAGGAGGAGTCCGGACGTCGGAGCTGCTGCTGGGCGTCAAGGGCATGAAGAAGAGGCTTGGGGAGCCATTGGTATGGCCTGCGGAGATGGTCAGAGATGCAGCAGGTGGCGGCGAGTGGAGGAGCAGTGAGAGCAGAGGAGCCCAGAGGGGACTGCTGCAGCTGTGCAGAGAGGGTGATGGTGCGCGGGGGGTTTGGCTGGAGAAGAAAGATGGTTTTTTTTTGTGCTTTTTTGGCCTCCGCTGCGCCCCCACTTTTTATAAAATTTTCAACCCTAAAAAATCCTTCTTTTCTTTTACTTTTTCATTTTTATTCTCTTCATACTTTTATGGTAATAATATATACAATAATAATAATAATAATAATAATAATAATAATAATAATAATAGTGGTAATAAGAATGAAAAATAATAATAATCATAGATAATAAAAATAATGGGGCAATAATAATAATAATAAATTAAATATAATAATAATGATAATTATAATTATAATAATAATAATAATAATAGTGGTAGAATAATAATAACAATAATATTTGAAAATAAATAATAAAAATAATAATAGTAAATATGATAATAGTAAAATGGTAATAAAATAATAATAAATGAAATTTTTTTAAAAAAAAAAATAACAAAGATAATAAAATAATAATAATAGTAATATAATAATAATAACAATAGCAAGATAATAAAGTGATTATAATAATATTTTAAAAATAATAATAATAATAATAAAATCAAAATAATAATAATAATAATATAATAAAATAAAGATAATAAAAACACTAATAATAATAATAATAATAATAATAAAAATAAAAATAATAATAATAATAGCAAAATAATAATAGTAATATTGGGCCTGGGTAAAAATAGGATGTCTACAAGAACAAACACAAATGCAAAGATTAAGTAGATTCTTAATAGGTTAGACATCATAAAAAAGGGGGAGAATGTTAGCCCTGACAGCTACATTATCTTGGTTTATATGTTTTGATGATATTAACATATTTGTTGTTCTTAGTACTTTCCATCCTTGCAGATCTTATCTAGTATAGGTACAAAGTGTCGGATACACGGAGGTACGAAATCAGAAGCAAAGATCAGACCGAGTAGACATCAAATAGGAGAGATTGGAAGGACGCTGACTCGGAAGCACCAAAGCACATCCTGGAGTTTTTATTGTGTATAAATTAATTGTAAAAAGGGTTGTGTGAGTGAGTGCGTATTGTAACTCTTGCGGTGTGTTTCTTGCATGATTTATGAGTAAGAGTTAAGCCATTGCATAAGCGTAATAGGACACATGAGCATATAGGATCTACACAAAAGCAATAAACTCACAATTCATAGTTTTCAAAGTAAAAACAAAGAGTTTGTCAAAATAATCCTATACTCAATTAAGTTTTCAAAATGGGACAAGTGTTAAGTAATATATGAGTTATAAACATTTTCATAACTTGGTCCCGATTTTGCAAAACTAGTTGTATGTCCTAAAGTCCTAAAAGTCAAGCATATTTCTATAAAGGACATATTAAGCATATAAGATATCAAAATAAGTTTTAAGTGTGTTTTCATAAAACAAGATATCTTATATTCAAGAAAAAATCATTTGTACAAGTATTGATCTTCATTAGGCTTAATATATTTCATATACTTTTGTCTAAGAATGTTTTAAGTCATTAAAATACTTTTTGATAAGGAAAAACAAAGCAATCGTCACTAACGTAGTGCAACCTTGAGTCCTAACACCCTTTGGTATTTGGGGCATAACTTTTTCTAAAAAAGTCTAAATGAGATGATCTTGGTGTCCCTGGAAAGCTAAGACAAAAAGCCACAACTGTCATGTTGATTTCTTTTTCTGATTCAGGGGTCTCTTTAACGAACACAGGGGATTCGTTGACAAGTTGTAGTATGTGATTGGTCGACGAGAGCAGGGGCTTGTCGACGAGTCCGACGGGCAGAACCACTCCAACGAGCGGAAAACGGTTAGTTTACCAAATAAAATAATTTTTCTTCTCCCAAAGGGCTAATTAACGGCTCTTTTGGCTCTTGGTCTATAAATACAAGCCATTAGACTTGTATTAACATGGTTTTGAGCATTGTTGATCATATTTGTGTAAAATATTATTTTATCCAAAATTTAAACACTTTGCACTTTGCATTTTAGTTATTCTTCATAGGTGCTCAATCCTATCTTACTTACTTATCTTGTAAGATTCATTCCTTGAAAGAATAGAGTGAAGATTTGGTCGTATTTCATATTGGCTCATTTAAGGAGCATTAAATTGTATTTCCAATCTCTTGTAAGTTTCTTTGTGAACCACTATTATAAGGTTCTTTGTGAATCGAAACGAAGGCTCTCGGTGAGCGCGGCAGGGATTTTTTCCGGAGTGTAGGGATTTTTTCTCGAGTTCTAAGGCTTCTCCGCCGGTGAAGGAGTATCTTTTGTAGATTGTGGAATCCTTGGCTTGGTGCTAAGGTGTGGACGTAGGCTTGGTGCCGAACCACGTAAAAATACCAGTGTTGTTCTTTCTCTCTCTTACACTCTCTATTTTATATCTTGTGGATGATTTATATTTATATTGCGATATAATTTCTTGTATCTTGCCAAGAGTTTTTATTTTGTAGAAAAATACGTATTCCGCAAAAAGAGTCTATTCACCCCCCTCAAGACTATATATTCCGGGCTGGGACTTCCGATAGTATCCTCTCTCTCTCTCTTTCTTTTATTTCCTTCTTCACTACTACTTTTTATTTACCCAAATCCAAAGCGTACATGCATGTTTTTATAAAATCAAGCCCTCAGTTTTGTTTTTCTTAATTAGGTCCTTGAAATTGCATATTATGATGATCTAAATATCATGACAATTAAATCACAACACAAGCATGTAATTAAGCATAATATCACTTTTCTTGCTTATGCAATATAAAATCATAAAGCTAGTGAAGAAGATACCTACACCACACTAGGATGGAGAAAATAACATGGATAGAAAAACAAATATAGGAGCACCAAAATAGCAATCTAGCGATGAAGATTGAAGAATCGATACTTGAAGGTTTAGCACAATAATTGCATGAATTTATTTTTTCACCCAAAAATTCCTTCTCTCCCTTACACCACAAGTTCTCTTTTCTTCTCTTTATGGTGTATTTAGGTACAAGGGCAGGTATACCAAGGGGTGGTTAAAGGCTTTAATGGAGTCTCGAGAGCATGCTTATCGAAAATAGTCTTTGCATGCTTCCAATACCTCCTATAAATGATTGTGCAAGGCTTCCTCTTTAAAAACAAAGTGGGACCACCCTCCATGCACAACTTGATTTTAGTCAAAATTGGCTTCGGGTCAAAGTTGGCTTCGACTCCAAATTGGCTTCAGATTTTGAAGAAGTGATGGGATCTAGATACTGGGTTAGGGTCAAGTTGTATAACTTAAGGTCCAATTGCACCCCACATAGAAAATTGAGAGTTCGATTGAACCCCAATTTGTTGGTTAAAAAAGAATGAGTGTTTGGATCCAAAACCAACAATTAGGTGACAATTTTGAAATTTTTTTTTTTTAATTTTCAATTTCCAATTTTTTGGATTTTCACATCATGCAATTTTGAATTTTGAAATTTCAATTTTTTTTGAACTTTTTGAATAAAAAATGGATTTGGGCATGTAGTGTGTTTTGATAATTTGATACCTGGACAAAATATGGTGTCAACACCCTTCCTATAACAAAATCTAGTATCACACCTCCCCCCCCCCCCACCCCAAAGATCGGTATTTTTTTTCTCTTCATAGTCAACAAATGGCTAATCTATGGATGTATTGACACCATATCTTGTCCAAGAATAATTTTTTTTAAAAAAAAACAAACAAAAAAGGAAAATTTTTTAAGAAGGAATAAAAAAAATATAAAAAAAAAACATCTTAGCATTTGGGCTCACGTGCCCATGCATGGCTTCTTATGTACACACTCACCTAGAGCAAAACAACATTGTTTCAATATGTCAAAACTTTTTTTAAAGAAGAAACAACCAAAATTGTGCCTCTTAAAACGACTTTGTTTTGCTAATGGAATTTTTGTAAATCAAATTATAGGGCTAGGGAAACGATGTCATTTGACCCCCACCTTTCTTCTTCCTCGTTCCTCAAGTTGTTCCTTCCCTCAAAATCTATTTACTTTGGTTGTCGAATTTCTACCATAAAATTCGACCTCATATGCCTTGCAATTCTATCAACCTTTCCCTTCAATGCTGAATCTCCTTTCCACTACTAAAAATGGGTTTTTGGTAACGTCCATATAATATTACTAAAATTGTGCTTGATGTTGCAAAAAGATTTAGTAATGGCAGAGCCTAGACATTACTAAAATTAATATGACCATATTGACAGTTATGGTGTATTCCTAAGAGGGGGGGGGGGGTGAATTGGGTATTTGAAACATTTTGACGAAATTAAATTTACCATTCATCACAAATTATATCCTATTCAAAATATAAGCGTATATGTAAAATGATTTAAATAATGAATACAGACATACATATATGGAGTATATCTCAGTAAAATTAAATGTGTATATGCAAAATTATTATAACAATAAATGAACTAATATACACGTACGGAATTTAAAGTGCGGAAAATAAATGAGATAGAGAAAGACACACAAGATTTGTTATCGAGGTTCGACCAATCATGCCTATGTCTCCCGCCTTGGGCCAACCAGCCAAGGATTCCACTATAAGCTCACTTAACCGAGCGAAGCAGCGCCGCTTACACTTCTCCTAAAGGGGCAAAGTCTCCCCATCTTACTTATGGGCAAAGCCAAACAAGTTCTCCTTACGGAGCAGAGTCTCCCTAACTTACTTACAGGTGAAGCCAAACCAGTTCTCCTTATAGAGCAAAGTTGAAATTAGGATAGCTTCCCAAGAGGGGGGTGAATTGGGTTTTTAAAATTATTTCCTTTTTAATATTTTGTTTTATATTAACAAGCACAACAAGTAATCACAAAATTAAATCAAGTCAACCACAACCAATCAACAAAGTAATCAATATCTTGATCTTTATATCAATAGTCTTGTATCAAAGTGTGCATGCTGAATTTATATAAGCCCTGTGTTATTTCACAATCACACTTCTTCCTAGTGTTTAGTTATTAAACAAACTTTCAGTTTAATAAGTTTAGGATGATCAACCAACGTAGTCCCTTTCGATTTCCGCAATCAATGCTAATCAAGCCAAAATGAATTATCTTCCGATCTATTTAACAACCATACACTCATAATTTAATAATTTAAAGCATACACGCAGGTTGTAAATTTTGCTGAAAAATAAAGAGTAAGGAAGAAAAGAGAGACACAAGGTTTTACGAGGTTCGGCTTATACCCAGCCTACGTCCTCGCCTTTGGCAAACCACCAAAGGATTCACTAGTTCAGTTCCATTGACGGATGGAACAATACCAATTACAACCACTCCTTCCTTTAGGCTAGAGCCCGCCTCTCCAAACGACATTCCCTCCTTTGGTCCAACAATTCTACAACCTTAAATCGTCTATAAATAAGAAACAAGATAGAGAAAGATTTGTGTACAAGAGATACTCTCACAACAGAGTTGATTAATAATGATTCAGCACAAATATACTTCAAAGTAAATTAAATATAAAAAGATTGAAGCTCAAACTGAATTTAGATCACCAAATATATCTTCCAAGTATTGAAAGATTCAAACTTTAAAAGCTTTACTTCGGAATTTTTATCAGCAGCAATTCAGTAATTAAAGTAGGATGAATACAAAAGAGTTTGAGAGTTTTTAGAGAACTTTGATTGTTGGAAAATTTCTTGGTGTAAAAATTTCTGAAGTTTGGGGCTATTTATAGATGTTTTAAAAGTAATTCCTTGCCCCCCAAGTTTACTTGGAGTAATCCCCAAGTTTTTCAAAAGAGTAGTGCTCAAGAAATCCATTTAAAAAATCTTCCCGTTGGAAATTTTAAAATTTTGGACGAGTGGCAGTCACCTGCCATGACCTTGTAGTCGCCTGCCAAAGAAGAAACTCAACAAACAGAACACTGGTAGTCACCTGCCAGAACCCAGACAGTCACCTGGCTTGACCACCCAGGGGCCTGGTTGTGCTCAAGCAGTCGCTCGGCACCCTGCTGCCTGTTTAAAAAATCTTTTCTAACTTGGGTAGTCGCCTGCCACAAGTAGGCAGTCGCCTGGCCCATTAGCTTTCACAAAGAAACTATCTTCTTTTGAACCCTTATTTACTTTGATTTTAAAACATACTTTATGGTTTTTCTAACATTACATTTCTAAGTTTCTTTTGATTTATAAGAGCTTCAATTCAATTATATTTGAAGTTTACATGAAGTACTTACATTCAAACATTCTTAAAACTATGTTATATTGATCTTCAAGTAACTCTTTGTTCTTCTATCATCTTTGAGCTTCTGATCATCTTTCTTTCTTGATCTTTTTGAATAGTACTTTTATCATAAGATTTATCATCCTTTTGAGCTTTGAACTATCTTTAAGCTTTGCCTTCTTCCTGAAAAACTTTCACTTGAAACAAACCATATTAAACATATCATGATTTGTTATCATCAAAATAAGAATTGTAAGCCTTGTTAGGCCAACAAAAGTCTTTCCAGCTCAATTCACCAAGCTGAGCCAAACTGGTTCCTCCTTATAGAGCGGAGTCTCCCTAGCTTAATTCACCAGGCCGAGCCAAACCGGTTCCTCCTTACAAGGTGGAGTCTCCCTAGCTCAATCACCGGACTAAGCCAAACTAATACAACATATATGAATTTGCGTACAAATATATGCTTCTCAAAATAAGTAAGAATGTATAAATTTAAGCACTAAATGCACTCTCAAATGATATGAATTAAGCTTAGTAGAGTATGGTTTTTCCTCTCAAAAGATTTTTCATGTAAAATAGTGAGAGTATGGAAAATGATTTTCTTTTTGCAAATGACCTTTAAATTAAAATTTAAAAGGCTACTAGTCAAAATATATGACTTTGAATATATGCTACAACCTTTCTCAAGAAACTTTTCAAGTAAATATTTATCAATGAAAATATGCTCAAAGCTTACTTGAATCCCCAAAACTTTTCTCCAAAAATATTTTCCAAATCAAAGAATAGAAGAAACTAGGGTTTTCTAAAATGATTAACCTTTAATAAAATCAAATGCAAGTTAGCTCTCAAGCAATATAAATATGGATACGAAATATATGCTCAACCCTAACTTGAATAACTTCAAAAAATAATTCTCCAATAAAAAAATTTTCAAAAGAAGAGTATGGGAGAATTTGATCTTTGAAGAATATGAAATAAATAAAATGAAAAAGGCTTTCAAGCAAACATTTATGAACTTGAATATATTGCTCAAGCCTCTTTGAATAACTCAAAAATTAGTTTCTCCAAATGGTTTTCAAAATAAAGGAGTAGGAGAAATTAGATGATCTCTCTCAAATGATTTTGTAAAAATAAAGAGAGTAGGAGAGAGTATAAAATTTTGCCCCAAAAATATTTTGCAATAAAACGAGTGTGGGGGAACTTTGATTTAGAAAAAGTAAATGCCCAAAAATTTGAAAGGATTTTCAAGATAATCAAAGTTGCTAATTAAGCTCATGAATAAGCTATGTATAGACTTCCAAAATTTTGACCATTAAGGGACACAATGGGAATTATTAAAAATATTTAATTAAAAAATTAAACCCGTTTAACACTAAAAAATGCCCAAACCCGAGAGGTTCGGTTGATTAGTGAAGGCGCTAGTCAGCTGGCCTTAGTTAAAAATCAAATTTTTAAAGAGAGTCGATTGATCTTGGAAGGCACTGGTCGACTGGCCATAAGTGATTTCTCAACCTTCGTAGGTTTGGTCGGCTGGCCTCAAGAACTGGTCTGCCGGTTCATTAAGTCGGTTGATTGAGGCAATTTAGTTCATTGAGGCTGGTCAGTTGGTCTTTAAAGAATCTAGGCCAACTAATAAGGTTGGTCGGCTGGACGTTTCAAAAGAGAAGATGGCTGGTCGACTGAGGCTTTCTAAATAGGCCAAATATAAAGGTCGGTCGGTTGGGGCTTTCGTGCCTAAAGATGGTCGGTCAGCCATGGCTCTATAAATCACTAGGCTAGTCGATCAAGGTCACTTAGATTCTTAAGTTTAGTCCTGTTTATGACCTTGAAGATATTTCAAAACCTTTGTATGATTTTAATTTTTATGAGAAAGGATTTTTATGAAAGAGTTGGTGTAACAACCAGCCTAATTTACCATATATATATATTTCTTTTCCATAATAAATACTCATAGTAACTCTAACACCTACTAAATTGATATAATCATGATCAACCTCGACCCGTGGGTACAAGAGATAAACCTGTTATATAACTTTGATACTTAAGCAGCAGGAAACGTAATTTACAAATATGTTATCCAACAAACGACAATACCATAATCCTACTAAATCTGTTATATATACAATCATCCACCAAAAGACCAAAAAGTAACCTAGGGTCACTTCCCAAAAATATATCTAACCCTAACTCAACAACTCACCCTTCTGATAGGGTAGCTCGGTCAGACTCTACCGTCGCGGAGCTTTGTCTACTCTTCTAACTGGATTTCCTGAAATATTTGAAATACTAGGGTGAGACACCTCTCAGTAAGGGAAATAAACTAACATCAATGTGTGACATCATGAACATTTCGTGTTATACATATAAACAGTATTATAAACATGTTTGGTAAAATCTGTCGGTAGCAAAATTGAGTGAAACATGATTTGTCATATCATAATAAGGCATACTAGATTTCGGTACATGAAAATAATCTTATATAATTGTACAATTGTAACGACCCAGAAAATACTGATATTTAAATATTAAAGAGAGAGGAAAATGGAAACAGGAACAGAAGGAGACAGTAGACTTTCAAGGAATTGTCAGGAAATTGTCAGGAATTGTCAGGAAATTCGTCAGGAAATTCGTCGACGAATACAGGGTTTCGTCGACGAGTGCATAAGGAAATTCATCGATGAATACAGGGTTTCGTCGACGAGAAAATACCGAGAGACGGATATGGGCTGCTCTGAATTTCATCGACGAATTTAATGAAGGACTTGTCAATGATGTGACATGTCTCGTCGAGTAATATGACAGTATAAATAGTGAAAAAATCCGTATTTTTACCCATTTTCAGTGCTCCTCTCTCTCTCTCCTTTCTCTTTCCACGTCTCTCTCTCACTTCTCTCTTCGTTTCCGGGCCTGTTTCTCGCCGGATTGAAGATCTGAGGCTACCACGACGCTCCTAGCGAAGTTCTCTGCAAGTCTGCTGGAGCTGATTGTTGGAAAAGTCAGTTTGGATTTCGTCCCAATCTCAGGGATGTTGAGTTAGGAACCCTGCGGGTATAGAGCCATAACTTTATAGGGGCTTTTCAAAGTTAAGGTAAAGGAAATATGCTATGCTAGGAGTTTCCATAATACTATTAGAGATTTCATAGACACATATTTTTACCAGTTTATTATATAGTATTTAGAGAATATGAATTTAAATGCTTGTGTGGCCTGAGTAGATTTTCATGTGATGAAGAATTTATACAGCTTTTATAATGTATCATACTATACTAAATGCACAAAGATTATACAGAGAAATTTACATGCATATACAACTTTTATACGAATAGTTTCATGATGCAGATATATATATACATATACATGTATACAGTTTTACTCAGATCAGTATATATATTACAGTTTTATACAGAACAGTATGTACAGTGTTATAGCATGCCATGTTTTTCCTATTACCATAACATACAGAGTATATAGACAGAATATATAGATAAATATACAGAGGTAGCATCAAGATGCTACAGATACAGTATACAGAGATTACAGTATTTACAGTACATAAAGATAACGTTATGGTAATTTTGGGGAACATGATGAAAATAGTAAAAGAATATATATGTATATATGTATATAGTATCAGATCCCTGTGGAAAGATTACAAACAGATACAGTTATAGAGCACGGTACCTTTGCTATATATAGATAGAGTGCAATCACATATTTCAGATAATGTGTGGGTACTGTCTAACCGTGGTCGGAGTGGATGCAGCTCCCCAGTACGTTGGGTTGAGGGAGCCGGTTAGACGAGATAGCAATCAGTCCTGCGCTTAGGAGTGGATGCAATTTGGCCGAGCTGAGGTAGTGTAGAGTATGATAACTTACCTGGAGGGCCAACCAGGTTAAGTCCCGCCTACGGGCCGCACAACCCCGTCATGAGGGGTCAAATCATGACGTACAGAGTCCCAGGGATAAAGCACAGTTATGTATACGTATATAGTTTTTACAGTATATGATAAATATAGTATGATATTATCAGTATGAAAAGTAAAGAATACAGACGATACAGTATATTTTAAATTGTGAAAGAAAGATATGCTTGACATATTATTCATTTCATTACAGTTCAATTACTATTTAAAAGTACTCTTAACTTAGTTGTCACACACTAGTAATAGCATATTTCCACTTACTGAGCGTCGACTCACCCCATTAATTTAACATTTTTCAGGTGAGCTAGTTAGGCGAACAGATCAGGCTCGCAGATAGAGAGAGTGTTGATTACCCTGGTTATAGGGTAAGTTTTTGACAAAGTTGTGTATATTTTTGGGTAGATGATACTGAAGGGGTTAGCCTTGTATGGCTATGGTGAATAAACATTGGATTTTGGTATTGTATAGTATATATATGTGAATGGTTGTATGATTTATGTTCCCGCTGCTTAGGTATGGATATATAAAAAAAAATGGATAGAATTTGAGGATGTTACAATAATACTGAAATAACACCCAGGATGGATAGCTACATGATGTCATGTCTTACCCCCACATGACTAGGTTGTGCGGCCCGAAGGCAGGACCTAGCAATGGTTAGCTAACCATGCTAGATCAAACATAAGTCTGTAAGTATGAAGGGCATGCCCCTCTTGGTCTCAGACTGCCAAGGGAACAACTCCACTCTACACTGAAGCCACATCGACTACCATCTCCCACACTACTAGTCATGTGGTTGCACTATCATAATTCTGAACATATAACTAAGGTACCGTGCTCTTGAAAATTGAACTAAACCATACCATCCGGGTTCTGATAACATATAATATGTTTCATATATTGAACATAACTATTTCATATTTCATACTAATATTTGACATGATAATATTTCATGAATTCTATCTTATCATACATGATTATGGCATCTGCGTCAACATGAATCACGACATCTACGCCGGCATATCATAATATACTGAACATGATTTCTCTGTACTGTTAAACATTATAATCATAAAATCATGGTTCCTGTATTGTTTTATAATTGCCCTGAAAATTATCATATCATGCTTGATTTGGAAAAACATATTATTCTAGTATATATAATTACATGGAAATTTCAACTCGTCCCACACAGAAATGGGTAACATTTTGAATATAAAATATGTTTTAAAATCATAATTTATGATAAAATATGTTTAAATCATATCCCTGTTCATAGCAGTATTTCCCAAACATAATTCTATATTATACATATTTTCCTAAAATTAAATGCTGTAGAATAAAAATAATTTCATGAAAAATTCTAACTTAATTTATCCCCTTACTTGGCTTACTAAGAAGCCCACAAAACACCCAATCGTACACCTACAGTGTTCCCAGCACAACAGTATGAAATTAACATTTTTTCCCAACAAAACTTAAGTATTATCTTCCCTAACATATTATCCTTAGTCCAAAAACACCAAAAACCTTATAAAACTTAAAATAATCAACTTACCCAAATTTTAGGTTGGTGCCCAAGTTGGCCTAACTGACGATCTACTATTGCAGATATGAATAGAAACTTTCCAAGAGTAGCGTGGCGGTTTCGGATCATCGAACTGGCAAAGAATTGGGCCAAAAACCTAGAAAGAAGGCAGAGGGGGTTGGGGTTAGAGAGGGAAAGAGGATTCCTGCATGTTTCTTGCAGGAAAAATGAATTCTTGGCCTTATATAGATTGCTTGTCCACGTTGCCTCGTCAACGAGTCACATCTCCTCGTCAACGAGTCCAAGAGATAGTCTCATTGATGAACACCTTCTCCTCGTCGACGAGTTTTAGGCTCTAGATATAGTCTTCTCAGTAATTTATCATCAATGAGACATGCGTCGCCCAAGAGCCTTGCTCGTTGACAAGCACTTCTACACTCATCGACGAGTCCCTGTTGAAATCCCTTTTTAAAATTCCTTTTCTCCCATTTCTTTTATTATTTAATTACTGTAATTCTTCGGGTCTCTACATTCTCCCCTCCTTATAAAAATTTTGTCCTCGAAATTTACTATCTATATTGACACCATCCTTTAAAGAAAACGGGCTACTTATTTTATTACTTACACTCACTTGTGGCGAAAGAATACCGTGGTTACATTCAGGGTCCTAGGAGATTACAAATACATAAATTAAAATTCTCCCAAAACCAAAATACTACCTATTCTATAACCTACAATACTACTCACACACATATCATCTTGCTTTTCATAAAATTAAATCGTACTACATTTACTTTACTCGTATACCTAGTGCTGATCTCCACCGAATAAGTGCGGGTATTTCTATCATATTTCTCCTTCCCACACCCAAGAGGCTTCTTCCACCACGTGATTTCTCCACAGGACTTTTACTAAAGGAATTTTCTTACTGCGTAATTCCTGTTCTTTTCTATCCAAAATCTGCACTGGTATCTCCTCATAAGCCAGTGAATCCCTAAGCTCTAAGTCTGCATAACGGATGACATAAGAGGAATCTGGGACGTATTTCCTTAACATGGAAATATGAAATACGTCATGAATTCTAAATAAAGCTGGTGGTAAAGCTAGCTGGTAGGCAACTGACCCCACTCTTTCAAGTATCTCGAAAGTGCCAATAAACCTAGGGCTCAACTTACCCTTCCTCCCAAACCTCATAACTCCCTTCAATGACGCTATCTTTAGAAACGCATGGTCCTCAACTTCAAATTCCAACCTCCGACGGCGAGTATTGGCGTAGCTCTTCTGCCGACTCTGAGCTGCACAGATTCTTTCTTTAATGAGCTGGACTTTGTCGTAAGCTTGCTGCACTATTTCTGGTCCCAATACTCGCTTCTCACCTATCTCATCCCAATATAGAGAGAACGACACTTCCTACCATAGAGCGCCTCATAAGATGTCATGCCGATGCTTGCCTGATAGCTATTATTGCATGCAAACTCTACCAGCGACATATATTGGGTCCAACTACCCCCAAAATCCAACACGCACGCCCACAACATATCTTCTAATACCTGAATCACCCTCTTAGTCTGGCCATCCGTTTGAGGATGAAACGTCGCGCTGAAAGATAACCGATACCCCAAAGCCTTCTACAAGTTGCTCCAAAACCGTGACGTGAAACGTGGGTCTCGGTCTGATACTATAGACACTAGCACACCATGTGATCGTACTATCTCCTAAATATATAATTCTGTCAGCCTATCCATGGAGTAGTTGACTTTAGTAGGAATGAAGTGAGCGGTCTTCATCAATCTATCAACGACCACCCCAATAGCATTCTAACCATGCGGTGCCGGTGATAAATCTGTCACGAAGTCCATAGATACATGATCCCACTTCCACTCTAGGATCGAAAGAGGCCGTAACTGGCCTGCCGACCTCTGGTGCTCAGCCTTTACTTGCTGGCACGTCAGAAACTACTGCACAAACTCGACAATTTCCCTCTTTATGCCGCTTCACTAGTAAGACTCTCGCAGATCCCTATATATTTTAGTACTACCCAGATGAACCGTGTACAAGGACCTGTGAGCCTTCTCTATGATCATCCTCCTAATGTCCATATCTACAAGCGCGCACAACCTGGAATGAAACCTCAAGACCTTGTTATCAGAAATACTAAATTCCTCTCCCTCTTCGTCCTACACCTTAGCTATCCGCTTTGCTAATTCTGCGTCATCTCTCTGAACAGTCTTAATCCTTTCCTATAGAGTAGGCTGCACCATTAGGTTGACAATAAATGCCTAAGGATCACTCTCTACCAACTCTACCCTGAGTCTCTCCAGATCAATCTAGATTGGATGCTGAACCTCCATAGCTGCCAGTGTAGGTCCCACTGCTTTCCTGCTCAGTACATCAGCTACCACGTTTGCCTTCCCTGGGTGGTAACTGATAGTGCAGTCATAGTCTTTAAAAGTTCCAACCACCTCCTCCATCTCATGTTCAGCTCCTTTTGAGTGAAAAAGTACTTCAAACTTTCGTGATCAGAGAATATCTTGCATCTCTCACTGTATAAGTAATGCCTCTAATTCTTTAACGCGTGTACCACTGCAGCCAATTCTAGATCATGGGTAGGGTAGTTCTTTTCATACTCTTTCAACTGTAGAGAGGCATAAGCTACGACCCTACCATGCTGCATCAATACACAGCCCAGCCCTTTCAAAGACGCGTCATTGTAAATAACATAACCATCACCCCCTGATGGAATTATCACTACTGGTACAGTGACGAGCCTCTGTTTCAATTATTGGAAGCTCTACTCACAATCCTCATCCCATTCAAATCTAACATTCTTTCTAGTCAGCCACGTGGGAGGTCCTGATAAAGCTGAAAACCCTTCTACAAATCGACGGCAATAACCCGCTAGTCCCAAGAAACTCCTAATTTCCTGAACATTTTTTGGCCTAACCCAATTCACTATTGCATCAATCTTGCTAGGATCCATAAAAATTTCATCCCCTAATATAACATGCCCCAGAAATGCCATTTCCTCCAACCAAAATTCACATTTACTGAACTTGGCATACAATCTTTTTCCTTAAGCATATGAAGTACTAGCCATAAGTGTGCTTCATGCTCCTCAAAACTCATTGAATAAACCAGTATATCATCAATGAAAACCAAAACAAACCGGTCTATATACTGATAAAAAATTCTATTCATCAAATCCATGAATATAGTAGGAGCATTTGTTAGATCAAATGATATAACTAGAAATTCATAATGCCTATATTTGGTCCTAAAAGTTGTCTTCGAGACATCTTCTCCTTTTACTTTCACCTGGTGGTAGCCTGATCTGAGGTTAATCTTGGAATAGACCTGTGTACCTTGAAGCTGGTCAAATAGATCGTCTATACAGGGTAAAGGATACCTGATCTCGATTGTCACCTTATTAATTTTCCTGTAATCTATACACATCCTCATAGACCCACCATTCTTCTTTACAAATAACACTAGAGCTCCCTACGGTGATACACTAGGCCGAATAAAACCCTTATCCAACAAGTCTTGCAACTGATCCTTTAGCTCTCCTAACTCTGTTGGAGCCATTCTGTAAGGAGCTTTAGAGATTGGTGCCGTCCTATGAAGTAGATCAATAATGAAATTTACCTCGCAGTCGGGAGGTAACCCAGGTAGATTTTTTGGAAAAACGTGTGGAAACTCCTTAACCATTGGTGTATTGCCCAACTTCAATTCATTTTCTGACACCTCCTTTACAAAGGCCATAAACCCCTTACAACCGTCCAGGAGTAATCTTCTCACTTGCATAGCTGACACTAACTGAGGTGGGGAACACACCTGCGACCCCACAAACTGAATTCTTGCTTGCCCGGTGGTTTGGAAATCACCTCTTTCAGATGACAATCAATATTAGCATAGTTAGCTGCCAACCAATCCATAATCAGTATTACATCGAACTCGTGCATGTCAAATACAATCAATTCAGCTGGTAGTACTCTCCCCTGAAATTCTACTCTAGGTAGCCTCTAAGCACCCTACAACACTTTACCACTGAACCAGCCGGTGAAGCTACTGACAATTCTACATCTAATGACTGGATCTCGCCTCCGGACAATTTAATGAAATTCACAGACACAAAAGAATGAGTAGCACCCGAATCAAATAAAACAATTGCATGGCAAGAAAAAATAGTAAGGGTACCTGTCACGACGTCTACGACAGTCTCAGCGTCTCCTGACATCAGAGAAAAAACCCTCACTGGGGCTACATTCCTCTACTGACCTCCACGAGACGCCTGACAACCTCCCCTAAACTTCCTGGGAGCATAAGCGGTACCAATTGGTGTAGGAAAATCTTGTGCCAGATGCACCGATCCTCCATAATGATAACATACACCTCTCCCTGCTCGGCACTCCCCCAGATGCCTCTTTCCATATATCTGACATACAGGGTAGGTCTGAGCACCCTGAACCTCATGGCCCCTAGTCTCCTGCCTCTGACCTCAACTATAATTTCCTTTCCCCCACTGACCTCGACTAACGCCTTGCTGGCTGCTGGATTGATTGCTATCCCTGCTTCAGATTTAGGAACTCCTCCATTTTGGGCTCCCTGACAGTGGCTGGGAAGTATCTATCAATTAACAAATCCTTAAAACGGCACCAAGTCATTTCTATAGGCACTGCCCTCTGATTCTCCAGTAATTTTACCGCAGTCCACCATCTTTCAGCCTCTCCTATCAGTTTATAGGTGGCGTATAAGATTCTCTACTCTTCAGTGTATTGCAGCACCACCAAAACCTTCTCTATTTCGTTCATCCAATTCTCGGCGACTGCAGGATCAATTCCTCCTGAAAATGTCAGAGGATTTATCTTGATGAACTTTTCTATCGTGCACCCATGGACTGCAGATGAGTCTCAATATTCTCTGGAGCTCCGTGCAATCTTAGCTATGACCTGCTGAGTTATACTGCGTAATACAGTGTCAAGATCACCTCCGCCTGCACCCGAAGGTCCAGCTCCATCACTGCCACTCGCATGAGCACTACTACCTCCAGGGTCCATCCTAAGAAGACAGAAACATGGCTTAGAAATTCTGTCCTTATAATTTACATATCTAACCTAAAAATCATATTATCTCTCTATCTTGACATCCTTATTTTAATTCAAGATTTAGTCCTACACTTTAAAAACACAAACCGAAAATAGTTTACTATGACTTTCCTGAAATCGTCACCTCAAGAAAGGCACAGAAACCATCACGGAAATCCTGCCTCTAGACTACAGAACACAACCTCAAATCCTTTTCCTATACTCTGGTATTGTTTCCACTGCACTTTAAAGTCTATAGAACCTAGCAACCTAGGCTCTGATACCAAATTGTAACGACCTGCCTAATTTACCATATATATATATATATTCCATAATAAATACTCATACTAACTATAACACCTACTAAATTGATATAATCATGAGCAAACTGGACCCGTGGGTACCAGGGATAAACCTGTCATATAACTTTAATACTTAAGCAGTAGGAAACATAATTTACAAATATGTCATCCAACTAGCCATAATACTAGAGTCCTACTAAATCTGTTATATATACAATCATCCACCAAAAGACCAAAAAGTAACCTAGGGTCACTTCCCAAAAATAGATCTAACCCTAACTCAAAAACTCATCTTTCTGACAGAGTAGCTCGGTCAGACTTTACTGTCGCAGAGCTCTATTTGCTCCTCTACCTAGATTTCCTGAAATGTTTGAAATGCTGGGGTGAGAGACCTCTTAGTAAGATAAATAAACTAACATCAGTGTGTGGCATCATGAGCATTTTTGTGTTATACATATAAACAGTATAATAAGCATGTTTGGTAAAATCTGTCGGTAGTAAAACTGAGTGAAACATGATTGGTCATATCATAATAAGGCATACTAGATTTTTGTACATGAAAATCATCTTATATAATTGTACAATACTGAAATAACACTCATGATGGATAGCAAGTTGATGTTATGTCTTACCCCCATATGACTAGGTTGTGCGGCCCGAACGCGAGACCTAACAATGATTGGCCGACCATTCTAGATCGAACATAAGTCTGTAAGTACGATGGGTCTGTCCCTCCTGGTCTCAGACTACCTGGGGAACAACTTCACTCTACATTGAAGTCACATCGACTATCATCTCCCACACTACTGGTCGTGTGGGAGCACTATCATAATTCTGAACATATAGCTACGGTACCATGCTCCCAAAAACTGAACTAAACCATATCGTTTGGGTTCTGATAACATATAATATGTTTCATATACTGAACATAACTATTTCGTATTTTATAATAATATCTGACATGATAATATTTCGTGAATTCTGTCTTATCATACATGATTATGGCATCTGCGCCAACATGAATCACGACATCTGCGTCGGCATATCATAATATACTAAACATGATTTCTCTGTACCGTTAAACATTTTATTCATAAAATCATGGTTCTTGTATTATTTTATAATTGCCCTGAAAACTATCATATCACGCTTGATCTGGAAAAACATATTATGTTGACCTTATAGGTTGCGCCCGGTTTTGATAATGACAAATAATCCTATATTTAATAAATATCTAGTTCATGTGTAGGTCTATATTAGCATATCATTAATGACATGTGAAAGCTTAAAGTTTAAAGACAAATTCATGCTCTTGATTGTAATATTTTTGTAGTGAAATTTGTCTGTAATAGTAATTAGGGTATTTGGTTTGTAATAAGCACACACATCACATGTATGGTTTATTTTGTAAGCTCAAACTAGATACAAACCAAAAAGTGACATTAGAAAGACCTTAAGGTATTCGGTCGACCGACACTGGACTTTTTTGGTATCTTGAAATTGGACCCCAAATGACCCTAGGACATACACATTTACACATATATTTGCTAGGCACCTGAATAGGGTTTGTATGCTTCATTGGTGCACTTTCAGTCGACCAGCTAAGTCAATTCATTTTGACCTAGTCGACCGAAACCTCCCTGGGTCAACTGATTGACCAAGGTTCTGGTCGACCAAACCAGAATAGTTCAAAAAGCCCCGGTCGACCGAAACCCTCTCTGGTCAACATTTTGACCACCTGGTTGACCGAACCAGGTAGTTCAAAAAAAGCCTTAGCGACCAAAACTCCCTGGGGTCAAAAGTTTGACCATCTGGTCGACCGAGCCAGGTTTGTACACCAACTACCAAGTCGACCAAGGGTCCTCGGAAAAATTTCCAATGGTCTGGTCAACCAAACCAGCCAGTTCAAAATGGCCTGTTCGACCGAACCTTGAAAAATTGAGAAATCGTCCTCTCCTGGTCGACCGAGCCCTTCGTTCAAAATTCCCCTGGTCGACCGAACCATATGAGACTTGGTCGACCGAACTTGTTCTGGTTGACCGGTCCTCTCGGGTTGCACCTAATTTTTTACCGCAGTTAAATTTTTTAAACAGGGTTAAAATGCTTTAAACGTCATTAAACTTTTCTACAATCCCTAATAGGTCCCCAATGGTCAAATATTTTGGTATGTCTATATATACTCTTTCATTTGGTAGAATTAAGCATAGATTAGCAAAAATAGAAAATCAAATTCTCTCTCAAGCAAAATATTTCTCATTGCTCATACTCTTCCAAATACACTCTAGCTTACCTTCAAAAGTTGTTAAATCATCTGTAAGTGTTCTTGAGCGTTTAGATTGAAAGGTTTGCTCTCTCTTTGCTATGAGATTGTTTCATTTTGTTGAGAGCCAAACCCAAAAGGATTATTAGGAGACTTTGCTGATAAGTTCATCCTAAGAAGACTTCACTAGATCTTCTAAGATTGCATATTCGTTGCAACATCTTGAGAAGTTCACTTTGCTTTTGGTTGCGAAATATTTTCAAAATCATTTACAGATATCTATTGCTCTTTATTTTGAAAACCATTTGAGGAGATATTTGTTTTTGAGGTGAAACATCTTTGTTGCAATATTCATTCACTTATATATTTTTGCTGAAAACAAAGATCATATATATTTTGCAAGTCCAAGCATATACATATTTATGTGGTTGAGATATTCTACGGATTGATACTCTTGAGGCTTGCTTGATATTTTGTGTGAGCACATTTGATTGAACATCTTGAAATACACAGATTGTCGTTGACACTCTTGATTACGCGTCAAAACTGCGTAATTGGGCATCTTAACCTGGGCTTTGCGGTTTATATTTTTTAACTAAATGTCCAAAATTGTCCAATATTTTAATAAAGTTCCAAAATCATCATTCTTGAACTTTATTGCATTATTTATGAATTTTTGGTAATTTTTTGTTGCAGGAAAAAATCTCAAAAATCAAAACCAACACCTATTCGTATTTCATACATAATTTTTCCGTCTGAGCTTTGATCGAGATGATTTAAATTTCTAGAGAAATAGGAAAGGATTATCTACAACTTTTGTGTTTTGAGTTTTACGAGAAACGGGCTCTTGAAGGGTCAAAACAGGCTGTGAACATAGAGAACAAATAAAATAAGAAAATAAAAATATATATATATAAATGCGTATTTGATGTGACGCATGGCTGGGTCGGGTTGGCTAATCTGGGTAGGGCAATTTTTATCTCTTCTTTATAACTGCCCTGCGCAGCTGCTCCTCCGATCCTCTTCTCTTGCTTTCTTTTCCCTTCTCCTTCCTCTCTCCTGCTCTCTCTTTCTTCTCCGATCCTTACTTCTCCTTGCTGTTTCCTGTCTTCTCTTTTGTTATCTCCTTTAGCTTTTCTGTCTCTCAGTATTTCTTTTCTTCTTCTCCCTCTCTTATTCTCTCTTCTCCTGTCCCCTGTTTTCTTCTCCCTCAGTCACTCTCGGCTGCCCAACTGCTGCCAGCACTCGAGCCTCTTCTACAGACCACACCAGTAGCAGTCTGCTGCCAAGAACACCAGCAGCAATCTGCTGCCAAGAACACCAACAGAGCACCAACTTCCACCCTTGGCTAGCATCTACTTTTGCTCCGCACAGCACCAGCCTCCTCTGTTGATCTTCCACAGGACCAAACTCCACAAGCAGGGCTTCCACACAGCTTTCCATCAGTCTCGGCCAGCCCCTACAATCTCCTCCACAAGCACCAATTCTCCAGCTGCCAGACCAAGGTCGAGAAGACCAGCAGCCCCGAGCCTCTGCCAGTCCAAAGCCACGGCCAACCAGCAACTCCTGCCAAGGATTTCTCTCTCTCTCATTACTTATTATTAATTAACTAGTGAAATTTTGGATTTTGAACATTAGTTAGGGTGTTTTATTATTGTTGAACTTTGATTGTTTATTTAACTGCTTTTAGTTGAATTTTGCCATAGATTTAATTAATATTTGAATTATTTAATTAGTTTGGTAAAGTTTTAATTATTTAATTTTTATCGTCTTTTGTTTTCATCGTTAATAGTTTAATTTTGGTTCGAAGTTTTATCTAGTTAAAGGTTTGATTTTGTTTTTGTGCGTGAGTGTTTGATTAAGTTTCCATTGCGTGTTTTAATTCTATGTTCAAAGTTGTCATCTTTAATTAGCGCGTGTTCCGAAGTTTCCTTGAGTAGATTAGGTTTTCCATTCTTACTTTTTAATTTAGTGAATGTTAGTTTTAGGTTTAAATTGTGTGTCATTTAATTTGTCAAAAGTGAAATTGAATAATCTTGAAAATCCTGAATCTGAATCGAGTTCAGTACATTTTTAATTTCGATTAGAAAAACGTAAAATTTGAGATTAAAACGCATTTCCTGAGGAGACGATCTAGCCCTTGGGCTTAATATTACACGACGTAACTCCTATACTTGGGATAGCTTTCGAGCTGCTTATTTTTCGAGTGAGTCAACTCTCACGTATGTACTACACTGATAGAAAATATATTTGAGAGTTGAAATATCTAGACCACACAGGGCTTACATTTTAAATCATCTGTGGTGTTTGTGATTGTGCGCATTTTTGGTACAAATTGGCTTTACGTGAAAGCACCCTTATATTGTACCTTTTGATTGTATATCTGAGAGATTTCAGGCGTGGCCTGAGGGGGCAGTAATCCAGCGTGGTAAGGATTGGTGTAAAGGTTGAGGTCAACCTTGTGTTAATTTGACCTGGTTTGTATAGGTGCCGCTTCACCCGTTTATGTGAGCAAGTTATTGTGATAATCCTTGTGTTGGTTAGTCAAGGCGGGGACGTAGGTAGTTGGCTGAACCTCGATAACATATCTGTGTGTCATCCTTATCTTTACTGCTTTCTGGTGCTTGTGTAATTGATTAAACTGCGTTATTTAATTTCTGATAATACTTGCACTAGATTGACCATAAGATTGTGAACATACTGTTGTTAGGAGGAATACCTAGGGGATAGATTTTAAAAATACCAATTCACCCCCCCTCTTAGGATCACGGTAAAGCTAACATATTATTCTAGTATACATAATTACATGAAAATTTCAACTCATGCCACACAGAAATGGGTAATATTCTGAATATAAAATCTATTCTAAAATCATAATATATGATAAAACATGTTTAAATCATATCCCTGTTCATAGCAGTATTTCCCAAACATAATTCTATATTAGACATATTTTCCTAAAATTAAATACTGTAGAATAAAAATAATTTCACGAAAAGTCCTAACTTAGTTTATCTTTTTACCTAGCTTACTGAGAAGCCTTAGTTTATCCTTTTACCTAGCTTATTGAGAAGCCCACAAAACAGCCATTCGTACACCTGTAGTGTTCCCCGTACAACAGCTTGAAATTAACATTTTTTCCCAACAAAACTTCAGTTTTATCTTCCCTAATATATTTTCCTCAGTTTAGAAACACCACAAACCTAATAAAACTTAAAATAATCAACTTACCCAAATTTTGGGATAGTGCCCAAGTTGGCCTAACCGAAGATCTACTCCTGCAGATATGAAGGGAAATTTCCTAGGAGTAGTGTGGCGGCTTTGGATCGTTGAACCGACAAAGAACCGGGCCAAAAACCTATAAAGAAGGTAGAAGGGGTCGGGGTTAGAGAGAGAAAGAGGATTTCTGCATGTTTCTCGAACGAAAATGAATTCTTGGCCCTATATAAAATGCTTGCCCACGTAGCCTCGTCGATGAGTCACATCTCCTCATCAACAAGTCCAAGAGATAGTCTCGTCGGCAAACACCTTCTCCTCGTCGACGAGTTTCAGACTTTGGAAACAGTCCCCTCGGTAATTTCTCGTTGACGAGACACGCGTCCTCGTCAACGAGCCCAATAGCCTTGCTCATCAATGAGCACTTGTACACTCATCGATGAGACCCTGCTGAAATCCCTTTTTAAAATTCCTTTTCTCCCCTTTCTTTTATTATTTAATTACTTTAATTCTTCTAGTCTTTATAGTTTGCCCCCTAAGGTCAATTTAAGGTCTTGGTCATTTTTATGAGAGCTTCAATACAAATTATGAGTCATGCATGCACAATTAAACCTAAATAAATTTTACAGCCCAAAAGATAAATAAAGTCTTCAAGTCTTCTGCTCCTTCAATACTCCATGGAATAAACAGATTGGTGTGAGCTTTAAATGTATTAATGGCTTCCATTCTGCATCCATCACTTGTGCTTACATATACGTCAACCTGTTCATGCACTAGGTACACAAGTGAGATTGTGTGGTTTGTCATTATCAAAACAGGGATCAGACTCAAAAATTCAACACATATCTTTTACTAATGTCAACATGAGAATATGATAACATCTAGGTGACGTTACAATAGGCTCACCTTTCAATAACAGCACCATGGGATTCTAAAACAGGTTTGGTGGTGGCAGAAAAATATTTTTAGTAATGTTATGGTGATATTACTAAAAATACCTTCAGTGGCGTATGCATTCTGACGTTACCAAAGATGAGTTTTAGTAACATTCGCTTGATGTCATGATAAATTGTTTACAATAAAATGTTTTGGAAATATCATACTCCTAATGTTACCAAAAGGTTTGTTCCTATTTTTAATAATATATTTAATTCAAGCTAATTTTTCGATGAAAATTTAAACATGTTGCATATCTACAAAATTGACTATCCAAAACTCAAATGAAAATCCAAAAATTTCAAATAAACTATTATACTTATAAAATTAACTATCTATAGAGTAAATAATACCATCTATATTGAAAATAAAATAATTCATAACCAACATTGTTTTCATTATTCATAACAATTTAAATATATCATACATGACCAAACTATTTTTCGAAAACTAAATAGATATAATATCTTCCACCACATGCTACTGTTGGGATTTGAGAAAACCATTTGCCACTTGTCCCTAAGAAAGGATATATATGTCATTGTTTTAAAATTAAAAAAATAGCCTATTTTTTAGAAAGTAAACTAATAGAAAAATATATACTTACATTCTCGTTCTCATTCTCATTCTCATTCTCATTCATATCATAATTAGCAGCTTGACTTATAGACCCTACATGCACCTGCATAAATACAATGCATTATGTTATAACATTATGACTTCCTATGACTTCCTATCATTGCGAGCCGCCGTCGCCGGACGTAATCTCTATCGCTCGCGTGACCTCGTTCGCCAGTCGTCGCGTCTGGATCTCCGGGAGATTGGGTGGGACTGCCTTGCGAGCCGTCGTTAACTCGTCGCTCGCGTGTTCTGGCCTGCCGCCTTCACCGGACTGTTGCTCGCGTGTTCTTGGGAGCCGCCGTCGCCGGACGTCTCTGTCGCTCGCGTCTCCTGGCCTGCCATCTTCGTCGGACAGTTGCTCGCGTTTCTTGCGAGCCGCCGTCGCCGGACGTATTCTCTCTCACTCGCGTGGCCTCGTCGCCAGTCGTCGCGTCTGGATCTCCGGGAGATTGGGTGGGACTGCCTTGCCGTCGCCAGTGGGCCTTTCAGATTTGGCCTTGCAGCAGCGGCGTTCCGCATCTCCTAGCAACGGAGTTCCGACAGTGTTTTCACCTCCGACGTTGGCAGCGATTGGCTCCGGCGTTGTTGCGAGGAGTGTTAGGGAAAAGACGTAGCCGGCGAATTTGCACAAGAAACATACGGGAACGGCAGACGTAGATCTACGGGACTGCAGGTTTGGTTTTTTATTTTTATTTTTTATTTGTTATTTTTTATTTATTATTTGTATTCGCTTTTCGGTGGTCAATATGGAAAACAGGTAACTTATTTTTTAGACATGACTGAACCATCTTCGGTAACTGTTACCGGAGGATTGAGGAGAGGTGTCGATGCTAGTATACGGGAGACAGGGAGTGGTTCGGGGGATGTTAAGATCGAAAAGGGGGAAGGTTTCATTGGGGGAAAATCGTTTGCGGAAGCCTTGAAGAAGCCAATTCCATCTTCAAAATTCAAAATCCCATTGAGAAAATTGGAACTAATTAATGGAGAATTAGGTTTTTTTTTCTCAGATGTGGAGATGGAAAAGGCTGCGGAGGATCTGAAGTTTGCATTGGTGCTTAAATTTCTTTCTGCAAGGCCGTCTATTGATGTCCTTCGAAGGCATATTATCCAATCCTGGGGTCTCTCTGAAGTCCCCATGATAAGTTTCATGGATAACTACCATGTTCTGTTGCATTTGGTAAATGAAAAGGACTACATTCATGCATGGGCACGAGAAGGAAGATGGGTGGCAGGGTGCCAATTTCAGATTTTTAATTGGTCCGTGAATTTTGATGTCAACAAGGAGCCATCAATCGCACCTCAATGGATTTTCTTACCAGGTTTGCCTTTACATTTATATAGAATGGACTGTTTACAGAGTTTGGCCGCAAGATTTGGTAGATTCTTGGGAACGGATAATGCCACGTTATATAGAACACGAGCCACGGGTGCGAGATTATGTGTTGAAGTGGATTTGCAGAAGGATCCTGTGGAGGGTTTTCCGTTGATGGTAGGACAAAAACAGAATTGGCAAAGGGTAATATATGAGAAGAGGGGTTTCTATTGTAACAAATATTATAGACAAGGTCACACTGAAGTAGTATGCCGGTTTGGAGTTAAGTCTAAGGATAAAAGGAAGGTAGGTATGAGAAAGGAGGAAGATGAGATGGTTTGGAAAAAAGTGAATAGAAAAGAGAATATGATAGTTGAAGAGGAAGATCCTATTTTGAAGAGTCAGGAACAACGGATGGAGGAGAAGAAGGATGGAAAAGTGAATGATCCGTCGAAGGTGATTGAGAAAAATAAAGAAATTGTGAATGAGGTTAATAATGTGGGTACTAAAAAAGTGGAGGAAGTTAATTTGGTAGAGAAAAATAGTGGAGAGAAAGTCGATCATTGTAAAGACCAGAAGGCAGGGGTGCAGGTAGAACGGGGAGGTTGTTCTAGGTCTGTTCAGGAAATCAGAGTTGTTGATGAAGGCGGGAGGGGAAAAGTTGAAAAGGATAAGGATGAAGAGTTGATTTTAGTGGAGGAGGTGGATGAGAGAGAGGGTAAAGTGGAGGGTGGATTGTGGAGGGATAATTATGATGTGGTATCTGAGGGAGATTTGGAGGTTTGCATTGATACTCAAAAAGAATATTATTCTGATCCAGGTAATGTGACAGTGGGTGAATCAGAAGGAAGAAAGAAAGATGATGGACAAGTGAGAAAGTCTAAGAGGTCTAAGGCAGTACCTCAAAAGTTGAACCTATGATTGAAAAAATTATGTTTTGGAATATAAGAGGGTTGGGCACGTCAAGGAGAAGATTGAAACAAATCGTGAAGGATCAGAAAGTTTCGATTTTGGCAGTCTCGGAACCTTTTCAAGATATAGAAAAGATACAAAGGTGGGCGATGTATTTGCAATTTACTAACTTTTGCTCTAATGTAGAGGAAGGTGGAAAGATTTGGTTGTTCTGGAAAGATGATGTTCAAGTGGATTGGGTGGGTACCTTAAATCAATGTGTGACAGTTTTGGTAACAGATGATAGAGACTCCTTGCTTCTTACTTTTGTATATACTAAATGTTATCATATTGAGAGAAGAGATTTATGGGAACAGCTTCAGGGGATGTCGAGTGTTGACGTGGCTTGGGTTGTTATGGGAGATTTTAATGTAATTCGGTCAAATGAGGAAAGGGTGGGAGGTAGACCTCGCTTGGGTTCGTCTATGACTGAATTCAATGGTTGTATTAATAGTTGTGGGTTATTGGACCTCAAATTCGAAGGAAGTCAATTTTCGTGGTGTAATGGCCAACAAGGTTTGAGAAGAAGTTGGGCAAAACTGGACATGGTGTTGATTAATAATTTTTTTTCTTTAAAATATGGTGAAACTAAGACTTCTTTATTGAAAAGAAATACTTCAGATCATTCACCTATCTTATTACAGCTGTGTGCAAGTATGGAGAGGTATGGACCAGCGCCATTTAGGTTTCAGAACATGTGGACGTCACATAGGGATTTTTTGGAAATGGTTGAATCATCTTGGAGAGAACACATTGTGGCAGATTCAGGATTGTGTAAATTGGCTGGTAAATTAAAAAGGCTAAAACAAAGGCTTAGGGTGTGGAACAAACAGATCTTCGGTCGTGTTGGTAGTTTTATTCAAGAGTTGGAGGAAAGGGTGGAAAATTATGAGAATTTACTGCAGACAGAATACTCGGAATCAGTTGAAGAAGAGTTCCTTGTGTCTAAAACTGAATTGGAGGTTTGGTACAGAAGGGAAGAGGTTCGATTGGCGCAACAAGCAAAAGTGAAATGGTTGATAGACGGGGATCAAAATTCAAAGTTTTTCCATGCTGTGATGACGCAAAAGAGATGAAATTCTTGTGTAAATTCAATGACGCTTCCTGATGGTTCGGTGTTAGAAAATATGCAGATGGTTCATGATGGGGCTGTGAAGTATTTTGAGCAATTCTTAGGGCAAAATAGTTCGATGCAAAGGTCAAACCTAGAAGAGATTATCCAGTCGATAGTTTCTGAGGAGTCTATAGGTCAGCTAAGTGAAGACCCAACCGAGGAGGAAGTTTATGAAGCTGTTTCGTCTATTTCTATGAATAGTAGCCCGGGACCTGATGGGTTTGGGTCTTCTTTTTATATTACCTGTTGGAAGATTATTAAAAATGATGTGATGGATGCGGTAAAAGAATTCTTCAGAGGTGATATGTTGCCTCGGTATTTTTGTTCCTCTTACATAGTGCTTATTCCTAAGGTAAAGGATCCTCAGTCTTTTGATAAATTTCGGCCGATAAGCCTGTGTAATGTAATCTATAAAATTTTCTCCAAAATCCTTGTTGGTAAGCTTTCGTTGGTGATGAGTGATTTAATTTCTTTAGAACAGGGTGCTTTTGTGAAAGGGAGGAGTATTTTTGAAAATATAACGCTTACTCAAGAGATGACAAAATTATTACATAGGCGGGTGAGAGGAGGTAATATAATGCTAAAGATTGATATGAGCAAAGCGTATGATCGAGTGGAGTGGCAAGTGGTAGATCAAATTTTTAAGGCTCTTGGTTTTCCAAACTGGTTTTGTAAGTTGATTCAGAATTGTATTTCCACTCCATGGTTTTCTGTCATGATGCATGGCACTTATAGAGGTTTCTTCAAGTCAAAAAGGGGTTTGAGGCAAGGGGATCCATTGTCACCGTATATTTTCATCATCATGGAAGAAATTCTTTTTAAATTAATTCAAAAAAAGTTGTCTGAGAAGCGGATTTTACCATTTGCACACCCGTGTGGTGCACCTATTATATCGCATTTAATGTACGCGGATGATGTTGTTGTTTTTGCTAATGCTGGAAAAAAATCTGTTAGTCAATTAATAGAGGTGATTAAGGAGTATGAAAACTGGACTGGCCAAATGGTGAATAAAGATAAATCAGCTATTTTTTTCTCAAACAAGTTGGGTGTCCAGAGGAAAGGAGAAATTCTTCAAAAGACTGGTTTTATTGAGGTTAAATTTCCTTTTACGTATTTGGGTGTGCCAATAGTGGATGGTAAATTGAAAGGCTGTCATTTTGACCCTTTAATCCAAAAAATCAGTAAGAGAGTTGAGGGCTGAAAAAGTAGACTATTGTCTCAAGGAGGTCGTCTTGTTTTGTTGAGGCAAGTGCTTTCAAGTATGTCATTGCATCTGTTAGCTGTTCTAAATGTACCGAAACTGGTGATCAAAAAGATTCAAGGTATGTTTGCTTCTTTTTTCTGGGGATTTAAGGATGGAAAAGAAAAAAATGAAATGGAAGGCTTGGAAGAAATTGTGTGTTCCTGTGGAGGAAGGGGGCATTGGAGTAAGGGACATTTCGAAAGTGCAATGATCTTTATTCATGAAAGTTTGGTTGGCATTTATTAACGCAGAATTCTTTATGGGCTAGATTTTTTAAAGCTAAATATGTGAAAGGAGGACATATTGCTCTTTGCAGATCGCATGGATCAAATTCTTCCTTTTGGAGGAAAGTTTTGCAGGGTATGCCTGATCTATTAAGTAAATCTAAGTGGAAGGTTAGAGAAGGAGATGTAAAATTGTGGTATGATAAGTTTCTAGATTCGGGACCTTTGTATGCAAATTGTCCAAATGATGCACAATCTCATATCAAATTAAAAGATTTAGTTATCAACAATGCGTGGGATGTGGAAAATTTGCAGAGGATTCTAGGGTATAATAAAGCGGATGAAGTGATGGAAAAGGTGAGAAATCTTAGAAATTTTTCGGACATTCTGTTATGGCTCCCGGAAAAGGATGGCTGCTTTAATACAAAATCCGCATGGGATGTTATCAGAGTAAGAGCTCCAAAATTTGATTGGGCTAAGTGGGTTTGGAACAAATGGTTACCGAAGAAAATTTCTATTTGTATGTGGAAGGCTGCTTTTGAGTGCCTAAGTGTTGATGAAAAGGTGAGAAGGGTGGGGGTTTCTCTGGTTTCGGCATGTAATTGTTGTGAGATGAGGCAATCAGAAGATTTGGAGCATGTGTTAAATAAGGGAGACCTTGCTTCTGAGGTTTGGAGGAAGGTTTCGGTGGAGGTTGGTGTTCCTTTCCTTAGGCAACAAAGTTGGAAAGAAAGAGTTCAAATGTGGTTTAATAGGGCTTCTAGGTTCTCTCAATTGGGTTCATTGATGGGTTTGATTCCTTATTTAGTAGTTTGGAGGCTGTGGAGAAGGAGATGTGTGGCTAGAATGGGAGGAAAATTAGAGAGTAGTACTGATGTGTGGCTCTCCATTAAGTATTGGGTGGGGGTTTTGAGTAGGAACATGACAGAAATGGTTCAGTTAAAGGTTGCTGATTTTCGGATTTTGCAGAATCTGGAAGTGCAAATTGTGAATAAAAGAATTAAAACTATGCAAAGTGTAAGATGGCTAAAACCGAGGCAAGGGAGGTTGAAACTAAACTTGGATGGGAGCAGCCTGGGGAACCCAGGGCCGACGGGTGGTGGTGGCATCCTTAGAGACCATACAAGTTCTTTTGTATTTGGTTTTTCAAAATATTTTGGTTCTTGTTCAAATAATGAAGCTGAATTGAGAGCTGTGTTGGAAGGAATAAAGATTTGCAAACAGTTGGGTCATACCTGTATCGATATTGAATGTGATTCGAATATTGTAGTTAATTGGATTAGAGTCAGGAAGTGCTCATTGTGGTATTTGTGGGATTTTTGGGAGCAGCTTATTGGTTTATTGGAGGGAGTGGATTTTTCGATAAATCATTCATATAGAGAAGGGAACAAAGTAGCAGATGCCTTGGCTCGACAAGGTGCTATGGGGAGGAATAGTTTGTTTACAAATAGTAGTCAACTCCCTAAAGTTAGCAATGGTTTGTATAAATTGGAGAAGATGGGTATGGCTTATATCAGGTATGTTTAGCTAATATCTTTTGGTTTTTGCTCATGCTTTTTGCTGTTTTTCTTTTGTTTTGTTATGTTGTGTGAGTTTTGTTTTGTAGGTCCTAATTTGTTTTGTTTTGTTTGGACTTGTAACCCGGTTTTGGTTGGATATTGGTGTTGTTCTTTGGGAGATTTTTAACGTTTGTCTTTTGTTATCTCTCATTGATTGTCTTGTAACCAGGGTATTCCTCCGCCAAAAGTGAGGGTTTATCAATAAATAAATGGAGGTACCGCCCTTCCTTAAAAAAAAAAAAAATTATGACTTCCTATCAAATGCTAATCATCACTTAGGTTGCAAAACTAGCCCTGTCCATGTGGATTCCTAAAAGCCTCATAAACCATTATAGAAGGATAGTACTACATGATAAAGAACAAAATTAATTAGTGAGAATAAGGGCAAAGACCCTTCACAGCAGTAAAAGTATTTGAATTCTCATGTGAACATATAAATCATTGCTTAGAAAGAGTAACCAAGGTGAAAAAAATTGTTAGTTTCTATTTCAAAACCAAGTTTCCATTGTGTAGGCGAAGGGTTAATCTAGATACCTCAAGCTAGTATGAAGAAAAAAAAAACATGCATTGAAGATCAAAAGCCCAAGAACATTTTTGGAGAGTAACCACATTTCATGACAAAAGAAAAACAAATTGTTCCACTATATGATATGTTCATTGTAAATAGGCTAGTGCATGTTGAATACAAATGACCTCAAAACAATATCATTTCATAACTAAATGCACAACGTTGTTATAGAAGTGTTTGTTGCTTGATTGTCGTTTTTCTCTCTCAGTGTGTTATGCTTTTTCAGAAAAATTCAAATATAGTTTTGATCTTGAAATTGCAGCATTAAGAATTTTACAGTTTTTTTTTTTTTCAATATATCACACACCCTATAACAGTGTCCCATTGCTATATTTAAGAATGAAGGACATAGAGTCCAGTAAAAAAAAATGCCTCATAGTTGGATAGTTATACATCATTGCCTGAGTTGGGGGGGGGGGGGGGATGACTTTTTCTCTGCTCTTTATTCCTAAGTGCAAATATAGTTGTCAATATCTTCGTTGCATAGACTTTGAACTATTTTCTTGAAGTAAATCATATGATTTCCAGAAACTAAATGACTTCACTAGGTGCATAATATGGCATAACAAACATATATGAATTCTGACCACATTCACCTTGAATGCAAATTTGAGCTCTTTATTTGGATAAATATTGTTATTGTTATAAAAGGAGAGAAATTGTACTGCATTTTTCTTATACACAATTTAATGTTTTTTTTTATATAATGAAAATCTTGAGAATAAGCCACAGAATCCAATTTAATGAGACGTTTAAATTAAAAATAAAAATATCATTATATGAATTTCTATAGAAACTGAATTTATCAGTTCGTTGCATACACAATAAAGCAATACATATAATAAAATATGAAAATGTAACAACATAATTACATCGTGTTTAAATTTAGAATAACCTAATTTCAAAATTCCCCACACAATTTTTCCTACCACATATACCCAAGAATCTACCTCAAATTTGTTTTTTTTTTTTTTTCTTCTTTTGATCATAAAGAAGAAGAACATTACCAAAAAATGAGTGCAAGTCTTAAGAGTTTGATGCAAACAATAACACATTAGAGAGACTTCTCTAATCGGAAAATATGGACACACATACATACACAATCGGGAAGCCAGATAGAAAAAAAAAAAAAGGATGCTAGGAAACATCAACACTAAGACCAAGTTTTGCTATTCATAAAAAAAATACAAGAAATTTATTTTCTAGGGACACGAACTCGAAAAAGAAATAAAAATAAATAAAAGAAGAGAGAAATAAAGGAAAAGAAAAGAAAAATAGGAAATTGGTTTGGCAGGACCCCAAATTGTCGACGGTTTCACTGAGTTAGGAAAAAATCGTTAACGGTTACAAACAACGAAGAGCATTGAACTGTCAAACTGTCAACGGTTTCAGAAACCCCAAGAAAACCATCAACGATTCTCCTTTGGGCAAGCTTACTTAAGTAGTAAGCAATGTATTTTATTTCATAATTTTAATTCCTCTCTCTCTCTCTCTCTCTCTCTCTCTCTCTCTCTCTCTCTCTCTCTCTCTCTAAAAGATCACCCAGATTCCTTCATCGGTCCCCGTTCATTTTTCTCTCCTCTCTCAGCTTGCCGGCTCACTTTCGGCGGTGAGTTCAGAAAGCTAGGGTTTTCGTTTCAGGAACATAATGGGCTTATTTTTCAGGAATATGTAAGGGGATTAAGTTATGTCAGGTATTTTATCAAAATTGAACCGATTAAACTGTTCGTAGGTAAGTATTTTCAAGGTATCAATGGTTATTTCGAAATCCCACTATTCAAAAAAATGAACTTTATAAATATGGGTATATCATACGATATTTTGAATGCGATGAATGGTGGAAAGCTTCGTTTTATGGTCATATCCGTGTTTTGGGAAAGAATCAAAGGGTGAGGGATAGCCATCTTCATATTTTTATGGAAAAATCTATATGTATATATGTATATAAGCATGTTTTGAATAACTTGAACGTGGAGGTGATCATACCCCGATTTTCATCATACGAACTAAATATACTATGAGATATTTTCTTAATTGTTTATCTGATTATGTTTTAATACTTAAATCATGTGGCATGAAAATAATTCATTTGCTTTTGTTTCATAATTGAATCTGAGTATTTTATGGTATCGTACTGTAGAAATATGATTTATACCGTTTGACGGAAATACTGGAACTGTTTATGGAAAATATGGAGTTTTGATATGATGGTTGTATGCCGAGGTGTTGATATGACGGCTGAGAGCTGGGTTTTACATGACGGTTGTATGCCGAGTTTTGATATGATGGCATGTTTTATATGAAATGACAATCGTGAGAATATATTATGGTTTTTATTACTTAAATTGCATGATATGGTTTAAGAACCCTAATGACCGATTGTATTGAGAGCACGGTACCGTTGCAAGTGAATTGTTTGGTCAGGTGCAACCACACTGTAGTGGAAGTGTAGGTGGTTTCAGCTTGTTGGCCTACAAAGAGTTGTTGTACCTTCCCTGGGGTCTAGACCAGGTAGTGGTAAGGCAATCGGACCTGCAACTGAGCTTGCAGATGGTTACTTTGACTTCGATTGGGTTGATCACCCAGGCTACGTCCAGCCTTCGGACCGCACAACCCATTATGGGGGTGAATCATGTCGTTTGTCCCAGGGGTGCCTTCTATGCATATATGTGAATTTATGTAAATGGTGTTATCTACTCATTTAACTGGTTTATACTATGGAAATAAATGTGTATTTTCAACTGTATAGGTGTGAGTACAATTTACAAATGTTATTTTTGGTTAAATGGAGAAATGAATATTTTCTGATTCTACTAAAACTCATGTTGGCCACACATTGATATTTACTTAATCCGTCTTACTGAGAGGTGTCTCACCCCAATGATCATTTGACTTTTCAAGAGATACCAGGGATCGTGCTTAGCAGGCTAAAGGGGCTGAGTTTAGTTGTCTAGTATATGTACGTGGGTTGTATGAATGAAGTTTGGTTTCTGTCTTTTATTTTAGGTTTGTAATATGGATATTTGATGACCTCTATGTATGATGGTAGTTTAGAACTCTGGTAATGTTTTTGAGGATGTTTAAATTATTTTCGCTGCTTTTATGTGATGAATATGGTATTAGGAATACGGATATTACTAAAGTAGCACCTTGGGCCCCATGTGGTAGGTCGGGGCGTTACATATTTAGTGACATTTAATTTTATTCCATGATTTTTTTTGGAACTAATTGAATTTCTCACACTTAAATAATTCTAACAAATTAAGGGATTTCACATTATTTATCAAAATTTTTTTGAGATAGTTTTCTTGTAATGAATTAAATTTTCCACAAACCCCAATAAATCCAATAAAAAACAAAGTGCCATTAACTATAATCAAATCAAATAAAAACCAAAGCACCTCAGATCCACGAAAGAGCTAAAATTCTAGTATCCATAGATGGGAAAAGAGGGCTTGGAGCTCTGACCCAGAACATTAACGCAAGGGGTCGATGATCCGCAAGTCGTTAGGGCTGGTGAGTGTCCACCAAACAACCCGATGACGACTCGTGGCGCTGAGAACTGCTAACTATCGACCATAGGACCCAAAGACCGCGACAGTGAGCGGCTTGGTGACTTGAAAATAGTGGTAGTGAGGGCTAACGCTAATGGTGAGGGTTGACAGCAGTGGTGAGGTCTAGTGAGGGCTAACGCTAATGGTGAGCTAAAATTCTAGTATCCATAGATGGGAAAAGAGGGCTTGGAGCTCTGACCCAGAACATTAACGCATGGGGTCGATGATCCGCAAGTCGTTAGGGCTGGTGAGTGTCCACCAAACAACCCGATGACGACTCGTGGCGCTGAGAACTGCTAACTATCGACCATAGGACCCAAAGACCGCGACAGTGAGCGGCTTGGTGACTTGAAAATAGTGGTAGTGAGGGCTAACGCTAATGGTGAGGGTTGACAGCAGTGGTGAGGTCAAGTGAGGGAGAGGTGACTTGATTAGGGGATTTTTTTTTTTCATTCCTTCAGTTATTGAGAGGGAACTTATAGAAACAACTACTAGTTTTTTTTTTTTTTAATAAGTTTAATATTTTAGTAACCTCAAGGACCTAATGTCACCAAAACATGAAATGTTTGCAACATCTAACCTAATGTCACCATTTAGACGTAACCAAAGGTCAGCTTTTTAGTAGTTCCCTAACTTTTTCTTTCTTCCCAAACCCTTCATTTCTTGAAAGCCATTTACCTGAGCACTTTATCCCTATTCTTGCTTTCCCCTATCTTCGATTAGATTCCTATGCATGTAAACCTCCTCCACCAACCTGCGTTGGCCTTTTTCTGCCCTATATCCAAAAAAACACAAGGGGGGGGTGCTCAACTATGTATGTGTCGCAACGTCCCGGGGGTGCGTGTGCCCCGGGCGGCGAAATTAAAATCATTTTTAAATTTTTCATGGAAAAACATGGAATGTCGGAGTCGCCACTAACCTTTAGTGCGGTTAGAACACATGATTACTACCCCGTTAGGGGTAGAATCGGTCTACATTACCAGAGTTGGGGTCGGGAGTTCGTTTACGCGAGGGGAAGGTACGAGCACCCCCTACGCGCTCGTTCTTACGAACGGTACCTAACTAATTTGAAATTATCCCTAAGTTAATCTAATAATTCTTTAAATTATTCTTTTTTATGAATTTATAAATACATGTAAAAAATAAATAAATAAATAAATATATACATATATATATATATTCCCTCAGAGCTTAGAGTACGTGAAACCCAAAGGCTAATACCCCCCGCAATTAAATCATAGGGATAAAAAATCAATAAGATATCTAAAAAAATACGCTCCCAAATTTTGAAATTGTATATAAAAATTTTATAGGAAAATACTAGTATGGGAGGTTTTACTATATGGTAATAGAGTAATAAACAACTCACACTTACTAAAATACCATGAATGTCAAAATAAGTAATTAGATACCATATTGCTATCTATGTATTAATATACTAAGGATACTATAATAAATCTCATCACATGTATACATAATAGAAATACTATAATATTATCACTATATATATCAAAATACTACAAATACCATATATGCTTAGATCCTAAAAATTCTAAAAATACCATAAACAATATGAATTAAACAAAACCCTAAGATATACACACAATTAACATAGCAATAGGGAAAAACCCAAGGTATACGGTAGTAATGCAACAATACTAATAATCCAAAAGATACCATATTAACAAAATCATAATGATAGTTCAAAACATACAATATTGACATGAAGTAACCGAAGCCCTAACAATAATACACTACTTATAACAATAATACTACTATAATAATAACACAACCAATATGTATATATGTATATATATCATAGCACATAATTACCAATGATAAATGCTACTAGAATAATAAGGTGTATACATCATAATATTAATAACAATATAGGCCCTATACAACTTTAATCTAATCATAAACAATAATATCCAATAATAGGGAAGTAATCAAACCTTAAAAAAAAGAAATCAATGTGTAACAATATGGAAACAATAAATACACATATATGCTAATATAGAAATAGTCAAACTATGGAAATCAATACGTGATAAAATGGAAACCCTAAAAATCCAAATAAGGAAACCCTAAAAATGAATATGAAATTTAATACATACCCTAAATACAACAAAAGTATAAACTTGAAGGTTAAAACAAATTTTAATTGTAACACTTCTACAACAATAATAATGTTCGTTAAATAATATGCACCACCAAAATACCAACAAGAACATCACCTAACAAATTTTAGAAACCCTACAACAATGGGAACAAATCAATTAATATTCACAATTAAAAAAAAAATATATATATATATATATATATAGACATGGGTATTAAATATGAAAACAATTAAAAATATGGACATGGGTATATATATATATATATATATATAAATAATTACAACCCTAAACAAATTTAAGCCCAAAATAATCGACATCCTAAAGTAAAGAAAAATCCTGCAATAAAAACAAATTGATGTTAAATATATATATATATATATATATATATATATATATATATATATAATCTGAATTAATATCATAGCCAAAGGTGGAAAAATCCTGTAAAAAACATATTAATGTTAGATATACAAACATACAAAGCTCAATTTAAATGTACAAGAAAAATAAAAAAATAAGAAATAAATAAACTTCATGTGTATACATGCATGTGTGTGACAGTGTGTGCTTGTGGTCGTGGACTACATGCAGTGGGGCTTACAGAGGGGGCCGGAGATGGGGGTCGTGGCTGGATGTTGGCCGAGGTGGGTTGCAGAGGAGCGCTGTTGGTGCTGATTTGGCTGCTGCTGTGCTGGCCGTGGAGCTTTGCTGCGGCTGTGGTGCCTGGCTGAAGTTGTAGGTTGGCAGCGGTTGCAGGGGCTGGTATGGTGGCGGAGGAGATGGAGTGACGGCAGCGGCGATGCCTAGACTGTCGGGTGTGTGGCCAAATCTGCTGGTTCGTCGGGTATGGAGGGCCGTGAAGATGCTTGGGGCTCTCGGAATAATTGCTTGTGGTCGCTGGAGTAGTTGCTAGTGGCCGCTGCTGGTATAGTTGCTGGTGGCCGGAGAGTTGGAAAAGCAGCCGGCGGAGCGTGCGGCGACGGTGACGGAGAGGCAGATGGATGACAGCGACTGAGCTGCGGTTGCGTGGTGTCGCAAGATCTGGTTTGACGGCTGGTGTTCGTGAGAGGGAGTATGGATCCCGGTTGTCTGGTATGTGAAAGGGAAGACGTGGGTGGCCGAAGCAGCGTTTGCTTGTGTGCACGGAGGTGGTCGTGGCTTTGGACAACTATGGTAGCGTGGAGATGGCGAGAGAATGGAGGGATGATGATAATGGCAGTCGTGGAAGGTTGTGGCGATGGTGGGGGTCCTAGGAGAGGGTTCTGAGGGTTGCGGCTGGTTGTGTGAGGATGTAGAGAGAGTGAGGGAGCGCAGCGTGAGGGAGATGGGCTCCGTCCCTGTTTTCTTTGTTGGCTCCCTTCTTATAAAAACAATTTTGAAAAAAACCCTAAAAACATTTCCTTTTTTGGTTTATGGTATTTTTCTTTTTTTTTTTGGAAATAATATATACTACTATTATGGTGATAAGGAAATAATAATACTAATGAAAAATAATAATAATAATAATAATAATAATAATAATAATAATAATAATAATAATAAATAAAATAATAGTAATAATCGTAATCCTAAAGATAAAAATACTAATAATAATAATAATAATTAAAAATAATGTCAATAATAATGAAAATAATAATAATAATAATAATAATAATAATAAACAATATAAATAGAAATAAAAATAAAAGTAATAATAATAATACTAATGAAAAATAATAATAATAATAATAATAATAAATAAAATAATAGTAATAAGAGTAATCCTAAAGATAAAAATACTAATAATAATAATAATAATTAAAAATAATATAAATAATAATGAAAATAATAAATAATAATAATAATAATAATAATAATAATAATAGACAATATAAATAGAAGTAAAAATAAAAATAAAAGTAATAATAATAATACTAATGAAAAATAATAATAATAATAATAATAATAATAATAATAATAATAAGGATAAATGAAATAATAAAAATACTACTAATAATAATAAAATAATAATAATAATAATAATAATAATAATAATAAGGATAAATGAAATAATAAAAATACTACTAATAATAATAAAATAATAATAATAATAATAATAGTAATAAATATATTGGGCCTAGGTAAAAATGAGTTGTCTACAGTATGCATTGATGTGCGCTTGAATGCATATAGATAGGTAAGCATGTATCATGTTGGTGCATTTTCATGAGGCATTCATGCATAAGTATGTGCTTGTATGTAGGCGCATATAAACATATGATCATGTATGCATGTATGTGATTGCATTGTGAGGGTGTAAGCATGCATATACATGATTATATAAGGCATGCAAATGTAGACATGTAACTGTATATGCATGCATAATATTGTACATGTGTTTGAACGGATAAATGGTTCGTGCATGCATGCGTAGTGAATGTGTTCATATGCATATGCATGAATGCATGTGTGTGAGATTACATATATACATGAGTGAATGCATATGAATGTGTATTCATGAGTGTATGGAGGATTATGCATGAGTAAATGATGGGTTGACAATGTTTGTATAGGCATACACTATGTATGTACACATGTAAGAGACTTTGTGTATGCTTAAGTGAGAAATATGCATGAATGGGGATATAAATGTGCATCCATGCATACGTGTGAGTTGGTATATTCATAAACATATGAGAATGTGTGTGAATATGTGCATGTGCATGCATGTAAGCGTAGACGCATAAGTGAGATTATTATAGTATGTTATTACATGCATGTGTAGTGCATGAAAGTGATTGAACATATACATGCATGAATATGGTTGCATATATACGATGGTGAGCATGCATAACGATAAGTGAGTGGGTTCATACACGCTTTAAGGTATGTGTATGCATGTCTATGCATATGTGTGTGGTGTTGTGCATGTGAAATGCTAGCATGTGCTTAACATGTGAAAAGCAAATAAGAATTGTTGTTCCAAGGCAATTTAGGCGACCGGAGCATAGACTCGGTTGACCGAAAATTGCAAGAATCACATTGGAAAATCGCCAAGAACTCGGACGCCCGAATCAGCAAGTAGGGCAATCGAAAATTGTAGAAATGAGAAATTGCTTGCAACTCGGGCGACCAAATAGGCAATTCGGGTGACCGAATCCTAACTTGGTCAACCGAATCTCTCGGGACAAAGTGCAATGACTATAAAACGATCAGATTTTCAAAAATAATATATATATATATATATATATATATATAAACTCGTCCAACGATCATATAATGACTATAACTCGACCTTGCCTATAAATTCCTGGATTCTAGAGTTATTCAAATGATGATAGACCATTGATTCATTTTGAGAAAATCATTTACATCATTTTCCAGTTCTCTCACACTTATATTTCTCAAAACCCTAGAGAACACCTTGTTTCTCCTTTGAGCTTCAATCAAATTCATTTGGGAATGTATTAGATTTGTATTTCTATTGTACTTATTATCTCTATTGAGGAGCACTTATTGTACACCTTTCGTTCTTCATTCAACAACGACGGTTCAGGTGTGAATCATTTCAAGCAAGGGTATATTGCTTGAGGTTGTGTAAATGCATCTCCGCCTAAGTGAAATGAGGGATTGTAAAGGTGTATCTACAAAGTGAAGGAGAGAGGTAGATTCACCTATTGAAGGAGCAGATAGTGAAATCCTCAAGTGGTTTTCTTGAGGCAAGGACGTAGGCTGGAATTGCTGAACAGTGTAAAATCTTGGTGTTGCTCTCTCTTTCCCTATACTCTTTTATTTCCGCACTTCTACATTTATATATTTTGAGATTTCTTTTACACACTTAGAACATAAGCATTAACTAAGTTGGTTGTTGTTTAAATATTTGATTAAAATTTTAAAACACCCAATTCACCCCCTCTAGGGACCAATTCTAACACTGCAGAACTGCTTGAAGCTCCTCTCTGGCGGCTTTTCCCTTCTCACTTGGCTCTGTCTGGCTACAACTCTCTCTCTCTCTCCATTTTCTTTTTCTCTCTTCTGACTCTCTCTTATTCTATTTCCTTTGTTCTAGCTCTCTAATCTACCTCTATCCTATTCATTACTTCAAAGCTTTCCCCTATCCTCCCCCTATCACTTTGCGGACAATGCTTTTAAATAGGCTAGATGCCCCCTTTATTTTTGTGATTTAGATTATTTTTCAAATTTTTTCTTTGACCTTTCATATGCAAAACATTAGCACAAGAATCTCTTATTTTACTTTATTTTCTTTAATTAAAATTTTGGTTGTATGCTAGCTCGGTATAGGACTGCCAAGTGGAACCCCTTGTATAGGCTATTGGAGGCTGAGAGTAGCTTTTATTTTTTATTCATTTTTTCCATTTTATTGGCCAAATAGTATGTTTCCAGGTGGTAGGGGGTAGCTAACGAAAGAATAGACCCTAGTTAAGGAATCTCCTGGCATGCCCAAGTTGGTGAAGTGGGAACATAGCTATTATGTAAGGAGGAGATTTTGACTGTTGGACTCTATGGTCAACACAAATGAGTTCATACATCTTTAGGCTTCCGAGTATGTGCCAATTTTGACCTTTTTCTTATGTTTGTTTTGTAGGTTAACTTGAAATTTTGGTTATTTGAAGGATTCTCCTCCCTACCTACTTTTTTTTTGCATTTTGCATTTCTTATTTCTTGTTGTATTTTTTTGGTGATATAATGAGGTGAATGTAATGTGAGGAACACCAAAATAGTGCAAGTTCACTTTCCATGCCACAAGTGAGGGACTTAGGAAAAATTTGACTATCAAGAAGAAATTTATTTCATACTTAAAAGGAACAAAAGGCAGATTCTTTATTAAACATCCAACAAAACTTGATTGGAACAATATTTGTGGGGGAAAGAAAAGACCTAAAACCTCTCACTCACAATTTTTTCCCGCTTGGAATTTAAGAAAATTTAATGGAAATTAAACTTTGCTGCATGAGGCCTCAAACAAAAAGGGTATCTACAATTTAAGGGCCAAAGTTTTGTTCTCAAGAGAGTTGAAATCCGAGACAAAATCAATCGTAAGGTTGTTGTGAAGCCTTGGCGAGGTGCATTTGCTATGGGAACTATTTCATTATTTTTTCAAATCACTTTATTTTGTACTTTTTAGGTGTACTAATTTACTTTCTAGTTTTGGAAGAAATTTTTTTAATTCAAATGAGTTATCGAAAATGGTTATAGTCTTCTTTCATTGCTTCAATGCTAAATTGCATATCAAATGCTTTTGTTTGTTTTTCAAAACTAAAAATATTTTTCAAAATATTATTTCTCACAATAGTTGAACTGAGTAATTTAACGATTGCTACTTGCAACTAATTGTGTCATGGATATAATTTTTTTTTATTGAATTCATAAAAAATATCATAACTGAAAACAAGTTTCAAATGAAAATGGAATGTTTTTCTTATGTCTTTAGGTAATGATCCTTAAGAAATACCCATGAGAGCTGATTATGGCCTTTAAAATAGTTATGGCCTTCAATCCATAATAACCTCCCTGATTGTGGAAAGAAGTTCTTGGAGCCTAAAACCTAATTGAAGGTTAATTGTTGTTCTATACTCAATAAGCACATACATGTACCATTTTTCTTTTTGTTTCCATAACTCAAAAGATAATTAAATTAGACGATATCCTTTAGTTTGTGACCCATTATAGATCTTGATTCCACCTCCCAATTTATTTTTATTTTTTTTTTTGCTTTTGCAAGGAATACAAAACAAATTAATCATATCAACTAAGGGGTGGATTTGCATATCTCGTCAAGTGAATTGGGTTGAACTCTAGGTTGTAGTATCAGTATGATTTTGTCCTCTAATTCTACTTGCTTTCTTTATTATATGCCCGACTTTCTTAGCTATTACAGATAACAATGTAGGCAGTTTTTAGCTTTATGCTCTAAGTTGGTGTTTCTACATGGCGCCTCTATAAGATTAGAGCCCCTTTTTTCTTGTTGTGTCAATTCATTGGGACTCATTATTACAGTTGGACACACATTTGAAGAAGTTGTTTCAAGTATGCTTTGGCAGGTATAGGAAGGCCCTGCATTTATCCTCTAGAAAAAAGGGCTTGTCCACTCAATTATGAATAAGGCACTGCATGTTTATCCATATAAGACATATTTAAGGGATGGTACCTTTATTAGGACATTAAATTGTTCATATACAATCTTTTAAAAATTGTATTTCATTTGCCTTAACATTTATTCCCTCCATCCCAAAAAACTATTTAAATTCAAGTCTACAGAACATGGCTAAGTTGAGTTTCATTGGTCTATGCAATTTTTGGTTTAGACAAAGACAACTAATTCAAGCTTGATATTAGGTCCAAATATAAAAAAATTATGTGTACTATGTGAAATATGTTGGGTTATTTCCTTCCATGTGGGAAAAAGCCCAAAGCCCAACCCTTTTAGCGTGAAAACTTAAAGGAAGTTATAAAAAGAGAGGGGAGAAGGGAGGAGTTGTCATTTCTCAAAAGAAAGAGAGAAAAATGTGATTTTTCTCATGCTGCTCAGATTTCATCAAGATTCCGATCCCGCTTCGTTTGTGGTCCGGTCGATCTGAAATTTGGAGAAGAGGTTCACGACTCAAGGTGCTACAATCTGAACTGTGGAGATCGGATTTGGAGCTCAGGAGTTGGGATTTTTGCCCATGAACAATAACCGCGAATTTGGTATATTCTCTCCAATTCTCTTTATATTTGCCAAGATTGTTGATATCTTGATGAAATATATTTGTAGCCTTTAATTGAGATTGGAGAAGACTTGGTGTACTAATTATTTGTTTGATAGTGGAGGTTTCAACTGGACTAGGTCCCGTGATTTTTCTTCCTCACAGTGGTGAAGTTTTCCACGTAAAAAATTACTCGTGTCCTTGTTTCTTGGTGTGATTGATTATTTTTCTTATTATTTCCAGCACGTATAAAAGTAGAGATATACTATGTTTACTTGCATATAGGGAAAAAAATTATTCCTCTGTGATTGTTTGTTGATATCTCTCCCAACAAAGTGGTATCAGAGCCAGGTTCATAGATTGTCAGGTTGGTAGTTTGAGCTATTGAAGCAAATACTAGTAGAATGATTAATCTCAATGGTTCAAATTATCACATATGGAAAGGAAAAATGGAGGATCTTCTTTATGTGAAAGATTATTACCTACGGGTGTTTAGTGCTGAAAAACCAAAAAAAAAGTCTGATGTGGAATGGACTTTGTTACATCGACAGGTGTGTGGGTATATCACGCAGTGGTTAGAAAATAATGTTTTGAACGATATTAGTCGAGAGACAAATGCACGTTCTCTATGGAGTAAGCTTGAAGAGTTATATGCTAGAAAGACTGGAAATAATAAGTTGTTTCTGATTAAACAAATGATGGTTTTAAGGTAGAGGAACGGGACTCCTTTATCTGATCACCTGAATACATTTCAAGGAATTATTAATCAGTTGGTTGGAATGGGCATTAAGTTTGATGATGAGATACAAGGGTTATGGTTGCTTGGTTTATTACCGGAATCGTGGGAGATGCTCAGAACTTCATTGTCTAACTCCGCTCTAGAAGGTGTAATCACACTGGATATGGCTAAGAGTTATTTGCTAAATGAAGAGATAAGAAGAAAAACATGGGGATCTTCTTCTCAATAAGAGATCTTGGTTACAAAAAAAAAGAGGGAGAAGTAAGAGTAGAGGTCCGAAAAACAGAGATAACAGTAGAAGCAAGTCCAACAAGTTTGCAAATGTTGAGTGTCATCATTGCAAGAAAAAGGGACACATCAAGAAATATTGCAAACAATTGAAGAAAGAAAACTAGAATAAGAAAGGGAAGGGAACGAAGAATGGAGATGACCAAGATGGTGATGATAAAGTTGCTACCATCACTCATGTAGAATTCCTCAATGTTTATGATGATGAGATGATAAATGTCGCATACCATGAAACCAGCTGGGTGATTGACAGTGGTGCCTCCATTTATGCTACATCTCGGAAGGATTTCTTTACATCATATAGATCTGGTGACTTTGGAACAGTAAAGATGGGAAATGATTGCTTGGTTAAAGTCATTGGAATTGGGGATGTGTATCTGAAGACAAATAATGGCACGAGTTTAGTTCTTAGAGATGTGAAACATATTCCTCACATTCGTTTGAATTGGATCTCTACAGGTAAACTTGATGACGAAGGGTACAACAACACTTTCAATGATGGCCAGTGGAAGCTCACCAGGGGTGCTATGGTTGTGGCTCGAGGCATGAAACACTCTGCATTGTACATTCTGTTAATTTAGGTGTAATCCCAAGAGGGGGGTGAATTGGGTATTTTTAAAAATCTTTAATATCATTTATCACTTAATCCCTATTTCTATATTTAACAAATTAATTGTAGGGGTTTGAAACTGATTCTAATTATTATCTCAACTAATTCTATTTTACCCAATTAATTATCAAGTGCATGTGGGGTTATTCAACATACACACATGCAAGATAAGTAATGAAATGCATTGCTAAAATTAAAAGGAGTAAAGGAAGAGAGAAGGCAAACACAATTCTTACGAGGTTCAGCCAACCCAACCTATGTTCTCACCTTGAGCAAACCCCTCAAGGATTCAACTAAATCCCTGCTCCTATAACTGAATTGGAGCTTCCCTTACATCCGCTGCTTACAAGAGACACAACTTCCTCCTCACCTGGTTCACAACCCGAATTGTGATTACAATATAGAATTTTAAATCTGAAAAACAACTCAATATTACTTCTAACAAAGCTAGTGAGTACAATGGAAAACCTAACACATATACATATGATAAAACTTGAAGCTCAGTATGTATGTAATGATATCATCGTTATATGAATGATATGCTTCACAAATTTACCGTTTAAGTCAATATCTTCCAAAAATGATTATATATGTAAGTGCTTTGGAGAACTTAGGGTTTTAGTTCAACTTTCTAGATGCACGAATACCAAATGTGATCTTATTAAAAAAATTGTCTTGAATATTTTAAACATCTAGATCAATAAGTTTTCTTCTAAATATCCAAAACACAATATGATCTTTGTATATGAATATGTATATATATATATATATATATATATATATATATATATGATATATGTTCCAAAGATCAAAACCTAATATAATATTTTTCAGAAAATATCCCTCAATAATATATATTGTTATGGGTTTTATGGATATTTAATCAAGTGGTTTTGTAATATCGAAAATATCGAATCTTTAAATGAATACACACTAATAAAAAATATCGAACCAATGGCAAAACTTTTCTCAAGTAGTGATCTTGTCAAAAACAATCTATATGTATATAAGTACACTCAAGATCAATCTCTTAAATAATATGCAATAATAGATTTTGAGATGAAAAACTCTTTGAGAATAAGTATTGACAAACACAACGATTTACCAAACCTCAATACCAAGTTGAATGCACAACAATCACAAGAGTGCCTTTTGAAGATCAATGTAGCCTTAGCTCAGATTTGAAGTATAAGTTTTAAAATCCCAAGCAAGAATTTCAGCAGTGTGTTCAATGCTCTCCCAAGTTGTGCTAAGCATTCAATACACTCAATCGTATGCCAAAAGTTGGGGAACTAGGGTTTAGATGTTGATTATATAGGTAACCTTGCCCTTTGGATGAGTCCGAACCATTGGATCAACTTAATTAAAAAATAAGTCGCGTGTTCTCTCATTAAAGATTAAATTTTTAATCTCCCCGCAGGTTCAAACGATTGAGGAGTAAGGCTCAGACGACTGAAGTTCCTTAGAGTTTCGAAAAATTAACCTAGACAGAGGGTTAGATGTTTGAAGTTTGGGTTCAGACTTCTGAAGTTACAGGATCAGGCGACTGAAGTCAAGGTTTAGTCTTTTGGTGTGCTTATGTCTATTTTTGTGTTTCTCCAATAATTCTTCATACGACTAAACTTAATCTTCGGTTTTTTGAAGAAATTCTTCAGACGACTGAGCTTAAACCTCGGTCTTCTGAGGTTGAATCTTCAGATGATTGAGCGTACACTTCAGTTTTCTAAAGTTGACACTTCAGACTTCTGGACAGGGAGTTCGGTCTTTTGAACATAATATTTTCTGGATTTTTCTTTTTAGTTTCAAAAATCTGTTTTTGCTCTCTTTCTTTGTTCTTTTATAAAATATTTTTCGGGGTTTTAAAACATCTCTAAGTCCATAAATATCTCCTAAAGATGTTCATGATATGCGTGAGTCCTAAGGTCAGTCGAAGTTATATTTTGAGCTTCGAATTAAATCATATGAAATATGTAAATACATTTAGTTCTAAATACCCATTCTCATGACGATCTTGAACTTGCCGCTTGCATCTTCATTCTTCTACTCTTTTAGTTCTATGGATTGTGCCAAGATGTATATACTTTAATCTTCATGACTTCCATGACTTTCTAGCCTTCCATGCATGCTAAATATTGTTCCTGTTCACAATCTCAATGCACAGATCAAATACCAAGTGATTTGTCATTATCAAAACAGGATTGGACTCATAGAGTCAACAATCTCCCCATTTTTTATGATGACAAATACACGAGCAAAAATATAGAATGGGCTACGCCTAACAAGGCTCCCCCTTAAATAATGCACAAACAAATATGCAGCAATATGAAATATGCTCATACACACAATTAGTTTTGCTATACATTTTTGCTATAAACTGATATTCTTCTCCCCCTTTTGACATCAACAAAAAGGTGTATAACAAGACATGAGTGTACATAACCTTATATTCACATCCCCCTTTAAATCTTAAAGTTTTAAACTTGTTCAACCATTAGATTTTAAAATTTGTACTATGAAATGTGTCTCCCTGTGTTACTTCAATTTACTTCTCCCCCTTGCTAATGCAGAAAGCTTTGTTGTTGAATGTAAAATGCAATGTGAACATACACAGTGTAGCAAATTTCATATATGTGGATAAGCAAAAAAACAGTCACTCAAGTTCAAAAATTATGTGAGGATTAACATGTGTAAGTTAATGTGCTCTTATTATGATATGAGTTTAATACCAAATGAGAACAAATGTGATACCAAATGGGAACAAATGAGCCGAATTTGAAAATTTTAACCAATTGTGAATATTAAGTGACGTTGCTCCCCCTGAATTATGTCATCTAATATAATTCTAGGCAACCTCTCGATTATGCATCAGGCCTAATTCACGCCTAATTTGGATAAACCTATCCTCAACAAGTGGTTTCATGAATATGTCTGCCAATTATTCATTCGTGCATACAAACTCTAGTGTCACATTCCCTTTTTGCACATGATCACAAAAAAAATGATGTCTTATTTCTATATTTTTAGTTCGTGAATGTAATATCAGATTCTTTGAGATGTTTATTGCACTCGTATTGTCGCATCTTATAAAAATTGTGTCATAGCTTAATCCAAAATCCGTCAATTATTGCTTCATGTATAGTGTTTGAGCACACTAACTTTCTGCCGCTACATATTCTGCTTAGCTGTGGAAAGAGCAACTGAATTCTGCTTCTTGGAAAACCAAGAGACTAACGAATGTCCTAAGAAATAACATGTACCACTCGTGCTCTTCCTATCCACTTTGCAACCAGCAAAATCAGCATCTGAATAGCTGATAATCTCAAAAGATGTATACTTAGGATACCATAACCCAAGTTCCACAATTCCTATCAGGTTTCTAAGCATTCGTTTGACAGCTAAAAAATGTGACTCTTTTGGTGCAGCCTAAAATCTTACGCACAAACATACGCTAAACATAATGTCAGGTCTGTTGATTGTTAGATATAGTAAGCTACCGATCATTCCACGATAGAGCTTGACATCTACTGGTATACCTTGTTCATCTTTGTCTAATTTCAAAGATGAGCTCATAGGTGTTCCTAGTATTTTTTCATCTTCCATATTAATTTTTTTGAGCAGATCTCTAATGTACTTTGATTTATTTATAAAAATTCCATGTTTCATTTGTTTGATATGAAGTCTTAGGAAGAAATTTAGTTCACCCATCATGCTCATCTCAAATTCATTTTGCATAGTACTTGAAAACTCATTGCACAAGTCTTTATTTGTAGCTCCAAATATGATATTATCTACATATACTTGAACTAGGAGCAAGTCATCTTTCTTAGACTTTATGAAAAGTGTTGTGTCTATCCTTCCTCTGATAAATCCATTGTCTAGTGGAAAGCCGCTTAGTCTTTCATACCAAGCTCTAGGAGCTTGCTTTAAACCGTACAAGGCTTTAGTTAGTCTATAAACATGTTTTGGATACTTATGGTTTTCAAAACCTGGGGGTTGTTCTACATATACCTCTTCACATATGTAGCCATTTAAAAACGCGCTTTTAACATCCATTTGATACAGGTTGAAATCCTTAAAAGAGGCATAAGCTAAAAGCATTCGAATGGCTTCCATTCTAGCTACAAGTGCAAAGGTTTCTTCAAAATCTATTCCTTCTTCCTGGTTATATCCCTGAGCTACTAGTCTTGCCTTATTTTTAACAACTATTCCATGTTCATTTTTCTTGTTCTTATATATCCATTTTGTTCCAATAATTGTCTTATCCTCAGGTCTAGGAACTAATGTCCATACTTTGTTTTTCTCAAATTGGTTTAACTCTTCTTGCATGGACATCACCCACGATTCATCCTCAATTGCTTCACTCACATTCCTAGGTTCTTCTTGGGATAGAAAGGCAAAATGACTAATCATATTCCTAAGTGAGGATCGAGTGGCTACTCCACGTAATGGTTCACCTATTATTTGATCAATGGGGTGATTCTTTATGTACTTCCATTCTCTAGGTAGTTCATTAACCTCATTTTCAATTTGATTAGTTTCAGCAAACAGTTCCTTAATTTCATTTCTCTTTTCTGAATCATTTTTAATGGACAGTTTTTCAAATTCCTTGTTTATTTCAATTTCATCTTCATCAGTCCTTTTAAAGAAGGGATTTGACTCATCGAACACTACATGAATGGATTCTATAACAGTTAATGTTCGTCTATTATATACTCTGTAGGCTTTACTATCTAAGGCTTTCCTAAATGTTCATTGTCTCTAAGCACAAAACATTTATAGCCAAAGACATGAAAGTATAATATGTTTGGTCTATGGCCATTCCATAATTCGTAAGGAGTCTTATTTAGAGATGGTCTAATCAAAACTCTATTTAGAACATAGCAGGCAGTATTTACTGCCTCAGCCCAAAAGTACTTAGGTAGTTTATGTTCGTTAAGCATAGTTCTAGCCATTTATTGTATGTACCTATTCTTCCTTTCAACTACACCATTCTGCTGTGGTGTTCTAGGAGCCGAAAAATTATAAGTTATTCCTAATGAATTGCAGAAGTCTTCTATGCTTTGATTTTTAAATTCTCTACCCCTATCACTTCAGATTTTAGTGACAGCATAACCTTTTTCATTTTGAATTTTCTTGCATAGATTTATGAATTGTTCACACGCTTCATCTTTGTGACCTAAAAAGAGTACCCATGTATATCTTGAATAATCATCAACTATGACGAATGCGTATGATTTTCCTCCTAAACTCTGAGTTGGGTTTGGACCAAATAAATCTAACTGTAGTATTTGAAGTGGCATAGTAGTAGAGATTACTTTCTTCTTCTTAAAGCTCGTTCTTGCTTGTTTTCCTAGTTGGCATGCATCATAGATTTTATCTTTCACGAATTTAGTCTTAGGCAATCTCTTAACTAATTCTTCCTTAACAAGTTTAGATATTAAGTCCATGTTTGCATGTCCTAATCTCCTATGCCAAATCCAACTAATCTCATTTATAGCAGAAAAACAAGTAACATGTTGAGAAGCAAGATTATCAAGGCTAGTGGTGTATACATTTTCATGACGATCAACAGTCAACAATATTTTGTTTTCAGATTTGTTCTCTACAGTGCATTTGTCATGTTCAAATGAGACTTTATAACCTTTATCACATAGTTGACTTATACTCAATAAGTTGTGTTTCAATCCATCAACTAACAACACATTATTAATGACAAGTGAAGGTTCCTTACCAAATTTACCAACTCCAATGATTTTACCTTTAGAGTTATCCCCAAATGTAACGAACCATTCATCTTTGGATATGATAGATGCGAATTTAACTTTATCTCCTGTCATGTGTCGCAAGCATCTACTATCCACATACCACTTGTCCTTTGAGGAGGATAATCTCAAGCACATCTGCAGGGCATAATCAAATAACTACTTTTGGTACCCGGATTTTCTTGGGTCTATGGGGGTTAGTACTAGATTCTCCTTTGACTTTTAGACTTTCTTAATTTTGACATCTTTATTTTTGAAAAGACAGTCAAAATTTATGTGACCCAACCTCTTATATTTAAAACATGTAATATTTCTTTGATAGTCTTTAGTTGGAACATACGATTTTAACTCTCTTACAAAATATCCCATGTAGAGATGTTTCTATTTTAGATTCTCCTTCCCATTAAAACCAAGACCTTCCTTCTCTAGGGAATTTCTTTGAGCTCCTAGGAGTTTTTCAAAATTATTTTGACCTTCTGTAATTTACAAATAATCATAGATTTATCTTTCAAATTCTTTTCTAACTCCTCAATTTTCAAATCCTTATCTTTCATGAGAGATGCATGAGATTCATTTTGACGTTCAACTAACTTTGAAATTCTTTTAGTTTTAATTTCAAACCAGAATTTTTCTTATTCATTTTCTCATGCATTTTAAGGGTATACAAATATTCTTGATGCAATTCATCATACGAAAGCATGCTATTTTCATTTTCTAAATCACTTGAATAGTAAGATAAAGCAAAACAAAAAGATTGTACCTCGTGGTCATCGTGTGCCATCAGACATAGATTCGCAATATCGTCATCAATGGATTCAGATTCTGAACTACTGGTACTGTGTGTGTCCCAGCCCAACTTTAAAGCCTTCTTCTTCTTCCTTTTAGACACTTTATTCAGTTGGGGACAATCCGGCTTGATGTGTCCAAATTCTCTACAATTATAACACATGGGAGAATTATATTTTTGCTTCCTTCTGCTTGACTCTCCCTTCTCTACTTTTGAGCCCTTGAATTTTCTAGTGTATTTCTCGTTCTTTCTCATAAACTCTCCAAATTTCTTAGTGATGAGTGTCATGTTATCATCCGATTTTGAATCACTTCCCTCACTGGAGCAATGAGATAATGCCTTAAGTGCTATGACTTTCTTTGCCTTAATTTGCTCATTCTTCCTCTCATTTATTGCAAGCTCATAGGTGATAAGCGATCCAATTAGTTCATCAACAGACATCTCCTTGAGATTTCTCCCTTCTGCTATTGTAGTAGCTTTAGCTTCCCAAACTGGTGGTAGTCCCCTGAGTATTTTCCTGATTAACTCATAAGTAGGGTAAGATTTACCAAGAGCATTTAAAGAATTCGTGATGTGTATGAATCTAGTGCACATGGATTGAATAGATTCATCAGCAGTCATTTTAAATGCTTTATACTCACTGGTGAGCATGTCTATCCTACTATCTTTTACTTCCTTAGTACCTTCATATGTAACTTCTAATTTTTCCTAAATCTCTTTAGCAGTGTTACATGCCATTATCCTATTAAACTTATTTACATCAAGTGCACAGAATAACAAATTCATTGTAGTAGCATTTATTTGCATAGATTTCAAGTCCTCTTTAGCATACTCATCTTCAGTTTTGGGTACATGAACCTTATCAACAACTTTCATAGGGACATCGTTTCCCTCGGAAACAATTTTCCACACTTTCCAATCCACATTTAAAAGATATATACTCATCTTCTTCTTTTTTTCCAGTAGGTGTAATTTACACCGCAAAAAATAGGTGGTCTAGTGGACGAGTGTCCCTCACCGAATGAAGTTACACTGATGTGTGTCATGTGATCTTTTTACAAATGAACAATTAAGTCTATGTAAACCCGCTTTGACACCAAATGTTAATTTAGATGTAATCCCAAGAGGGGGAATGAACTTGGTATTTTTAAAAACCTTTAGTATTATTTACCACTCAATCCCTATTTCTATATTTAACAAATTAATTGCAGGGGTTTGAAACTGATTCTAATTATTATCTCAATTAATTCTATTTTACCTAATTAATTATCAAGTGCGTGTGGGGTTATTCAACATATACACATGCAAGATAAGTAATGAAATGCATTGCAAAAATTAAAAAGAGTAAAGGAAGAGAGAAGGTAAACACATTTTTTATGAGGTTCATCCAACCCGACCTACGACCTTGCCTTGAGCAACCCACTCAAGGATTCAACCAAATCTCTACTCTTTTAATAGGGACAGACCTTCCCTTACATCCACTGCTTACAAGAGGTACAACTTCCTCCTCACCCGGATCACAACCCGAACCATGATTACAATATAGAATTTTAAATCTGAAAAACAACTCAATATTACTTCTAACAAAGCTAGTGAGTACAATGGAAAACCTAACACATATCCATATGATAAAACTTGAAGCTCAGTATGTATGTAACGATATAATCGTTATATAAATGATATGCTTCACAAATTTATCGTTTAAATCAATATTTTCCAAAAACAATTATATATGTAAGTGCTTTGGAGAACTTAGGGTTTTAGTTCAACTTTCTAGATGCACAAATACCAAATGTAATCTTATTAAAAAAATTGTCTTGAATATTATAAACATCTAGATCAATAAGTTTTCTTCCAAATATCCAAAACACAATATGATCTTTGTATATGAATATCTGTATATATATATATATATATATATATATATATATGTTTATATATATATATATATATGTTTATATATATATATATATATATGTTTATATATATGATATGTGTTCCAAAGATCAAAACCTAATATAATATTTTTCAGAAAATATCCCTCAATAATATATATTGTTATGGGTTTTATGGATATTTAATCAAGTGGTTTTGTAATATCGAAAATATCGAATCTTTAAATGAATACACACTTGAATAAAAAATATTGAACCAATGGCAAAACTTTTCTCAAGTAGTGATCTTGTCAAAAACAATCTATATGTATATAAGTACACTCAAGATCAATCTCTTAAATAATATGCAATAATAGATTTTGAGATGAAAAACTCTTTGAGAATAAGTATTGACAAACACAATGATTTACCAAACCTCAATACCAAGTTGAATGCACAACAATCACAAGAGTGCCTTTTGAAGATCAATGTAGCCTTAGCTCAGATTTGAAGTATAAGTTTTAAAATCCCAAGCAAGAATTTCAGCAGTGTGTTCAATGCTCTCCCAAGTTGTGCTAAGCATTCAATACACTCAATCGTATGCCAAAAGTTGGGGAATTAGGGTTTAGATGTTGATTATATAGGTAACCTTGCCCTTTGGATGAGTCCAAACCATTGGACCAACTTGATTAAAAAATAAGTCGTGTGTTCTCTCATTAAAGATTAAATTTTTAATCTCCCCGCAGGTTTAGATGATTGAGGAGTAAGGCTCAGATGACTGAAGTTCCTTAGAGTTTCGAAAAATTAACCTAGACAGAGGGTTAGACGTTTGAAGTTTGGGTTCAGACTTCTGAAGTTACGGGTTCAGGCGACTGAAGTCAGGGTTGAGTCTTCTGGTGTGCTTCTGCCTGTTTCTGTGTTTCTTCAATAATTCTTCAGACTACTAAACTTAATCTTTAGTCTTTTGAAAAAATTCTTTAGACAACTGAGCTTAAACTTCAGTCTTCTGAAGTTAAATCTTCAGACGACTGAGCGTACACTTCAGTCTTTTGAAGTTGACACTTCAGACTTTTGGATAGGGAGTTCAGTCTTCGGATCAGAACATTTTTTGGATTTTTCTTTTTAGTTTCAAAAATCTATTTTTGCTAAATTTATTTGTTCTTTTATAAAATATTTTTTGGGGTTTTAAAACATCTTAATGTCCCTAAATATCTCCTAAAGATGTTTATGAGATGCATGAGTCCTAAATTCAGTCTAGTGTATATTTTGAGTTTCGAATTAAATCATATGAAATATGTAAATACATTCAGTTCTAAATGCCCATTCCCATGACGATCTTGAACTTGCCGCTTGTATCTTCATTCTTCTACTCTTTTTGTTCCATGAATTGTGCCAAGATGTATATACTTTAATCGTCATGGCTTCCATGATTTTTTAGCCTTCCGTGCATGCTAAATATTGTTCATGTTCACAATCTCAATGCACAGATCAAATACCAAGTGATTTGTCATTATCAAATCAGGATTGGACTCATAGAGTCAACACGTTCTGCAAGCAAAGATCTCCAACGACATAGATAATGCGATGGAGGATAATGGTACAACAGAGTTATGGCACAAGTGACTGGCTCACATGAGTGAGAAAGGATTAGCTCTACTGGGGAAGAAAAGTCTATTATGTGGACTAAAAAGTACACTTCTGAAAACGTGTACTCATTGTTTGTCAGGGAAGCAGAATAGAGTTTCCTTCAAGAATTTCCCTCATTCGAGAAAGTCATAGATACTGGATTTGGTACATTCAGATGTGTGTGGCTCTATGAAGACGAAAACACTTGGTGGCTCTAGATACTTTGTGACCTTCACAAATGATCATTTAAGGAAGTTGTGGGTATATACCTTGAAGTCAAAAGACCAAGTGTTGGCTGAGTTCAAGCAATTTCAAGCCCTAGTTGAGAGACAGACTGGGAAGAAACTAAGGTGCATCCGGACTGATAACGGTGGAGAGTATTCTGGTCCATTTGATGAGTATTGTAGACAACAGGGTATTCGACATCAAAAGACTCCTTCGAAAACTTCTCAATTGAATGGCATAGCAGAGCACTAGTTGAGAGAGTGAGATGTTTGCTTTCACAAGCCCAATTGCCAAAATCCTTTTGGGGGGAGGCATTAAGCATTGTTGTTTATGTGTTGAATCTTACACCCTGTGTTTCTTTACAGTTTGATGTGCCAGACCGACTTTGGATAGGTAAGGATATTTCCTATAATCATCTGCGTGTTTTTGGGTGCAAAGCATTTGTGCATATTCCAAAAGATGAAAGGGTCCAAACTTGATGAGAAAACGTGACAATGTAAATTCCTTGGCTACGGTTAAGATGAGTTTGGATACAAGTTTTATGATCCAGTTGAGAAGAAAATTGTGAGAGGCAGAGATGTCGTGTTTATAGAAGATCAGACGATTCAGGATATTAAGAAGGCAGAGAAATCTATGTCTCAGCAGGGTGACAGTTTGACTTATGTGGATCCAGTTCCTTTGACGAATTGTTCATCTCAGGTTGAGAATGTTGTTCAGGATGACCACTAGGGTAGAGGTGATGTGGATGTTCCCTCACAGGTTCAGGGAGATGTTGAGACTAATGAGCAATTGACAGTGCCAAAGATTCCACCAGAGATTCCATCCAGGAGGTCAGCTAGAGACCGACATCGTTCCACTCGGTATTCAGCAGAACAATATGTGTTATTGACTGACGGGGGAGAACCCTAGTGTTTTTCAGAAGCCATGGAAGATGAACACAAGGCAGAGTGGGTTGAGGCCAAACAAGATGAGATGCATTCATTGCATGATAACCACACCTTTGAGTTAGTGAAGCTACCTAAAGGAAAAAGAGTTTTGGAGAACAAGTGGATTTACAAGAAGAAGCCAAATGAGTTCTCTTCACGGCCACAGTACAAAGTTAGACTAGTTGTAAAAGGGTTTGGTTAGAGAAAAGCTATTGACTTTGATGAGATCTTCTCTCCAATTGTAAAGATGTCATCGATCCGTATGGTACTCGGCTTAGCAGCTAGTCTTGACTTGGAAGTTGAGCAGATGAATGTGAAAACTGCTTTCCTTCATGGTGATTTGGAGGAAGAGATTCATATGAAGCAGACAGAGGGTTTCAGAGTGAAAGGAAAAGAGGATTATGTGTGCAAGCTGAAGAGAAACTTATATGGTTTGAAACAAGCACCAAGACAATGGTATAAGAAGTTTGAGTCTGTTATGGGGGAGCAAGGCTACAAGAAGACAACTTTAGATCACTGTGCATTTGTTCAAAAATTCTCTAATGATGATTTTATTTTTCTTACTGCTTTATGTGGACGACATGCTGATTGTTGGCAGGAATGCTTCAAGGATTGACCAGTTGAAGAAGCAATTGAGTAAGTCATTTGCTATGAAGGATTTGGGGCCAGCAAAGAAAATTCTTGGCATAAGAATCAGTTGTGATAGAAGTGCCAAGAAGATATATTTGTCATAGGAGGAGTACATTGAGAAAGTGCTTCAGAGGTTCAATATGGACAAAGCTAAAGTGGTTAGCTCTCCTCTTGCTACCAACTTCAGACTAAGTACAAAGCAATGTCCTTCTACAGATAAAGAAAAGGAAGACATGGAAAGAGTTCCTTACGCCTTAGCAATAGGAAGTTTGATGTATGCAATGGTTTGCCCAAGACCAGATATAGCCTATGTAGTTGGTGTAGTTAGCTGATTCTTGTCAAATCCGGGAAGAGAGCACTGGAATGCAGTGAAGTGGATCATGAGGTATCTTCAAGGCACTTCTAGTTTGAGACTTGATTTGAGAAATAGAAAACCATTGTTAGCTGGCTACACAGATGCAGATATGGCTGGGGATGTGGATACTCACAAGTCTACTTCGGGTTATTTGATAACTTTTGCAGGTGGGGCTATAGCTTGGCAATCGAGACTTCAGAAGTGCATTGCTCTTTCTACGACAGAGGTAGAGTTTATTACAGCAGCGAAAGTGACTAAAGAGTTGCTATGGGCAAAGAAGTTCTTGAGAGAACTTGATTTCAAGCAGCAGAGGTACGTGTTGTTTTGTGATAGTCAGAGTACTATTCATCTTGCTAAGAATTCCAGTTTCCATACAAGATCGAAACACATTGATGTACGATACCATTGGATCAAAGATGCGTTGAGCGATAAGTTACTGGAACTTGAGAAGGTTCACACTGATGACATTGGTTCTGATATGTTGACAAAAGCACTACCAAGGGAGAAGCTTGAAGTTTGTTGTTTGGTCGCCGGGATGGCGATTCCCTCCACATAGTCGGAAAGGGGGAGATTTGTTGGGTTATTTCCTTCCATGTGGAGGAAAGTCCAAGTGGGCTTTGTTGAAAGCAAAAAGCCCAACCCTTTTAGTGTGAAAACCTAAAGGAAGTTATAAAAAGAGAGGGGAGAAAGGAGGATCCGTCACTTCTCAAAAGAAAGAGAGAAAAACGTGATTTTTCTCATGTTGCTTAGATTTCATCAAGACTCCTATCCTGCTTCGTCTGTGGTCCAATCAAGCTGAAATTTGAAGGAGAGGTTCATGAGTCAAGGTGCTACAATTTGAATGGTAGAGATCGGATTTGGAGCTCGGGAGTTGGGATTGTTGCCCGTGAAGACTAACCACGAATTTGGTATATTCTCTCCAATTCTCTTTGTATTTGCCAAGATTGTTGATATCTTGATGATATATATTTGTAACCTTTAATTGACATTAGAGAAGACTTAGTGTACCCATTATTTGATTGATAGTGGAGGTTTCAACTGGATTAGGTCCCGTGATTTTTCTTCCTCACAGTGGGGAAGTTTTTCACGTAAAAAATTGCTCGTGTTCTTGTAACTTGGTGTGATTGATTATTTTTCTTATTATTTTTAGCACGTATAAAAGTAGAGATACACTGTGTTTACCTACATATAGGGAGAAGAATTATTCTGCTGTGATTGTTTGTTGATATCTCTCCCAACAAAATATGTATTCTACATGGAATTATATATAAAGTACATAATTAACAATAAAACATTATTTATTAGGGAAATTTCCTTTAAATGACTAAAATTGCTAGACAAAATAATTTCTTTCGAGAGCAACCTATGTTATATTTATCCAAAAAAAAAAAGCCATTTTAATGTAAATGACAATTTTCATCATGAGATCTTAATTCCAAGAAATGGTAGTGAATTTCATCATTGTAGATTGAAGTACATTTGGAATGAAAGACGATAACCTTCTTTGAATTCGACAAATTTCTATAATTTATTTTATATCATCACTGGTTAAGAACCAAGCTTAAGTAAGGGCTTTAGCTAGAAAGAGAGGTTCTTACCAACAAATAAATAAGGATGAGCTACTCATGGAACCAATTTATATTTTTTTAAAATTTTTTAATCTTGTTCCAAATAGGGACATAAATGTGTTCGAGTTGGTGGATATCTTGCCCTAATTTACCCTTATAGGGTCAGATACTGTAGTTTCTAAACATATTTGGGATAGTAGTTTGGATGAGTTTTGTGACCTGAGGCAGATTCAGGCAATTAGTGGGAAATGTTTTTTCTCTCCCCAAATCTGCACTGATATAAACATACATATGTGTGTTTATGCATTAGTGTGTCCACATATATGTGTGTGTATAAGTATAATTTTTTCATGTAATTATTCATACCTTCTAACTATATTATATTATATTATATCATATTATATTGTTTTATTCTACTAAAAAGGTTATGGTACCTATAATTATATATTTTTTACAAAATTTTGTATGTTTTTTTTTTTATAGTTGGCGGGGTGGATTTGGGGTTCCTAGAGGGAGGGAAATCTCCTAATGAGTTGAGGATAGGGATATAAATAATGCTTTAAGGTGGATTTGAGGCGGTAGTCGAGAGGGTAATTCTTGGTGGGGCAATTTTGGGGTTTGCCCCTCTCGCTCCAAATTCGCCTCATTTACGTCTATGCTTCCAAAAAAATTTAAAATTGTTCCGCTTATTTTCATGTATCATTTTCTTCATGAAAGTTAATAAAAGACATCCTATAACAACATAAATATTAGCGAATCATAACATTTTATTTCTATAAATTTATGCAAAGTAGACACCCTATGCAAGCATAAATATGCAATGATTGTTTGCTCGATATCTAGTTATGTTTGAAGATTTGAAATGAGTATTAGATTTGTATAGGTAGGTTAATTTAGATTAATATGTTTTAAAATTTGAAATACACTCATGAAATTGGAATTTTGTATATTTTAATTATTTCTTTTTTTTCTAACTTATTCATTAATCATATACCATGCACAGCAAGGGTCTCCGTTAGGGGTGAACATTCAGTCGGTTCAATGATTAACTGAATTAGCCGAAAATTTTTGTTAAAAAATCTCATTAACCGAACCAACCGAAATTAATTTGATTAATTGAACCCAAAAATCGAACCAAAAATCGAAAAAATGAAATTCAATGAAATTGAAAACCGAATTGAATCGAACCAAACCAACTGAAATACTCGTTTAATTTGGTTTTAACCGAATTATGCTCACCCCTAGTCTTCACTAGTATAAAAAAAATTAGGTCGGATAAGACCAGTTAACCCAACCCAAATTTGGATTAAAGGGGTGACTCACAAGTGAAAGGGTCCCCTTTCTTTCACTTTTGATACAACTAAGGTTACATTTGGTTCATAGAATAGCCATTCTTTGGAATAAGATGCAATATAATAAGGTCACATTTGGGTCGTAGAATAGCTATTCTTCGAAATTAAATGGAATACAATGAGTAATTGGTGAAAAATAATTATTCTATATATATATATATATATATATATATATATATATATATATATATATATATATATATACTTGTTATTTCGTCTAGCATGTAACCAAAAAGGAATAGATATTTGCATGGTGAAATTTGAAATAGTTATTCCTTACCTATTCATTGCTATGAATTTATAAAAAAATTCGCCTTGTTACTTTCTTTGTGGTAACAACATATTTTTATTATATATAACTGACTATAACTAAATAGCTAATTTTTCCTAAGAATAGGCATTTCACAAACCAAATGTAATCGAATTGAGGTAATTACTATTCCTTGTATATTCCATATTTTTCCAACCAACATGAATAAAAAACGAAGACATTCCTATGGTGAAATTTGGGAATAGTTATTCCTTATCTATTCCTTATTATGGATTCATAAAAGGTTTCAAATTGTTATTTGTTTTATGATAAGAATGTTTTTTTTATATAACTAACTATAACTAATATATTGTAACTAACCTATTCATAAGAATAGGCATTTCACGAACCAAATGTAACATGGTTGTGGGTGGAGATCTATCCCCATACCACCATTGCAAGGAGGTCATTGTCATGCAATCACTTGAAAAACCTACAATTTCCTCTCTCTCTCTCTCTCTCTCTCTCTCTCTCTCTAGGAAGAAGTAGCATACTAGTGTTTGAAATCATGTTCCCATTGCTAGAAAGTTATCAATACGAGTTTTCATTTGTTGTATGATGTGATGAGGATGGAATAGAAGGATAAAATGTGACAATGCATGGTTGCCACCTTACCTTTTGAGGAAGGGATAAGATGAGGGAAACCTTAATAATCTATGAACAAGACCCCTATGGTTTACAAATTAAGAGATGAGTTTGAGAGTCTGGTTATGCGTAATGAAGTTATTAGGCACCTTACGACTTCTAATCAAAGAACAGTTGTCATTAATGATTGAATTTTAATCATGTGATTAGAGAAGAGGAAGGAATAAAGATGAGGACATGGAGTATCCCCCTTGTGCACCCAAACCAAGCATCATAGATGACGTGGTTTTGGGACAAAAGAAGGTGGTCTAAGAGCCTTCCTTGTTAGCTTGAAGCTTTAAATGAAAAGTATTCCAAAAGGAAAAAAAAAAAAAAGAATGAGTTTATTCTCCTATATTCACCCAAAATAACACCAACAATGATGTGATCTAGGACGGAAAGGTTAATCAATATCCTTGTACAATCTTGCATTTTAAAAAGGAAAGGATTTGAAAAGAGGATAAATGTAACCTCAGAATCACAAAAAGATAAGACAAATATTTGATTTGAAAACTTTGAAATTTGATTTTTGAAATAAAAGGAAAATTATGATTTGGAAAAGGATTTGAATCAAATTTAAAGAATGATTTTTGAGATATGATTTGAAAGATTTGAATTGAATTTTAAAATGAGAAAGGAAATTAAAATTTTAGCATTCAAATACGATTTCTAAATTAAGGCAACATCATTAGATACAAAAAGGAGAAAAAAGGAAAAAGAAAGGGAAATATTTACAAAAATAAAAACCTTAATCTGCATTTAGAGTGAAATCTCCAACCTAAAAAGGTCCTTTCACTCAATTCTCTTTGTCTTTTACATTTTTATTTTCAGTGAATTTTATAGATTTTCTCCTATTTTTTTGGACTCTTAAAAGATTTATTTGTAATTTTTTTGGGATTGTAAAACAGCCCCTGAAAGTACTTTGTAAGCCTTGAAACCCTACCCGGAGCCTTGATTGAAAACCTTGTTCATTCTCTTTGAATCTTCCTAGATTTTCAACATGAACATGGTTGCTAGTACCATGCTTAGGGATATTTGATTTGTACGTTAGGACTTATGATCTAAGACTTCTAATATAACATCTTTTAAAGTGAACTTGATTACTTGGATGAAAATATCAACTAAGGGCTTTGAACCAAATCATATATGTTTTCAAAATCTCAACAACTTGTGATCATTAGAATATGTTTGTGATATTCATGCTTGGTTAATTCAATTCTTCTCATAGGTTGTGATATTGTGTGTGCGCTACAAATAGAGTCAACCATAGGACTAGGGCTACTTAGAACCGTCCTATATCATTTATTTTTTCCAATTCCACAACCCCCAAACATTTTTTTTTTTGTAATTAGGGTTGTATTATTTGTATTTATTATTATTATTATTATTATTATTATTATTATTATTATTATTATTATTATTATTATTTATAATAGAATAACACAACTTGTTCTTGCTCTCTTAACTCTTAATTTTCTAAGATTCCATCTTAATTACCCTCACTTTCTTGCTCAAAAGTCAAGGCATGTGGATTTTTTTAGTGGTAAGACCCCCTATACTGAATCGTCTCTTGACACTATAACTTAGGAGCACAAATGAGGACATAATGGACAGAGGCTTACGTAGGAAGGAGATTCTTTGGCTGCTAAAAGTATAAGGGTGAGATTTTGTGTTGCTTACAAAATGGGCGGGCATGACCAAAGGCCTTGTGCCTGCATGTACAGTCTGCTCATCATGGTGTTTAAAAACGAGCCTGTTTCTTGATTCGATGTGCGGGACTGTCTGACAACATTGCTCTTGTGTCATTTGGGCTTTCTTACTTTTCCTTCTATCAACCCATTTAACAAGGCTTCGTTCTGACTCCGAGCACTTTGCTTTCCCATATTGATTGCATCTTCAATTTGCTCTTGGATGACTGCCCGATTGGGACTATTCTGGGGGGTGCTTTTAGGGAAATGGGCAACACGTGGATATGGGTAAACTGCTTTCCCTTTTCCTATCATAGGGCGACTCTGGGTTGTCATCTCCCTCTTTTGATAAGAGCAATTGCTCGTCTTCTCCTCCCTACTCTTTGAGATTAGAACTACCTCCTGGTGATATTGAGTCGTAAAAGCGCGAGCTAGATCCCTCCATGTATGTATTTTTACTCGGCGACACCATTCTAGAGCTTCCCCTGTTAAACTACTTTGGAAACAATGGATGAGCAGATCATCATCATCACAATATGCAACCATCCTCTGTAAATACATCCCCAAGTGAGCTAGTGGACACTCAGACCCACTAAACTTCTCAAAATTTGGGACTTTGAGCTTTGGGGTTAAGATCAAATTCGACATTAGACAAGGATTGAAAGCATCCGATGAACCAGACATGTTTGCTTTTTGCATAGCTTGCAGCTGTTCTTCCCAAACTTGATTCTTATGATTCATTTCTTCACTAGGTATCTGCTCTTTACCCATTTCTTTAGCTATTCCCCCTTCTTGAATATTAGGATTGATGAAGGGCAGAACTTGGAAATCTCTCTCCGGTTGAGGTTTCAGGTTCTGAGTTGATAGGACAAATGTGTGTAGGCTTAAGCCTAGACCAGCTAATGACTCCATCAACCATGGTTAGAACAAAGGCTTGTTTTCAACTGCCTGCTTTGGATGTCGTGTAGTTTGGCTCCATGAGGGGCCTACCTACTCCATCTGATTCTTAATCTTTCACACATCTTGATGGACATCTTCAGGATTTGGTGCGGGAGAGCTCATCTGACCTTCTAGATCCTTCCGCATGAGTCTGACCCTTCGTCAAGAACTTAAAAGGATGAGCAGAGACCGTTCTGTTTCACCTGCTTTTAGAATACTAGATCTTGATTTCACCACCTTGGCACACTGGTTTTACAGGAAATTGGGATATGATTACCGACTCATTGGAGATGACTATGCATGCATAGTAATGAAATTGAGCATGGAATGCACCATTAGGTTATGCAATGGGTGTTTATGCATGGATGCAACTAGTGCACTTATACATACAAATAATGATATGAACATGCATGCGACCTATCGTGCATGACTATGTGTGAAATTATGCATGAATGCATGGATGCAATGTAACCTAACTAACTACTTTGCCAGCATTCTAGGAAAAATCCCACTAATGAAAGACTTCAAGATTAAGATGACCATTGATGGACCACTATTTCAATTCAATTCCTCCCTCAACCATTCCTTTCTTTGATGATGGTCCATGTACCTTAGATTCCACGAAGGGTCAAATTATGATATGAGTTTGGGGTTGACCCAGGCTAGTCAATCCATTGGATTTGCTCAATGCAGGCTTGTGGAATTTAATGTGCACTTAGACCTCGAGTATTTTAAAATATGGGCTTTAAGCTATTTTATGATTGGATCAGGCCCTAGTTGAAAAGAAATTGAGCTTGAATTGCTTAAAAAATGTTGGCCTGGATTTGTAGGTGATAGGGTCGAGGCCCACTTTTGAAATCTGGGTTTGGCCCTTCTTGGAAATCAAGCCTGGGCCGAGTTTTTGCTTGGGAAAAGATCGGGCCAAAGTTTGTTTTTAAAGAATTGGGCCTGAGTTATTTGAAAATGATTAGGTCGGCCCGTGTTTTATAATGCTTGGGCCAAGTGCTTCATTTTTTTTTTTTTTTTGAAAGGATGAGTCATGGTCTCATTATTGGGCTTTTTCCAGAATACTGATTAGGTAGTATGTATATCTAAAATGGATGCAAAATGCATGATATAATACAAAGTATTTCAAAACATATGTACAAAAGCCTATACGTGTAGAAGGATGTGGCTCCTGTCTCGACCTAGGGTAGGTACACCTATTTTATAGGGTTTCTTCATGACTCTATCCTAGTTAAGGGAAAACTATGGACAAGTATGTGTGGGTAGGCTTTAATCCTTATGGACAAAAAGGGCCCCAGTTTGAAATTTCATCCTCCCCCATAGGGGTCTGGACAAAACTTGCACTGAGCGGGGTGGTTCGCGGGTCCCATCAAGCTTAAGCTACGAAGGCACAAACGCTATTACACCCCTATCTAATCCTAACAGGTAAAGCCCGGATATAGAGCATAAAAGTGTGTGAATTCAATTTTAACCTAATCCTGCTACCTCACATGCATGCACATGCTATTTCAAAATTAATCACATGCTTATTTAATAATCATAGCAATAGAGTATTTATAGGCAATTTCATGCTTGAACCATCATGGAAACAAATATTCACATTGAAGCGAGGATATTCACATGTAATGGGTAAAAATGTTCACAATCTACCTATATGGAAACTAAATATAGACATTAATTAAGAATATATACTTATATGGGAAGTAATATTTATATTAATAAAGGGTATCTATCTATATGGGAAGTAATATTCTCATTAATGAGGGTATCTACCTATATGGGAAGTAATATTTACATTAATGAGGGTATCTACCTATATGGGAAGTAGTATTCACATTAATGAGGGTATCTACCTATATGGGAAATAATATTCATATTAATGAGAGTATCTACCTATATGGAAAGTAATATTCACATTAATAAAGGGTATCTACCTATATGGGAAGTAATATTCACATTAATGAAGGTATCTCTATATATGGGAACATTAATTAAGGTATCTATGATTATTAACTCCAAGCTACAACTATGGAAGCATATATATATATATATATTCACTAAGTCAAACGTATTATAATTTCAACAAATTACTTTATTCAAATATAGGAGTATTTTATTTACAAAAATGGAGTAATTAAATACTTAATAAATTTAAATTGGGATAATTCCTAATTAATTATTGGCTTGACTTTCAAAAGTCTCTAGCGGAGTCGCCAGGCTGTCATGACGTCCCGGAGTGTGTGTGCCCTGGGGTGGCGAAATAAAAAATGTAGTTTTAAATTTTCATGAAAAATAAGGAATAGTCAGAGTCGCCACTAACCTTTTAGTGTGGTTAGAACATATGATTACTGCCCCGTTAGGGGTAGAATGAGTCTACGTTTCCAGAACTGGGGTCGGCAGTTCGATTACGCGAGGGAAAGGTATGAGCACCCCCTACGCGCCCGTTCTTACGAACGGTACCTAACTAATTTGGAATTATCCCTAAGTTAATTTAAAAAGTCTTTCACATTACTCCTCTATTAGTAGATTTACAAACATACATGCAATATAAATAAATAAATAAATAAATAAGTAATTAAAATAAATAAATGGATTATACAAAAATATATGTACTATATATATTCCTTCAGAACTAAAGGTACGTGAAGCCCGAAAGCTCATACCCTAACATTAAAATCATAGGGATAAAAATTAAGAAAATACTTAAGAAAATACACTCCCAACTTTTGAAATTGTATTAAATATTTTATAGGAAAATACTAGTATGGGAGGTTTTAATATATAAATAATAGGATAATAAGTAACAAATTATCACAAGACAATATATGTATCAAAATATTAAAGAGATCATAAAAGGTAATACCATATATATTAGAAATAAAAAAAAGAATATCTTAATAGATAATACTTAATATAAGTATAATAGTAATACCATAATATTCTATATATTATCATTCTAAATATAATAGCAACTTACCTAATGGGAACACACAATCAATACATATAGAAACAAAATTACCAAAACTAAGGAAACAATTTACTCATCCCTAAGATTAGCAGGTAATTATACAAAGGGTAAGCAAGCTGTGAAACTATGGAAACAATTTAAAACTAATACTAATATGTAAATATCCAATATGACCATCAAATAGGAAATTATGGAAAGAAATCAAATCAAAAATTGCTGTACAATCCTTAAAAATTAATATGCTACATATGAAAGAAACACTAAATATACAAAATAATAATAACCCCACATATGAACCTTAATTAAGACAAAAACCCTAAACGCAAAATAATCAACACGTATTATAATAGTAATAAATACATGACAATACGGTAAAAACAAACAAACAAAACTTTAACAATAATATATAATATCAAAGTTCACTCACACATACAATAAAAACTCAAGCTTTAAATATTAGAACCCACTTATACACATTTTGATAATAGTACAAAATAAATATATAATAAAACTGGAAATTCTATAATGAATATAACATGAGCATAATATTGAGAAACACATATAATAGCACTAAGAATAACCATACACAAAATCACACACCACCCAAGCATAAACCATGAAAAACCTACCCTTAGATATTAACACCTAAACAAAATCAGAAAATATATGTCTATATATATATATACGTGCAAAAATAAATAACCATTTCAGTATCTCAGAATATAATAAACAAGGATGTACAATAAAATAAAATAAAAAAACATATATGTGTGTGCAGGGAACAGAGACAACAGTGTTGTGTGTGTGTGTGTGTGTGTGTGTGGGTGCAGAAAACTCCTAGCAAGGGTCCTGTGTGTGTTTGCAGTGTGTGTGCAGTGTGTGTTTTGCCGTGTGTGTTGTGTGTGTATGCGGTGTGTGTTTTGGTGTGCTGTGTGTGTTTTGCTTTGTGTGCTGTGTGTGTGTGTAGTGTGTGTTTTGTGTGTGTGTAGTGTATAGATGCAAGGAAGCTCACCAGATACTTACCAAGATGAAGATGGCTGTAGAAGAAAGATGGGTGACACCGCGAGTGCCTATGCCTCTGCGGGTTGCTGCTGTTGGGCCAACTATGTTCGTTTCCAGAGATACTGGAGGCTGGCCGGAGATCTTGGATTGTTTGATGTGTGGCCGAAGGGAGGGGCGTGGTTCTACTGTGCTGCAACTGGTGTCGACGGCGTGAAGAGCAGGTTCGGCGAGTGGGCGGTGATGATTGGCAACGAGAGATGGTGGCCGGATCTGCGGCGTGGAGTTAAGATTCAGGGAGACTGGGCTGGTTCTGTTTGACGCCAGCTAGGATTGATGGGCTGTGGCCGTCTGGTATGGCAAGAGGAGCAGCAGGAGAGTGGTGATGGGCGGAATTGTGTCGCAAGGCTCACGGGGAGTTGGCAGGAGGGTGGAACAGGTGCTGAAGGTGGTGTGTTGAAGCCGTGGAGAGCCTGAACTGGCTGAGAGTTGCAGAGGGAATAGAACTTGAGGGAGAGATTGAGGTAGAACGAGAAACGGCAGGGGAGATAAGGGAAGGAGGAGAGGGAAAGAGATGGAGAGCAGAAGGTGCGCGGGTGAGATTTTTTTTTTCTTTTGTGTTTCTTTTTGGTCTCCCCCCTTTTGCTGTGTGCTGCTTTTCTATTTATAAAAACACAACCCTAAAAATCCTTCTTTTTTTTTTCCTTTTTCTTCTTATTCTTTTTATACTTTTATGGTAATAATAGATACAGTAATAATGATAATAATAATAATAATAATAATAATAATAATAATAATAATAATTAGTAAATAAAGTAATAATACTAATATTAAAAGCAATAATTAATAATAATAATAATAATAAAGTATAAATAATAATATAGGAAAATAATAACAATAATAGTAATAATAAATACTAAAAATAATAATAATAAAATAGTAATAGTAATAATAATAATAATAATAATAATAATAATAATAATGATAAAAAATAGTGATAATAATAATAATAATAATAATAAATATATCCAAAATAATAATAGTAAAGTAATAATAATAATACTACTAGTAATAATAAATAATGAAAATAATTATAAGAAAGTAATAATAAAATAAATATAATAAAAATACTAATAATAATAATAATAAAATAATAAATACTAAAAATAATAGTGATAATAAAATAATAAAAATAAGGTAATAATAATAATCATGAAAATAAGAATAGACCCCTTGTTCTATCTGGTTAGGGCAAAAGTAGGGTGTCTACAATCATAATTGGCAATGAATTTCATTGCATCTGGAAATGTTGATTGAACATGATTCACAAGAATAGTACAATAGAGTCAACAAATAAATACACCACATTCACTTGAACGTATTTATTTGACAATGTGAATACATACAAGCACATTATATTTTCATACTTCAATCACATAATATATTTAGCAACAACTTCACATATTTCACTCTCACCCACACACTCCATATGCATTCAAATAAAAAAATAAGTGTCTCAAAAATAAAGCAAAGCCACAAAGCTAGGCATTATAGATTTGTGGTACAAACGATAACAAAGATGTTTGTCACACCAATTACATTAACAATTATGTAGTTATTCAATACAAAATGTTTCCCCTAATAGAGCTGCTAAATCACTTTAGATTACTTCATCATCCCATACTTCTTTCCTATATATCTTGAGGGTATTGACTTAACCCTTGGTTTTTTTGGTTCTACCTTGTTGTGGAGGTGTCCGAGTTCCTTGGGTTCCCTACGTTCCCTCTTTCCCCTATGTTCCTTTTGTTCAATGCATTCTTATGCTACTGATTTGTTGTTGTTATGTCCCTTAATAGGGGCCAAGAGGACCATCTCTAGCAGTCTTTGACATTGCATATGTGGTGCCTTCAAATGTAATTATGTGCCTACTACCTTGTACAAATAATATTGCAATGTAATTAGTCACAAACATATTTATTTAGAAATTTAAAAATAGAATAAACACATCCACTTTAGTATTGTCATAATAGATGCCCCTCTGTTTGTTTATTGTGATTGTCTCTTTGCTTATAACCAATTGAAAATAACATTTAAAACATGTATAAAGCTGAGTATTTTCAGTCATAAGAAATATACTTACAAGTAGCTTAGGTCTTGGATTATCTTCTTTGTGTAGGCTACTATTTTTGTTCTCCTTCCTATTCTCCTTTGTATTCTTTTGTTTCTTTATTGCCTCTTCTATCTTTGTTATTCTTGTGCGGCTCTTGTATTCATTATTTTTCTACAAGCTATGTGCTTTGGTGTTCCTTTGTTGCTCTAACACTTGCTTTTCCACGTTGGGACCTCTTGTCATTCTCTTCTTTTGCACAACAACTCATGTCATTTTTACCCCATGCTTGGTCATCTTCTTGGAATCCTTTAATTTTGTTGGTTACTTTCTCCTTTTTGCTTGCCTTTTGTCTTTTTGCACATTTGGTCGATGTGGGGGCTACACTGGGGCCAAAGATGTGGTTGACCACAACCGTGGCCCATTGATTGGGTTTATCATATGTCCATATATCCTCATAAATGGTCCCCGCCCTATAGCAGTCATCGAAAAATGATTCAGGATGAATATTTGCATGATTCATGCAAACAACTAGATAAAGACAAGGGATACTATTCAGGTAAAAATTCTTGCAACGACATGTGTTGTAGTTCAAGTCAACAACAAGCTACCTAGTTAGAGAAGACACTTGAAATTGAGCCCCACCTAACCATTGAGGAATGCTCCTCATGGATAACTCCTCAACTTTATCCAACCTCTTTTGAACTTCAGGGAAAATTACTTCACTGAAATTCTTAATTGCATCTCTTCTCATATAAAATCTTCTTATCAAATATGATCTCACCACCTCTGAAAAAGTTAATGTTGGCTTCTCCATTGCATCCAAAGCGTACTTATTGAAGCATTTAGAAAGATTATTAAGCAACATGTCATATTTGAGTTGACATAAGAGGTGCGACCTTGACACTAAGCAGGTTGCCTTCCACATAACCATTCATGTTCCTTTGGAGAAACTTTCTTTATCTCCTAAATCCAATGTTTAAACCCTTGCACATATATGCTCCTCACTGCATACCACAAATAATCTTTTAATATTTTCCAATTCAATGTGTTATTGAAATTTGTATATGTTGAACACAATTTCTATGTTCCACTTTGGAAACAAAATACTTGAAAACCTCAATAAATATTAAAATAAGGGCAACACAATTTAAATTTGCACAATTAGTTAGACATGGAAGGAAGTACAATATTAAAGCGACTAACAAATACAGTATGATACCTTTTTCCTATCAGACATAAATGTCCAATGGTCACTGTTCTCTATCTGAATCTCCCCCTTCATAATGTCTAGAAATCATGTCTAATTGCTTTTATTCTCCCTCTCCACCATATCATGCACAATTGGTAACATACAATCATTTGCATCAATTCCCAAGCTATCTAACAATGGTCCACTGTATACTTCTTGAAGGAAACAACCATACAAACCTACAATATGATGATACCCCAATATAAACCTTTTTCTTTGGATCATCCAAGCAAACATATTGCCTCTCAAAAACCCCATCATCTAATTGAGTCTAGATGGTGCTCCTTGGGTTTGTCCTTCTTACTTCAGTTACACACCTTGAGAGCATTGAATATTGCTGACTCTCATACTTCTCAATCATACTCAAAGTCAAATTTTTGACCCTCAACGACTGACACTTTGAAATCTTAACCTGAAATTCAACATTGATAGTGTCCCAAAACCTATTCAATGACCACTTAGGGTCTTCCCTAAACATCTCAACACATTGCTTGGCCAACCAAGCTAAAGAGACAAGCAAACTCTTAAAGTCTTTTCTGCAACTATAGGTGAGCTCAGCAGATTTTATCTGCACTGTCTCCTCCCTTTTGTGCATAGAGGTCCACGGTCTCCATGGGTAACACTTCTTACACACATCCCCATCATTTGATTTAGAGTCACTATACAACTCACTTAAGGTAGCACTATTTGAGTCCCTTCCTTCTTTTACAATTACATTAATATTCTCCCAGACATTTTTATTAGTGTATTTCTCAACAAATGGATCATTAACACTTGCTCTGTCTCCTTCATCTTTAAAGCCATACTCATTATCAATAAAATTAGAATTAAGAGTCATCGTCGTTCTCAGCCCCAACCCCTCTCTTTGCCCCACCAGCAGCCTTGTTAGCCCTTTTTTGCCCACTTTCTACTCTTTTAGCCCCATTGTCAACCCTTTTAGCTCTTTCAACCCCACTCTTAGCCCTTTTATTCCTCTCACCCCACTCTCAGTCCTCACTTCAGTCCTCTTTACCCCACTCTAAACCATTTTATCTCCATTTTTAGCTTTCTCAACCTCACTTTGTGCTCTATAAATCGTGCCAACCCTCTCTTTTTCATCCTATTCCTATTTTAATAATTCAATTACCATATATGACTTGTAATTTGAGTTGTCACTGCACTAAAACTCTTGAGCTACATCATTATTGGTCTTCTCATGCAATATATATTGTTACAACTCCACTTGATCCAATTTGTGCATCATATCTAATACATCTTTATCAGACTCCATTTTTCTTAATCTGTCACCTAATCCCTTGCCTTCTTTAGTCCAATAGCAAATCATAAACCTACTGTGCCCCAAAGCCTATATCATGTCATCTATATCTAATAAAGATATATGGTTTACACTACACCAGTCAAAGTGATCAACTTCCACCCATAATATATCATTTTACTCGTAAAATCAGCAATGCATCCTTTATGGTGGTGCTCAATATTGAAAAGTTATTTTTTGTTTACCCCTCACATTTATAAAAAAAATATTACACAATTTAATTAACTTAAAAAAAAAACTAATGAACAATGTTATTTGACCAATCATTTATGCATTGCAAACGAAGTCAATGGACTCACTCAAATATTAGAAAAAGGTATTTGACCAATCTACAAACTCACACAGAACAATGTACTAGACATGAAGTCACTTATTGTATGTAAATTAAATTCACAAAAATAGCTACTAAACATTTAATACACTCTACCTTATGCTCACTCAAATATCATAAAATAGCACATTGGTCATTGTTTTTGTCACACATGCAAAAAATGAGCTCCAACTCATCATACATGACGAAGAGTCATTTAAATGGGACAGAAAGAAGGATTCTACAAAAAAAAAAAAAAAAAAAAAAAAAATATAGTTGAGTGATCTTAGTGCATAAAAGTAAATTTTAGTGGTATAAAAAAGTTTAGTTAAAAGTTTAGTGACAACAGGTGTATTTTACCCTACCCATTCTTCATGTTCAAATTGACATTTCTATATTCCAATTAGGTTTCTCTTTCGAAGTTCTGAGAATAACAATCCACTTTTAGTGGCGAGATATTGGAAATGTTTCCCAGCATGCAAGTCTCAAATACTAATTTCTTTCTTATTTTAGCTATAATTCTTGCATACCAAGTGTGACCTTGCTTGTTGGTGCATGATCTATTCTTATTGTGCTAGCACGAGTCCTCTCCACTACGAATATGGTTTGTTTGCATTCATAGAGTCCAACATTGACTTGTGTAATGCTCTTGAACCCAATTCTAGTGAGGTATTGTCCACCTTGACCCACTAGTCTCACGAGTTTGTTTAATGAAAGATGTTTCACATAGTTGGAGTCCAAACCATCCTTATAAGTCCAAAATCTCCTTAATACACATTTAATGTAAGACCGTGACAGGTTCTCCCATCCAATCTCTTATGTCCTCGTTAAAGTGATCTCCTAGTACACATATAATGTGAGGCCGTGAAACTTTTTTATTTGATCTCTGACGTCCTTGTTAGAGTGGCATGTAGGATCCACTCACACGATAGTATCCTCAATGTGGATCCACTTACATGATAGTAACTTAAGGGTAACTTTGATACCAAATGTAACCGTTTTAGGCCTAACTCTGGTGAGATATTATCCGCTTTAGCCTATTGACCTAACATGTTTGTCCTATAAAAGGTGCCTCACATAGTTGGAGTTCAAACCATCCTTATAAGTCCAAGATCTCCCTAATACACACATGATGTGGGACTGTGACAACTTGTTATGTTTGTATTAGGTGAGTTTTATTTTAGCTTATTAAAAGATTTATTAGCCTACATAAATAACAACTAAATGTATCCCACATGATTTATTTTACATCCTTTCTCCAACTTACCATAAAATTTGAATTTTTAAGTGTCATAAAGTATGATGAAGGAGATGAGCCAAAGAAAAATTCACCTCGCGTTGGATTAGGCTCAAGTTAACTAAATTTTTTGTGTAATAACCATTTGGAAGGGTAAAGAAAGTGATTTATCCTTCAAGGGAAGATTAGTGGAAGTGACTCGAGTGTAATTAAACTTGATTTTAACGCTTTGAATCATTGGATGATCACTAATCCATGCCACCCTGCACATGCAAAAAAAAAAAAAAAAAAAAAAAAAATTCCAAATAAATGCCACTTAGTTTTCACAAGGAAAGGTGTTCATTACCATTTATAAACCTAAATTTTCTATTTCAACATTAGGCCAATAAAAAAACTTAAATTAAATGGAACATTCAAGCCATTCAACCCTCATCATATCATACAGACTAATTTCTCAAAAAAATTAGCATATATTTGCGCAACAAAACAACGTCAACATCCATAAATTCTTGCTGACAAGAAGTAAGAAAAAATATCAAACCTAAATCCCTCATGCATTGTAATTTTTTAAAAAATATTAAGAATTATTTTATCAGAATTCTTATGCACTCTATAATTTATATTTGGTGGATTGTAGCACATGTTTCATAAAAATATTTAAAATAGGAAAGTGAAATTTCCCCAGTGATAATACAAACAAACAAATGGTAACGCATGTAATGTGCTGAGTTTGGGTTTTGGAAGAGGTGTGTCTCTTTCCCAAGGGGTTACCTATTTTATATATTTGATATTGCGTTTGTATTCACATTTATTTATTTATTTATTTTTATTTGGTCTACTATAAGTGCTTCCCTCCACATCTATATCCGAACCAAATTCCCTCCTTCCTTCCCTCGTTTTCTGCTCTCTCTCTCTCTCTCTCTTCCCGCTTTTTCCAGTCGTCTCCTCCGGAGCCCAGATCTCACCCAACCTGCCTCTACTCTCAGCTCTGTGTTACCTGCGATTATTTCGGATTCATCTCTCTGCAAACCCTTCGAAAACCCCCAAACCCCACGAGGAAATTCGATCACAGACCGTTGATTTTTGGTCTCGTGCTTGGTCTTTATCTCCGATGTCCAATTCACGAGCTCCGAATCGAACTGCGCCGTTCTCTGAGCATGCTCACTTGCAGTCTTTGAAGCGGCAGCTTCCCTTCTCGGCTATGAAGCCGCCGTTTGTCCCTTCTCCTGGGGATTATCACCGCTTTTCCTCCATCGAGCAGCGGCATCAGGATGCTGAGGCTATCGTTGTTAAATCTCCTGTGAGTGTCTTAATTTTATTTTTTGGGTGTGTTTGTGCTTTGGAGCTTGCTGTGCGGATTTGTGCATTGGATAATTGTTCTGAGATCTGCTTGGTTCGACTATTGAAATTCATTTTTGTGGTTTAGCAAAGAGGGGTTAATTTTCCGAATTTCATTTGATTTTAAAATTTTTATGCTACTAAGGGGAATTTAGCATCTGGATTGGGCGAGGTTTCCGTTTTGTTGAGTTAAACATTGGTGGCGGTTTTTTTTTTTTTTTTGGCCCAGTTGGTGTATTTAAGATTCTTTTATAAGTCACGCAGTTACTGTAAAATGTGAACTTGAATATGATGTTCTTTCGCTGATTGATTTGTGTAACTGTCATTTCAAACCATGATGCTAATGGATCAGTACCCAATGCTTTGAAAATTTGTTTCTCCTCTAACATTCTGATCTCTTCCTACCCTCATAGTATTAATCTCTTTTTATTGATGTATTTGGAGTGCAAATAACAGCATGAATGGTATCTTGAGCAAGACATAACTACTATAATATTGAATTATAATTTTTTTAAGTGCTGCAGTTGTTATTTTGACTCTGGATTTGAATCCTTGGAATACTGATTTCTGCACGAAATCTTGCTCTAATTTTGACTGATTGGGTTCATATTAAAGCTGAATTCTCTGGATGATTCCTATTAAAAGTAAAACTGATATTTGTGTGTTGAGATCGTTGTCCATATCCATATGTCTTGTCTGAGCGTTCAATATCGTTTCCATTCCCTTTAGTTTTCTGTTGCCACTGAATTTCCTTCCTTTTGTTGACAGATATTTTCACAGGAAACTCCTCAAATGTATTGATGGGAATGTCTAAAATATCTTTGAACCTTGTGTCATTATGAATTAGTGTCCTTGATACGCCAGCATTAATGCCATTGTTAGCATGCTGATATGTTGATTAACATTTGTTCACTTTAGTTTTTGGAGGATTTATCATGGGTACTTGCTCCTTCTTATTTAATACATCAATATATCAATGAAGTTCAGGACAATGCATGGATCAAGAGTTTCATTTAATATATGGCCCTTGGGAAATAGTAGAAGAACTAACTCCACCCCACAATGGATGATTGGTGGAATTTTTTCAACTAGGAAAGAGAGAGAGAGAAAGCTAGCTATATCTATGCATAGTTTTATTAGCCCAGAAAAATCATATGCCCTAAGAGATTCAGTATGATGAGTTATGGTTTGAAAGTTGTTTAAAAGCCTTAAATTGATGTACTGACATATGTGACAGAAGTCTGCATACCAATGAAACACTTGTGGGAGAAATAAAATTTCATATGCTCACAACAGGTTAAGTTTGAGTCAAAATCCTTTGGCATTGGTTTCAGATGAGTTTCTTGGTGTATTGAAGTATATATATGAGGTCCAGTGACGTATATTTTTTGCTGGCGACATTTCTTAATTAGTGAAGCTTAATGAGGGATAACTAGTGGGTGTTTGGTTGGATGCAAAATATTTTTCAAAAAAAAGGTAAAAAAAAATATTTTCTCTGGGAAAAAAATATATATATATGTGTGTGTGTGTGTGTGTGTGTGTGTATGTATGTAAAAAATTACATACTTCCTCTTGGATTTCTCCCTCAACCAAACAGGGCCTTAATTTTTGAGTGTTTTAGAAGGATTATATTTTAAGATAATCAAATTATGGTTTAATATTTGGAATTGGAAAACAATTTTGTAACACATACATTTGTTTGGCTGTGGGATACTCAGTGTGACTTTTTAAAATTTTGGTTCCATAATCTGTATGAACAGGTAAATAAAGAATATTTTGTTCAATTTGTTCCTCTTTAAAGCAAGGATGTGGTGGTTAAAGTAGAGAGGTGGGGTTGCAGAGTTATTTGATTAGCACAAACCAATTAACTTAGGTGAAAAAAGTTATGAAACGGCTGTGTAATGCCATAATGTTTGGCAGCCTTGAAATCAGCATAGGATGAGTATGGCCTATTATTGATGAGTGGTTCTATGGAAAAAATGACCATTTGAATTGGATTTTGAATATTTTGATAAACATGATTTGAGTCCAAACTGAAATTAGCCTTAAAAAAGGGTTCTTATGTGATGTAATGTTAATATGTACTTGGGTTGCCTTGCATTAGTGTGATGTAACTATTGATATTTTGTTTGCTGGTTAACAGGTCCTTCCATAGCCAGTGTCAAATTTATTTATTTATTTTTTCTTGTTAAGAATCTTAATGCTCATAAGAAAGCATTAGTTGCAGTAATATAATAAAAAAACACAATAAGTTACGGCCAAAATAATGTGTTTCAGGTGGTACTTTGTTAGAGTACTAACACAATAGTAATAGTACCCTCACTAAGCAATTCCATTGCATGCCACATGACATGGTAATATAGTAATAATTGTTAAAAGTGGCTGCTTGTATAGTTATCCTGCATTTGAGTGCATGGAGTTTGGATTTTGGATTTGAATGTGTGGATTTGGACAAAATATAGTATAAAATTGTATTGAGTTTCTTTTAATTCTACACAAATCCAAATGCAAGACCCAAAATCTATACTCCCAAACATAACTATTAGATTACCACTTTACCTAAAAACTTAAGCTATTGTGTTGTGGGCCAACCATGTGTATCAAGCTTTTAACACTCCCTTGCACGTGCAACCCGATAGCACATGGAGAGGTAAATGAACGATAAATAACACCGATTACATGGAATACAATAATTTTTAATAAAAGTGGACAACAAGATTAGAATCCAGGACCCCTTTGTAACCAACTTTGATTCCATGTTAGATTACTACTTCACCTAAAAGTTTAAGGTATTTGGTTGTGGGCCAATGATGTATATCAAGCTTTAACAATAACCTTAGTATTTATTTATTTTTCTGTAAAGGAAAATTTATTGAGAAGGCATCAAAGGGATGCAAGCCCAAGTACAGGAAATCAACCACCCTGAGGGGTGTCACAAAAATAAAAAATTACACTATACTAAATTGCTACTAGTCCACTATGCCGACTAGTAAACCACTGCTCTTTGCTGATCTGAAGCGTTGAGTTGAATTTTTAAACACTCTCTTGCTCTTCTCTTTCCAAAAACACCAGAAAATTGTGATAGGAATGAAAGACAAAGCCTTTCTCTTTTCCTTTGTTGGTCAAATCCTTCTCCAGGCCCAGAGCTCTCCTTCTGCAGAGGTGGCAGTAAATTGTCTGATCTTAATCAGAGCCATATTCCGAAGATTTCTGGTCCAGGGACAATGAGGAAGGATGTGCTCAATTGATTTTGCATCAGCCATGCAAAGGGGGCATCTGTTGGCGGCGAAGAGCTCCTTTTTCTACAAGTTGTCCAGGGTCAAGATCTTACCGTGCGTTGCTTCCCAAGTAAAAAAGACAACCTTTGTAGGGGTAGCTGTCTTCCAAATCTGTGATCAAGGGGAGTAAGTGCAGTTTAACTCCAAAAGAAAAAGTCTCCTCTAGAAGAATCTAACAGTGAAGACCTCCCTTCTTATGTTTTAATTATGTGGGGGTATTTTTGTTCTAAGTAAATATTTTGCTTAAATAGACGCAAGGTCTAGAGAGTATGCGATTAAGCTTTCTAGCCAATTACTTGTTCTCATCTTTTCTCTCCTCTTATCTCATCTTTTCTTCTCCTTCACCTTCCTTTAACCCTAGTCTGATTATTCCTAGGCTTATCAACTAGTTTGTTCAAGAGTTGCTTATCGATGATATGTTAGTTTTATGGCTATGGAGTAGCATGGAACCAAGAATTGCTGTCAATGTGATGTTTCATAGGGCTGCTAACACTGTTTGAGATAATTTCACGAGATCTTCTCACAAGACCAGAATCAAACTGGATTATTTGACCAGTATGAGAAATTCTTAAAATTTGATCAAGAGAATAGGTGCATTAGTAAGAATTACTGTTCTCCAAGGGGCATGTTGGAGGAATTTAAGGCCTGACAATCAATAACTATTAATTTTGAGTTGATTAAGAAGCAACGAGCGGAATTATTGGCTGCCACGTTCCTGTATAGGTTGGGTCCAAGTGGATTGTTCTCTTTGAATGAAGTGTATGCTACAATCCAATGAGTTACTGAAGGTGGTCTGACTCTTCTTTCTTAAGCTTTTCCTAGAGAGTGTTCAGCCATGATTAAGGCTTTTCTAACCTTTGTAAAGGTAGATCATACTATTGATTGCTATTGGGATCTCTTCAGGAAACCAGCTTGGGCCCACGACTCATTTGTTGATGGTGATTCGTGGACCCTTCTAGCATTCCTGGCCACTCAATTGGAGGGATGGGTACATCATCTTTCCTGTCTTGAACTCTTGATAGGAATATAACAATACTTTCATTATGGTCCAACAACTCCAAGCTCAGCCATCTACATCTATTGATGTTGTAGACCTTAAGGTACCACAATGCTTCTAGCCTCTTTGTCCTCTGCTTTATGGATTATTCGTTTTGGTGCCTCATTCCACATGACATGCAGACCTAATTTGTTAGTCCTTGAAAGCTAGTACTTTATATTTTAAAGTTTTGTTTGTGGCTGCATTCTCTCTTTTCCTTGTATTCTTCTTTCATTTGTATTATATGCGCATAAGTTTTCCTTGAATTTGTTTTGTGTGAGTCACATGATAGAGTAACCTTTGTTGATTCTCATCCTATTATTCAGTATCTCTGGGTGAAGAAGAGGATTGGTGGATGGCTTGAGAAGGACGGGCTATGTTCCTTTGATGGTGTTGATGGTAGCTTTAACTCTTATACGCCATCTTCATCTTCCTCTCATAATGTTTCTTTAGATTAGTGGCATGCTCGATTGTGACTTAAATGTTTTTAAAAGCTATAAAAAAGTTTTTTCTTTATTCAAGTCTTTTTTATTGTGATCCAATTTGTCAGTTTGAAAACCACATTCGTTCCTCCTTTTGTTCTAGAAATATATGTCATTTTAAGTCATTGTTTCACTTGTGCATTCAACTACTTTGGCTTTGAATAGGGTAAAAAAGGTGGATGGTATTATGTGTCCTTTATGGATGTTTTTTCTTGTATGACCTGTTTGTATCTATTAAATGATAGATTTGAACTTTTTAATGTATTCATCCAATTTTATCATGAAATAAAAAATCAATTTGGTGTTGGTATTCAAAATTTTTGATTTGACAATGCTCTTGAATGTATTCAAAATCAGATTCAGTCCTCTTGTTTGGATGAATGGATTATTCATCAAACATTTTGTCTGCATACTCCTGAGCAGAATGGAGTTGCTAAAAAGAAGAAATAGACATTTAGTTGAAATAGCACAATCCTTGATTTTTCATATGCATGTTTCCAAAATTCTTTGGACTGGTGTTGTTCTTAGAACCAGACGCACTCTACTGTCCTTGGGTGAGACAAATTCCCTTATTAACAGTGCACCCTGATGCTCCCATGTTTCTTGTTGTGCCACATGTTTTTGGGTGCACATATTTTGTTCAAGTTAGTGCGTCTTTGTTGGTTATTCTTGAACCTAGAAAGTAAGTGTTGTGATCCTCAAACGTTTATTGGCTTGTCATTCTTGTATCCTTTATTTCTTGTCTATTTCTAGAGTTCTTGTGAGGGTAGCAAGTAATATTGTAAAAATCATGAGAGGTTTTCTTTTGTCGGGTTTGGGGAGTAAAAGTATCATTTGGTTAGTTCGGAGGTTATTTGTAGGTCTACAAAAGAGGGGAGGTTTGGTTCTTGGTAAGTTGGTGTCTTTGAACATTGCTTTAATGGGTAAATGGTTGTGACATTTTCCTATAGAAGAGTCTTCCCTTTTGCAGGAAGTAATTAAAAGTAAATATGGCTTTCAAGGTAATGGTTGGGATTCTAATTTGTGGTGGAGATGTTCCTGTGCAAGTCCTTGGAAGGGTATTTCATAGTTATATCCTCCTTTTATTCCTTATACTATTTATGGGAAATAGGTACTGCAATTGGTTTTGGGAAGACATTTGGGTGGGGAATTCTTTGCTTTGCACATCTTTTCCTCGTTTGTATATACTGCCCTCTTTGCACAATGATTTATATCTTCTTCTTTTATTGCAAATGGGTAGGGATTCTTGAGTTCTCCATTTTTGTAGGGATCTTAATGATAGGGAGGTGCTGGGGCTTGCAGCCTCCTTATTAAGTTTGTCAGAGGGTAGTCTTCTTTTTGATAGACGGACCATTGTTTGTGGATTCGTGATTCTTTATGGGAGTACTCTTATCGATCTTTCTCTCTTTATTCTTCTTCTTCTTCTTCTTCTTTAGGAGGCCTTTTAAAGCTTTATCTCTTGATGTTTGTTCTCTTTGTTTTGAAAGTTCCGTCTTGCACCTGTTCCTTCATTGCTCCTTTCCACGGGCATCGAATAATCTTTTTGGTTTATTCGGAGAGAGTTGGGTGTGTTCCAGAGTTGATGGAGGATTTTTTGGCTATATTATTTTAGGTTTTGGGAGGGGTAAAGATGGCTTGGTGTTGTGGGAGTGTGCGATTTTTGCAGTTTTGTGAGATTTTGTTGGAGTGGAATGCTCAAATTTTCATGCTCAGAGGTTCTCTTTGACTATGACTTGGAATAGGATTCAGTATATGGCCTCATTGTGGGCTTTCACAGCAGGATGTTTTAGAGGTGTTTCTTTTTGAGATTTGCAGCAAGATTGGCTGGCTGTACTGTTTTGATACACACACACACACACACACACACATACATATGCATATATATATATATATATATATATATATATTGTTCTTTTATCTTCTAAAAAGAAACTTTTATGCTCGTTGTTGTACTTCTTGTTCTCCTTAATAAATCTCTTCTTTTTTGATCAAAAGGATAAAAACAAATGTTCAAAATTGTAAAAACATTGTCAGTGCATACGTGACAACCCCCCCCCCCCCCCCCCCTTTTTTTTTTTTTTTGAGGGAACACCATATTTCCTAGTGCTATGTGTTCATTGGATGAGTCTATTCTTTGTCAATCAGCTACTAGTGGGTTTCTCTCTTATGTCAACTTGTTCCTACCCTCATTCCTTTAGAGATACTTAAATCATTCTTCCCTGTATGCTGGTTATTGCTCTTCAGAAACTATTGAACATATTTGTCATAAAAAAAAGACCCAACACCGCTACCCTATGTAGTCACCTTGTTAGCCCTTTACTATTTTGGATCTTGAAGATTCGTCTTAGCTGGACTTGGGTTTACGTATTGCTCATTGGAAAGGTACCAGAACTTGTACTCAGAAGTCCTTGGTTGCTTATCCTATGATCAATTAAGTTTCAGACTTTTCAGTACTAATCTTCCTTCTATTGTGTGTTCTTTTGCCATGTCTATTTCCTTTTGTTTCTTTCTTCATCACATACTGAGGAACTTGCTAATTCTGGGTGGAAATATGCAGTGGATGTAGAACTGGAGGCCTTAACTTCTTGAGGGAAGTGATAATTGGTGGATTTTCCTTCTAGTAAGGAGTTGGTTAAGTGGTCTCTTCTTAATGGTTCTATCAAAAGTCTTAAATCTCATTTGGTGCCAAGGGACATACTCAAATGTATGGTGCTGATTATTTTGAGACATGCTCAAACATGGTGTTGATAATTTTGAGATCTTTTATCTAGTTGCCTGATTGAATTTTGTTTATGTTTTGATCTCATGATTGTTAATTTTGATTGGCCCTTGTACCAGCTAGATGTTAAGAATGTTTCTCATATGGAATATGGAGGAAGAGGTATACATGGAGCAACTTCAGGTTATGTTGGTCTGTGGGAGAGTGGCAAGGCTTGTAAATTGCCTGAGGCAATTTATGGCCTTAAGTAGTCTCCTAGGGTTTGGTTTGACAAATTTAGTATGGTGGTTTCAAACTTTGGCTCTGTACCGTGCTTTGCTATGATGATTTTCTCTTTGTTAAGACAAGGGAGACATATGTTGCTTTGGGTGGTTTACCCTGATAATTCATTGTTACTTCAGCTGGACTGCAGAGGCTAAATATTGGATTCAGCAGAAATTTCAAATCAAGGACCTGCGATTGTAGGGTGTAACAAAGGCTTAAACTTGTCTTGGCAAAATTATACTATAGACTAGCTAAATGAGACTGATATGTTAGGAGCTGAACTGGTTGATACTCCTGTGGATCTGAACATGAAGTTGTCTAAGGATGGCGGACCTAATTTTGAAGACAAATGTCAATACAAAAAGTTAGTTCGGAAAGTGATTTATTTGACTGCCACTAGACCTGACATATCCTTTGCTACTGGGGTGGTTAGTCTGTTTATGAAGAATCTTAAGTAGGTGCACTGGGGCAGTAATTATAACACTTGTCGGTATATCAAGAGGTCTCTTAGAAAAAGGGTTGGTATATAGGTGTGATAACTTGATATTGTGGGGTAGTCTAATGAAGATTGAAGGTCTACTATTGGATATTATATATTTATGGATAGTAATCTTGCTACCTAGGTTTGCAAGAATTACATGAAGAAGTGAGATCTAGTGTGAAGTGGAGTACTGAGCTATGGCACATAGCCACATACAGACGAGTTAGTATGGTTGAAGTCCCTTTTGTTGAAGGTGTTTTTTTTTTTTTTTTTTTGGGGGGTGGTGGGGGCAGGGAGGTAAGTGGAGTACCGAGCTTGGCACATAGCCACATACAAACAAGTTAGTATGGTTGAAGCCCCTTTTGTTTAAGATGTTCATTTTTTTTTCTTTTTTTTTTTTGGGGGGGGGGGGGGGGTAACATATATATTTTGTGATTATTAGGTTGCTATCTACATTTGAGAGGACTGAGGACGTTGAAGTTGACTATCACTTTATGCCTTGATGAAGGTTGTTGGCAGAGGATTTCAGAAGTCTTCTGATCATCTATGAGATTTATTTGCAGAGGCCTTATTGAAACCTGCCTTGTCTAATTGTTGTAACAAACTGAGGTTAGGTGATATGATATATCTATACATCTTCAGCTGGAGAGTGTTGAAGTGGCTGCAAGTCAGGCTGGGATACTTATGGTATTAATGTTTTCACTTTTCACTGTGTTGGGAGTAATTTTTCATTAGGAAATATTTTAATTAAACTGAAGAGTGTGATTAGACTCTGTGACCGACTACTTGCTCTCATCTTTTCTCTCCTCTCTTTTCATCTTCTCCTTCTTCTTCCTTTAATACCAATCTGGTTCTTCCTTTGCTAATAAACTAGTGAGGTTTGTAGTAGTACTAACCCAATAGAGTGGAGATCATGTCACAAGTTCACAACTGACATACTGTCTACTGTGGCATTGTATGCTTTGGTCCATTGGACCTCACTGTTTTGTTGCTTGAGGCATGTTGACAGGTTGGTTTCCAAAATCCAAATCCCCATTGACATTATAGGAACTGTATATAAGGTGCCGTCACCCTTACCCACAGACACATTACAGACCCTCACACACCTAGAATTTTTCTGTTTGCAGCTTCCCACATTGCAGACCCTCACATACCTAGAATTTTTCCGTTTGCAACTTCCCAACCTAGAACTCCCATTGTTAAAGTGGAGGATGAAGGTTAACCAGCTTTTGCCTGCTTTTCCTCAAACCTCAATCTACAAGTTGGGCCTGGCTCTAATGCCATTATGCACATCCTAGCTTTGATTTGTCAAGGTATTATGTTTAGGTGATTGGGACTAAGAGTCTTTGTCTCATGAGGCATTTTGATTGGTTGGTTCCAAACCATGTGTATATCGTGCAGGAAGCTAGGAACTCTCCCTTTGGAACATACCTCACTCTTTGGCATGCACAAAGTTACTTGTGGCTTCCTAAGTTATTATTCCCACTGTGAGATGGGTACTAGAGGTTTTGACCAATATACACACTCAAAACTTAATGTGACAATGCGTACTTGAAGACCTGACTAAATAGGCAGAAACTGTGTACCTTGTTTAATTTAGTATTAGTTGTGACATTATATAAGATGTATGCTGATGCAAAAGAGGTAAAATGTGTAGATTATTGATCCATCTTGCAGCTACTCTCATTTTAAGTGAGCTGAGTGTGTCCTCACGTCATTTTTCATTTCCTGGTGGTTCATGGCTATATTCTAATGAAAAGGTTAAAACTACTTGATATTATTATGGAATGTTGTATGTATGTATTTACATATAATTGTTGCCCCTTGGTTTCTGTTGGCCAAGGTGTGGCAGCAATCATTTTGCGTAGCAGAAGTACAGGGTGTTGGTCAAGTCGCAGTTGAAACATGGCACTTGGGCTGTGGTAGTTGAAAGGATTTGGGTAACTATTAGCTACAGATGTTGGTGTAGTGAAAGGCACTTGGTCCTACATTGGTTCAAGTCCACTTCGTTGTTGCTAGCATCAGCAGGCAGTTGTTTTGGGGGAGATTGTTGGCCAAGGTTTGCAGCTATTGGCCTGTCTGGCATAGGCCCACCATCCATGTGCAGGTCAATTTATAGTTGAAATGTGGTGCTCGTGTTGCCGTAGTTTAAAGGATTTGAGTAGCAACTATCAGCTATAGCTTTTGATGCTCTCGGTCTTACAGTTTGTCTGCACACTAGCTCTCGCAAAGAATTACCAATGTTTTTTTTCCAAGTACAATTTAGCTTCTGAGTTTTACATCTGTTGATAATAGGGATGGTTTCTCTTTGACACTTGAGAAGATAATTAGATGTGATAAGATGCTGAATTACTTTTCTCCTTCATAGAATTGTTTTGTAGATGAAAAACATGACATTTTCTGTATTAAAGAGAGTTGTTTTTTTCTGTGTGGGGAGGTGGGCTTTTGAGGATTTTTTTTTATTTTTATCATGGATGTAAATGTATTGACCAAAATGGATATTTACAGATGTTTCTGGGCATACCCAGGGAAAGGGAGACCAACTCTCCACAAACAAAAACTAGCAATTGCACAAAACCTGGGCATATCCCGGGCCAAAAAGGCTTTGCAAAGCAATAACTCTATAAACCTATCAACGAAACAAATGCAAGACTCAGGAACCAAGTCTCCTCAAACAAATCAAGGCAATACACAATGGATTCTCTTTGGCTGCTGTTTCTCTATTTTAGTTTCTTTTCCTTTGTGAGGCGTTGATGCTTCATCATTTTCACTCAATGCATCTTATTGTTATTGAAAGCAGTGTTTTGTTAAGGCTGGCAACTAATGCTTCAAAATAATTGGTTGCTTTTGTAATATTCCCCATAGGTACTTCTTGTAAAAGGAAACCTTTATGGTGCTTATGCCTGAGGTTTGTACCAAGGGGCAGTTCAAGCTGAACAGGTCCAGGCTTGGCATTTGTGATTCTTGGCCCATTTGCCATGAGGCTTATAAATGTGCCCTCTTCAGACCTGGAGGCTTGTTCTAATTCTTAAGTTCTTCCATTTACAGCAACCAATGGCATATTTTTTAACCCATTTGTAGTCATTATTTTGGTTGATTTTCATGAAACAATGCAATGATGTGTTTCCTCGTAGTGCACAAAATATTAGCATCTATTATTTGCTTTTTCTATGTTCTTATATTTCTCATCCTTATTTAACGTAGGCAGTTTGGGATGTGGCATTCACTATTTGTCTCTTAAAAGCCTCTTTTTCCTTGTTCGTGGTTGGATCATGGATCTCACATTTGGAAGTCCTACCGCTTTGATTCATACCTTTAACTGGTGGTTGTACCTTGGATTCCTCTGATTCTATGGATCATTCCTATGTGCATGAAACTCCTTCAATGGGGTTGGAAGGGTACTATTTTTTGTGAAGGTTTTATTAAGAAAGCAGAAAATGATCAGATTACAGAGATGGGGCTCTTGGGATTAAAGTAGATGGTATTTTGCCTAATTCTGCCTTCTTAGATGAGGACATTAGTAAAAAGAAATACTGTAGCTCAATATCTCTGGGATACTATAGGCTTGCAGTTGTTGGCTCTAGGAGGAGAGGAAGTTAGGATAGATTGTGGAGAGAGTAAGGTGAAACATGGATGACATGGGTAACCAATTAACATGTTATATATATTTATGATGGGTAATTGGCTTTTTGATTTAGTGACGCTGGAATTTTTTATTTTATTTTTTCCTTTGGTTTTACTTTTTGAGGACTTCTTGTCCCTTTTGATTGTATTTCTTTTTTCCTTAATTAATTTCTTTTGTTGTCTGGGAAAAAAAAGTGTACCTTTGACAGGTATGATCAATTGTCCTATTGTTTCTTCAATTCTCCATGTTTTGTTGTGGTTTAGTGGCTGTTATTGGTTTTTGGAAAAACTTTCTGTGGAATGATTCTCAATTTTCATCTAATGCTTTTGTATGAAAATAGCACTTTTGAAGGATCCTTGATAAAATTCGCCTGTCAAGTCATACTACTCACACTATACAGCAAATTGTTGATTGATAGGCTTGGCTTTTTAAAAGAGTTTGTGTTATGATTACTTTTATGATTTTTTTTTTCATGGGCTATCTTTCAAGAGATTAATTCATTGAAAAAAAGAGTTGGTGAAAAAAATTTAGACTTTCTTTGATGATGGAATAATAAAAGAACCGGCCACTTATATTTCACTCTCCAATTGATTTTACATATGTTGGCATTTTAATTATGGATACACATGGGTTTTGGCATTCTATAGTGCCATTTTGGGTCATCAATAACCTACTTTTATTATGTGGGAACATAATATAAGCATTTACTTTGTCATATTTTTCCTGTTGCTGAATGGTTACCTGTTTCCATTAATTTTCTATTTTTAGTTTGCTAGGAAGATTGATGAGTTATTTACATCATAATGGCACTATTGTTACCATACCTAGTTATGTTGCAGCTTTTGCTTTTGGGTTTTGTTCTGATTTTTGCTTAATGGCCTCGTGTTCTACAAGATGCTTTGAGCCCTTATTTTTTTGCATTAGTGATGGATGAACTTATTAGGAGTGTCCAAAATGAGTTTCCATGGTTTATGTTGTTTGCATATGATATTGTCTTGATTGATGAAACTATAGTGCAGTAAGTTAGAATTATGGAGATAATTTTTAGTAATTAGGATAAGTAGAAGTAAAATGGAATAAATGAAATGTACTTTTAGACATGGTAGGAGGAATATTGGAGAAAAGATTAGACTTGACAAGAAAGCAATAGCACTTGTAGAATTCTATACCTTGGATCTATTATGCAAGCTGAAGGGGAAATGAAAAAAGATGTAATACATAGAGCTGAAGTAGGTTGAGTAAATTGGAGAAGTGCTTTGGGCGTGTTGTGTGATTGTAGAGTACCCTTAAAATTTAAAGGGAGGTTCTATAGGATGGTTATAAGATTTGCTATGCTATAAAATCAGAATGTTGGGCAAATAAATAACAACATATCTAAAAAAGTAAAAGTTGTTGATGAGAATGCTAAGGTGGATGAATGGTATAATGTTAAAAGATAAATTAAGGAATGAACTATTTGCGGTAGGTTAAACATAGCGCGCATGTACAAAATAAGATAAAGGAGGGGCGACTGAGATGGTTTAGGTAGGCCTAATAGTGGACCAAAGAGTGAGCTAGTTATTGATAGTGTCAGTGTAAGGGGTAGAGGAGACCTAAAATAACCTGGAGTGAGATAGTTAGGATTTAACAACTCTCAAATTGTTGGAGGAAATTGCCCAAGATCATATAAGTTGGTGAACAAGGATTCATGTTCCTGACCCCACCTTATGCACTTAAGGCTTTGTTTGTTATTGTTGTAATTTTTCTAAATCTTTAGTTGGGGGAATACCTCAATTTTTGGGTTTTATTCTATTTCCGAAGTTAATGTTGCTTTTCAATCATATGATTAAGTCTGCCAGCACAAATTGCTAATTGTTATTTTGGAAAATTAATTGTTTTTATTAGCAATTAAAACGGAAGAATGAAGCAGCAGATTGTGAAGTTGAGTCAAGTGAGTGGACCACCTGTCCTGGATATGTTGAAGTGGTTAACAGCCCTGTCCAGACCCCTATATCAGGAAAAGTAGGAAAGACACAGAAAAGGATTACAAAGTGCAGTAGATCAGGTCCTCAGACTCCCGCATCTCATGTTGGTGAGTATACCAATTAGATTTTATTATGTTGGATACTCATGTTTTACAAATCTGTAGTGTATCTTAATGAGAATTTGGTTAATGGAAAAACTATGAACGATTGGTGCAACCAAGATCTTAAATTTTGATTAAGACTAAAATTTTCGAAGCTTTGGAAGTACGAAAATTTCTATTTCAATTTCGATTTCAACTTTAGAGATGATGGAAATTACCAGTAAAGCATGGAATTCTTTTATGAAACTTTAGAAATGGTTAATATATATGATAATCCAAGTTTTAGAACTAATACATTACAGATTAACTACATCAATTGTAGGTAGCTGTAATATATCATTTGAAAACATATTTAGTTAATATAAATGAAATTCACAAATCAATTAAATATTAATTTCTTATAACAAAAGAAGATGATTTCATTGAGGAAGAAAGAAGGTACAAAAAGGCAATTGAATATTATTTATTATACAAGTAAAGATAATTTAGACATAAATGGTTAGATAAAATTAAAAGCCCTTTAATGATGTTTGCTTTCAATAAAAAAATAAGACAAATTAAGAGAGAAATTTCACTATGTTTAAATCTCACATTTGAATTCCAAGGAACTTTCATTCGATAGTTATAATTTCGACCAATTTCACTAAAATTTTGGATAATACGATGAAATAAATTCAAGACTGGGTGCAACCATATTTTTTATGAACATCTAACACAACCTCCTCCCCCCTTCCCCCCCAGGCCCACCCCACCTCCCCGCCCCCAACCGAAATTAAGCATGCACCCAATTGATTATAAGGAATATAAATTTAGGGGTAACTAAATTCTTTCCATGAATTTGCAGGTTCTCCTTTGGGCAACAATGCAACAGCAGTTGGTCCCTGTCGTTATGATAGTTCACTTGGTAACTGACTAATTGCTCGTGCCCTTTTTGTAGTATTTGATTTTCTTTATAAGTTGTAGTGGGTCCTTTTTGTTTTGCTTTTGACTGGTGAGCTTGTGAAATAATGACAAAACACATTGTGGAAGAGTAAGTGAACCCTACTGTGAATCTGTGATTCTCATGCAGGTCTTTTGACAAAGAAGTTCATTAATTTGATCAAACATGCAGAAGATGGTATTCTTGATCTAAATAAAGCTGCTGAGACTTTAGAGGTGACTATTTTACTATGCAATCTATGATCCTGTATTGGAAAGATTTGTCAGTTGAAGAGTTCCCCGTTGTTTCAGGTGCAGAAGAGGCGGATATATGACATAACGAATGTTCTAGAAGGAATTGGTCTCATAGAAAAGAAGCTTAAGAACAGAATACAATGGAAGTACGGAGTAATCTTTTTATTTTTTGAAAATTTGATACCCTCTCCTTTTGCTTGAACCTTTTTTGAAAATTTATCAGTCACTTCTTTGCATGTTAACTCAAAAATTGATTAATTAATTAGGGGACTTGATGTCACAAGGTCAGGGGATTCTGACGAAAGTGTTGCCAGTTTACAGGTATGCAGAAGTAGACAAATTTTGTGTGCTTGTACCCATATGCATGTGTTAATTTTTGTTTGTTGTGGTTCTATTTTGTTCTCTGCTTTCTGTTTCTGTATCTGTTTTTGTTGTTTTGTTAGGAGTACACTAGACTAACTAACTTGCCTGTTCTATCAGTGGCCCACTCAGAGCCTGGAGGGCTTTGTTAAATAGACAGCCTTGGTGAGTCAAATATGAACATGAATGAAACAGGATGGTGCAGTAGGATTTGTACCTGAACTGTGTAATGGGACAAGGCTCATTAAAGTTAGTTTTAGTCATAGTACTGCTACAATTAGAAAAAAAAATATGGATCATCTACTCTATCACCCAAAAAAGGAAGATGTCTTTTGCCTACTTCATCAAGGTGCAATAATTAGTCTCATGGATATTTTTTCATCTGCAGGCAGAAGTTGAAAATTTATCCATTGAGGAGTGCAGATTAGATGAACAAATAAGGTAAAGTTACATAATATGCCCCCGCAGCTGTAGCTGTGTGACATTTCTTTTTCCACATTTCTTCTATTATGCTAATGCTACTGGATTGTTGCAGAGAAATGCAAGACAGATTGAGAGAATTGAGTGAAGATAAAAGCAACCAGAAGTAAAATGTTCTCTTTTTTCCCCCCACCAAAATTCAGTTTTTGAATACCAGTTCATTATTTTAATCAGCATACTTATTTAATTTATATTCCCATCTCAGGTGGCTTTTTGTTACTGAAGATGACATCAAGGGCTTACCTTGCTTCCAGGTTGGTTTGTTTTCTCTACTATGTGATCTTGTGTTCCTTGGTGGTGGCATTTTGCTCTCTGCTCCCACCCCTCCTATATATATATATATATATATATATATATTCCATATTTGCAGTAATTGATAAGAATTCTTTGCCTGACCCCCTACCCAAACTTATGCCTTTTGGTTCCCTGGGAAAATTGCAATGGTTGGAGCTTGGGACTTCCATGTTGGAGGTACTGGGTTCGAACATTAAAGGGTGGGAGGGATATGAGATGGGAGATGAGCTACCTCCCACTGTATGCCAATGGACCTGAAGAAAAAAAAAAAAAAAAAAAAAAAAGGCCTTTCCTGCAGGCCTTTCCCTGTGCTATAACAACTTTGGTACCATATGGTTTTACCATCACTAAATAGGGTCATCTTCTGATTTTAGTATTCCTGTGGCTGCTTTCTTTAACAATTTCTTTTAACTTTAAATTCATTGCTTCTATCAGAATGAAACTTTAATAGCAATCAAAGCTCCACATGGAACCACACTGGAAGTTCCAGATCCTGATGAGGTAATTTAGGGCCATGCAAAATGAGGGAATTTTTTTTAATATATTCATGCATATTCCTTCAGGAAACTTTTTGTTTGTGTACCAGGCTGTCGACTACCCTCAGAGGAGATATAGGATAGTTCTTAGGAGCACAATGGGTCCCATAGATGTTTACCTTGTGAGGTACTTCTGTTTCTAGTCAATTGCACATTTACTTGCATACTGCTATGATTTATTTTCCCCTTAGGGCTGGGCCAAATCTCTATGCTAGTTTGATCATTTTGAGAATCAGAACAAACTATGCTTGCTAATCTTCATTTTATTCCTAATTGATTTTAGTCAATTTGAAGAGAAGTTTGAGGAGATTAATGGCATTGAAGTGCCTCCAAACTTTCCGTTAAGTTCAGGGTTTAGTGAGAACCCAACGACATCCATGGTTATGGAAGATAGCAGAGGAAAGGACATTGAAATGCAGGGACAAGATGATCACACAATGTCTTCAGATCTTAATGCCTCGCAAGACTTCGTGAGTGGGATCATGAAGATTGTTCCAGATGTTGATGTAAGTCTTTGTTGGTGTGATTTTGCAAAGGGGAGAAAAAACCGTTTTATCAAGATGCCTATAGTTTCCTTGTCGACCACAAGCCCATTACATTTTTGAATTGCCTGTTGTCCTTCATTTTCACCCTCTTAACCGGAAAAACAGATTTCTTTGCTGGAAGTTTATTCCACTACTTGCAAAATTTCCTTGTTTTATACCATCAGTTAATTTAAAAAAGAGAAATGATTTGAAGTATATCGTTTGTATAAATATTTACTATTTCCTTTGCAGAGTGATGCGGATTATTGGCTTTTATCAGATGCTGATGTTAGCATCACAGACATGTGGAGTGCAGAGTGTATCCTTTCTAAGAATGTTTTCCCTTCATTTATTATTATTATTATTTTTTTCATCTTGTCTTGGTTTCTTAATTTGGATATTGAGTTCCCTAATTCTGAACTCAGCTGGGGTTGGGTGGCATGAATTGGATACACTTCATGAAGACTACACTATGGCTAATATCAGCACTCCACGCCCCCAAACTCCTCCAAGCAGCACCCCGGAAGTGCCTCCTGCTGTGCCTCCTGCTGCCAACACTACAGGAAGGTGAATGGATGTGCTCATGGACCAAGTCAAGATTCTCAAGAATGTGAGCCTGCCTGCCCTTGATGCAACCAGACTAGATGAAGCCATCTGCCATTTATGGCCCTAGTGAACATCAAAGATGTGATTTAAGGTTCATAAGGGTTGCCCAACAAAGCTTCCTGCAATTGTCCATACCAGGGTACTGACAGGAAGCTGGAGATAGCTGGCTCATTGTACAGTTTAATAATCCATGAGATTTAGGAGAGAATAAAATGATCACCCCTATTGTCTCAGTTCTCCAACTTGCCATTGTATCATATATGTGTATTTTTTGATTTTCTTAGCTCTCTCTCTCTCTCTCTCTCTCTCTCTCTCCCTCATGATTTTTCTTTTAATATTCTATTATATTGTTTAGCTTGGTGTCCTATTAGGTTGACTTTGGTAATTACTAGAGTGGATTACATGCAAATATTTGTAATAGCACAGTATATAGCATATCATTGGGTACGAATGTAACAAAGTGATAGTTTGAGCTCGAAATGCCGTTTCAGTGTATCTTTCATGATGCTACATTTAGGAACAGTTTCCTTTACATTCAATTACAAGGGGTGGTTTCCTTGTATTCTTACACCTGAATTTGTTTTTACTATTGATGTTTACAGGAATGTATTGCTTGTTTTGAAGTGAAATGGGAATGGAATAAAAAATTGAATGCAAAGTGATAAGGAATAAAATGATCACCAAGGCAATTTATAATATTAAAGGAGCATTAAAGGGTATAATTAATACCTTGTGACTCCCTCAATAAAGACTCGTGAAATCCATGGGTCTTAATATAAAGGCTCAAAAAACTTAAATAATTTCCCATAAATCGAGAATCAATGAGGGGCAGATCTGTATGACCACATAAAGGTCACTTTAAGAAGAGGTAAGATTGTCTCACATCATCCAAACATATATTGTTGCTATACATTTCAACACCTTTTCTTTTCTCTAGAATAAGCCTTATATTTTTCATGTCTCTTTTGCTTCTTCTTCAGGTGGCTAAGGTCATGTTTGATCTAGCAACCTAGTTTTTGTGGCAATAGTTTTGACACCTTTGGTGGGATTCTGAAGGTTTTTCTTTAATCAAGGTCATGATTATATCACATAATTTTGGTTTTGGTCATTATTTTGAAAATCACTTGCTTGAATCAATCCATTTGCCTCAATAATGACATTTCGTCACAAGAACGAATGGTGCCATTAGATCAATTTCTAACTTTTCATAAAAGAAGGAAAGAAATGTTCGAGATACGCTTGTAGCAAAAGAAGGATCATTTAGAACCAATCTAGAAGTACATCTTGTAGACAAAACACTAAAGGGAGAGACACCTATGCCTCAAGCAGCATCTTTAAAGATTTCGAATTTGGCAAAGAAGATGAAGGATGCAAAGAGCGTTGGTATTGATAAACAATGCTCATCGGCATTCCAAGAGAAATTCAAGAAAATTGACTGACTAATAAGTTGGGAAAGGAGTTTCACGATCAATCAACATGAGGTGAACAATCAATCAAGTTCTCCGATCCTTTTTTAAGAAAGAGGTTATGGAAGTTCCTTTGCCCACTAAATTCAAAATGCCAAGTATAGATGGATATGATGGTAACGGATTACCTAGACATCTTCAAAATGTTAATGCAATTACAAGGTGCACTTGATGGAATTATGTGACGGAAATTTGCAACGACATTAAAAGGGAATGCTAGATCATGGTATCGAATGTTGAAGCCCAGATTAGTTGGGTCTTTTGCTAACATGGAGCAAAATTTTATGGGGCACTTCATTAGCAGTTAGAAGATTGCCAAGACTTCTATTTGCTTCATAAGCCTCGTTCAGGGAGAGAAGGAATCATTGAAGGAGATTATGCATCGTGTCGTCAATGCAATTCTACAGATAAAAAACTTGGATCATGGGGTAGATATGGTCGCCTTGACCACAACATTATGCCTAGGAGATTTTTTGGACGCATTGGGAAAAAATCCATGGACTGATGTAGGAGAGCTAATGACTAGGGTATAACAATGCATCAATTTGTAGGAGATGATTACAACAAGAAAGAATAGAACAAACTTGAAGAGGAAGGATGTAAAGAATGTAAAGAAGATGATCAAAGGTAGTAAGAAGCCTCATAACAATAAGCGTCCTAATATTTCTAAGGACATGGGGTCAGGTCATAAATTCAATTCTTACACTCTGTTAAGTGTTTCACGAACACATGTATTGAAGCACTTTAAGGAGAAGAGTTATGTGAAGTGGGTCAAGCCAATGATGATACCTTTGCATAAACAGAATACATCGCATATTGTGACTTCTAAGAGATCATGGACATAGCATGAAAGACTATATACACTTGAAGGATGAGATTGAAGCCTTGACTTGACGAGCACATCTCTCTAAATATGTGAAGCAAAGTGATTGAGGTGTGGATAGGAGGAATAGGAAAAAAAAAAAAAAATGAAGCTAGAAACCATACTAAGAGAGGAACAAGTGCTAGACAAGATTGTTGTGATATGGGGGGGGGGGGGGGGGGTGGGGGGTGGTCTTACTAGTGGAGGAGATCGTAAAGGAACCTGAAAAAGGTATGCAACAAGGCAAATTTTTGTGGCTAAAACACAATCTGATAAACAATAGGAGCAAAAGAAGATGAAATCATCACCTTCATAGAGGAAGACATGAAAGGAGTAGACATCACCTTGATGATGCTTTGCTGGCGTATTTACTTATTGCAAATTACCATGTTAAAAGGATCCTAATAGACAATAGAAGCTCGGTTAATATAATGGTCTGGTCAATATTGTCGGCAATGAAAATTGAACTGGACCGCTTGAATCTAGTTACTACAATGTGGTCCACCCAATAGGGACATCACACTCCCTATGACTGTGGGAACTCAACTCAACAAGTTACCATGACCAGTATCTTGGTGGTAGACTACCCATCAGTTTATAATGTGATCATTGGGCAACCACCTAGTCTTAATGCGATGCATACAATCACCTTCACTTGTCACCTAAAGATTAACTTCCTAACTCCAAACAAAGTGGGAGAAGTGCAAGGAAATCAAATGGCAGCCTAGAGTTGCTATATAATGGCTCTTAAGGGGAAATCTAAAATATGAGAGGCATTGACAATAGAAGACCTAGACATTAGAGCTAAGGAGAAATTTCAAGTAAGAACTCCAACTAAGGAGTTTATAGATATACTGTTGAACCTAATAGAAAAGAAGAAGTGTGTTTGGATTGGAGAACTTATTTTGAAATCATTAAGACAACCATTCTTGGAGTTCCTAATGAAATATACTAATATATTTTCTTCGTTAGTAGAAGATATGCTTGGCATAGATCCAATAGTTATTGAGCATAGACTACATGAGAACCTAAGTCACTGCCTAGTAAAGCAAAAGAAGAGAAGTTTCGCTTCAAAATGGGTAAAAGAGATTGATGAAAAGGTAGCTAAGCTCTTAGAACCCGAATTTATCAGGGAATTTTATTACCTAGAGTAGTTGAGTAATGTGATATTGGTTGAAAAGGTTGAATGGAAAATGGGGATGTAAAAAAGGTTGAATGGAAAATGAGGATGTGCATAAATTTTATAGACCTCAACAAAGAATGAACTAAGGATAGTTTTCCACTTCCACGTATAGACTAGCTAGTAGACTTCACTTTAGGGCATGAGCTCTTGAGATTTACGGGTGCTTACTTAAGTTATATTCAAATTTAGAAGCACCTTAATAGTAAGGATAAAACTTCTTTAATTACTGAAGATGGTTTTATTGCTACAAAAAATAATGTTGTTTGGATTGAAGAATGCTGGATCAACCTATTAGAGGCTGTTCAAAAGAATTTTTAAGTATCTCTTGGAAAAATCATAGAGACATCTTTAGACATATGCTAGTAAAAAGCCTATAGGCCAATCATCATGTGGTGTATTTGAGCAGCATATTTGATCTTTTTTGGAAATATCACATGAAGTTGGATTTGACCATGTGCACATTTGGAGTCTCGATTGGCAAGTTCCTTGGTTTCATGGTTATGCATAGAGGCATAAAGGCAAACTTAAAATGGATAGAAGCATTGATGGAGATGCGTCCCCCACATAATCATTCAGAGATACAGGTACTAGCAGGCAAGATAACTTTATTGAGTAGATTTTCTCTCGTTCAAGGGATAAATATTTACCATTCTTTAAAGTGCTACATGAGATGAGGAGAAGGCTTTTACTCAGTTGAAATAGTAACTAAGTTCACCACCACTTTTAACCAAGGTTGTTGTAGGAGCAAACTTGTATTTATACTTGTACTTCATTGCCACAACAGTTAGTTTAGTCCTTTTCTAATAGAATGACCATGCGACACAAAGAATAGAGTGTTAAGAGATGTAGAGGTTAGCTATCTTCTAGTAGAAAAGTAGCATTTTCATAGTAGTTTTCAAAGTTAAGAAGTTAAAACCATTCTTCCAACCTTATAGAATTACGGTCTTAATTAACTTACCTCTAAGGCAGATTCCCTAGCAGCCTGAGGTATCAAGAAGGATGATAAAGCATGTATCGGTCTTGGAGAGAGTTATATCCAGGATAAGCCCAAAGCGACAATTAAAGTGCATGTCTTGGAAAATTTTTTCATAGAGTAGAACTTACCAAAGGAAATCACAGAAGAGGCAGGATTGTCGGTGCTATACATTAACAAATGCTCGAATAAGTTTGGAGGAAGAACATGACTAATCCTAAAAGCACCTAATGAGATTGAAGTACTGTACGTATTGAAGTTAGAATTTTCTATAATAAAAAATGGTGTAGAATACGAAGCTTTACTAGCCAGACTACAATTTTCTACCTCTTTGGGAGTAGCAAAGAGGCTGAAAGTCATGAGTGACTTACAACTAGTAGTGGAGTAGGTCAAAGGGGATTTTAAAGCCCAAGAGCTCAAGGTGATCAAGTACTTGGAAAAGGTGCAAGAGTACATGTAAAAGCTCCCTTGGAGTTCAACATCAAGTATATTTCAAGGTTAGAGACTACAAAGGCAGATGCATTATCAAGGCTAGTATTAGTCTTAAAGTTTGATTGAGCAAAAATAATATATTTAGAGTAGTTGGGGCAACCAACGTATAAGGAAATCATATGCATAGTCATGACAGAATGTGGAGCAAACAGTTGGATGACTCCAATATTGAATTATCTCAAAGATGGGCGGTTACCAGATGGTAGAAAAGAGTCATTGAAGCTTAAAAGGGAGGTAGTTAGGTATGTAATAATGGATGAACAATTGTACCACAACTCCTTCACTCTTCTTTATTTGAGATATATGGATGTCGAAGAAGAAAAATATTTATTAAAAAATATCCATGAAGGGGCTTATGGGAACCATTTGGGGGATAGGACTCACTTATAAAGCTCTAAGATAGGGCTACTATTGGCAAACTATTAGAAGAGATACATAGGATCTAGTGAAACAATGCAATAGATGTTAGAGATATGCCAACATTCCCAACTAACCAGCTAGTAGTTTCTCAACAATAGTGAATCCTTGCCTATTTGCACAATAGTGAATTGATGTCTTGGGTCATCTATTGCAAGCAACCAAGCCTCAGAGGTTCCTCATCGTTCCTATTGATTACTTCACCAAATAGGTGGAGGCAGAAACTCTTATATAGTACAAAACGAAATACGATCAGATATTTTTGGTCCTCAATTGTGTGCTAGTATTGGATTCCATAATGGTAGTAAAGGACATTGTAAATATTTTGACAATGATCATTTCAAAATGTTTTATTTCGATTTGGGTATAACCCTCAGCTATATTTTAGTGTCATACTTGCAGAGTATGGGAAAGTGGAGAATACAATCCAAATGATGTTACACGGGCTTAAGACACGACTTGATTCCACGTAAGGAAGATAGGTGAAAGAATTGCCCATAATACTTTGGGCATATCACATAACTAAAAATGCAGCTATATGGGAGACTTCATTCTTGCTAGCCTTTAGAATAGAGGAAGTAATCTTGACGAAATTGAAGTCCCTACATGGAGAAGTTATTATTTCAACATAGGAGAAAATGATGAGAAGTTGAGGATAAGGTTAGATATAGTGAAAGAACGACGAGGCCAGATCCAAAATCAAAATAACATTATATAAGCAAAAGGTGACTAGAACTATAATTCACATGTGAAGATCCAAGTCCTTAAACCATGATATTTTAGTTTTAAAAACCCAATAAGAGGGACCTTATCAAGTGACAATAAAAATAAAGCCTAGGAGATACGAACTAACGGAGTTAGAAGGACAAGAGCTGCAGAACACTTGAAACTCTAAGTCATTGAAGAAATACTACCTATGATTGTACTCATACTTTTGCACTTAAACTTAAAGGAAAAATAAATTCAATAATAAAAAACAATACATAGTTCCATGAATTATTATTAGCACAATAAAATGTTGGCCCAAAGGCAAATTGTACTTCAATTTGTAAAACTATAAGAAAATATAAGCACTACTCGACTTAAACTAGAAAAATGGGAACAAAAGGAAGATCAAACCGGCCTCGAATAGTTTTACAAATTGAAGTACAATACAATACAAAGAAAAATAATACAAATAAATCAATTATAGTCTTCAATTTCTCCTCTTGATTCTTTTAACTTTTCTTCAACTCTAATGACTTAAATCCTATAGAAAACAACTTAAGCACAAAGCCATTAGTCTGTAATAGCTTATTATTATCAAAACTAGATTAATGAAACATTGCGGCTAACAATATCTTCCTATTTGACGATAATAAAATATTCATAAAAAAATATGAACAAAACATATATAAAGTATCTAAATCACATACAAGTTCCTATTTTTCCCATCTTTCCCCTCTATGATACATCATCAAAACCAAAATAAAACGAGTGAAGCTAAAGATTAAGACATTTAAGTACAAATTTTCAATTACAACATGTTCATAAAAAATATATACCAATATGTTCCTCATGAAATTTTTAGCAAGTTAAAAGATTATGACAATAGATGATACCAAATTATGCACGATCATACAAAAATTGATACCAGTTATTGTTGATCACAAGTCAAATAAAAGAGAATTAATACCAGTTAACTTAAAAAACTTTCCATGCTTGAAAATTTCTTCCTTTTTGTCATTATAAAAGGAAAATTTTTTTTGGGGGGGGGGGGTTGTTATGAGTTTTGCAAGAAAAGTGATTCACAATTTTAAACTTCATTCAAGATTTGAAAAAAGTATATCATATTTCAATTATTCAAAAAGGATTATGATTTTCAAAAGTTTCAAATTTTCACAATGATCATTTCGTTCAAGATCTTCAAAAATTCATTCACAATATTTTCCAAAAATGATTCAAAAATCATGCTAATGCTTTAAAAAGGATTTTCTTTACTCATGTTTACTCTCCTTTGGAAAATATCAAAAGGTTTTAAGGAGAGAGATCTTTACAAAAACGTTCACAATGATGTTTCAATATGCTCAATTTTCAATAAGTTCAAAACGCACATCTAGCCATTTAATATGCCTAATTCAACATTATATATTTGATATGCTCAATCAAGATATGATATTCATTTAAACACAACTCTTGCATTATCAGTATATTCAATATGATCAACAATATGCTCAATATATTCAAGTTCATAGAAAGCTAAGTAATCACAAGAAGTTCAATTTCTAAAAAATTCGATACACTCAACTCATCATGATATATTGAATATGATCAAGGTATTCAATATTTCATTAACTCAATATCTACACTAAGGTATTCAATGTGCTAAAGATGAACATCATTCAAATACTATCTGTCAACACCCCAATTTTAATCAGGTCTTCGCAAGGAAACCCAATGAAACAGGAGTTGATTTTGAGCCCTGAATGACCTTGAGTTTTGAAATTAAGACCCTAATCCCCCAATCAAGTCCTTCTAATTTCAATCAAGTCTCTAAAAAATCAAAATTGTGGTTTAGAGCTGAGTCTTAGGTTTTCAGGCAAACTGTTAGGAAAGGACTATGCCAATTTTGACCAACTCTTTTAATTGCAAAATTAACCTTGATTGTTATGTTGGACCCCATAATTCCAAAATCAATTCCCCTTAAGTATTAGGGTTTGAGTCTAGGAGCTCGAAAATTGAGTCCTTTTAAGTTGAGTATCTCTAATTTAGCTGATTTCAAAACCAATTTTCCTTAGTTGAGTCTCGTAGTTTCCAAATTCATTGTAGGCTAGGCTTTAAGGTCCTTTAAATTTAGAATTATTTTTCTCCATGATAACTCTAGGTCTTATTCTCCAAGTTTTCAATTTTAATCTCAAAATCCAAAAAAATAGTTTAGAAATCATTTTTCTTTGTAATAAGTCTAGGATTTTAATTTCAAAACCCAAAAAAAATTGGTTTAAAGTCCTCATAATAGGTCGAGTGTGGTTCTTTAATTCCAAAATAAGTGTTCTTCATAATAAGTTTAGGTCTCATCCTCTAAGTTTCAATTTTAATTTCAAGGCCTAAGAACTGGTTTAGTTAATCGAGCCCTTTAAGTTTCCATGAGTCCGGGGATTTTCAAAATTGGAATTGAACTTCCAAAATCTTTAACTTGTTTTGAAATTAGGTCTTAATTTTAGGATAAGTCATATTGGGTTGTTAAAGTCATATTCATTGTTTTGTTGGTGATTCAAAGATGGTCAACTCGGGAAACCAAAATTAAAATTCATTAAAGGGGGAAGGGGCACGTGTGCACGCACAGGGAATGTGAATTAAGAAGTGACAAAAAAAAAAAAAATTACAACAGGTAAGTACTAGGAAATAAAATACAAAACACCAGTAAGGTGTACAAACTGAAGTTGCAGGAAAGAAAAGCCGGGGATACATACATCAGCATACAAAATACAAAAAAATAAAAACAAATGAAAAATGCAAAATACAAAAAGCAAAAGCAAGATCTTGCGCTCTCCATTCTTGGGCCACCACATGGCCAAAATTCTAGTCTCTTCAATCCAAGCCCGCCAAGTTGGAACAACCCTGAAAGCCCGCCATTCCTATGCTGCCACCTGGGGCTCCAATTCACCTGCGCATAGAAAAGAAGAATGAAAGTTAGCCAGAAATTTACAAAATCAGAAAAAGGAAATCACATGTGAGTTTGTTAGAAGGAATTATTCCTTGCTAGGTGGAGGAGAAGGCTATTAATTGGCACCAAAATACACCCCTAGGCTCCCTACTAATAGGGAGCCCCAGCACTATAGACAGGGACCTCAGAGAAGTAGAGACACCTTGCCAAATTGAGAGAAAGTGAGAGTGAGAATTCGAGAGGGGAGGCTCTATCGAGATAAAAACCCCTCAGAGAGCTAATAGAGCCATGCAAAAATTGGGAGAGGAGAGAATTAGAGTTAGAGGAACTCTGTGGAATTAGAGAAAGGGAAGGGCAACCCAAGAGAATAATAGAGAAACTCTGTTGATTACGCGCTTAAATTGCATAATTATGTGTTTTAATTCATGCATTGGGGCTTATATTTTTAATTAAATACCTAATTACTCTCAATATTTTAACGTTGTATCTTATTTATAATTTTTGGGTTTTATTGAGTAATTTATAAATTTTTGACATTTTTTATAATAGGAAAATTATCGGGAGCCAAAACTGGCATCGGTTTGTAATTCGCGCATAGTTTTTCCATCCAAACTCTGATCGAGACGATTCGAAATTCTGGAGAAAGATGAGAAGATTATCTACAACTTCTGTGTTTTAAGTTTTGAGAGAAACAAGCTCCAAAAGGGTCAAGATTGGTCTCGTTCGCAAAGAAATAAAAAGAAGAAAAAGAAAAGAAAAGAAAAGAAATACATATAAAACCCTGATGTGACCCGGCCATGCAGCCGGGTCGGGTCCTTTTAGCCGGGTATCCTTATACGCGGGTAGGTCTCAGCCCCCCTCCCTTTTATAAAATCCTTTTTTCTTCCTTCTCCAGACCAGCCCCCGTAGACCCCCTGCTCCTTCTCCTTCCTTTCTATCTCCTTCTTCCCTATATCCTCTCTACCAGCCCCAAGAATCCCTTCTCTTATCTCTTTCTCCTTTTCTCTCCAACTCTCTTGGCTCTCCCCTTACTCCCAACCTTCTCCTCCCTTTCCTCTCTCCCTCTCTTTCCAGCTCTCTCTTTTGAAGGCTTGCTAAACCAGCTACACTGCTTCTCCTTCTTTTCCTTTGCTGCTGCCGTGAAGGTATTGCGGCTCTCCCCTGCTGTTGATCGTGAGTTTCTCCAGTCAACCAGCTGCGGGTACTACGACTGCTGCTGAAGTTGGTGCCGCATCCGCTGCTACTCTTTCTCTCTCGATTGCCTCCTGTGAGTGGCCACCCTCCTGCTCCACCATTGCTGCTCCAGAAGCTACTGCTGCTGTCAACCACAACCAACCACCCCAAAAATCCCCCGCATGTGCTGCTGCTTCAGAACACTCGAGAACTATTGCTATTGCTCAACCCACGGCCAGCCACCAGCCACCAAAGTCGAGCCCTTGTTCTTCCTACAGCCAGCATTTTAATTATTCTCCCTCTTTCTCTCTTTCTTTATAATTCTTTCCTTTAAATTATCATTGGATTATTATTATCTCTCTTTAGAATTTCAAGTAAAGTTTAAGCTTTTAAATACACATTGGATTATTATTGTTAAAGTTAATATTTTTCTTTGATCTTCTTATTTACCATCATTGTGAGAGTTAAACTTTGTTTGGTTTGTTTTTCTTTTATTAACGTTCGATTTATTTCTTAAAAAGAAAAGAAAAAAAAATTCTTCTTTTAGGATTTAAATCTTGTTGGGTTTATTTGATTTGAAGTCAGTTTAATTAAGATCTGATTTTTTTTTCGTGTTTAAATTTATCATTTAGTTGTTAAAGTCCGAATCTTAGTTTGAGGTTTTATTTAATTAATTAAAGCTTGAAAATTTCTATCGTGTTTTTGTTTAGTGTTATTGTTAATGTTTTAATTTTTGGTTAGTCCTTAGTTGTGTAGAATCTTTGGTTCTTGAGTTTTGATTGAGTTTTTATTGTTGTGTGTTAAGTAACATGTTAAAGTTACCGTCTTTAGTTTTCATTTCGAAGTTCAACGCGTGTTTCAATGTCTATCTGATTAGATGTAGGAATTCCGTTTCCCGTTATTAAATTCAGTGCATGTTAGGGTTCAGAGTTTAAATTGCTTGTTTGTTTAATTTGTCAAAAGAATTCTCAAATAATCCTAAAAACCGCGAATCTGAACCGAATTCAGTAACTTTTTATTTTCGATTAGAAATATGTAAAATTTGAGATTAAACCGCATTCCCTGAGGAGACGATCTAACCTTTGGGCTGAATATTACACGACAGAACTCCTACAGTTGAGATAACTTCCGAGCTGCTCATTTTTCGAGTGAATCAAGTTTTTGACGCCGTTGCCGAGGAATGTCAGTCTTAGTTTCAAATTAATGTTTTTCCCGTCATTTTAATTAGTCTCATGAAAAAGAAAAAAAAAGAAGAAAAAAAAAAGAAAAAAAAAATTGAGTTTTGAAAAAAAATTATGGCTGCACCTGCACCACGCACGCTTATGAATTTTTTACAGTTTCAATACACCACTGCACCATCTTACATTACTTTACTTAATGAAGAACTTAATTTCATGATGCAGTATGGGAGGAAGTCGTTGCTACCTCAGTTCTACGGGACAGAATCTGAGTGCCCTTATCGGCACCTAACGGAGTTCGAGTTGACTTGCAATATTTTTTTCTCTCGTGCTAGAACTGATGGATCTACTAGACTGCGTTTATTTCTTACCTCTTTGAAGGATAGAGCGACTATGTGGTTTAATTCTTTGAGACCTCACTCTATCTCTAATTGGGCTGATATGGAGCGTGAATTTCTGCATAAGTTTTGTCCCTCACAGAGAACTCAATTTTTGCAGGAACGGATCATTCAGTTTTTTCAGCAAGGTGACGAGACTTTTCAGGCTTGCTGGGAGAGATTCAATGATCTGCTAAGTACTTGTCCACATCACGTGTTTGAATCATGGAGGTTAGTTAATTATTTTTATACAGATTTTACTCATGATTGCAAGCACTTTGTTTAGACCATGTGCAATGGAGAACTCTTCAGCAAGGAACTGAATCAGGCACTATCATTCTTTGATTACCTAACTGAAAGTGTCCAACAATGGAATACACGATACAATTAGGCACCTATGAGAGTACAACCTATCAGCCCAATCAGTGGTGGAGACAAATATGAGCCAACATATTACCCAGATACTCTTCGGCCTCAGTATCAACCACAACAGACGCCTCAGAGCTGTGCGCCATCTGGATTTCAATCTAATGCAGCACCTGCTCCACCTGGGATGTCTCCTGAGGATGCCTTCCGAAAATTCATGCAAATTCAAATCAATCAGTATACTCAGGACATAAATGAATTGCGGGACACCATTAATGCAATAAGCACACAGTTGGATATCTTAGAAAAAAAGAAATTTCGAATGGAACCTCAGCCTAGTCCTCAAGAATACCAGTAGCAATAACAACAAATACATAATGTTTCTCTTGAGACAGCGAAGGCCGCCATTACTTTGAGAAGTGGGAAAGAAGTTCCCCAACCTGAGATGCTCATCGACAGACAACCAGTTGTCCCGACACCTGAAGTTACGACTGAGGAGGCTGATATTAATAAGGAGTACCAACTTGTGGTACTTTATCCTCAGAGCTTGGCAGCCGTGGAACCGTCAATCCTAACTGGAATAAATGTCAAAAAGTCCAATGGTGAAGCAAATCCCTGCAGTGGTAAGATAATTGGTACACCCGATAAAGAGAGTGAGTAGAATGGTGAATGTTTAACTTTCAAGGAATTAGGTAAAATTTTGAATATTAATGCTTCTGAAGAACCAAAGGTAACTATTCCAACGACTTTTCCTCAAACACCAATTCGTAAAGAAATAAATTTCCTGGAAAATATGTTGAATAAAGATCATTTCTTGTTAAAACAAGAAAATCAATCTGCACATGTATTGTCTGATATTTTGAAGAGTATTGATTCATTTGAGGTTGACTTTCGTGCAGGTATGTAGATTGATTCATTATGGTGGCTCAAATTTGAAGACCCACTAGTTCAATTTATAGACCTACACCCACCAGACGAAATTCTTCTAGAGCCTCCGCTAGACAACTGTGATGTCTTTCTTTCCCTTATTTTCATTTTTTTACCTTATTTTATTTTTAGTTAACTTTCAGGTACATTTTTCTGTAATTTCAGTTTTTCTTTTCCATTACTTCTCCACCCAGGTACACCCTACTTTTCCCGTGCACTTCTTTTCTATCTCCCTTATGCTTTCATATTGAGGACAATGTTCCACTTTAGTTTGGGGGGGGGGGTGACACTTTGCATGTGACACTGTGCACATATACTTGCTGGGTTTTATATAAATTTAAAAAATAAAAAAAAAAAAGAAAAAAGAAAGAAAGAAAGAAAGAGTATTAAGGATAAATGATTATGCCATGATTAACACTGATATATACCCTTCACATACTTACATATAACTTAAGAATTATACACTCGAATCATTTATGTGTAGTTTCTCTTTATATGACTTTGTAACTCTATGTAGAATTGATTGGTAGTACACTCGTATTAATCTGATTATATAATCTCTTGTATTTAGACGACATCTTATGAAACTGAATAGACACATTCACGTGATTCATTGCACTTAAGATTCCTTATGAGCATTAAGAGAACACCCGTGGTGACTATGACACCTTGTGAGATATCCTTGAACTATTTATCGCCATTTTGAGTGTTAACATCAAATCAAAGTTCACAAAACTCGATTCTCTTTTCTTCTAGACGATTCTTTGTACAATAGTCTCTGTTTTTGATTTGCTAACCTAGAGGTGACATCTAGTGGGCAGATAGAAACCTAGGTCTTGTAGTCCACTCAAGATGTGAAGGCTGAACCACCCCTAGAAATAGACTTAGTTAATGAACCACTGTTCAAGGTTAATTCCTATTGATGGTATGAAGACAACAAATGAAGTGTAATGATTGTCTTAATTGACCAAGAAAAGACAGAAAATGAAGAATGAGCAGAAGAAAGAATAAGAAATAGAAATGCACATAAAATGAAATGCTAATGCCTGCTCCACAGAAATACCACAAAAAATTAGGGACATGACACATGTTCTCCAAATATGAAGATTCTTCAACCGTTTAATGCCTCAGATGTATTCACGCCAAATTTGTGAATAAGTTTATCTAGGGTGGTCTCATTTGGACATGGCGAGTAGGTGAGAAGATGTTAGGGTGAAGGACCAGACACCTCATAGATAGGCTAGATCCTTCTCAGACTAGTCCACTCCATGTACTTAGCATTTGTTCATTGCAATATGTGGGATGTTTGATTGCGACACTCCTCCTCACATATGACGAGTGAACCCATTCCTTTTGAGTGTTCTTGAGGGTTTACCAGTTAGGCTGAGTCAAAACGACCGTTCTGTAGGTGTCCACTGGTATCATAGGTGTAATGAGTCACACACATCACACATTCCTTGAGAGTTTACCTTTATACTCGAACTTATATGACTGCATTAACTCTGAATTGTACCTTTAGTTAATTTCATGTGAGTATACTGTTCTTAAATGCTATATAATGATGAAACTTGCATGAGTGACTTACTAAGGAGTTGTGTGCATTGAATATGAACGAACTTGTGTGAAATTCAGTTATATTCCTGAATGTGAAATGGTATGGTTGTGTTGCATGGACATTAATTACATGTTTATTGGAATTAGTAATTGTGGATATCGCCGTGCAATTCATTCACGTTATTTTCTAGAGATTAACAAAACGTTAGTTGGGGGGTGTGATTACACGCTTAAACTGCATAATTAGGTATTTTAATTCATGCATTGGAGTTTATATTTTTAATTAAATACCTAATTACTCTCAATATTTTAACATTGTGTCTTATTTATAATCTATAAGTTTTATTGAACAGTTTATGAAATTTTGACATTTTTTATCATAGGAAAATTATCAGGAGCCAAAATCGGCATCAGTTTGTAATTCGAGCATAATTTTCCATTTGAGCTCGTATTGAAACGATTCAAAATTCTGGAGAAAGATGAGAAGATTATCTACAACTTATGTGTTTTGAGCTTCGAGAAAAACGGGCTCCAGGAGGGTCAAGATTGGCCTCGTTCGCAAAGAAATAGAAAGAAGAAAAAAAAATACATATAAAACCCTGATGTGATTTGGCCATGCAGCCAGGTCGGGTCCTCTTAGCTAGGTATCCTTGTATGTAGGTAGGTCTCAGCCCCCCTCCCTCTTATAAAATCCTTTTTTCTTCCTTCTCTGGATTAGCCCCCGCAGACCCCCTGCTCCTTTTCCTTGCTTTCTATCTCCCCTTTCCCTATATCCTCTCTTCCAGCCCCGAGAATCCCTTCTCTTCTCTCTTTATCCTTCTCTCTAACTCTCTCAGGTCCCCCCTTACTCCCAACCTTCTACTTCCTTTCCTCTCTCCCTCTACTTCCAGCTCTCTCTCTCGAAGGCCTGCTGAATCAGCCGCACTGCTCCTCCTTCTTTTCCCTTGTTGCTGATCGTGAGTTTCTCCAGTCAACCAGCTGCGGGTGCTACAGCTGCTGCTGAAGTTGGTACCGCGTCTGCTGCTGCTTTTTCTCTCTCGGCTGCCTCCTGCGAGTGGCCACCCTCTTGCTCCACCATTGCTGCTCCAGAAGCTGCTGCTGCTGTCAACCACAACAAACCACCCCAAAAATCCCTTGCATGTGCTGCTGCTTCAGAACACCCGAGAACTCCTACTGCTGCTCAACCCACGGCCAGCCACCAGCCACCCTAGCCTCTTTCTTTCCTTTAAATTATCACTTGATTATTATTATCTCTCTTTAGAATTTCAAGTAAAGTTTAAGCTTTTATTCTCTCTCTCTCTCTCTCTCTCTCTCTCTCTCTCTCTCTCTCTCTCTCTCTCTCTCTCTAATTCTTTCCTTTAAATTATCACTTGATTATTATTATCTCTCTTTAGAATTTCAAGTAAAGTTTAAGCTTTTAAATACACATTGAATTACTATTGTTAAAGTTAATATTTTTCTTTGATCTTCTTATTTACCATTATTGTGAGAGTTAAACTTTGTTTGGTTTGTTTTTCTTTTATTAAAGTTCGGTTTATTTCTTAAAAAGAAAAGAAAAAAAATTCTTCTTTTAGGATTTAAATCTTGTTGGGTTTATTTGATTTGAAGTCGGTTTAATTAAGATCTGATTTTTTTTTCGTGTTTAAATTTATCATTTAGTTGTTAAAGTTTGAATCTTAGTTTGAGCTTTTATTTAATTAATTAAAGTTTGAAAATTTCTATCATGTTTCTGTTTAGTGTTAATGTTAAAGTTTTAATTTCTGGTTAGTCCTTAGTTGCATAGAATCTTTGGTTTTTGAGTTTCAATTAAGTTTTTATTGTTGCATGTTTTAAGTAACATGTTAAAGTTACCGTCTTTAGTATTCATTCCGAAGTTCAACGCGTGTTTCGATATCTGTCTGATTAGACGTAGGAATTCCGTTTGCTGTTATTAAATTCACTGCATGTTAAGGTTCAAAGTTTAAATTGCATGTTTGTTTAATTTGTCAAAAGAAATCTCAAACAATTCTGAAAACCCCGAATCTGAACCGAGTTCAGTGAATTTTTATTTTCGATTAGAAATACGTGAAATTTGAGATTAAACCGCATTTCCTGAGAAGACAATCTAGTATTTGACCTGAATATTACACGACAAAACTCCTATACTTGAGATAATTTCCGAACTGCTTATATTTTGAGTGAGTCATCTGTAGTAATTGAGAGTCTAGAGAGAAAATTAGAGAAAGACAGAAGCGGAAAGGCATCCCTGTGGTGCCTCACAGTCCAAGACCCGAGGTCAACCCATAACCTTTGAACGAAGGACCGTGAAGCAGACAAGAATTCAGACTCTCCCGTTGGAAAAGTAGACCGAAGGAGGAAAAAGAGGGGTAATGATCTGAAAACTCTATTTCTTGAATTGATTTGCATGGTTATTGTGAAGCAGGTGTGTGAATGCAGGTGTTCCCCATTTCTCTGGTCCGAGCGTGAACCTGAGATTGATCTAACCCAAACTAAACCCTCACCAAGCCTGAACCCGAACCTGAACTCAGGTTCGGATCCTCTGAACCCAAGATAAGCCCACCTATAATTGGAGTCAAATCCGAGCCCAATATTTGTAGACCCGAGACCCATTCCTTTCTTAAATGAATTCAAAGCCCATGTTGAAAACAAGCTCCTAGCCCATTAATCCCCCGGTCTACTCAAGTTTTAAAACCAGACCCATTTAATTTTAAAATACCCCCGGCCTGCTCAAGTGTTAAAATCAGGCCCGCTTCAACTTTTAAACACATGACCCAGAGCCTGTTTTAAACCAAAGGCCCATTACACCTTTTAAACAGTCCCGACCCACTCATACTTTTAAAAAAAGACCCTATTTTTAAAATCCAAATCAGGTCGGCCCGTTTTTAAAATCAAATAAGGCCCTGTTTTAAAAAGTGATCGGGCTGGCCTGTTTTTATATCAAACGAGGCCCTGTTTTTAAAATCCAAATCGGGCTGGCCTATTTTTAAAATCAAATGAGGCCTTGTTTTTTTTTTTAAAATCCAAATCAAGACTAACTCACTTCTTAAAACACCCAGGCCCAACTCGCTTAAGCCCACTCTCATAAGTCTCAAGGCCCACACGTGACTTGGACACGTGATAGAGCCGATGTGGCTCACTCGGGGTCCCCCGAGTTCACACAACCCACCCGGGTCGACTTGTGCGAGTCAACCCAGATTCGACTCACACCACTCACCCCGGCGAGTCAACCCCGTTGCTAACTCACCTGGACTAGGACGAGGACAACTCGTCTTCACCATTGTCCTCCAATTAAACTCTAATCTAGACAGATCCCAGATGTGAGATCCAGAATCATCCAAACAAGCAACCAATATTCACCAACAAGATGATAATAATAATAAAAAGAAGGAAGGTAGTTCGAGGCTACTTAGCTTTTGATTCTTTTCAGACCTCCTGAAGTCTAGTCTCGAACTCATTCTTGCTTGACTCCATATGCTCGAACTGTTGTAGCATTAGGATCTCACAAACTATAGGGTGTCTGAGATAGGGTTTTTGTTTGCAAGAGAGGGTGGGGTAACAATTCAGGAAGCCATAGAGAAAAGAAAAGGGAAGAAATAAAAAGAAAAATATGGAAGGAAGCCTTGGATAAGACTTTGGTTGCAATGGAACCAAAGAAGAAAGGAGAGAAGAGAGAATAGTTACAGAGAAAAGAGAAGAACCAAAAGGGTGAGAGAAGAGAGATGAACAGAGAGGGTGAAAGAAAGAGAGACATGGGAGAGAGAGAGACTTTTTGAAATGAGAAATGAAAAATGAACGGAACAAAAAAACATTGGGTTTAAGTATCTTGACCCTTGGAGCCACCTGATCCTGACACTTGGCCGCTGAACAACAAGGGTTTGAAAAAAAAAACATTCTTTTGGGGAGCTTCTTTTTGGCTAAAAAGGGGCGCGATAGCAGCTTTTGGCAGAGGAATTTTTTTATTCTTTTGTGGCACACACAGGGGAGGCTGTGGGTAGGAGCAGCAGGGAGTGATTCAGTTGAAGAGCTTCTTTGTAGAAGATATTTATTGTGGTTTCTTTTGGGGTGCTGCGTAGACACAACACATGACCAGCAGGGGTGGTTGGTGGTATGTTGAAAAATTAATATTTTTTTGAGAACCAGAAAATAGCAAACAACGGCGGTGCTCGGGATGTTTGCGACGTGCAACGGCGGTGTTGTGGGTGTCGTTTTGTCTTCTACTCTCCAAATAAAAGAAAGCATGGTGAAAATATTTATATTTGATTTAATTTTCGGCATGAACTAATTTTTGTATTCTAGGAAAACAATGTAGCTCAGTTTTAAACTATGCTTGCTTTTCGATGCTAATCTGAAATAATTTTCTCTAATGTTTGTCATAGTTTTTCTGCACTTCATGCTTTTAATTAACTGACCATTAATTAGATGATGCTGATCTTGTTATTTGCTACCGAAAGAGGGAATTATAGGATATATCTTGGATAATTCAGCATAGGTGAATATAAAGATCGAAAGACTTGTATGAACTTACGTAACGAAAAAAAAATCGACGATCTTATTGCGTTCTTGCGTTATTAATTTACATATTCTTATGTTAAATAATAAACAAGAATATGTTCTGATTGACTATCAAAAGAGGCTTTTGAAAAAAATTGGAGATTTGCTAACAAATAGAGAAAACGAAGTTGAATTAGCTAGATGAGTAAAACATAGTGAGAAACTAGGTGAAATTGGTTTCCTAAAAGTTTTCACCCTCATTAATTTGATACGTGGCAACCAGTTTTATTTTCTCTTGAATAGTTTATTTAAAGTAGATTTATTTCAATTTTGTAGTCTAAAATTATTAATCTTTCTAAATAAAATCAAGGTTAGTGTAATTTCAGTACTTAGTAAAATTAAGACATTAATCCCTAAGGACGATACTCTACACATCACTACATTATAAAACTATGATACAGTGCACTTGCAGTTTTGCACCCATCAAGTTTTTGGCGCCGTTGTCGGGGATTGATTTTTTCTTATTTTTGCCAATATCGATGCAAAGTAATCTTTGCACTTCATGCTTTTAATTAACTGGTCATTAGTTAGATGATGTTGGTTTGCTACCGAAAGGGGGAATTATAGGATAGATCTTGAATAATTCAGCGTAGATGAATATAGAGATCAAAAGACTTGTATGAATTTACGTAGCATAAAAAAAATTGACGATGTTATTGCGTTTTTGCATTATTAATTTGCATATTCTTATGTTAAATAATAAACAAGAATAGGTTCTGATTGACTATTGAAAGAGGCTTCTGGAAAAATTGGAGATTTGCTAATAAAGAGAGAAAACAAAGTCGAATTAGTTAGATGAGTAAAGCATAGTGAGAAACTAGGTGAAATCAGTTTCTTAGAAGTTTGAAAAAAAAATTCTTTTTGGGAGCTTCTTTTTAGCTAAAAAGGGGCGCGACAGTAGCTCTTGGCAGAGGAATTTTTTTATTCTTTTGTGGCACACACAGAGGAGGCCGTGGGTAGGAGCAGTTGGGAGTGATTCAGTTGAAGAGCTTCTTTGCAGAAGATATTTTTTGTGGTTTCTTTTGGGGTGCTGCGTAGACACAACACACGAACAACAAGGGTGGTTGGCAGTACGCTGAAAAATTAATATCTTTTCGAGAACCTCAAAGCAGCGAACAACAATGGTGCTTGGAGTGTTCGTGGTGCGCGACAGTGGTGCTATGGGTGTCGTTTTATCTTCTACGCTCCAAATAAAAGAAAGCATGGTGAAAACGTTTATGTTTGATTTAATTTTCAGCATGAACTAATTTTTGTATTCTAGGAAAACAATGTAGCTCAGTTTTAAACTATGCTTGCTTTTCGATGCTAATTTGAAGTAGTTTTCGTTAATGTTTGTCTGAGTTTTTCTGCACTTCATGCTTTTAATTAACTGGTCATTAATTAGATGATGTTGGTTTGCTACCGAAAGGGGGAATTATAGGATAGATCTTGAAAAATTCAGCGTAGATGAATATAGAGATCAAAAGACTTGTATGAACTTACGTAGCGTAAAAAAAATCGACGATGTTATTGCGTTTTTGCATTATTAATTTGCATATTCTTATGTTAAATAATAAACAAGAATAGGGTCTGATTGAGTATCGAAAGAGGCTTTTAAAAAAATTGGAGATTTGCTAACAAATAGAGAAAACGAAATCGAATTAGTTAGATGAGTAAAGCATAGTGAGAAGCTAGGTGAAATCAGTTTCCTAAAAGTTTTGACCCTCATTAATTTGATACGTGGCAACCAGTTTTATTTTCCCTTGAATAGTTTATTTAAAGTAACTTTATTTCAATTTCGCAGTCTAAAATTATTAATCTTTCTAAATAAAATTAAGGTTAGTATAATTTCGATACTTAGTAAAATTAAGACATCAATCCCTGAGAACGATACTATACACATCACTATATTATAAAATTACGATACTGTGCACTTGCAGTTTTGCACCGGTTATTAGCCTATATTTTGTCTCGTGTTTTAAAGTTCATCTTGAAATTGGAATATTGATCAAAATATTAGATAAGACACTGATCGTAATTTTGGATGGAAAGGCTAGGATAGGCTATGGAACACAAATCAAGAAAGTACCATTAGAAGTTGGCGTCAATAGTGTAGAAGTGGGTGCAACAGATGAGCAGTATCAATTCTATTTTTTTTTTTCCAAAACAAGTTCGGGGTAAAAAAAAAAAATAAGAGCAAGTCCGGGGATAAAAAAAAGTGTTTGCGTGTTGATTTGATTCTCTAAGTTAATATAAAAGCTAACAAGGTGTTAGAGTACTGGTAAAGCCACTTCCTATTTAACAAGCACAAAAACCAGGTAAATAGACAAGTTTGAACATTTCATTCGTATTCCTAATGAGATTGTGTTATCTGATTGCATACTTATTCATTTAACTTTAAAATGATTTAAAAAATTAAGAGTGCAATCTTTAAGTGAGTGTCATTGTTAGGAAAATTTAATGAAACATTGGTAAATCAAAATTCTTAAGATAAACAGGTCAAGTTGAATAACTTGGTCACAAGTAGATTGGGGCAGATGACATGCTAAAATTTGGGAGACAATCCAGGGGGCACTCACACTAGACAATACAAGTGGTATTTTCCACTCAAATCATTGTTTCTTGAATAGGGGCATCATTGGCAAAACACGAACTGCTCTCTCCACAGATTAGAATTTGAAAGATGGGGATCAAAATTGAAGATTGGGTTTAGAATCTTGTTTATTGATTGGATAGTCACGCGCATACCTGAGGAGAAAAGTTTGTACATCTTCATGTATTTCTTGTATAACATCAATAGTGATAGGAAGCAATCCACATCCATTTTGTAAAAATCATTGCATGAGAAGAGTTAGGATGTGTCCTCCTATCATGCATCATCATGTTTATATCATACAAATTTCCTACATAAATTTTGTAAATAGTGTTCATTCCACTTCTCACCCCTTCAATTCATTGTTTTCCACAAATTGGAAAGATTTGCGTTTTACTTCAGATATTTGGGATATTAGTTCTCAAATCCAAATAACCATTTCCCAACTGTTTTGTCTATTTTAGATACACGGGACATTAGTTTTCAAATCCAAGTAGTCATTTCCATGTTGTTCTGTCTACTTCAGATACTTGGGACACTGGTTTTCAAATCCAAGCAGTCACTTTCAAATTGTTCTGTCTACTATAGATACTTGGCATGCTTGTTCCCAAAGCCAAATAGTTTGTGAATTCCGGTGTTATCCCAAGAGGGGGGTGAATTGAGTATTTTAAAAATTAAGTCCTTCAAGTTCTAATTTTGAAAACTATCAATTACAAACTTGAAAACTACTTATAACTACCTCAATGTTTTTCAATTAATCAACCTAATGAGTGATTTTGTCAATCAACATATTTTACCTGATTACTTTGTAGACCTACTATACATTTAAAATATTCACAATCTTCACACAAATAAGATTACGCGGAAATTAAATAGAGGTAAGGATAAGAGAGATGCAAACTCGATTTTTACAAAGTTTGGCCTACCCCAGCCTACGTCCTCGCCTTGAGTAACCCACTCAAGGATTCCACTAAAAATCCGCTCCTTTAATTAGGACGAAACTTCCCTTACAATCTGCAGCTTACAAGAGGCATAACTTCTTCCTCAACCCTGGTTCACAGCTCGAACTATGAATACAATATAAAGATTACAATTTCTATAAAACTTAAAATGCTTCTAACCAAACTAGTGAGCACAATAAAATTCCTAGTACATAATCATATGATAAAACATGAAACTCAACATGTATGCAAAGATATGATCTTTATATGAAGAATGAGATGCTTCACAAATCTACCCTTTAATCAATATCTCGCAAAAATAATTTTTATAAATAAATGTTTTGAAAATCTTAGGGTTTGATTTCAAATCACTTTATGCAAGAATAACAAATAAGATCTTTAAAAGAATAGTCTTGAATAATATGCAAATCTAAGTTCTTGGTATCAAATAACTTAAAAGATTTAAACCTCTAAATAAAGATATGTTTTTGGATATTACAAAGATTCAAAAACAATAGTTTTTCAAGTACTTTTATCACCAATAATGTAAAACTCTTTGTATAAAGATGTAACTTCGAATATTATAAGGATTCAACCTTTAGAGTGTTATTCCCAAAAGATTTTTCAAATAAATAACTATGGGAAAATAGGTGTCTTGCTCTTAAGAATATTTTTAGATAAACAACTAATGGAGAAGAATACCGTTTAATAACAGATTGAATACTCAATGAAAGATTTTTCCAAACCTCAAGATCGAACCTAAATTAGCAGAAGTTGTGTGTGTATTCGGTTAAATTTTGATGATGAGAATGCCAAGATAAATGTGTATTATTTGGAATGCAAGCAAAGATTCTTAGCAATATGATTCAAGGCTCTCAGAATGTAAGTAAAAAGTTCAACGCTCTCAATAATATGCAAAAAGTGTTCTTCTAGGGTTTAAAGATTCTTTTTTATAAGTGTTCTCAGCCCTAGATTATGTTCTGGCCGTTGGATCATTTAGGTTAAGTAAATTTCGTATGTATCCTCGTTGAGATGCCGTTTAGCGCCCCAACCTTTGTTGACGAGTGTACAACACTCGTTCGTCAATAAGGCCATGAGTTTGTCGACGAGAGCACTGTCTGAATTTTTTGGACTCTCGGTATTTTTTCGTCAATGAGAGAAAATTGTTCATCATCGAGTGGCATTCATGTGTTCGTCGACGAGACCTCTAAAATTTGCCTTTAAAAATTTATTCAACCTATAACTAATGTAAATGAATCTTTCATGAAATGCATGAGTCCTAAGGTCAGTTTAGGGAATATTTGAGCTTCGAATTATATCATATGACATATGTAAATACATTCAATTCTAAATACTTATCCCCATTGAAGATCTTAAACTTGAAGCTTACTTCTGTTGGAATTGGTGTATTCCCAAGAGGAGGGGGGTGAATTAGGTATTTAAAATTTTTTTCCTAGGTCAATATAGATTCCACAAAGAATATTACACAACCTAGGGTTTGTCTATGCAATCCCAATCACATTGGTAAATAACTGAGCAAATATTTAAACAATTAAAGCAATGTTAGTATTTCCTAAGCATTCACTGAAAATGAAATATAAAAAAATAAATATGAAAATTAAATAGTGCAAGGAAAGAGAATGACACAGGATATGTTATTAGGGTTCGGCTAATTGTACCTACATTCACGCCTCGGCTCGCAAGCCCGAGGATTACCACTAATGCTCACTTAAAGGGTGGAGCGGTACCGTTTACAATATTAGGTCAAATTACCAGGATTGACCTCGACCTTTACAACCTGATCCTTACGAGCTAGATCAACATCCCCTCAGACCTCGCCTGGAATACAACAGATGATAACCATTTTTTCGTACAATTCAAATGCTTCTACACAAGCAGATATGTACCACTATGCACAATACAACTAATGCACTCACATATGATAAGGAATTAATGCTCAAGTGAAATTTCGTTAACCAATGTGTTAACTCTCAACAATATGTGTGTCAATATGTGTATATGAGAGTGAGACCTTTGATTTCAAGATAATGTATTTGCAATATGAATATTCAAAGCATCTCCTGAACCCTAATCAAATATTTTAAAAATATTTTTCAAGTATCACGCATAATAAATATTAGGGTTTAAGCTTACTAAAAATGATTTTATCAAAACACAAAGTAAGCTTAAGAAACTTGCAATAAAAATGCAAGTTCTTAAACCAATGAAGAGTTTTTCCCAATCCAATATTTATAAATAAAATAAAATAGGAAAAACTTTAAACTACTTTCCAAAAAATCAATACACAACAAATGCAAGTATGGGAGAGAGATAAGCTTTTGAGTAGTATGAAATATTCTCACAACAGAATAACACTCGACCTAATTTCGAAATGCAATCAATATGCAAATGAAGAAGGTGAGGAAAATATGCTCTTTCTAAAGATATATAATCAAATGAGTATGAGAAAGAGTTTTTTGGCAATATACTTGTGAAAAAAGTAGGAGAAAAAAAGATTTAGCTCACTAAAATTTTCAGAGAAAATTTGCTAATCTATATGCTAATCACCCACTAATTATGACAAATAAGGGGGTATATAGAGTTGGGAAAAAATATAACCGTTGGGACATCGAGGGTATTTTGAAAATTGTTTAATTATGTTTAATGCAAATTAATACTGATTTACTGTGGTAAAAATTTTGACAACCTGAGAGGTTAGATCGACTATATTTTAAGTTCGGTTGACCCAATTGTCAAGTTCGATTGACCGAGGCACTTTTGAACTATAGATATAGTCGATTGAATTAAGGGTGATTTTCGAACCCTTCGAGATTTGGTCGACTATATTTAAGTTCGATTTGCTGAACATATAGATCGGTCAACCCAATCAAAAATGAACTAGAGATTCGGTCAGCTGAACGGTTGGGTGTCAGACATGAGTTGAAATTAGGAATAGCCTCCCAAGATGGGGGGTGAATTGGATTCTAAAAATTTCTTTTGATTCCTTTTAAAATACCTTAAACTTCTTTTATTTCTTTTAACCAATTCTTGACTTGTTTTTTTAATTCCTTAATCAATCAAAAACTTAGTTCTTTTATCCAATCAATTAAACACAATCTTCAAACTAAACAATCAATTTATTTGCCAAATACAAGTTAAATAACAAACAACCAAACCAAGATATAAAGTATTCAGCAGCTTGGTAATATAAGATCTTGAGATAGTTTGTTTGTTTATATAAGCCCTGTGATTATGAATTATAATTTATGCTTACTGAAGTAAAACCCTGTATAAATAAATCCAATCACTCTTTCCAAATATTTAGAATTCAAATAAACTTTTGGCAAATTTATCTTTGGAGTATTAACCAAGTAACGTACTCCTGTATAGTTTCCGCAAGATATGGTGTAACCAACGTACTCCCTTTCTGTTTCCGCAACCCAAATCAAAATTGGATTTTAAGTTTACTTGATTTCCAAATATGCGTAGTATGTATAATTTAGATATTTAAATCATCCACGCAGTTGTATATGAACTGAAAATAAAGAATAGGGAAAGAGAGAGTGAGACGGAGATTTTTACGAGATTTGGCTTATACCCAACCTACGTCCTCGCCTTTGGCAAACCACTAAAGGATTCACTAAACCTGTTCCGTTGATAGGTGGAACAAAACCGATTACAACATTCCTTGGTTAAGGCTAGAGCCTGCCTTCTCTAAACGATATTCTCTCGTTTGGTCACTCCTTACATAGGCTAGAGTCCGCCTTTCTAAGCAATATCCCATTACTTAGCCAACGATCCAAACACCTTGGAACGTCAATGAACTACAAGAAACACAAGATAAAATCTGCGTACAAGTATACTCTCTCAAAGAGCAAGTTAGTACAATTTCAGCACTATATACTTCAATGTAAAATATCAATAGGAAATAGAATAAAACTCAAGTGTAGAATTCACCAATATCCTTCTTAGAAGAGGATTAGCAGTAGGAATTCAAAGGAAGAAGGATCAGCACTTCAGAGTTGTCAGCAAAAGAATTTTTCAATGAGTGAGCAAGAGAATTTAGGAAGAACAAGAGTACTTTCAGCTTCTCAAAAACAGATTTTTCAATTCTTAACATTTTTATTTGTTTTGCAAAATCATGTATTTATAGGCTTTCAAACTTGCCAAAGTTTCCTTAAAGAGTTTCCCTATTTATTAGGTTCAAACGGCTATAATTTAAAACATTAGAATTTTAAAAATTTGCTCGTTGAACAGTTTTTAAATGTTTGACAGCAGTGACCCCGTTTCAGTGTTTTGGCCATAACTTTTTCTGTATAACTCCAAATTAGGTGTTATTGGTGTCAAAAGAAAGCTAAGAGAAAATCCTACAACTTTTATGTTTACCACTCTTTAAAATAATGAGTGTTTAATAGATAAAAATTCACCTCAATGTGGCTGTATAAAAACTGACAGTATTTGGGAAAAAACTCTTTTTGGTGCTCTTTATTCCAAAAATGATTCTAATCTTTTTAAAATAATTTTTGACCTTATAAAAATATTATTCAGGTATTTTAAAAAGTATTTAGGTCTAAGAAGTTAACCTAAGAGCTTCAAAATATTTCAAACAATATTTTAAACATTAAAGCACTTACATGAGACTTCTAAAGTATTAACATTCTAAGTTCTTGAGTCTTCATGCTTTGTCCTTGGATTGAATCCATCTTTCTTCAAACTTCCATATTCTTTAAGCTTTCTTACTTTGCCTTTCTTTGGATCTTTTGACTTTAATATGCCTTGACTTTCAACAACTTATTCATGTCCTCATGTTCTTCAACAAGTAATTCATGTCTTGGCTCATTTAAGTTTCATTTGATCCTTGTGAGCACTTTGACCTTGCTTCCATCATATTTGATCCTTGTGGGCACTTTGACCTTACTTTCACATATATGAACTCTGAAATATCATTACTCACACAAATACATTAAATTTCACTTGTTTGTTAGCATCAAAAGAAGATAACAAGATTTTAAGCCTTGTAAGGCCAACATGAGTCAATTCGGCCGACTGAGGAAGGTATGTTCAAAAACCGTTCGGTCGGCTGAACCCTAGTCTAACTGTTGACCCTTGAGAGGTTTGGTTGACTGAACTGAATATACACAGTTGGGTTTGGTTGACCAAAACCCTTTCAAATTTAATAAGTCTTGGGTGTTGAATCAACCAACATACTTCCTTATGATTTCTGCAACTTATTGATCAACCAATGTACTCCCATTCGATTTCCGCAATCCCAAAAACAAATTAAGCTTAAGTTTATTTAATATATAATCCACGTAGTGTATATAATTAAGGAATTTAAACATCCACGCAGTTTATATATGCTGAAAGTAAAGAGAGTAAGGGAAAAAGAGTGAGACCGGATTTTTACGAGGTTCGACTTATCCCCAGCCTACATCCTCGCCTTTGGCAAACCACCAAAGGATTCAACTAAACCAGTTCCTTTTCGGGCGGAACAACACCGTTATACACTCTTTTAGTAGGCTAGAGCCTGCTTTTTCAAGTGATACCCCTCACTTGGTCACTCCTTCAATTTGGCCAGAGCTGCACCTCTCCAAGCGATATCCCATGCTTGGTCAACGATCCAAACACCTCGAATCATCCAAGAACTACAAAAAATATGAAGAAAACACTACGTATAAGAACACTCTCAAAACAGAGCAGATTAGTACAAATTCAGCACTATGTACTTCAAGAATTTAAATATCAATATGAAATAGAATTGAAACTCAAGTAAAGAGATCACCAAGGGTTCTTTAGTGATCGAGAAAACTCAGTATTAGAACCGTGGACTTGTGATTCAGCAGCAATTCAAATGAATTATACCAGATGAAGTATGAGCAATAGAGAACTTTGAGAGATATTGAGAGTTTGGAAGCAATAATGCCGTGCGATTGCCTTGGTTATTAATTCCTTGAGGTTAAGGGAGTATTTATAGACTTTTTAGAATTAATTTCCTTGTTCCCTAAGTTACTTGGAGTGTCCACCGAGTTTTTATAACATTCACATTTGAAAAACTATTTTTAAAAAATTTTTCCATTGAAGTTAAAAATTCAAATTCCCGTGAAGTCAGTCGGCTGCACAGGTGACTGGGTAGTTCATTTCTCAGAGTCAGTCGGCTGGACAGGCGGCTGAGGTCTTTCTGTTTGCCAGAAATAAATTCCATTAATTTGTCAGTCGGCTGGCTCAACCACATTCAAAATGATCAGTCGGCTGACTAATCTCAGTTCAAATTGTTAGTCGACTAAGCAGGTTTATTCATTCTGATGTTTGTCAGTCGGCTGACCAATCTTAGTGTGTTCTAACCAGTCGGCTGACTAGTTTCATCTTCTGAGAAACTTTCATTTTTTATTTTTAAATCCTTTTATTATTTGAAAGATTTAAATGTGACTTGTCAAAAATATTTTCTAGGGTTTAAAAAAAAAAAATAGTCTCTAAGTTGATATTCAACCCTAAAAGAGCTTCAAAAATATTTTAAAAGATATTTAAAATATGAAGCACTTACATAAAGACTTCTAGGACTTTGAACATTCTTGACACTTGAGTCTTCATGCTTGTCTTTTCTTTGAACTCTCTTACTTTGCTTTCGTTTGCCTCTCTTGCTTTTCTTCAAGCTTTGATATACTTTTAAGTTTTCTCTCATATTCTTCAAGTTTTAAAATATCATCTTAAAATCCATACTTTAAACTTCATATATCATCCTTCTTTGAAGTATAAGCTTGCAATGGATCCTTGACCTTACATTTACATGCTTAATCCTTGTAAATCCTGATATATCATTACTCAACCAAATATGTTAAGTTTCACTTGTTTGTTAGCATCAAAACAGGATGTTAAGCCTTATAAGGCCAACAATTCATGTTTCATATCTTAACATATACTTTAATATCTTCAAATTTGTTTCATAATCCATATGTTGCTCAAAATATTCAAGATTCATATTGCCATGTATGTTATTCATCTTTGCTTACAGTATTCTCTCCTCCTTTGACATCATGCAAAAAAAAAAAAAAAAAAAAAAAAAATAGAGGGGTAGGAGCAAAAAGTCATAAGATAAGTAAAAAAATCATTATAAGCATAGATAAGCAAGGAAATTTCAACCAAAACAACAAGCTAATAATTGATACATCCAAAAAAGACTAATGTTCATCCACTTAATACATCATAAAAGATTCTTAAGTTCTAATAGTTCAACTATCAGCATCATCATGTTCTTCTTCTTCCTCAGCATCTTCTCTTCTTCATTTCTTTCCTCATCATCATCATCCTCATTTCCCCCTTTCAGAACCTCATCATCATCATCATCCTCATTTCCCCCCCTTCAGAATCTTCATTATCACTGCGAGGGGTGGGGTTGGTGTCCATGGGATCACCACCTCGGGAGGAACTAGCCTGATGTTCCTCAATTCGGATTAAGCGCTGATCAAGTGAGGAGACTTGCTCCTAAGGGCTCTAGAGTCTAGACCTCATATCATGGCTGAAAGAGGAGAGTCACTCTGAAAAGCCATAAACCATGAAGGTGTGTCTGTCGGAGGACCCTGATCATGTGTTGGAGGTGGAGGAGGAGCTGCTGGTGGTACCCTTTGAGGCCTATCTCCTTTTAAGTACCAACCTTGATCACCTTTATCATAACTCATTTGTTTCAAGGTGGTGGATTTGAAGAGATCGTAGTGTGTGCGTTTGATAAACATTTCAAATGGAGTAGAGATATTGAACTGAGCAAAAATGAGGTTTAACACACATCCATAGGGAAGAGTTACCCTAGCAGCTTCTAGTTTAGCCCACATCCACTTTATGATTAGACTAGCCAGATCGAGTTTCTTGCCTTTAGAGACACCATAACAAAAGCATTTGACATATGATAGATGATCAAATGAGCCAGTTTTGGGAAAAAATGTTGTACGAAATAATTTTATGAAGGATTTGAGCTTTAAGATTTAGTTGTTTATACAACGGAGGATGCCCAAAATACACTGGTTGATTTTCCATAACTAGGGGCAAAAAGGCTTCAGGGGTGAAGTGTTGTTCCAAAATCCAGGATTGAGAAAAAGTAGGACACTCAAATTCACCTGGAGTGATATTTAAAACAAGAGCTAAGATTTGAGGGGTTAAAATGATTTTCTTATCGTGAACCTTAGTTGATAAAACTTCATCACCAAAAACCATGTTAGCATAAAATTTTTTGATAAGGTTTAGAAACATGCCTTTGGCTTGATGAATTACAAAGTTGAACCAACCTATGTCCCTAAACAATGGAAGTATTTTAGGAAATTCTTCATCGAAGAGAGAGGTATCGATAACTTTACCAAGAATGGGATCGGTGGAACGGAGAGAAGCACGGTAACAGAGCTTAACTTGAGGTGCAACTAACCATCCCTCTATGTAGTTGTCATCTCTTCCAGTAGACGTACCTCGATTAGTCGTTGTCTTTGTGTGAGACATTGTGAATATCAAAGAGCAAACAAAACTCAGTTTAGGAAATCCTAGAATCCGTAAGTGGTGATTTAGAAACGTGATTGGAGCCTTGGATTCAAGAGTTTTTGGGTGAGAATTGACAGAGACGGAGAAAGAGAGAGAAAGCTTCGGAGGAGTGACAGAATAGGGTTCAAAAGGCTGAAGTTAAGGTTTTAAAGAGTTTAAATGTATAAACCCCGCGACTTTAGAAGGCTGAGGATTTACTTCAGTCATCTGAATATTTTCAGGACAAGAAACTGAACAAGCAATAGCACCTCAAAAGATTGAAGTCCAGATTCAGTCGTTTGAACCTTTAGTGTTACAGCGTTCAATCATCTGAGCTTCCAAGCTAAGTTGTCTGAAGTCTAGAAAATTTTCAAAATTTTTTCTTTTCTAATTCCAAATTCTTCTTAAACCACTTCCCTACTATGTAGTAATTCAAGTTCTCTTCTAATAGTTATAAATCTTTCTTTGTTGAGAGGTTTTGTAAAGATGTCCACCCATTGGTTAATTGTATTCACAAACTTAAGTATAATATATTCTTTTTGCACATGATCTCTTAAAAAATTATATCTTTTCTTAATCAAAATACTTATTCAATAAGCTCAATTTGCTTCAAAATTTCTTTCTTTTGATTTCATATGAATTCCAAAATTCATATTACTTTCCAAATCTTAATACTTTCTAAGTTAAACCTTGTACGAATCATCCTATGATTTTTGGCCAGTAATGCCATTTTTGTTTTTATTTGTCTCAATGTTATAATCGTCAATAAGCTCTTAAACTTATCTTTAAGAATTTCCATTTCAACTAGTTCAATATCCTTATATTGAATTGGATTTAAGTAGCTTTCTTAATTTCTAAAAGGGAATACCTAAACTCTTGGAGTTATTGGTTTATGAATTAGTCTTTCATCTTGGTACCCATACTTTCTTGAGTTCAGATGGTTTACCAAAAGATATTTCTTTTACTTTCTAAACTTGTTTAATGTTCACATCTTTCCTCTTTAATGGACATTCGAACTTAATATATCCCTTCTTTTTACATAGAAAACATGTAGTGTGAGTAAAAGCATTAGAGGAGATGCTATCATAGTCTTTGGAGGCTTTCGTAAAGTACCCCATATATAGGTTCTTTTTCCTTATATCTTCAATTCCATTGAATCTTATACCATCTTTATTCAAAGACATTCTTTGTGCATCAATCATTCTATCAAAGTTCTATTTTTCTCTAGTAAGATTGTAGATTATTTTGTTTGATCTTCAATTTTTCTTTTAAGATCATTGATTTCTACGTCTTGTATATTTTTACCCTTTTCTTACAGCTTTTCTTGGTTTTGAGACATCTTGGTAATTTTATTTTCTAGTTCATAAATATACAAGTCTTTTTCATTATCCATATAAGTTTTGGATTTTAAATCTTCTAGTTCTTTTATCACCTTCTTCTCATTTTTACTTTCTAGTCCATTGATTTTTAAATCTTTTTCTCTTTCAGCAAGTTTTTAAAGATTCTAATTCTTTCATTACACATTCATTCTTATTTTTCAATGATGTGTATCGTTTAGTCACATTAACTAAGATCTTATGCACTTTGAATAGTTCATTTTGAAGTTCTTCATAAGATGGTATACTTTCATCACTGGATTCGTCAGATGAATCATTACAAGAATAATTAATTGATTTGGACGGGGAGCTTTTCTCATCCTCTCATGCCATATAGCAAGTAACCTCTTAGTCACTTGATTCGTTCTCTGATTCACTTGAGTTGGTATCATCCCAAGTAGCTTTTATCGCCTTCTTTTTCTTCTTTTTGGCATCATTTTTGAGCTGTGAACAATCGGTTTTAATAAACAACAACAAAACCAAGCCTTAGTCCCACTAAGTGGGGTCGGCTATATAAATCTTTTTTCGCCAATTTATGCGATCATGAACCATTTCTTTTGATAGATTCAAGGATATTAAATCCTTACTCACTATCTCCTCCCAAGTTATTTTAGGTCTACCCCTACCCCTTCTATTGCCCCCATAGTAACTAAGTTACTCTTCCTCACAGGTGCACTATAAGGCCTGCGTTGTAAGTGTCCATTCCATCTAAGGCGTCCCTCCCTTATCTTATCTTCTATAAGAGCTACACCTAACTTACCACGAATATGTTTATTCTTTAATTTATCTTTCAATATTATACCACTCATCCATCTAAGCATTCTCATCTCGGCAACTTTTACTTTTTAGATATTATGTTTCTTCGTCGCCCAACATTCCGATCCATATAGCATAGTTGGTCTTATAGTTATCCTATAAAACTTCCCTTTCAATTTTAAGGGTATTCTACGATCACATAGCACACTTGAAGTACTTCTTCATTTTACCCAACTTGCTTTAACTCTATGCATTACATCATCTTCAATTTCTCTTTCAGCTTGCATAATAGATCCAACCGGGTTTAATATGTCCAACCTTTTTACAATTGTAACAAGTAGAGGGTTCTTTCTTATTTTCCTTTTTACTAGTTTCTCTTTTTTCAGATTTTGACCCATTAAACTTTCTAACAAACTTTTTGTTTCTTTTAAAGAATTTTCCAAACCTCTTAATAATGAATGCTAGTTCTTCATCATTTAAGTCACTTGTATTTTCCTCTTCTTCATTAGAACTTTCTTTTGCTGCCTTAAGGGCTATAGATTTTCTATTTTTGTTTTCAACATTTTTTTCATTCATAGCCATCTTATAGGTGAGAAGAGATCCAATAAGTTCATCTAGTGAAGTATTCTTAAGGTTTCTTCCTTCTATAATAGTTGTGGCTTTAGGTTCCCAAATGAGTGGAAGACTTCTAAGGATTTTTCGAATCATTTCATAAGTTGAGTAATTCTTTCTTAAAACATTAAGGGAGTTTATGATATGAGTGAACCTAATATACATATTAGTGATGGTTTCATCCGGATTCATCTTGAAAGCCTCATACTCGCTTGTGAGCATGTCGATTCTACTATCTCTAACATCTATAGTTCCTTCATAAATTACTTCTAACTTGTCCCAAATTTCTTTGGTTGACTTACATGCCACGACCATATTAAACATCTATAGTTCCTTCATAAATTACTTTTAACTTGTCCCTAATTTCTTTGGTTGACTTACATGCCACGACCATATTAAACTCATTAAAAACTAAAGCACAATATAGTGCATTCATGGTATTAGAGTTTACTTGCATCATTTTATAATCATTGTCATTCAAGTTTTTTTCTTCTTTAGGAACTTCTTTGCCATCTATGAGTTTAGTAGGAATGTAGTCACCATGTGTGACAACAATTATGGATAATGCTCCATGTTTTCCAGTACAGATTTCCCCACGGTGCCTTCAATTTGAAGATCTCCATATGCATGTCTGGGAGATTTTAATTGCATCTTAACAAGAGGGGAAAAATAGGTGGAAGAAGGTTTGATCCAAATGCTCCTAGCAGTATGATGGGAGTGGTGGAAGGCCTTAATTTACTTACCCTGGTGGTTCCCCAGTAATCCTTTTACAATGTCCAACAAAAGAGAGCAGCCAGCCAACATCAGAGACTGGATGGAGGCCTTAAAAATGTATACTGCTGACAGATCTTACTCAGAGCATTGGTAATCAATATAGCCTTTGATTGCTCCCCTATCATGCTGAATACCTTCAAGGATAATTCAAAATTTCCTAAATCTCTTAAATTTGAGGCTATGCCTAAGAACGTGAAACGCCATAAAGCTGTCAAAGAAGCTAGAAACAAGAAGATAAAGGCTCTACATCTCCTAGATTTTGCCCAAAAACAACAAAAAGGATTTTTAAGAGACTTACAAGAGGGCCTTGAAAGGGTGGAATAGATTCTAGGTTGGGAGACTCTACTCGGGAAATAAAATCATTGAAAGAACAAGTGCTCTTCAAGAGATGGATCCCTTGGTAGAAGTGAACCAAACAAGGCAAGCTATGTAAAGGGAATCACTGGAACAATTAAGAAGTGATGAAATATTTTGGAAGCAGAAATTGAGCGTTTAGTTGCAACAATAAGTTCTTTCATTTTTCCAGAGTCCTTGGGAAGCAGGAACAGGATTGATTGCTTGAAGACAGGCTTAGGGTCATGGATCATGACTAAACTATTAATTGGCAATGAATTTTGCAATTTACATAGGCAATTTTTCGTGGCAACAGATAATAATTGCCCAAATGACCTTGAACATCTAGTGGACCCAGTTCTTACAGATGAGAATGAAATCTTTTGCAATTCCTAGAGAGAATGAGATTAAGGGAACTCTTTTTGAAATGGCTCCTAAAAAATCCCTTAGACCAGATGGAATCTCAGTTATTTTCCATGCAATATATTGGAGCATTGTAGGCAATTTCCTCTTTAAATAGTTTCTTACTAAAGGAATTGAGTCATACTTTTGTTGCTCTGATCCCAAAATCCCCAAAAGCATGTAAAATTGACCATACAGATGAGAATGAAATCTTTTGCAGTTCCTAGAGAAAGAGATTAGGGGAACTCTTTTTGAAATGGCTCCCTCTAAAAACCCTCAGACCAGATGGAATCTCAGTTATTTTCCATACAATATATTGGAGAATTGTAGGCAATTTGCCCTTTCAATAGATTCTTACTAAAGGAATTGAGTTATACTTTTGTAGCCCTCCCAAAATCCCCAAAAGCATGTAAAATGGACCATTATAACCCAACCAGCTTGTGCAGTGTGATCTAAAAGATCACATAAAAATCAATGCAAATCATCTAAAACCCTTTTCAATGAATATGAGCCACTTCTGATCATTGTTCATGCAGGAAGAAGCATAACAGATGGCAGGACATTCTCTGTACACTTAAATCGAAGAGGAAGATATTCTCTAATTGCCTTAAAGCTAGATTTATCCAAATCTTATGATTGCATTGACTGGAATTTTCAGCAAACTGTTTTCAGATGCTCTGGTTCTCAAGAGAAGTTCAGTATGGATTGTACATTATATCTGCATGACTTCTTTCTCTGTCCTTATCAATGAAGGAGCAATGTTGCTCAAAAAGGACTTCATCAAGGAGACATGTTGTGGCCTTTTCTCATTATCATGTGTTCAGAAATTCTTTCTAGGCAATTACTCAGAATGGGACTAAAATTGCAAAAAAAATGCCCTGCAACACTCATCAATTATATGTTGATGAGCTCCTGATATTCTCCAGAGTCAACTCAAATGACATTAAGCTGTTTCGGAATGCCTTTTCACTTTTTGGATAGGTCATGTTCGGAATTAAATGAAGGAAAATACGGGATCAAATTCAACAAGAATGCTACTCAAGAAATTTGATGAGATAGCCAACTTAAGCTGGGATTTTGAGCAATCTAAATGCAAATCACCCAGTACCACCACTCTATGCTGTTAAGTTAAATATATATATATATAAAGCCCTTTTTGGATCTCTAGTGGACAAGTTGGAAGATAAGATCAAAGGTTGGAAAGTTCTGTCTGCTGCAAGAACTAATTTAATCAAGTAAGTGGTTATGTACCTCTCCTATAGTTTAGTTTCTTTCAAATTCCAGACAATATTTGCTCCAAAATGGATTCACTAATGAGAAATTTCTGGTGGTTCTGAGATCATGAAGCAAATAAAAAAAATGTTTCCTAAAATCCTGGAATTCAATGTGCAAACCTTGCATAGTTTGGAGCAGTGGTGTTCTGCAGGAAGAAAGATTCTCCTAAGCTTGGTGTTCTGCAGGAAGAAAGATTTTAACCATGCACTTATTTCAAAACCTGAATGGCACAAAAAATTTCTCTTAAGTTATGGGTTGAACAACTAAACCAGAAGGGGTTTTCTAGCAATCTAAGAATGGATAATCAACATCCTCAATACAGTGTCTTTGCTTGGGATCAAAGAAATTCTATTTTAGTCTCGATTCCACAAATCAAATGCCACGTGCATTATGTTTTGATCTCAATCATGCAAATGAGTTTGAGATAGTTGGCCTTCTTCCTTATGCGGCTATAGTGTAACAAGAACTTGGTTCTTTTTTGAAAAAAAAGAGAGAGTTCTAATCCTCCTATGTTAAAATTCTTATAAAGATTCATTTGACTGTCAGAATGATAGATGAAATGGAAGCAAATGAGATAAACTATAAACAGTACAAGTGTAAGTACCTGTGAATTTCAAACTCTTCACTTTTGTTTGGTCTTACAAATGGTAAAATGGGGCATAAGAGTAAACTGTACTTTTTCTCTAGTAATCCAGGGAACTGGTGTATTCTGTCCTGCATGTCTTAGTGTGTTCTTTCCTCACCATTTTAAACTACTATTACTCTACTAGAACACAAACGTTTCCATTGAGATAAAATGTCAAAATGCAGAAAAGAAGGATCCATATTACCATAAAAGCTCATTTGCATTTGAAAAGAGAAGTAATTAACATACTATAAGTATTACAAATGAAGTGGAACTTGGTAGCAAAAAGTCACTTATCCTTTTCTACTTTCTTTCCAATCCAACTAGCAACAACGGGAGTGAGAGCTACGGTCGGAGGAAACCTTATCGGGGATGCAGCCTTATGGGCAGCATATGCCAGGGCAAATGTGCCTACTTTCTCCCCAGTCTCGTCTGCGGAGATTCCTACCTGAAAAAAGCATCCCACATTGGGCATAATCAAATTTAAATATAGAGATGGTCGCACAAACATGAAGCAGCGACTTCTTCCTTTATTTTTTTTTTTCCATTATAGAGGGTCATGGTAAATTGACTAGCTACTTTTGAGACACTTTCCTTATGTTTGGGAGATTGAATTTCTTGCCATGAATTTGGATGTTTCTGCTTTTGGATAAAATGCAATACAAAATTATACTAAGTTTTGTCCAAATTCACAGAAAATCCACAGCAACCCAGTTACAAGTGTTTACTTAAATATATATTTAATCCTGTAAAAAATCAAATTGAGAATGATCGAGGAGACACATCCGAGTTTGGCCTTATAGCTGAGCTACCTTTTGAAAGGTATGCTGGGAATATTGCTAATTTAGTTTTAAGCCAGTGTTGGGTGGGTGCTTTTTACCTTTTGTAACAGAGTTTGGACATCAATGCCAGCGCTAATCAGGGCATAACAGAGAGAGAAGGAGATCAGTGAGAGGGTAATTGAAGTGGCCAGGTATGCTCCTCCATATTTTGCTAGCAGCTCTTTGGCTTGATCTCCCTTTGACTTCTCTTGTTTGCCTTCTTCATTTTTATCTTCTTTTGAGGTAAATATCTGCAGATACATCCATTGCAGGCATATTAAAATTAACGCCAAGACATGAAACTATTAATGCCATTTAAAAGGTTATTTGTTAATGTGGAGATATGAACTGCAGCTATACTGCAAGAAGGGTTTTTCTCATATCACCATTACTCTAAATTAAACATTTGTGAAAAACTCGAAAACGGGAATTTACAAAGTGAGAAGCATCACAAAACGAAAAACAACGAAAAATAAGGCCCAGTTTGGTTGCACAGAAACTCTATGAGAAGAAAGGAACTAATTTGAGAATCTTAAGATTTAATTATTGAGATTCCCTGTAGCACCCAAGTCTCCTAATGGCATGATATAATCCGAGAGAGAGAGAGAGAGAGAGAGGGAGAGAGACAACAGTTCTTCACTCTCTGCAGTACTACCAGCATATAAGGGACGGAACAGAGTAATAATCCCCAAAAAAAGAAAAGAAAAGAAAAGAAAAGAATCAGTAGTGTACGACTGCACCAGCATACAAGGGACGGAACGGAGTAATAATCCCCATGAAATGAAAAGAAAAGCAATTTTGAAGAAGACGGAAGAAGAGTACCTTCCAGATACCAGCTTCGAGGCCATATTTCTCCGTAATTTCCTCTGCCGAAGCAGAAGATGTTGAAGAAGAGGGCGAAGGGGTCTTGACTTCCTCTATTTTCTCCTTGATTGCTCTGACCCTGAAACGATTCGAATCACTTCTGAGGTCGCGAACTGAAGCAAAGCTGCAAATCCTCAATGGCCGGTTTTTGAAGAATGCTGCAGAGGATAGAGAAATGGAGGAGACATTGTGAAGGGGCCTAACTGCTGCGACCGCCATTCTCAGCTATCCGGAGAAAGTTTCTATCCAAACAAACATATTCCCAACGAAGGGGGCACCAATCCTAGGAAAATTTATTAAATTATTGTAAAACTACATTTCTAGCCCCCAAAATTTCAGTATATTTCCATTAGGGATCCCTGTGGACCCATTGTTTAGAAACAATTTACATCGTGAAGTGAACGTGTGGGAAGGGTGGTCTGGTCATTTTGAGATAAAATGGTCTCTTCAAACTAATGGCAGAGAGGGAGGACAGGTAGCGGCACTGCCGCACTGTTCGTTTCAGTTGGCTAGATATTTTTATAGATTCCCATTTTGCAAAATTTTAATACTTTGATATTTTGAAAATACGAAATGAATGCAGCTGTTTAGAATTCTTGTTCATAATTAATTGAGAAATACTCACAAAAAAATATTAAAATTTGTTAACCACAAGATATGTACCTAAATCCAATTAGGTATGCCTCGTAATATTTTAGTGGGTCCTATTGTTACTTGTGTGGATTGTAATTGATGAATTTCAAATGTTTTTGAGTAACAAATTTTTTTTAAAGTTTTTTTATTTAAAATTTAAATATATCATGCTTAAACATTAATGTTTTGATATAGCAAAATTTAAAATATACTAGTTTTGTATTTGGGAGTATGCAAATTTTGAATTTTAAATTTTAATTTATGTAAATTTAAATATAATATAAAATAAAATAATATTAAATTTCTTTCAAATTTAAAGTTCAAATGATTGTCAGACATTGCAATAACCCAAATCTAAACATTATAATAACCCATATTGTAATGTTTGACAGCAATTTGGATTTTGAAGGGGCATTTAAATTGAACTTGAAATGAATTTGAATAAATTAATAGCAGCAAATGTGTTTTATTTTCTAATTTGTAGGAGTTGTTTAGCATGATGTTAGTGATAGCATGATGTTAGTGGTATCTAAAAGTTGTTTAGCATATTGTTAGTGGTGTCTATTTTTGTGCTTGTAACCGTTTGTTTTTAGCCTATATAATGATCATTTACTTATCAATGAAGTAGTAGAGTTTTCAATTCAACTTTGTTTCCCTTTATTTTTTAATTCATCATTTTCTTCTTCCATTTTACATCAATGGTATTAGAGCCAAGTTAGAGTTCCACAATGGCTTTCGAAACTTTTGTGCAGCTAGCCATTCCACACTTTGATGGTCACTATGACCATTGGAGCATGCTTATGGAAAATTTTTTGAGGTCCAAAAAATATTGGACAGTTGTTGTTTCTAGAGTAGCAGAACCAACAACATGTGTTGTGCTAACAGATGCACAAAAGGTGGAGCTTGCAGGTTAGAAGTTGAAGGATCTCAATGCAAACAATTATCTCTTCTAGGCAATTGATCGTTCCATCTTGGAAACCATTCTTTGTAAAGAAACTTTCAAGTAGATCTGGGACTCTATGAAGAAGAAGTATAAGGGGACAATAAAAGCAAAGAGGGCACATCTGCAAGCACTTCGAGGCGATTTCGAAACTTTACACATGAAGTCTGGAGAATCAGTGACAGATTACTTCTCCAGGACGATGGCAATCACAAATAAGATGAGAATCCATGGCGACCAAATGACAAATGTCACTATCATTGAGAAGATTATTCGTTCGATGACAACAAAATTAAACTATGTTGTTTTTTCTATTGAGGAATCTAAAGACACTAACAGCATGTCCATTGATGAATTGTAGAGTTCTTTGTTGGTTCATGAGCAGAAAATGAATTCGGAAATACAAGGAGGAGCAAGCGTTATAAGCCTCGGCATCAATAGGAGGAGGTCATGGACGAGGAAGAGGCAGAGGTGGCAATGATGGTAGACACTCAAATAAGAAATCTGAAGATTTTAATTCTCAAGAGAGAGGAAAAGGCTATGACAACAACAACAATCATTCAACACCTTCCAAGTCGACAAATCAAGAGTTGAATGCTACAAGTGTCACAAGTTTGGCCATTACAAGTCAGAGTGTTGTACTAATCTAAGGAGAGATGGTGGAAAGTAGTCCAATTTTACTCAGAAGGAAGAAGAAGTGTCTTTGTTGATGGCTTGTCACGTGAAGGAGGAAACCCACAAGAAATTCTTGTGGTACTTAGACACTAGCTGTAGCCACCATATGAGTGGAGAGAAGTCTATATTCTCTGAATTGGATGAAGCTTTTCGTGATGTTGTGAAGTTCGGTGATGGATCTACAATCTCTGTTATGGGAAAGGGAAAGGTAGAAATTCAAACCAATAAAAATTCTTTCAAACTATTTCTAACGTTCTCTTTGTTCCAAATTTGAGAACAAACTTACTCATTGTTGGTCAGCTACAAGAAAAGGGATATGGAATCTCTATAAAAAATGGGGTCTGCAGAATTAAAGATGAGAAGTTAGGCTTGATAGCTCAAGTCAACATGACAGTCAACTGAAGCCTTACTTTCATTGATGATTTTAGTCATAAAAGCTGGGTTTATTTTTTGCAAGAGAAGTTTGAAGCCTTTCTAGCCTTTAAAAGCTATAAAGTAGATCAACTTATTCACAACCAGGCATGAATACATCTGAGGCATTAAGCGGTTGAAGTGTCTTCATATGTGGAGGACATGTGTCATGTTCTTGACTCTTTGTGGTATTTATGTGGAGCAGCTATTTACCTTCCACTTCATTCATGTGCAATTCTATTTTTCTTATTCTCTTTTTTGCCAATTCTTCATTTTTTGTCTTTTCTTAGTCAATTAGGAAAATCATTACACTTCTTTTGTTGTCTTCATACTACTTATGTGAATTAAGTTCAAATAGTAGTCCATGAACTAAGTTTATCTCTAGGGGTTGTTCAACCTTCACATCTTGAGTAGGCTACAAGACCTAGGTTTCTATCTCCCCACTGAATGTCACCTCTAAGTTAGCAAGTTAAAAACAGAGACTAGTGTATAAAGAGTATTCAAAAAAAAAAAAAAAAGGAAATTTGAGTTTTATGAACTCTGAGTTGACGTCAAAAACTTAAAAGAATGATAAATGACTCAATAATACCTCACAAGGTGTCATAGTTGTCATGGGCACTCTCTCAGTGCTCACAAAGAACCCTAAGTGCTACAAGTCACGTGAACGAGTATTTTCAGTCTTATAAGATACCATGTAAATACAAGAGTTTATATAACCAGATTAACACGAATGAACTACTAGTCAAACTACATAGAGTTACAATTCCTAGATTAGCCATATAAAGAGAAACTACACATAAATAACCCACTATACAGCTTAAATGTGTAACTTCTAGGTTATATGCAAGTATGTAAAGGGTATCAGTCAGTGTTAATCATGGCCTAATCATCCATATTAAAAAAAAAAAAAAATTTTCAATGTAATTTATCATTCCCTCCAACTAAAGTGGAACATTGTCCTCAATGTGAAAGCATATGGGAAATAGAAAAGATGTGCATGGGGGAAGTGGAATGTGCCTGGGTGGAGAAGTAAGGGGAAAGAAAAACTAAAACTAAGGAAAAATGTACCTGAAAATTAACTAAAAATAAAACAAGGTAAAACAAAATGAAAATAAAGGAAAGAAAAACATCATAGTTTGTCTGGCGGAGACTCTAGAGGAATTTCATTTGGTGGGTGCAGGTCTATAAATTGAACCGGTGAGTCTCCAAATTTGAGTTGCCACAATGAATTAGTCTTGTTACCTGCACAAAAGTTAGCTTTAAATAAATCAATATGTTTTAAGGTACCAAACAAAACATGTGCAGACAGCTTTCCTTCTTTCAATAAGAAATGATCTTTATTTAGTATATTTTCCTGGAAAGTCACTTTTTAAGAATCGGTCTTTAAGGCAAATTTGTCAGAGTAGTTACCTTTAGTTCTTCAGAAGCATCAACATTAAAAACTTTACTTGGTTATTTGAAAATTAAACTCTCACCAGTCTGCTCACCCTCTTTATCCGGTGTACCTATCACCTTACCACTGCGGGGATTTGCTTCAGCATTGCACTCCTTGACATTTAGATCAGTAGGCAATAATGGTTCCACAACTGTCAATCTCTGAGGGTAAGGTACCACAGGTTGGTACTCCTTACTGGTCTCGCTCTCCATGTTAACTGACTTCTTCAATTCTGGGCTTGCTTCCTCTAATTTTTCTATGACCTCATCTATCTCAATTGTAACTTGAGGTATCAGGACAACTGTTGGTCTGTCAATGAGTATCTCAGGTTGGGGAACGTCTTTTTTATTACTTCTCGAACTAACAATGGCCTTCACTGTCTCAAGAGAAACATTATGTATTTGTTGCTGTTGATGTTGGTATTTTTGAGGATTAGGATGAGAATCTACCAAAAATCCCCCCTTTTTCTAAGATATTCAACTGTATGCTCGTCTCATTAATGGTATCCCGCTATTCATTTATGGCCTGAGTGTACTGATTGTTAGTTGTGCCTTGAATTTGCATGAACTGCTAAAAGGCATCCTCCAGAGACTTCTCTGGTGGAGCATGTGCTGCATTAGATTGAAATCCTAAAGGTGCATAGCTTTGAGAGATCTATTGTGGCTGATACTGATCCTGAAGGGCAGCCTGATGATATGGCTGCTGATAAGGGGGTGCATAGGACTAGGAAGGTTGTTTCTAAAGTTGCTCTGTACTATTTTCCTTTTCCATCTCCATAACCTCCACTCTTCTGGTGAGTTCAGCTAGACGTTCTTCAACACAAAAATCATCTTTCAGTTCATTACACTCCCCACCATATATTGCCCTCAATGGTTGAGCTGCAATCGATCTTCTTTCAATTCTAGTGTTCCACTACTGAACATAGTCAGCTAAATGATCCAAAAAATTCAATGCCTCATCAGGCTCCTTGTCAAGGAAATATCCTGAACACATAGTGTTGACCCTATGGGTCACACCCGGTTTTGATAATGACTAATACTTGTAATTGATGGTTATCAAGTTTGTGTGTAGGTTTATATTTGCAAATACTTTGATGGCACATGAAGTACAGCATGAAGACCCTGAAGATCATTTATGTTGTACTTTGTTATTATTCATTTGGGTTTGTAATAGTAATATAGAAAATGTCTGTAATATTTAATACATAACATGCATGTAGGAACTACAAGCTCAAAGGCCTTAGAATGACTCTAGGTCCTTACACATCACTTGAAAATCAAATGACTTTAGACCGACGTCAGATTTTTTTGGTGTCCTAAAGAAGACCTAGACTGACCTTAGGACTCCCTATACTGGATAAAAACATGCCCTATAGTCTTAACATTAGTCATCATATGAATAGAGAAAAGTTTATAAAAGGAAAAGGACTGAAATACCTGAGGATGACATGTTCGGTTGACCAAACTCAGTTACACTGAGTTCATTGATCGACCAACCAGAATTATATGGGCAACACCCTGGTTGACCAAACCCCCACGTGGGAAATGCGAGCCGCTCGGTCGACCGAACTACCTAGTTCAAAATCACCTGGTCGACAGAACCACGCGGAATGGGAAAAATCGCCTTTGAAACCCTTAGTATGGTCGACTGAACTCTCAGTTCAAATTTCCCACGATCGACCGAACCATGTGACTTGGTCAACCGAACCTTAAGTTCATATGACCGGTGCTCTTGGGTTGGTGCATTTTACCGAGGTTAGAAACTTCATTATTTTTACTAACCTCATTTTAACTTTTCTAAAAATGACATATATGTCCCCAACGGTCATAACTTACCCATTCTTTATATATAGGGGTTCATTTGCAAAAAATAGTGGGGATTAGCAAATAGGATTAGCCAAAAATTCTCTCAAATTTCCTAAACCCTATTTGTTCATTCTAACCTCATAACAGTCAAATATCTTCATTCATTTGAGAAATCTTACTTTGTGAGTGTTTATTTATTGTTTGTTATTGCTAGATACTCAGCATATTCATTGTTATTTGATTTTCAAAGTAAGAGTAAAGCAAAGATTTTTCCCCTGATTTCATTTAATAAATCTGGGTGTGGGAAAAATCTTATAACTAAGTGAGTCTTTACATTTTTATTGTAAGACTCATTGAGCCTATATTTTTGTGTGCAAAAATATTTTCATAAGCATATTTTCAAACATCTCTTATGCTAGCATCCTGAGAAAATATTGGTTGAGATTGTTTGATTATACTTGCTAAAAATCTTTGAAACCTTAGATTGTTATTGAGAAATATTTTTTATACAAACTTTCAAAGATTAGCTTATTGATACACTCTTGTGTTTGATTGTTTATAGACATAACCTTGAATGTTGATTGCACACGTAAAGCACCGAGCTTATAGTTCATACATTATTGAGGTGTATTGATTATATTGTGCACAGTGGCACTTATTTGCTTGTGTAAGAAGCGTTTATTTGTTTGAAAATTTTATATTGATTGTATTCTAGGCGTGAGCTTGGAGAGGGAGACTAGTCCTGTCGAATAGTCCTGGATTGGTTTAGACCTGGTTAGGAAAGATAGGTGCACCATCCTAGTAAGGTTTAGGTTGAGGTCAGCCCTGTGAATTGACCTGGTTGTAATCGATGCCGCTCCATCCGTTAAGTGAGCATTAGTGGAATCGTCGGGCATGCGAGCTAGAGGCGAGGACCTAGGCAGTATTGGCTGAACCTTGATAACATATCTTGTGTCAGCTCTTTCTTTCCCTATACTCCTTATTGCTAACTCTATAAGTCCAATCCGGTTTTGATAATGACAAATCACTTGGTATTTGATCTGTGCATTGAGATTGTGAACAGGAACAATACTTAGAATGCACGAAAAGATAACAAGTCATGGAAGCCATGAAGATTAAAGCATACACATCTTGGAAAAATTCATGAAACTCAAAGAGTACAAGAATGAAGATGCAAACAACAAGTTCAAGAATGTCATGGGAATGGGTACTTAGAACTAATGTATTCACATGTTTCATATGATTTAATTTGAGGCTCAATATATACCATAGACTGACCTTAGGACTCATGCATTTCATGAACATCATTAGGGGATATCTATGGACTTAGATATATTTTCAAAACCCCAAAAAATATTTTTATAAAAGAGCCAGGAAAGAGAGCAAAGCGGATTTTTTGAACTAAAAGGAAAAATATAGAAATTGGTCACTTCAGAAGCTTGAACTCAACGTTCAGTCGTTTGAAGTTGCAACTTTAGAAGACCGAAGATAAGTTCCGTCGTCTAAAGAATTTCCTCAGAAGACCGAAGATTAAGTTCAGTTGTCTAAAGAATTTATGGTGAAACACAGAACCTGGCAGAAGCACCTCAGAAGACTGAACTCAAACTTCAGTCGTATGAACCCTACACTTCAGAAGATTGAACCCTAACTTCAGTCGTCTGCCTTGTGTCCAAGTTAATTTTTCAAAGCTCTAAGGAACTTCAGTCGTCTGGGCCCTTAACCTCAGTCATTTGAACTTGCTGGAAAGTTTAAAAATCTAATTTTTAATGAAAGAACACGCAAGCTAATTTTTGATCCAATGGTTAAGATCTTTTCTAAGGGCAAGATACTTATATATTGAACATCTAAATCCTAGTGTTGTAGCCAAGATCGAAGAGAAGATAAGAGAACATCTTTTTGACATAGAACTGAGAGAATTGAACTTATTACTATACGATTGCTTGCACTCCAACATATACTCATCAAGCTCAGGCAAATCAACTCAGAAAAACAAAGGGATTTCATATACACATCTTGATTTCTATTTGGTATTAAGGTTTGGTAAATCTATTTATTATTTTCAAGAGTTTCACATCTCATCATTTATTATTGAATACTATTAGAGAGAGATCGATCTTGAGTGTTCATATACATATAGAGAGTATTTTTGACAAGAGCATTACTTGTGAAAGATTATGCCATTGGTTAAATAGTTTTTTGGATTCAAGTGTGTATTTAGTTAAAGATTTAATATTTTTGATACTACAAAACCACTTGATTAAATATCCTCAGAAGTTCATAACTATATATATTATTAAGGGATATTTTCTAAAAAATCTTATATTAGGTTTTGATCTTTGGTAATCACATCATATATATATCTATTAATTTGCATATTACAAAGATCATATTGTGGTTGAAAATTTTGGGAGAAAGCTTATTGAGTTAGATTTTTATAATATTCAAGACAAACTTTTTAACAAGATCATATTTGATATTTGTGCATCTTGTCTTCAAAGCTATTACTCATACAAATATTTTGGAAGATTTGATAAAAGAGAAATTTGGTGAAGTATATTCATTCATTAATGATTGTATCGTTACATACATATTGAGCTTCAAGTTTCATCATACGATTATGTGCTAGGAATTTCAGTTGTACTCATTAGCTTTGTTAGAAGCAACATTGAGTGTTTTTCAGATTTGATATTATATTATTATCAAGGTTCGGGTTGTGAACCGGGTTTGAAGAGAGAGTTGTATCTCTTGTAAGCAGTGGATTAGAAGGAAACTGTACCTCTTGTAAGCAACGGATGTAAAGGAAACTCCGTACCAATTTAAGGACTAGGGATTTTAGTGGAATCCTTGAGTGGGTTGCTCAAGGCGAGGACATAGGTCTGGTTGGCTGAACCTCGTAAAATCGCGTTTGCCTTCTCTCTTCCCTTATCTTTTTATTTTTCGCACTGCATTTCATTACTCGTATTGCACGTGTAGGTTGAATAACCCTACACGCACTTAATTGGGTAAAAAGGATTCATTGATAACATAAATTTAAATTAGCCTCAAACCCTTGCATCTAATTTGTTAAACATAGAAATCAAGATTAAGTGGTAAATAACTTTGAAAGATTTTAAATACCCAATTCATCCCCCTCTTGAGATTACACCTAAATCAACATTTGGTATCAGAGCGAGTTTACATAGACTTAATAGTTCATTTGTAAAAAGATCACATGACACACATCAGTGTAACTTCATTCGGTGAGGGACACTCATCCACTAGACCACCAATTTTTTGTGGTATAAATTTCACCTATTGGAAACGTAAGATGAGCATATACATGCTAAATGTAGATTGGAAGGTATGATAAATAGTTACTAAGGGAAATCATGTTCCCATGAAAGTAATTGATAAGGTAAATGTACCTAAAATTGAAGATGAGTATACTAAAGAGGACTAGTAATCAGTGCAAATAAATGCTACTGCGATGAACTTGCTTTTCTGTGCATTAGATGTAAATGAATTTAATAGGGTAATAGCATGTAGCTCTGCTAAAGAAATTTGGGAAAAAATAGAAGTTACATATTGAAATTAGGAATAGCTTCCCAAGAGGGGGGGTGAATTGACTTTTAAAGATTTCTTTTAATTCCTTTTTGGAATTCTTAAACTTATTTTATTTCTTTTAACCAATTCGTGACTTATTTGTTTAATTTGTTAAGCACTCAAGAACTTAGTTTCTTTATTTAATCCTTAACCATACAAACATCCAATCATTCAACCAAACCAATCAACTATAATTAGAAAGCAAACAAACAAGCCAATACACAACACTTATGTAATATAAAAACTCAAAATGGTTGTTTGTTGATATTAGCCAAATTTGAACCAAGCCCTGTAGTGAATGAAAATTTACGCTTGCTGATATAAAGCCCTGTATAGATGAATCAAATCACTCTTTCTAAATATTTAGAACTCAAATAAACTCTTTGTAAATTTATCTTTGGGATGTTAACCAAGTAACGTACTCCCGTAAGGTTTCTGTAAGATATGGTGTAACCAACGTATTCCCTTTCGGTTTCCGCAACCCAAATCAAAATTGGACTTTAAGTTTACTTGATTTCTAAATATACGTAGTATGTATAATTTAGATATTTAAAACATCCATGCAGTTGTATATGAACTAAAAATAAAGAATAGGGAAAGAGAGAGTGAGACGGAGATTTTTACGAGGTTCGGCTTATACCTAGCCTACGTCCTCGCCTTTGGCAAACCACTAAAGGATTTACTAAACCTATTCCATTGACTGGTGGAACAAAACTTTTACAAGCGATACTCCACGCTCAAACACTCCTTCACTAGGCTAGAGTCTGCCTCTCCAAACGATGTCCCCTCGTTCGGTCACTCCTTTAGGCTAGAGCCCGCCTCTCTAAGCAATATCCCCTTGTTTAGCCAACGATCCAAATAATCCTTGGAACGTTAGAGAGCTACAAGAAACATAAGATAAGATCTGCGTACAAGTATACTCTCTCAAAGAGCAAGTTAGTACAATTTCAGCACTATATACTTCAATGTAAAATATCAATATGAAATATAATGAACTTAAGTGTAGAATTCACCAATATCCTTCTTAGATCAGGATTAGCAGTAGGTCAGAGAAGGAAGGATTAGCACTTCAGAATATCTTAGCAAAAGAGATTTGCAATGAGTGAACAAGAGAGCTTTGGAAGAACAAGAGTGCTTTCAGCTTCACAAACAGATTTTTCAATTCTTGGTGTGTTTTGATTTGTAAAACCATGTATTTATAGGCTTTCAAACAAGTTTCCTTGTTGTTAAAGTTTCCTTAGATTATTTGCCAAGTTGTTAGAAAATTTGAAGCCCAAACGACTATTTTATAAAATATTAGATTTTAAAAAATTTGCCCGTTAAACAGTGTTCAGATGTTTGAAGAGTCGAGTTTAGTCATCTGAAGTTCTTGAAACCCCTTTAAAAAATGAACTGGAGTCAGATGATTGAGGAGTGGGTTCAAACGTTTGAAGTGTCTGGTTCAGATGTCTGAAGTGTTGAGTTCAGATGTCTGAACAACTACTGCCTATTTCGGTTTTTTCCCAGAAAATCTTCAGACGTCTGAAGTGGTTCTATGTGCTGTTCAGTCAGCTAAAGTTCCTCCCATGTACAGTGTTCGGTTGGCTGATAGCTGTGACCCCGTTTTCATATTTTGGTCATAACTTTTTCTGTATAACTCCAAATTAAGTGTTCTTGGTGTCAAAAGAAAGCTAAGAGAAAATAATACAACTTTAATGTTGAACACATTTTAAAATAAGGAGTTTTTGATAGATGAACATTCACGTCAATTCATACGTATAAAAACTGACAGCATTTGGAAAAACTCTTTTTGGTGCTTTTCATTCCAAAAATGATTCTAACCTTTTTAAAATAATTTTTGACCTTATAAAAATATTTTTCAAGTATTTTAAAAGGCATGTAGGTCCAAGAATTTAACCTAAGAGATTCATAATATTTCAAACGATATTTTAAACATTCAAGCATTTACATGAGACTTCTAAGACATTAACATTCTAAACGCTCAAGTCTTCATGCTCGCTTTGGCTCTTTCTTGGTCTTCAAGCTTTAATATTCTTTGAACTCTCTCACTTTGCTTTTCTTTGGCTCTTTTGACTTTAAACATTCCTTGGCTTTCAACAAATCATGCATGACCTCATATTCTTTAAGGTTTAATATATCATCTTTAAATCCATGCTTTGACTCATTTAAGCTTCATTTGATCCTTGTGAGCACTTTGACCTTGGTTTCTCATATATGAGTCTTGAAATAACATTACTCACACAAATATGTTAAATTCCACTTGTTTGTTAGCATCAAAACAAGATAACAAGATTTTAAGCCTTGTAAGGCCAACACATATGAAGGCACTAAGCAAGTAAAAGATAGTAGAATAGACATGCTCACCAGTGAATATGAAGCATTGAAAATGACAACAGATGAATCTATTCCATCCATGTACACTAGATTCACACACATCACAAATTCTTTAACTGCACTTGAAAAAACTTACCTTATTTATGAGTTGATCAGGAAAATACTCAGGGGACCACCTCCATCTTGGGAAGCGAAAGCTACAGTAATAGCAGAAGGGAGAAATCTCAAGGAGATGTTTGTTGACGAACTCATTGGATCACTCATCACCTATGAGCTTGCAATAAATGAGAGGAAGAATGAGCAAAGCAAAGCAAAGAAAGTCATAGTGCTCAAGGCAACATCTCACTGCTCTAGTGAGGGAAGTGATTCAAAATCAGATGATGGCATGTCCTTGCTAACAAAGAAGTGCGGGAAGTACTTGAAGAAGAATAAGAAGTTCAACATAAAATTCCAGAACTCAAAATCATAGAGAGGAGAGTCAAGCGTGAAGAAAAAGAAGGAAGATCCACCAACATGCTACAACTGCAAAGAGGTTGGACACATCAAACCTGAGTGTCCCAAACTAATAAAAGCCTCCAAGAAAAAGAAGAAGGTGCTAAAATTTGGTTGGGATACGCACAACATAAGTTGTTCAGAGTATGAATCCAGTGATGACGAGATTGCAAATCTGTGTCTAATGGCACATGATGACTTTGAGGTACAATCATTATTCTCATCATCTTCTTATTATTCTAGTGATTCTGAAAATGAGAATGACATGCTTTCATATGATGAACTGAAACAAGAATATTTGTACTCTATTAAAATGCTTGAGAAGAAAACTAAGAAAATTTCTAATTTGAAAAATAAAGTCAAAGAACTTTCAAGTTTAGTTGAATGCTAAAATGAATCTCATGCATCTCTCATGAAAGATAAGGATTTGAAAATTGAGGAGTTAAAAAAAAATTTTGAAAGATAAATCTGAGATTATTTGTAAATTTACTAAAGGACAAAATAATTTTGAAAAACTCCTAGGAGCTCAAAGAAATTCCCTAGAAAAGGAAGGTCTTGGTTTTAATGGGAAGGAAAATCTAAAATGGAGACATCTTTACATGAGATTTTTTATAAGAGAGTCAAAATCATATGTTCCAACTAAAAACTATCATAGAAATATAACATGTTTTAAATGTAAGAGGCTAGGTCACATAAAATTTGACTGTCCTTTCAAAAATAAAGATGTCAAAATTAAGAAAGTTTGGAAAGTCAAAGGAGAATCTAGTGCTAACCCCCATGGACCCAAGAAAATCTGGGTACCAAAAGTAGTTATCTAATTGTGTCTTGCAGATATGCTTAAGATCATCATCCTCAAAAGACAGATGGTATATGGATAGCAGATGTTCATGTCACATGACTGGGGATAAAGTGACGTTCACATCCATCACCCCTAAGGATGAAGGATTTGTCACGTTTGGGGATAATGCTAAGGGAATGATTACAGGTGTAGGTAAAGTTGGTAATGATTCATCACTAATTATCGATGATGTTTTACTAGTTGATGGTTTAAAGCACAACTTATTATGTATAAGTCAACTATGTGATAAAGGTTATAAAGTGTCTTTTGAACATGACAAGTGCATTGTTGAACACAAAACTGATAATAAGATATTGTTCACTGTTGAGCTTCATGAAAATGTATATACCACAAGTTTTGATAACTTAACCTCACAGAGTGTGACATACTTCTCTTCCATGAATGAAATTTGTTCAACTTGGCATAGGAGACTAGGACACGCTATCATGGACTTAATATCTAAACTAGTTAAGGGAGACTTAGTTAAGGGATTGCCTAAGACTAAATTCGTCAAAGATAAAATTTTTCAGGCTTGTCAACTAGGAAAACAAGTAAGAACGAGCTTTAAGAAGAAGAAAGAAATCTCCACTACTAGGCCACTTCAAATGTTGCATGTAGATTTATTTGGTCCGAACCCAATTCAGAGTTCAAGAAGAAAATCATACACATTCGTCATAGTTAATGATTTTTCAAGTTATACATGGGTACTATTTTTAGGTCACAAAGATGAAGCGTGTGAACAATTCATAAACCTATGCAAGAAAATCCAAAATGAAAAGGGATATGCTATCACTAAAATTTGAAGTGATAGGGGTAGAGAATTTAAAAATCAAGGCATGGAAGACTACTGCAATTCATTAGGAATAGCTCATAACTTTTTGGCTCCCAGAACACCACAACAAAAGGGTTTAGTTAAAAGGAAAAATAGTTCTATACAAGAAATGACCAGAACTATGTTTAACGAACATAAATTGCCTAAGTATTTTTGGGTTGAGGCAATAAATACTGCCTGGTATGTTCTAAATAGAGTTTTGATTAGACCATCTCTAAATAAGACTCCTTACGAGTTATGGAATGGTCATAGACCAAACATATTATATTTTCATGTCTTTGGCTGTAAATATTTTGTGCTTAGAGACAATGAACATTTAGGAAAATTTGATGTGAAATCATATGAAGGTATCTTCCTAGGGTATGCCTTAGATAGTAAAGCCTATAGAGTATATGACAAACGAACATTAACGGTTATAAAATCTATTAATGTAGTGTTTGATGAGTCAAATCCCTTCTCCGAAAGAACTGATGAAGATGAAATTGAGATAAACAAGGAATTTGAGAAAATATCCATTGAGAATGATTCAGAAAAGAAAAATGAAATTAAGGAACTATCCACTGAAACTAATCAAATTGAAAATGAGGTTAATGAACCACCTAAAGAATGGAAGTACACAAAGAATCATCTCATTGATCAAATAATAGGTGAACCATTACGTGGAGTAGCCACACGATCCTCACTTAGGAATATGATTAGTCATTTTGCCTTTCTATATTAAGAAGAACTGAGGAATGTGAGTGAAGCAATTGAGGATGAATCGTTGGTGTTGTCCATGCAAGAAGAGTTAAACCCGTTTGAGAGAAACAAAGTATGGACACTAGTTCCTGGACCTGAGGATAAGACAATCATTGGTACAAAATGGATATATAAGAACAAGAAAGATGAACATGGGATAGTTGTTAGAAATAAGACTAGAGTAGTAGCTTAGGTATATAACCAGGATGAAGGAATAGATTTTGAAGAAACCTTTGCACCTGTAGCTATAATGGAAGTCATTCGAATGCTTTTAGCCTATGCAGATTTTAAGGATTTTAAGCTATATCAAATGGATGTCAAAAGCGCATTTTTAAATGGCTACATAAGTGAAGAAGTATATGTAGAACAACCCCCAGGCTTTGAAAACCATAAGAATCCAAATCACGTATATAGAATGAAAAAAGCCCTGTACGGTTTAAAGCAAGCTCCTAGAGCTTGGTATGAAAGGCTAAGCGGTTTTCTACTAGAAAATGGATTTATCAGAGGAAAGATGGATATAACTCTGTTCATAAAGTCTGAGAAAGATGATATGCTCCTAGTTCAAATATATGTAGATGATATCATATTTGGAGCCATAGATAAAGACTTGTGCAATGAGTTTGCTAGCACTATGCAAAATGAATTTGAGATGAGCATGATGGGTGAACTAAGTTTCTTTCTAGGACTTCAGATCAAACAAGCGAAACATGGAATATTTATAAATCAATCGAAGTATATTAGAGATCTACTCAAAAAGTTTAATATGGAAGATGGAAAAATACTAGGAACACCTATGAGCGCTTCTTTGAAATTAGACAAAGATGAAAAAGGTATTCCAGTAGATGTCAAGCTTTATCATGGAATGATTGGTAACTTACTATATCTGATTGCCAGTAGACCTGACATAATGTTTAGCGTATGTTTGTGTGCAAGATGTCAGGCGGTACCAAAAGAGTCACATTTGTTAGCTGTTAAACGAATACTTAGATACCTGATAGGAACCGTTGAACTTGGGTTATGGTATCTTAAGTATACATCTTTTGAGATTATCAACTATTCAGATGCTAATTTTGCTGGTAGCGAAGTGGATAAGAAGAGCACAAGTGGTACATGTCATTTCTTAGGACATTCGTTAGTCTCTTGGTTTTCCAAGAAGCAAAATTCAGTTGCTCTTTCCACAGCTGAGGTAGAATACATAGCGGCAGGTAGTTGTTGTGCTTAAACGTTATACATAAAGCAACAATTGATGGATTTTGGATTAATCTATGAAATAATTCCTATAAGATGCGACAATACGAGTGCAATAAACATCTCAAAGAATCCCATATTACATTCATGAACTAAGCATATAGAAATACGATATCACTTTCTTCGTGATCATGTGCAAAAAGGAGTTGTGACACTTGAGTTTGTATGCACAGATGAACAATGGGCAAACATATTCATGAAACCACTTTCGGAGGATAGGTTTATTCAAATTAGGCGTGAATTAGGCCTGATGCATATTCAAGAGGTTGCCTAGAATTATATTAGATGACATAATTCAGAGGGAGCAACATCGCTTAATATTCACAATTGATTAAAAATTTCAAATTTGTCTCATTTGTGCTCATTTGATATCACATTTGTTAACATTTGGTATCACATGTTAATCATCATTTAATCTTTGAAAATTATCACACTGTGTATGTTCACATTGAAATTTAAATTTAGCAACACAGATGTCTACACTAGCAAGGGGGAGAAGTAAATTAAAGTAACATAGGGAGACATGTTTTCACAGTACAATCCTTTCACAGATGCTGGTTGAATAAGTTCAAAACTCTAAGAGTTAAAGAGAAGAATATGAGACTATGTCCACTTATGTATTATTATACACCTTTTTGTTGATGTCAAAAGGGGGAGAAGAATCAGGATGCTGGCAAAAAAATGGGTAAAAATGGTTGACAACACTAATTGTGTAAAGGGGGAGAAAAATTAGGTTATAAGAAGAATCATGTTATAAGAATTAGGCTTTAGCAAAAATTGTTGGCAAAACTAATTGTGTAAAGGGGGAGAAAAATCAAGCTATAGGAGAAGAATCAAGAACAACTTGTGTATGAACATTGTCACGACGTCTCGGTGCGCGTGTGCCTTGGGCGGCGAAATAAAAATCAATTTAAAATTTTCAGGAAAAAAAAGGAATATCAGAGTCGCCACTAACCTTTAGTGTGGTTAGAACACATGATTACTACCCCATTAGGGGTCAAACGGGTCTATGTTATCAGAAATGGGGTCGGGAGTTCGGTTACGCGAGGGGAAGGTACGAGCACCCCCTACGCGCCCATTCTTACAAACGGTACCTAATTAATTTGGAATTATCCCTAAGTTAATCTAAAAATCCTTTAAAATTACTCCTCTAGTGAATTTACTAATACACATGCAAAATAAACAAACAAATAAATAAATAATACAAAAATATACGTAATATATAAATATTTACATATTCCCTCAGAGCTAAAGGTATGTGAAGCCCGAAGGCTCATACCCCTTGCATTAAAATCATAGGGATTAAAAATAAAAAATAACTTTATAAAATACACTCCCAAATTTTAGAAATCTTATGGGTTTTCCTAAATATGAAAATACTAGTTTGGGAGGTTTTGGATAATAGATATAATAATTTAAACATAGTAATAAAGATAAAAAAAGTAATAAACTAGAATATTAGGATACCACAATACATACTAATCAACATATATAATACAAGCTAAAATACTAAAATTAGCACAATACAAAATACTAGATATAAATATATGATATTTGCTAAGATTCTAAACATACCACCATACTATAAGACTAAATATATAACACGAGCTAAAATATCCAACATACCAATAATAGTAGAATATAAAATATATAACATAAACTAAGATAATGAACATACCATAATATTAAAATACTACGTGCACATTATAAACAAAAATACTCAAACCTACAATAATACATATAATCATGATAATAATAATAATAAATATCCACAAAAACTATAATACGTAACAAATTACTATAACACTATATATACTAAACATATAATATCATAGCATGATACCAAAATACCAAATATATTATATTACCTAAAATATTAAACTTACCATAATAAATAATACCTTATATATTAACATACTAAAAGTATCATAATAATAATAAATATCTAGTATTACTTAAGACGCTATATTAAAAGTTACCTAAAATACTAAATTAGATGTATGATGTTACTTATAAATCCTAAGTTTTTAATTACCTAATATGACTAACACTCTAGAATACTAAATACACATACAATTATAGTTCTAAAATACTACATATACTACAACTAATCTACTAAAAATCCTAACATGATATATATCATGACCAAAATTCTAAAATACTAATAATACAATACAAAGTTAACATACAATATAAGTATGAATAAAAAATAAAAAAAAATATCTTACACATAAGCACCACAACAAGATAACAACCCGAAACCTAAGAATACATATTACACATGCAACTTGAATATTGCGCACTAAAAATATGACAACAGAAATTATTACATTTAAATATCACAGATGAAATCTTACCTTGGCAATAAAAAGAAAAAAATCCTACAATAATGAAGATAAACAAATTAGTATTTATAAATACAGACGTTAATTATTAAAAATCCTAAAACAATAACCAAGCAAAATTTAAACTTTACAACCAAAACGTGTGTGTGCGGTGTGTGCGTGCAGTGTGTGTTTTGTGTGTGTGCAGTGTGTTTTGCAGTGTGTGTGTTGTGTGTGTGTGCAGTGTGTGTTTTGCGTGTGTGCAGTGTGAGTTTTGCAGTGTGTTGCTGTGTGTATGCTGTGTGTGTGTTTCTGTGTATGTTGTGTGTGTGTGCAGTGTGCGTTTTGCAGGATATATACATAGATGTAGAAGCAAAATAAAAAAAAACTTAAACTTTATGTAATAAAACACAAGCTGAATCAATATATGTATATATTTGTATGTGTGTGTATGTATATACAGCAGAGGGGCAGGGAGGTACTTGCAGAGGGGGGATACCATCAGAGAACTGGGGCTGGAAACGGCGATGACAACAAGGGCTGCCGGAGACGACGACGGTGGTGAAGGACAGCAAGGACCGCCGGAGATGACAACGACGGTGAAGGTTCCAGCGGCTCTCTCTTGCAGCAGTAGACTGTTGTGATGGAATTGAGAAGAATGACCAGAGATGGTGACGACGTTGGTTGCTGGGCTGGTATGACGATGGAGTAGGATCGCGATGGCTGTAGCGGAGTGACACCGGAGCTGGAGGTGATGCCGGAGAACAGGGTCGTGGGGGATGGCGGTAGTTGCTGGAAGGTGACGGTGGTCTAGTGCTGATGGTCTCGGTGGCAGGTTGCTGCAAGAGCTCATGACTGCTGTGCAGGGCTCTATGAGGATGAAAGCTGGGCGAGTGGGATGGAGAGAATGAGGGAGATGGAAGAAGAGGAAGAAGAGTAAGATGGGGTTGCTGCGCGGCTTGGATTTTTTTTTCTGTTCTAGCTTCTTCGCTGTGCTCCCCGTGTGTTTGTGCTGTGCGCCCCCCCCCCCCTTTATAAAATTTTTGCCAACCCTAGCGTCCCCTTCTTTTTCTTTTTCATTTTTTATTTTTCTTTATTTTTTTTATTTTTATGGTAATAATAGATATGGTAGTAATGATAATAAAAATAATAAGTAAATAAAGTAATAATACTAATATTAAAAGCAATAATTAATAATAATAATAATAATAACAAAATAATAATAATAATAATAATAATATATGAAAATAGTAATAATAATAATAATAATAATAATAATAATAATAATAATAATAATAATAATAAATATATCCAAAATAATAATAGTAAAGTAATACTAATAATACTACTAGTAATAATAATAAATAATACAAATAATTATAAGAAAGTAATAATAAAATAAAGATAATAAAAATACTACTAATAAGAATAAAAATAATAAAAATAATAAATAAAAATAATAGTGATAATAAAATAATAATAATATTAATAAGGTAATAATAATAATAATGAAAATAAGAATATATCCTTTGTTCTATCTGGTTAGGGCAAAAATAGGGTGTCTACAAACATGAGTATATTTCATTTAAAATCAGGCTAAAGAACATGTGTAAGAGCATGAACATATTTCACTTACTGAATATTTGATGCATTATTTGAGGGAGATCCTTATTAGGCGTAACCCATTTTATTCTATACTTTTGCTTGTGTATTTGTCATCATAAAAAAGGGGGAGATTGTTGACTCTATAAGTCCAATCTGGTTTTAATAATGACAAATCACTTGGTATTTGATTTGTGCATTGAGATTGTGAATAGGAACAATATTTAGCATGCACGGAAAGATAACAAGCCATGGAAGCCATGAAGATTAAAGCATACACATTTTTGGCAAATTCCATGGAACTCAAAGAGTACAAGAATGAAGATGCAAACAACAAGTTCAAGAACGTCATGTGAATGGGTACTTAGAACTAACGTATTCACATGTTTCATATGATTTAATTTGAGGCTCAACATATACTCTAGACTGACCTTAGGACTCATGCATTTCATAAACATCATTAGGGGATATCTATGGACTTAGATATATTTTCAAAACCCTAAAAAATATTTTTATAAAAGAGCGAGGAAAGAGAGCAAAGCAGATTTTTTGAACCAAAAAGAAAAATGCAGGAATTGGTCATTTTAGAAGCCAGAACTCAACGTTCAATCGTTTGAAGTTGCAACTTTAGAAGACAGAAGATAAGTTCAGTCGTCTGAAGAATTTCCTTAGAAGAATGAAGATTAAGTTCAGTCGTCTAAAGAATTTATGGTGAAACATAGAACCTAGCAGAAGCACCTTAGAAGACTGAACTCAGACTTTAGTCGTCTGAACCCTACACTTTAGAAGGCTGAACCCCAACTTTAGTCGTCTGACCCTATGTCCAAGTTAATTTTTCAAAACTCTAAGGAACTTCAGTCGTTTATGCCTTTAACCTCAATCGTTTGAACCTGTGGGAAAGTTTAAAAATCTAATTTTTAATGAAAGAACACGCGAGCTAATTTTTGATCCAATGGTTGAGAGAAGAGAACATCTTTTTGACATAGAACTGAGAGAATTGAACTTATTGTTATACGATTGCTTACACTCTAATATATACTCATCAAGCTCAGGCAAATCAACTCTGAAAAACAAAGGGATTTCATATACACATCTTGATTTCTATTTGGTATTAAGGTTTGGTAAATCTATTTATTATTTTCAAAAGTTTCTCATCTCATCATTTATTATTGAATACTATTAGAGAGAGATCGATCTTGAGTGTTCAAATACATACAGAGAGTGTTTTTGACAAGATCATTACTTGTGAAAGATTATGCCATTGGTTAAATAGTTTTTTTGAATTCAAGTGTGTATTTAGTTAAGGATTTGATATTTTTGATACTACAGAACCACTTGATTAAATATCCTTAGAAGTTCATAACTATATATATTATTGAGGGATATTTTCTAAAAAATCTTATATTAGGTTTTGATCTTTGGTAATCACATCATATATATATATCTATTAATTTGCATATTACAAAGATCATATTGTGGTTAAAAAATTTGGGAGAAAGCTTATTGAGTTAGATTTTTATAATATTCAAGACAAACTTTTTAACAAGATCATATTTAATATTTGGGCATCTTGTCTTCAAAGCTATTACTCATACAAATATTTTGGAAGATTTGATAAAAGAGAAATTTGGTGAAGCATATTCATTCATTAATGATTGTATCATTACATACATATTGAGTTTCAAGTTTCATCATATGATTATGTGTTAGGAATTTTAGTTGTATTCACTAACTTTGTTAGAAGCAACATTGAGTGTTTTGCAGATTTGATATTATATTGTTATCAAGGTTTGGATTGTGAACCGAGTTTGAGGAGAGAGCTGTATCTCTTATAAGCAGCGGGTTAGGAGGAAGTTGTACCTCTTGTAAGCAGTGGATGTAAGGGAAGCTCCTTCCCAATTTAAGGAGCAAGAATTTTAGTAGAATCCTTGAGTGTGTTGCTCAAGGTGAGGACGTAGGCCGAGTTAACTGAACCTCGTAAAATCGCGTTTGCCTTCTCTCTTCCCTTATTTTTTTTATTTTCTGCACTATATTTCATTACTCATATTGCACATGTATGTTGAATAACTCCACACACACTTAGTTGGGTAAAAAGGATTCATTGATAAAATAAATTTAAATCAGCCTCAAACTTTTGCATCTAATTTGTTAAACATAGGAATCGGGATTAAGTGGTAACTAAGTTTGAAAGATTTTAAAATACCCAATTCACCCCCCCTCTTGGGATTACACCTAAATCAACACTTATATTTTTGCAATTTAATTTATGCACATGTATGTTTATATTTGAATTGTTATATGAGTGTTGTGCATGTTTTAAATACTATGAATGATTGGGAAATACTAAGTCTATTGCATCTGTTTTATATATCTGCTTAGTATTATTTTGTCGGGGTATTGGCATGTGCTTAGATAGACTCTAGGTTGGGAATTACAGATTGTGCAATCTAGTTTAACTTAGGAAAAATTTTAAATACCCAATTCACCCTCCCTATTTGGAATACACCAAAGTTAACACATAGTATGAACGAATTGCTTCGATTCAGGAGTCAATGCAGTGTAGAAATAGTTGACTAGGCGCCATGATTCAAATCCATGGTGAGGACACATGTTAACTAGACCTCTAAATCTCTCCTAGCTTTCATGAAATGCCTCATCAACTCCTTGCATGAATTGATTGATTTTTTCTTACAAAAATTGAGTTATATGTAAGGAAAAAAATTTATGCAGAAATTCATTTTGCATATAAGCCTAACTAGAGATAGAATTAGGCCTAAGAGAATTAAATCACGTCTTAACCTTGTCTTTCAATGAAAAAGGAAATAGCCACAATCTAACTGCTTGATTAATAGCAGTCCCATCTATGAATGTAACACATGCAAGCTCAAAATGAGTTAAATGTTGATATGAATTTTCACACTCCATCCCATAAAATTGAGGTATCAAAGATATCATTCCAGGCTTATTGTTAAAGTTCTGTGCATTCTCAAGTAATGTGATGTAAGATGGTTGTGTGGTTCGTGTGGGCTGCAAAAAATCCATAAGTGTGCGTGGTGCAGGTGTAACCATATTTTCTTCAAAACTCAAATTTTTTTTTTCAAGAGAAAAATTAAAAATAATAGGAAAAACACTAGTTTGAAATTAAAATTGACATTCTTCGGCAACAACGCCAAAAATTTGACTCTAAAAATGAGCAACTCAGAAGCTATCCTAAGCATAAGAGTTCAGTCATGTAATACTTAGTGCATAGGCTAGATCGTCTCCTTAGGGAATGCATTTTAATTCCAAACTCTCGTAATTCCAAAAGAAATTAAGAAAGGAAAAATTTACTAAGCATAATTCAAATTCAGTTTTTTGGTATTTTTGAGGTTTTTGCAATTGAATTTAAATTCTAATTAAAAATTAAATATGCATGAAATAACTTAAATAAATACCAGATTCAAGGCCAGATTAATGAAAGAACTAAACCGTGCAATCATTCAATTAAATAAAAATATTAACTTTAAACGTAAACTCAAGCAAGAATACACTCTAAATAATAACACGAACTTTAATAATAAAAACACCCAAAGAAAATAATTAAATCCCTATAAAAACTTTAAATAAGAAGGCAAATTGAAATTAACAATAATAATGCTCAAACAAGAATTTAAATGTAAGAGAGAGAGAGAGATTTAAACATAAATTTATCTAGTAAAAAGAAAGTTCTTAAATTAAAAAAATTATTTTTTAACGAAAATTAATCCAAATTTTGAATAAATTAAAAACTTAACAATAAAATTAATTTTAACAAAATTGAGTTCAAAGAAAGAGAGAGATAAGAGATTAAGGGAGAAGAGAGAAGAGAGAGGGAGAGATAGCCGAAAATCTGAGAGAGGTTGAGAGTCTTCAGCTGTCCTGCGCACCGCCACCTCCCGCTGCTCCCTTTTCCTCCATAAACCCTCCTCCTCCATAAAATATCCTATTCCCCCTCTAATATTTTTCCCTATCCATGTATCCTCTTGAGATAGGCGAATGGGCCATTTTTTTGGTGGTCCAAGACTCCATTTTTCCTTAAGCACTGCATATAGCCCAACACAGCAACTTCACTTTCAAGCCACGGTTTGACCTAGTAAACGTTTGATATAGAAAAAAGGCTATTTCACAATGAATTTTAGATATATTAGTAATCTTTCCAATGCCGCTTGAATCACAAGACTGAATATCAGACTTGGATTATTGCCCACTTTTCATTGCATGACATGGATTCATGTGCATGAAGCCCACATAGTCTTCTCACATAGCACCCAGTTCTATTTTATGTCTTCTTTAATTTCGAAAATTATCACATTGTATAGCACAGATTCTTCAATTTTTACACACGCACACGGCTTCAAACAACTGCGTGCTTGGCTTGTCATTTGCAGGCATGTGGTTCACGGTTCGGTCTTCAATATTTGGCTTCATGCACATGACCTTGATTTTAACTCTAGCTCACGTACATGCACGTACATTTTTTAATCTCGGCTTTAATGTCCAAAAATTATCCTACAATAATAAGTTACCGAAAATTCGTAAATTATCGAGTAATGATCCAAATATTGTAATTCAAGCTCAATGTTAATTTATTGATCATAATTAAACATTTAATTAAAAATATTAAAAATATAATCTTTAATGCATGATTTTAAATACCTAATTATGCAATTTAGACGCATAATCATCATCCTTTTGGCAACTCCATTTTGTTGAGGGGTTTTCTAGACGGTCTTTTGAGGTCTAATGCCTTGGCTGTAATTGTAACGACTGCCTATTTTTTCATATTATATATAATTTTTTTTCTATAATGAAAATATTAATAATTCTAACATTCTTCTAAATTGTCATAATCATAATCAACATGGACCCATGTGCACCAGGGATATACCTGTCATACAACTCTGATACCTAAATAGCGAAAAACATAAAATCATGTATATACCATAATACACCAGAAACCATACCAGAGATCTATTGAATCTGTCATAAATATATATACAGCCATCCACAAAAGACCAAAAAAATATTCCTAGGATCTCAACCCAAAAATCCATCTGACCCTAGCTCGTCCACTTACCATATTGATACGGTAGCTCAGTTCACTCCAACTATTGCAGGGCTTTATCTGCTCTCCTACCTGGATTTCCTGAAATTGTTTGTAATGTTGGGGTGAGACACCTCTCAGTAAGGGAAATAAACTAACATCAGTGCGTGGTAACATGAGTATTTTCGTGTTATACACAATATCAATACATAAATCATATCTAGTAAAAATTGTCTATATCGTATCTGAATAAAACATATTACATCATAATGTGAAATAGCATACTAAATTTCCGTACATGAAAATCATTTTATATAACTGTACAATACATGAATAATATCTAGGATGGATAGCTAGCTGATGTCATGTATTACGCCCACATAACTGGGTTGTACGATCCGAAGGCAAGACCTAGCAATGGCTGGCCGACCACGCTAGATCAAACATAAGTCTGTAAGTACGATGTGCCTGCCCCACCTGATCCTGATTACTAGGGGAGCGCCTGCACTACCATGAAGCCACATCGACTGCCATCTCACACTCTACATAAGATGTGTGGTAGCATTATCATGAACTTGTACTTGAACTTGTAGCTACGGTACGGTGCTCGTGAAATCTAAACTAAACAATTTGGGTTCTGATAACATATAGTACGTTTCAAATATTATTACATGGCTGTTCCATATTCATAATAATACCTAACATGATAATATTTTTATGAATTCTTGCATATCATACATAATAACGGCATCTGAGCCAACATGAATCACGACATCTTCGTCGGCATATCATAACATGAAAATCACAGCATCTGCGTCGGCATATCATAACGTACTGAACATAAAATTCTTGTACTGTTTATCATAATATTCATAAAATCATAGTTCCTGTATTGTTTTCATGGTTTTCCTGAAAAATTAAAAAAACATGCTTATTTTGGGAAAATCATAATATTCTAATATAGCATAATTTCATGGAAATTATACTCATGCCACACAAATATGAATAATACTTTTAAACATAAAACCTGATATGAAATCATATTTCCTGATAATTAACATTAAATCCATTTTCCTGTTCAACAGCAGTATTCCCAAACATTGTGCTAATACATATATAATTTCTAAAAATAAATGCTATAATATGGTAAATAAATTCATGAAAAATACTGATTTAGTTTGTCCCCTTACTTGGATTTTTGAGAAGCCCACAAAACAACCAATCCTACACCTGCAGTGTTCCCAGCACAACACGCTGAAATTACATTTTTTCCCAACAAAACTTCAGTATTATCTTACCCTACATATTCTCCTCAGTCCAGAAACACCAAAAACCTAATAAAACTTAAATTAACTAACTTACCCAAATTTTGGGATGATTCCCATACTTCCCAAATCGAATTTATGCTCCCGCTATGTTGTAGAGAATCTTCTCAAAATCATCGTGGTAGCTTCTGATCGTCGAATCGGGGAGAATCGAAGCCGAAAACCTAGAGAGAAGTGAGAGAAACCATGTAGAGAGAGAAATAAATTGATAAAATGGAATTATTTATGCTTAAATCGGTTTTGGGGCTATATATAGAGTGTTGTCCACGTGGCCTCGTCGATGAGACATGTCTACTCATCGACGAGTCAATGAAGGGAGTTCGTCGACAAACAACTTCGCCTCATAGACGAGTTTCAGGCTCTAGAAGTAGTCCTCTTGATAATTTCTCATCGACGAGCGCGTCCCCGTCGATAAGCTCAAGAGCCCTGCTCATCGACGAGCACTTCTACACTCGTCATTAAGACCTTGTTGAACCCCCTTTTTTTAAAATTCCTTTTCTCTCCTTTCTTTTATTATTTAATTACTATAATTTTTTGGGTCTCTACATTCTTCTCTGCTTATAAAAATTTCATCCTCGAAATTTACTATTTATATTAAACACCATCCTTTAAAGAAAATGAGCTACTTATTTTATTACATACCCTCACTTATGGTGGAGGAATACCGTGGTTACATTCAGGGTCCTAGGAGATTACAAATACATAAACTAAAATTCTCCCAAAACCAAAATACTACCTACTACCAAAAGATTATTACATGTATTGATTAACCTGCAAAAGGGACATTACATACTTATCTGCATCTTTTCCTAATTACTGCTAAAATCCACTGAATAAATATAGGAATTTCTATCATTCGGCTCCTCGAGCTCCCATGAAGCTTCCTCTACTGCATGATTTCTCCATAAAACTTTTGCTAAAGGAATCTTCTTATTGTGCAATTCCTGTTCTTTCCTGTCTGAAATCTGCATTAGTACCTCCTTATACATCAGAGTATCCCTAAGCTCGATCTCACCAAAATTGATCAGATGGGAGGAGTCTGGGACGTATTTCCTCAACATGGAAACATGGAATACGTCGTATATTCTGGAAAAAAAAAAATGGGAGGTAAGGCTAGTTTATAGGCAACTGACCCCACTCTCTTAAGGATCTCAGACGGGCCAATAAACCTTGGGCTAAGTTTACCCTTCCTTCCAAATCTCATAACTCCCTTTAATGGAGCTATTTTCAGAAACACGGGATCTCCCATATCAAATTCCAGTATCATATCGTGAGTATCAACATAACTCTTCTATTGGCTCTGAGCTACACTGATCCTATCTCTGATGAGCCGAACTTTATCATATGCCTACTACACTAACTCTAGCCCCACAACTCGCTGCTTACCTATCTCATTCTAGTATAATGGAGAATGACACCTCCTACCATAAAGCACCTCATAAAGTGTCATGCCGATGCAGGCCTGATAGCTGTTATTGTAAAGATCCAAAGGATTATAGTAATTAAATAGTAAAAGAAAATGGAAGGAAAGGAAAATTCCAAAAAAGACTCATAGGGTCTTGTCGACAAACACATGGTTTTTTTCAACGAGTATCCTTCTAAGGATCGTTGACGTGGACACGTGTCTCGTCGATGAGAATTTACCAAGAGGGGGTTTTGCAGAGCCTGAAGTTCATCGATGAGGGATTCGTGTTCGGTGATGAACTCCCTTTTTGGACTCGTCCACGAGGTGACGTGTCTCATCGACGAATTCAGGTTTATTAGTAAGCCTAAATCGAATTTTTCAGCGAGAAATTGCGCAGGAAATTCCCTCTCTCTCTCTCTCTCTCTAAAAACTGACCCTCTCCTCTTCTCTTTACGATTTTGGCTTCTTTTTTGGTCAATTCAACGATTGGAAGCTGTCACGCTACTCCTGGGAAGATTCTCTTCAAGTCTGTTGGAGTAGATCGTTGGTTAGGCCAAATTGGGTACCATCCCAAAATTTGGGTAAGTTGAATAATTTGGTATTTTCAATTGTATCAGGCTTATTTGAGTTTATATTTTAAGTTATATGGGAATATACTGGTGTTTTGTGGAATAAAATTAGGATGTTATGATTTCAAGACTAGGGTGTTTTTGGGACGCTGCAGGCATAGGTTAAAGACCTAGTTAAAATTTTCAAGAGCTCAGGTAAATTATAATTCAAAAAATTTATAAGTATATAGGTTCGGAGAAATATAGTTGATTTATTAGAAATATGCATATGTGTATTATTTTAGGATTTTGGGTATAGTACATCGTGAGCGTGAGCATTAAGTTGAAGGTGAGCCTCCCAGCCAGTTAGGTAAGAGAAATATGCTATGTTAGGAAATTTAGAAATATTATTAGTAAATTATAGTATTTGTTTATTAATATATGGGGTATAAATTATATAGTTTTATAGATTTCAGAACACGAGTTTTAATAATTGTGTGGCCTGAGTAGATATTCGATTAGTACAAAATTTGTATAGTTTTTCAGAATATCATGATTTACAGTGTATATATATATATATAGACAGATATATATTTACTAGACAGTTATTTACAGATATTATACAGACAAGTATTTTATAGTAATTATAGAATGCCATGTTTTCAAAAACCATAACACTAAGATATCACAGTTATTATTGTTAGATATTATAGTATTTTTAGATCAAATTTATAGTGTAATGGTTATTTTGGAATCATGATGAAAACAGTAGGATATTTATAGAAATAGTATATACAGTATCAGACCCTGATGAATCAAGTTATGTTCAGTTAGGAGACCACCGTACTGTTGCTATTTTTATATCAGAGTGCAACCACATATCTCAGATAGTATGTGGATTCCGTCAACCGGGTCTATGGAGAGATTGCAGTCTCCCCAGTATTTTGGGTTGAGGAGGCCGATTTGACGTGGTAGTTACCAGTTCTAGTCCTAGGAGAGGTTGCAGTTTGGGCTGGATTAAGGATTGGTAGAGTACAGTTGACTTACCTAGTAGGCCAACCAAGATTTAGTCCTGCCTACGGGCCGCACAACCTTGTCATGATGGGTTAAATCATAACGTATAGATTTCAAGGGTAAAATCTCAGTTATGTATATGTATACAGATTTATAGAATATCAGTAAGATAGTATGATACTAGAAGTATGAAAAGTAGAAAACTCGGATATTACAGTTATACTTTAAACTATGGTAAATGCGAGTTATACTATATATTAATTTACCAGCTTATACAGTTTCAGATATTGTCATTATTATATTTATGAAACTTAGTCACCACACACTAGTAATAGCATATTTCCTTTTACTGAGCATTGTCTCATCCCAGTGGTTTAACATTTTTTAGATGAACTAACTAGGTGAGCAGATCAGGCTTGCAGATAGAGAGATCTTTTATTTTGTCCTGTTTATAGGGTAAGTGTATTCAGGGGATTATATTTTTGAACAGATGATATTGGGGTGATGTGTAAATATGTATATATATATATATATATATATATATGGTTTGGAAATACTGTATTCTGATATTGTAAATATGGGTGTATGGCTTTATGTTTTCCGCTGCTTAGGTGTGTCAATTTGTGTACAGGGATACCTCAGTGCCCATCTGAGGTCTGAGATGTTATAGTAGGTATTACAGGGGTATCAAAGTAATTTACATTTTATATGAAAAAAAAATGGTGTAATTTTTGGGTTGTTACAGCTTGGTATCAGAGCCTAGGTTGCTAGGTTCTGTAGACACTAGAGTACAGCGAAAAACAATACCAGAATATAGGGATGGAATCTTAAAAAGAGTGGAACAGGATGACAGTGAATTAAGTTGGGGAATTAGGATGAGAATTTAGGGTTCTGTTTTGTGATTTGGAGGTAGAGTTTCGGGATGGTTTCTCTGATTTTCCTGGGGTGATGATTCAAGGAAAAACCATAGTAAACTATCGACGATTTCTATTTCCATATGGTAGGGCTAGACCTTAAATTACTGATAAGAGGTAAGGGTTATTTTAGTTCAAATAGTATTGCAAGGTTCAGATTCTTAGAATAATTTGGTAATATTGCAGGATGGACCTAGGAGGTAGTAGCGCTCACGCTAGTGGCAATGACAGAGCAGGGCCTTCTGGTGCAGGAGGTGGAGATTTAGATGTTGTGTTATGCAGTGTGGCTCAACAGGTTATGGTTGAGATTGCTCGGAGCTTCAGGAAGCAAGGAGGTCCATCTACAGCTTAGGGGTGCATGATAGAAAAATTTACGAAGATGAACCCACCAGCATTTTCAGGAGCGGTTGATCCTGCAGTTGTGGAGAACTGGATATAGGAGATAGAGAAGATTCTTACGGTGCTTCACTGGACCGATGAGCAGAGAGTCCTCTATACCATGTATAAGTTTACAGGGGAGACCGAAAGATGGTGGACGACCACTAGTTTACTGGAGGAGTAGAGATCAATTCCAGTGCCGATGACCTTGGCTCGATTCAGGGACATATTCTTTGACAGATACTATCTTGCATAAGTCAGAAAGGTTAGAGTATAGAAGTTTCTGAGCTTGTCCCATGGATCGATGATGGTATAGTGCTTTAGATACCGGTGCCGAACCTGGCAGTAGATCCACGGTAAATTCAATCTCTCGATCTGATGGTAAGCTTGGCGATTCTTCTGGAAAAATATATAGAAATTCTCTAACTACTGAAATATCATCCTGTTTTAGTTCTTTTTTTGGCAATTCCTTTATGTAGGCAACATACCCCTGGAAACCACCCTATAGCTGCCTCCTCATCTGAATAGTTGACACTACCTATGGCGAGGCACGAACACGTGAACCCACAAATCTATATTCTTACTCACCCGAGAGTCTGAAAATCACTTCTTTATTATGAAAATCTATGCTGGCGTGATTAGTTGCTAGCTAATCCATACCCAGTATTACATCAAACCCCTGCATATTTAGTACCACGAGATCAGCTGGTAGTACTTTCTCCTGAATGCTTATTGGAAAGTTCTGAAGTACCTTCCTACACCTCACCATAGATCCCGTCGGTGTGACTACAGACAACTCTACATCTAATAGCTGTGCCTCTACCCCAGTTACTTTAACATACCCCGCCGATATAAAGGAATGTGTGGCACTTGTGTCAAACAAAATAATAACTTTATATAATAATAAAATAAGTGTACCTGTGACAATGTCTCCAACAGTCTCAGTGTCTTCCGGCGTCAATGCATAGACCCTCGTCAGTGCTATATTCATCTGTTGGCCGCCACAGGGCACCTGATGACTACCTTGGTTCGGTCTGGGAGCTGGTGCATAGATTGGCAGTCCCTAACATGATCGAGCCATATGGTCGGGCCTCCCACAATGGTAGCAGACTTTCTCCCCTAGCTGGCACTCACCTAGATGTCTCCGTCCACATCTGAGGCAGGTGGGATAAGACTACCCACCCTGAAATCCACTATGATCTATTGTCTGCCTTTGAACCCCACTAGATCTACCTCCTCTCTAAAGGCCTCGGCTAGAACCCACCTGAAAACTCGAAGGTGCGGCCCTCTTCTTCTGGCTCTGTATCTTAATCTCTCGCGGCAAACCCTACTCTGCTATTATGGCCCTATCAACCAGCTTTGAGAAATCCTATATCCTTAGTATTGCCACTTGTCTATGAATGTCTCACTTCAAATTCCTCTCAAACATCCTAGATTTTTTAGCTTCATCTAGAAAAATATAAGGGCAGAAATACGACAACTCAAAGAATTTCGTTGCGTACTACTGTACTGTCCAGTTGAATTAAAGGAATTGAAAGATCAGTTGCAGGAGTTGCTGAATAAAGGATTTATCAGGCATAGTGTGTCACCATGGGGGGCTCCAGTCCTGTTTGTGAAAAAAGAAAGATAGGACCATGAGGTTGTGCATAGATTATAGGGAGATAAACAAATTGACAGTTAAGAATGGATATCCTTTTCCTAGGATTGACCACTTATTTGATCAGCTCTAGGGGACCCAAGTCTACTCTAAAATTGACATGTGGTCGGGTTATCATCAGGTGAAAGTTAAAGTAGAGGATATTTCAAAAACAACATTTCAAACCAGATATGGGCATTACAAATTTTTGGTGATGCCGTTCGGGTTGACTAATGCACCAATAGTATTTATGGATTTAATGAATCAGGTGTTCCATCATTACCTAGACCAGTTTGTTGAGGTTTTCATTGATGATATACTAGTATACTCGAGAAGTTTTGAGGAGCATGAGCATCATTTGAGGCTGGTGTTGCAGACATTGAGAGAAAGAAAGTTGTACAAAAAATTCAAGAAATGTGAATTCTGGTTAAGGCAGGTTACTTTCCTCGGGCATGTGATTTTTGAGGACGGTATATTGGTTGACCCAAGTAAGATAGAGGCAGTGGTGAGTTGGGTAAGGCCAAGAAATGTCCAGGAGGTTAGGGGTTTTTTGGGTTTGGTAGGCTACTATCGACGCTTCGTAGATGGTTTCTCAAAATTATTAGGTCCATTAATATGAATCACGAGGAAAAATGTGAAGTTTGATTGGACTAATGATTGTGAGCAGAGCTTCTAGGAGTTAAAGCGACAGTTGGTTTCAACACCGGTACTAGCTATTCCACTAAAGGAGGATGGATTTGTGATATACAGTGATGCATCTTTGAAGGGTCTTGGATGTGTGTTAATGTAGCATGGAAGAGTCATTGCCTACGCATCTAGAAAGCTTAATGAATATAAGAAGAACTATCTTGTGCATGATTTAGAATTAGCTGCAGTGGTTTATGCTTTAAAAATATGGAGGCATTATCTATATGGTGGGAAATGCGAAATCTTCACGGACCACAAAAGCTTAAAGTATTTATTTACCTAGAAAGAGTTAAATATGAGGCAAAGAAGGTGGCTGGAACTCATTAAAGATTATAACTGCACTATTAGTTACCACCCAGGGAAAGTGAATGTGGTAGCAGATGCTCAGAGCAGGAAATTAGTGGGACCAACACTGGCAGCTATGGAGGTTTAGCATCTGATCCTGATGGATCTGGAGAGACTTGGTGTAGAGTTGGTAGAGAGTAATCCTTAGGCATTTATTGCTAGCCTGGTTGTAGCCTATGTTATATGAAAAGATTAAAGCCGCTCAGGGAGATGATGCAAGATTAGCAAAGGTAATAGTCAAAGTACATGATGGTCAAGGAGAGGAGTTCAGTATCTCTTATGACGGAGCTTTGAAGTTTCGCATCAGATTGCTTGTGCCTGAAAATGATGATATTAGGAGAACGATTCTAGAGGAGGCTCACAGATCTCTATATACAGTTCATCCTAGTAGTACTAAAATGTATATGGATTTGTGAGAGTATTTCTGGTGGAGTGGCATGAAAAGGGAGATTGCCAAATTTGTGCAGCAGTGCTTGATGTGTCAGCAGGTTAAGGCTGAGCACCAGAGGCCGACAGGGCAGTTACAACCACTATTCATCCTTGAGTGGAAGTGGGACCATATATCCATGGATTTCGTCATTGGGCTACCGCCAGCACCGCATGGTCAAAATGCCATTTGGGTAGTTGTTGATCGGCTGATGAAGATAGCTCATTTTCTACCTATTAAAGTTAGCTACCCTATGAATAGATTGGCAGAGATTTACATTCAAGAGATTGTTCAACCCCATGGAGTGCCAGTGTCTATAGTCTTGGACCGTGATCCATGCTTTACATCATGGTTTTGGAAGAGCTTGTAGGAGGCTTTAGGGTCTTAGTTAGCATTCAGAACCGCTTTTCATCCTGAGATAGATGGTCCGATAGAGAGAATGATTCAGGTACTTGAGGATATGCTGCGAGTGTGTGCATTGGACTTTGGGGGTAGTTGGGCCCAGTATTTGCCGCTGGTTGAATTTTCCTATAATAACATCTATTAGACTAGCATCGGCATGACACCTTACAAGGAACTATATGGTAGGAGGTGTCGTTCTCCTTTATACTGAGATGAGTTAGGTGAGAGGCGAATTTTGGGGCCAAAAATTGTGCAGCAAGCGTACGATAAAGTCTTATTCGAGATAGAATCAGTGCAGCACAGAGTCGGCAAAAAAGCTACGCATATACTTGCTGTCGGGAATTGGAATTTAAAGTGGGTGACCATGTTTTTCTGAAAATAGTACCATTGAAAGGAGTTATGAGGTTTGGGAAGAAGGGTAAGTTGAGCCTTAGGTTTATTGGCCCGTTTAAGATACTTGAGAAGATTGGGTCAGTTGCCTATCGGCTATCTTTACCACCAGCTTTGTACAAAATACATGACGTATTTCATGTTTCTATGTTAAGGAAATATGTCCCAGATCCTTCCCATGTCATCAGTTATGCAGAATTTGAATTCAGTGATGCTCTAGCATATGAGGAAGCTCCAATACAGATCTTAGACAAGAAGGAACAAGAATTGTATAGTAAGAAAATACCACTAGAAAAAGTCCTATGGTGTAACGACCTGCTATTTAAATGGGGTTTTTTTTTTTACATATACACTATGACATTTAATATGCTCTGATACCATACTGGATTAAACCCAGTCATCAACCTAAGCAGCGAGAAGCAGAAATCTCATAAACATAACCATATATGAATATATACAATACTAGAGTGCTAAATTGTTTCCCAAAATATACATATATAACTGTTTCCCAGAAATATCCTCAACTATCTAGGGCTATACAAAAATATTCCCAAAAAATATACTCACTCTAATATCAAGGCAATACTGAGGCCCCTCTATCTATGAGCCTGATATGCTCGCCTACCTAGATCACCTGAAAAATGTTAAAGTAATTGGGATGAGCCAACGCTCAATAAGAAGAAATATGTTATTGTTAGTGTGTGGAAAATGAGTCGCAATATTATGAAAATCTTATAAAATCATGTATAACTGGATCTGTAAATGCAATACAAGTAATAGAAACCACCCCCATTTTCATGTTGCTTAACATATCTGTGTTTTAAGTTTTTACTTAAAATACTTCTAATATAAATAAGTATACTTTTTGTCTCTGTAAAAATGTATATACGTAATAGTAACCGAAAATTTTCCCTGTGGATAACTGTGTCGTGATTTAACCCCTCATGATAGGGTTGTATGGCCTGTAGGCGGGATCTACTCTGGCTGGCCGATCAGGGTAAACCACTATACTCCCTCGGTCTGATCTGCCCTCCTCAACCTATATCTGATGGGGAGCCTATCCACGTCTAAAGCACTATGCGATCGACCTACTACCACGTATTATCTGAATAGGTGGTTGCACTCTGTAAACTATATGTAGCTATGGTACCATGCTCTGTAATTGTATGGTCCAACAGGGTCTGATACTATATAATATATCTCTATATACAACTATCTATTTTACCATGATTCTGAAATAACTGTATTTATCATGACAATGAAATAAACTGTAACTGTGTCAATTGAATCTCTGAACTGAACTGTATAATCATGGTACTGAATACTGTATAATCATGGTACTGTAAATTGTATAATCATGGTACTGTAAACTGTATAATCATGGTATTCTATAATTATCATAAAACATATCCATTGACTCTATATTCTATAAATCATATCCTGAAAATAATGTAAAACATGTTTCTTTACTATACTTATATTCTCAAGCCACACAGAAATTTTAAACATATTATACATAAATGATAAACTGTATAAATTTCTATCGTGAATAATCATCTGATAAAATCGTGTAGTTAATAATGAAACCTAGTACAATTGCCTAACATAGCATATTTCTCTTACCTGATTACTGAAAAGCCCCTATGGTATATTGGCCTAACACCCGCAGGGCTTCCTACACAACACCCTGAAAATGACATTTTCCATAACATAACATCAATATTTCTTTGCCTACATCATTTCCTATAACTGTCAAAAGGCCAAAAATTGACTAAAATGCCTTACCCTGAATTTGGGATGAATTCCAACTTCGTTTCACCAACGATTCGCTCTAGCAGACTTGAAGAGAACTCTGCCAGGAACGTCGTGGTGGCTTCAGATCGTCGATCCGGTGACTAACGGGGCCAAAATTAAAGAGAGAAAAGGGAGAGGCCGTAGGGGAGAGAGAGAAAGAAGAGCGGTGTTGAAATTCTGTGAAAAATAAGTTTAAGCACTATTTATACTGCGGAATTCGTCGACGAGCCACTTCATTTTGTCGACGAGTCCTTAAGTAAATTTGTCGACGAACCTTACCCTTCGTCGATGAAATTCGGAGTAGCCCAAATTCTTCTCTTGGTATTTTCTCGTCGATGAGGTTCTCTTATGTACTCGTCGATGAACTCCCTGTGTTCGTTGATGAGGCCCTATGGAAAAATATTCCAGGTTATTCCATCCAAAAATGAAATGTATGGCCTGAGTAGATATTCGATTAGTACAGAATTTGTATAGTTTTTCAGAATATCATGATTTACAATGAATATATATATATATATATATATAGACAGATATATATTACCAGACAGTTATTTACAGATATTATACAAACAAGTATTTTATAGTAATTACAGAATGCCATGTTTTCCAAAACAATAACGCTCAGACATTATAGATTAATCAGTCAGATATTACAATTATTACAGTTAGATATTATAATATTTTTAGATCAGATTTATAGTGTTATGGTTATTTTGGAATCATGATGAAAACAGTAGGATATCTATAGAAATAGTATATACAGTATTAGACCCTAATGAATCAAGTTATGTTCAGTTAGGAGAGCACCGTACTGTTGCTATTTTTATATCAGAGTGCAACCACATATCTCAGATAGTATGTGGATTCCATCAACTGTGTCTATGGAGAGATTGCAGTTTCCCCAGTATTCTGGGTTGAGGAGGTTGGTTTGATGTGGTAGTTACCAGTTCCGAGCCTAGGAGCGGTTGCAATTTGGGCCAAACTAAGGATTGGTAGAGTACAGTTGACTTACCTGGTAGGTTAACGAGGATGTAGTCCAGCCTACGGGCCGCATAAACCTGTCATGAGGGGTTAAATCATGACATACAGTTTTCAAGGGTAAAATATCAGTTATGTATATGTATACAAATTTACAGAATATCAATAATATAGTATGATACTAGAAGTATGAAAACTAGAAAACTCAGATATTACAGTTATACTTTAAACTATGGTAAATGCGACTTATATCGTATATTAATTTACCAGCTTATATAGTTTTAGATATTGTCATTATTATATTTATGAAACTCAATCGCCCCACACTAGTAATAACATATTTCCTTTTACTGAGCGTTGTCTCATCTCAGTAGTTTAACATTTTTCAGGTGAACCAGTTAGGCGAGTAGATTGGGCTCGAAGATAGAGAGATTTTTTATTTTACCCTGTTTATAGGGTAAGTGTATTTAGGGGAATATATTTTTGAGTAGATGATACTGGGGTGATGTGTAAATATGTATATATATATATATATATATATATATATATATATATATATGGTTTGGAAACACTGAATTATGGTACTGTAAATATGGGTGTATGGCTTTATGTTTTCCACTGCATAGGTGTGTCAATTTGTGTACAAGGATACCTCAATGCCCATCTGGGGCTTGAGATGTTATAGCAGGTATTACAGGGGTATAAGAGTAATTTATATTTTATATTAAAAAAAATGGTGTAATTTTTGGGTCGTTATAGTTATTGTATGCAAACTTAATCAGTGGCATAAACTGGCTCGGACTACCTCCAAAATCCAGCACACATGCTCGAAGCATATCCTCTAATATCTGAATCATCCTCTCAGTCTACCCATCCGTCTGAGAATGAAACGTTGTGCTAAATGACAATTAAGACCCCAGAGCTTCCTGCAAGCTCCTCCAAAATTGTGTCGTAAAATTTGGGTCTCGGTCTGATACTATTGACACTAGTACACCATGTGATCGCAAAATCACTTGAATATATATCTCTTACAGTCTGTCCATGGAATAGTTGATTTTAATAGAGATAAAGTGAGTGGTCTTCATCAATGGATCTACGACCACCCAAATAACATTCTATCCTTGCCGTGTTGGCGATAAATATATCACAAAATCCATAAAGATGTGGTCTCATTTCCATTCCAGGATGAAAAGTGGCTGCAACTATCCTGCTGGCCTCTGGTGCTCAGCCTTAACCTGCTGGCACGTCAAGCACTACTGCACAAATTCGGCAATATCCCTCTTTATACAACTCCACAAGAATACTCTCACAGAGCTCTATACATTTTAGTGCTACCTGGATGTACCGTGTACAAGGAGGTATGAGCCTCCTCAAGGATCGTCCTTCTGATATCCACATCTGTAGGCACACACAGCCTGGTGCGGAACCACAAAGCTCTATCATCAGAAGTACTGAACTCCTCCCCCTGTCCATCCTGCACCTTCTTTATTAATTCCATCAACTCTGTGTCATTCTTTTAGGTTGTTTTAATCTTTTCATATAATGTAGGCTGCACCACTAGGCTGGAAATAAATTTATGATGATCATTCTTTACCAACTCCATGTTGAGTCTCTTTAAATCCATCAAGATTGGGTGCTGAACTACTACTTCTAACTGTACTGCACCCTCTGATTTACGACTCAGTGCATCATCCACCACATTTGCTTTACTTGGGTGGTAGCCAATGGTGCAATTATAATCCTTAATGAGCTCTAACCATCTCCTTTGCCACATATTCAACTCTTTTTGCATAAAGAAGTACTTTAAACTTTTATGGTCAGAAAATATTTTGCATCTCTCACCGTACAGGTAATGCCTCCAAATCTTCAATGCATGAACCACTGCAGCCAATTCCAGATCGTGAGTGGGATAATTCTTTTCATATTCTTTCAATTTTTAGGACGCATAAGCTACCACTCTACCCTGCTGCATTAATACACCTTTCAAGGATGTGTCACTGTAAATCACATAACTTTCACCCCCTGACGGGATGGTCAAAACTGGTGCAGTGACGAGTCTCTGCTTCAATTCTTGGAAGCTCTACTCACAACTATCATCCCATTCAAACTTGATATTCTTCCTAGTGAGTCACGTTAGCGGCGCTAATAATGCTAAGAAACCCTCTACAAACTGACGGTAATAACCCGCCAGTCCCAAGAAACTCCTAATTTCCTAAATGTTCTTCGGCTTGACCCAATTCAACACTACCTCAATCTTGCTGGGATCCACTGAAATTCCATTCCCTAATATAACATGCCCTAAAAGCACCACTTTCTCTAATCAGAATTCACATTTGCTAAACTTTGCATACAATTTTTTTTCCCTGAGTGTCTGAAGTACCAGCTGTAAGTGTGCCTCATACTCCTTAAAACTCCTCTAATAGACCAGTATATCATCAATGAAAACCACGACAAACTGGTCTAAATACTGAAGAAAGATTCTATTCATCAAGTCTATGAATACTATAGGAGCAATTGTCAGACCAAATGGCATAACTAGAAATTCATAATGCCCATACCTGGTCCTGAAAGTTGTCTTAGAGATGTCCTCTATTTTAACCTTCACCTGGTGATAGCCTGACCTGAGGTCAATCTTAGAATGGACCTGTGTACCCTGGAGCTGATCAAATAAGTCATCTATATGGGGTAAAGTATATCTGTTCTTAATGGTTACCTTGTTTATCTCCTTGTAATCTATGCATATCCTCAAAGACCTGTATTTCTTCTTTATGAATAACACTAGTGCTCCCCAAGGTGATATACTGGGTCTGATAAACCCTTTATTCAACAAATCCTGCAACTAGTCCTTTAATTCTTCCAATTCTGCTGGAGCCATTTGGCAAGGAGCCCTAGATATCGGTGTCGTTCCTGGAAGTAAATCTATAGCAAAATCTACCTCGCGATCAGGAGGTAACCCAGGTAGCTCTTCTGGAAAAACATCTGAAAATTCCTTTACCACTGGTGTACTGCCAAGCTTTGATTCATTTTCTGACACCTCCTTTACAAAGGTCATTAACCCTTGACATCCCTCCAAGAGCAATCTACTTGCTTGCTTAGCTAACACTAATTGAGGTGGGGAACACACCTGCAACCCCACAAATTTAAATTCCTGCTTGCCTGGTGGTCTGAATATCATCTCTTTCATAGGACAGTCAATATTAGCATAATTAGCTGCCAACCAGTCCATATCCAGTATTACATCAAATCCATATATATCTAGTACAATTAAATCAGCTGGTAACACTCTCCCTTGAATTTCTATTGGATAACCCCTAAGCACTCTATGACACTTCACCCCTGACCCTAATAGTGTAGCTACTAACAATTCTACATCTAATAACAGGGTCTCGTTTCTAGATAATTTAACATAGGCCGCAGACATAAAAGACTGAGTAGCACTGACTCACTCGAAAAATGAGTAGCTCGAAAACTATCCCAAGTATAGAAGTTCTGTCGTGTAATATTCAGCCTAAGGGCTAGATCGTCTCCTTAGGGAATGCGTTTTAATCTCAAGTTTTACGTTTTTCCAATCAAAAATAAAAAGTTACTAAACTCATTCCCGATTCGGATTTTTCTAGATTGTTTGAGATTCTTCTGACAAATTAAACAAACACGCAATTTAAACCCTAATCCTAGCATGCAATGAAATAAATAGCAAGAACGAAACACCTACATTTAATCAATCAAAACTCACATCGAACCTCGGAATAAAACCTAAATACGATAACCTTCCTAATAATTTAAGCATATGATAAAAGAACACTTAGTTAAACCTAACTTCAACAACAACAAACTTGTTTTACACAATCAAAAATTAAAACAAAAAATTAAAAATTTAAAAACTAAATAATATGGAAGACAATAGAAAAAATTCAGACTTTAAGAAAACTAAATCTAAACTAAATAGAATTCGACAAAACTTGAATTTTTATGAAACAACTATTTTAAATCTAAAAATTTAATTTTTTTCTTTGATTTTTTTCTCTATTTTTCCTCAAGAAATCAAAACAAACCTAGTCAAATACAAAAGGGAAATCAACTCAAGCAAAAAACACAAAAAATAGCTTTAATACAAAAATAATACTAAATAATAAAAAAAGAAGAATTTAAAGTTTCTTAAATAATAACTCAATCTAAATTAAAAATTACACTTCACTTGAAATCATAAAAAGAAATAATTAATATTACTTAAAGTAAAATAAAAGAGGAGGAGAGAGAGAGAGAGAGAAGTGGTTGTGGGATTGTCGGCTGGAGCAAGGTGAAGTCTGATGGTGCTCGATGGTTGCTAATGTCGAAGGTCTTGGGTCTCGGCTGGCCAGCAGTTGCAGCGGCTGGTTGTTGGAGCTGGTTGTACTTGGAGCAGAGGGTGGCTCACGGCCTTGAGTTGCAGCAGCTGACGATGGTGGAGAGCTTTCGGGTGGCTTTTGCTAGCAGCTGCAGAGGAGCTTCGGTGTGGTGGCTTGAAACAGTTGGGACTGGTGGCCGGCCATGGAGAGTTGCAGGGAAGGGAGGTGTAGTAGACTATAGAGGTTGGAGTAAAGCCGAGGGAGAGTAAGAGAGGGAGAGAGTTGAGAGAGGGTAGTGAAAAGAAATCGAGAGAAGGAGAGGGATGCTGAGAGAGTTAAGGGGAGTTAACCAGTGGTACAATTCAAAGTTAATGCGGTCATATAAGTTCAAGCATAAATAGGTAAAATCTTGAGGTGTGTGTGATGTGTGAGACTCATTACACCTAGGATACCAGTGGACACCTACATACTGGTCATTTTGACTCGGCCTAACTGGTATACCCTCTAAAACACTAAAAAGGAGTGGGTTCACTCGTCATATGTGAGGAGGTGTGCCACGATCAAACATCCCACATACTAAAAGGAACAAATGCTAAGTATATGGAGTGGACTAGTCTGAGAAGAATCTAGCCTATCTATGAGGTGTCGGATCCTTCACCTTAGCATCTTCTCACCTACTCGCCATATCCAACCGAGACCACCCTAGATCAACTTATTCAAAAACTTAACGTGAATACATCTGAGGCATTAAACTGTTGAAGAATTTTCATACGTGGAGAACATGTTTCGTGTCCTTGACTTTTTTTGTGGTATTTCTGTGGAGCATGCATTAGCATTTCACATCTTGAGTAGGCCACAAGAACTTGGTTTCTATCTCCCCACTAGATATCACCTCTAGGCTAGTAAATAAAAACAGAGACTAGTGTACAAAGAATCGTCCAGAAGGAAAAAGAACTGAGTTCCATGAACTCTGATTTGATGTTAATACTCAAAAGGACGATAAATAGTTCAAGGATATCTCACAAGGTGTCATAGGTGTCATAGTCGCTATGAATGTTCTCTCAGTGCTCACAAGGAACCCTAAGTGCAATGAATCACGTGAATGTGTCTATTCAGCCTCGTGAGATACCACGTAAATACGAGAAATTTTCTAGCCAGATAAACACGAGTGTACTACCAATCAATTCTTCATGGAGTTACAAGGTCATACAAAGAGAAACTAAGCATAAATGACTCAAGTGTGTATTTCTTAAGTTATATGCAAGTATGTGAAGGGTATGAGTCAGTGTTAATTATGACATAATTTAGTGTAATTCCTCACTACTCTTCCTTTCTTTCTCTTTTTGAAATGATTTTTTTTTCAAATTAATATATAAAACCTAGCAAGTATACATGCACAGTGTCACATGCAAATGCTCACCCCCCCAACTAAAGTGGAACATTGTCCTAAATGTGAAAGCATAAGGGAAATAGAAAAACTGTGCACGGGAGAAATAGGGCATACCTAGGTGGAGAAATAATGTAAAATGAAAACTGAACTACAAGAAAATGTACCTGAAAATTAACTAAAAATAAAATAAGGTAAAAAAAATGAAAAGAAGGGAAAGAAAAACATCACAGTTGTCTCGGGGAGGCTCTAAAGGAATAATGTCCAGTGGGTGAACTGTATAAATTGAACTAGTGGGTCTCCAAATTTGAGCTGCCACAATGAGTCAGCCTTCATACCTGCATGAGAGTCAGCCTCAAATGAATTGATACTCGTCAAAATACCAGACAATACGTGTGCAGATCGACTTTCTTGTTTTAACAAGAAAGAGTCTTTATTCAGCATGTTTTCCAGGAAATTTACTTCTTTACGAACTGGTGTTTGAGGAAAAGTTGTTGGAATGGTTACCTTTAGTTCTTCAGAAGTATTAGCATTAAAAGTTTTACCTAGTTCCTTGAAAGTTAAATATTCACCATTCCGCTCACCCTTTTTATCGGGTGTACCAATCATCGTATCACTGCAGGGAGCTGCTTCGGCATTGGGCTTCTTAACATTTAATTCAGTCAGGAGTGACGGTTCCACGGTTTCCAAGCTCTAAGGATGAGGTACCACAGGTTGGTACTCCTTATTAATATCAGCCTCCTCATTAACTGACTACTTCACTTCTAGGCCCGTTTCCATTGATTTTGCTTGGACTTCATTTGTTTCAGCTGTACCTTCAGATGCTAGGACAACTAGTTGTCTAGCGATGAGCATCTCAGGCTAAGGAACTTCTTTCCCGCTTCTCGAAGTGATGGCAGCCTCCGCTGTCTCAAGAGAAACATTATGTACTTATTGTTGTTCCTATTAATATTCTTGAGGACTAGACTGAGGTTCCACAGGCAATTTCTCTTTTTTTAATATGTCCAACTGCATGGTTGTAGCATTAATGTTGTCCCACTATTCATTATAATGATTGACTTGAATCTGTATGAACTACTGGAGCATATTCGCCATCTGTGTCATGCTATCATCAAGTAGTCCTAACGGCGCACAACTCTGAGGGATCTATTGTGGCTGATACTGTGGTGGAAGGGTGTCTGGGTAGTATGTTGGCTCATATGTATCTCAACCACTAATTGTGCTGATAGGGTGTTATGTCATGGGTGCCTGATTGTGTTGTGTATTCTACTGTGGGACACTTTCAGTTCGGTAATCAAAGAATGATAGTACCTGATCTGGATCCTTGCTGAAGGGTTCTCCATTGCACATGGTCTAGACAAAGTGCTCTCAATCAGGGGTAAAAACAATATAAAAACAATTAACTAACCTCCACGATTCAAACTAGTTATGTGGACAAGTACTTAGTAGATCTTTGAATTGCTCCTAGCAAGCCCGAAACATCTCGTCACCCTACTGCACAAACTGAATAATCTTTTCCTACAAAAATTGAGTTCTTTGTGAGGGACAAAACATATGCAGAAATTCACGCTCCTTATCAGCCCAATTAGTGATAGAAGGAAGTCTCAAGGAATTAAACCACATCTATGGCCTATACTTTAAAGAGACAAGAAATGAACATAGTCTAATAGATTCATTAGTTCTAACATGAGAGAAACATATTGCAAGTTCACTCGAAGTCTGTCAGGTGCTAATAAGGGTACTCAGATTTCGTCCCGTAGAATTGGGGTAGTAATGACGTCCTCCCGTGCTGCATCATGAAATTAAGTTCTTCATTAGGTAAAACAATGGTAGACGGTGCAGTGGTGTAATGAAGCTGCAAAAATTCCATCATCGTGCGTGGTGTAGGTGCGGCCATATTTATTGTTTAGTTTTTTTCAAAACTCAATTTTTTCCCTTTTTTTTTTTGTTTTTTTTTGTTTTCTTTTTCTTTTTCATATGACTAATTAAAATGATGGGAAAAATGCTAATTTGAGACTAAGATCGAAATTCCCAAGCAACAGCGCCAAAAACTTGACTCACTCGAAAAATGAGTAGCTCAGAAGCTATCCCAAGTATAGGAGTTCTGTCGTGTAATATTCAGCCAAAGGGCTAGATCGTCTCCTCATAGAATGCATTTTAATCTCAAGTTTTACTTTTTTCCAATAAAAAATAAAAAGTTACTGAACTCAATTCGAATTCGGGTTTTTCTGGATTGTTTGAGATTCTTCTAATAAATTAAACGAACATGCAATTTAAACCCTAATCCTAGCATGCACTGAATTAAATAGCAAGAACGAAACACCTACATTTAATCAATCAAAACTCACATCGAACCTCCGAATAAAACCTAAATTCGATAACCTTCCTAATAGCTTAAGCATATGATAAAAGAACACTTCGTTAAACCTAACTTCAACAAGAACAAACTTGTTTTACGCAATCAAAAATTAAAACTTTAAAAACTAAATAATACGGAACAAGATAAGAAAAATTCGGACTTTAAAAAAACTAAATCGAGACTAAATAGAATTCAACAAAACTTGAATTTTTATGAAAGCAACTAATTTAAGTCTAAATTTTTTTTTCTTTTTTTTTTCTTTTTATTTTATTCTCTTTTTTTCCTCAAGAAATCAAAACGAACCTAGTCAAATACAAAAAGGAAATCAACTCAAGCAAACAACACAAAAAAACAGCTTTAATATAAAAAGAATACTAAATAAGAAAAAAAGGAAGAATTTAAAGTTTATTAAATAATAACTCAATCTGAATTAAAAATTACACTTCACTTGAAAAAAATAAAAAGAAACAATTAATATTACTTAAAGTAAAATAAAAGAGAAGGAGAGAAGAAGCAAGAAAGAGAGAGAGAGAGAGAGAGAGAGAGAGAGAGAGAGAGAGAGAGAGAAGTGGCTGTGGGATGGTCGGCTGGAGCAGAGTGAAGTCTGGTGGTGCTCAGTGGGTGCTGATGTTGGAGGTCTTGGGTCTCGGCTGGCCAACAGTTGTAGCGGCTGGTTGGTGGAGCTAGTAATGCTTAGAGCAGAGGGTGGCTCATAGACGTGAGTTGTAGCCGCTGAAGATGGTGGAGAGCCTTCGGGTGGCTATTGCTGGTAGCTGCAGAGAAGCTTCGCTGTGGTGGCTGGAAACAGTTGGGAGTGATGGCTGGCTGTGGAGAGTTGTAGGGAAGGGAGGCGCAGCAGACTGTAGTGGCTGGAGCGGAGTCAAGGGAGAGTAACGGAGGAAGAGAGTTGAGAGAGGGCAGAGAATAGAAACCAATAGAAGGAGAGGGATGCCGAGAGAGTTAGGGGGAGAGAGAGCAGGGGAGAGAGGAAGGAAAGGGTAAAGGAGAGTGAGAAGGGAAAGGGAGGAGGGTGCCCCCGTGGGCTTCTTGTAGAATAGGGGAAAAGTGGGGTTAAAAAGGGAAGGGGAGATGGCTACCTTAAGACCCAGAGGACAGGTAACCCAACCCAGCCTGCATGGCCGGGTCATATCAATGTTTTTATTTTTTTTATTATTTTTTTTCTTTTTTATTTCTCATTTTTCTTTCTGCGAACAAGTCCCGTTTTGACTCTTCTAGAGCCTATTTCTCTTAAAGCTCAAAGCACGGAAGTTGTAGATAATCTTATCATCTTTCTCCAAAATTTTGAATAGTCTCGGTCGAAACTCGGATGGAAAAGTTATGCGCGAATTACGAATTGATGCCGGTTTTAGCTCTTGAGAATTTTCCCGCAATAAAAAAATGCCAAAAATTCATAAATTGCTGAAATAAAACTCAGAAATTTTTAAATAGGGCACTTTGTTAGAATATTGAGAGTAATTAGGCATTTAATTAAAAATATAAGCCATAATACTTATATTAAAATGCCTAATTACGCAGTTTAAGCGCTCGTTTCTAGATAATTTAACATAGGTTGCAAACACAAAGGACTGGGTAGTACATGAATCAAATAAAACAATATTTTGCTATGGTAAAATAGTAAAGGTACCTATCACTACATCTACTGTAGTCTCAGCGTCTCCTAGTGTCAGAGCATAAACCATTGCCGGGGCTACAAGTGTAGTACAATCTTATACCAAATGTCCTAGTCTACCGTAAATATTGCAGAGGCCCCCCTTACTCGACACTGTCCCAAGTTTCTCTTCCCACATGTTTGCTCATTAACTAACTACTTCACTTCTAGGCCCATATTTTTCTTAAACTTCATCTGTTTCAGCCATACTTTTAGGTGCCGGGACAATTGGTTGTCCAGCAATGAGCATCTCAGGTTGGGGAACTTGTTTCCCGCTTCTCGAAGTGATGGTAGCCTCCGCTGTCTCAAAAGAAACATTATGTACTTGTTGTTATTGCTGCTTGTATTCTTAAGGACTTAGCTGAGGTTCCATAGGCAATTCCTCTTTTTCTAAGATGTCCAACAGCATGTTCATTGCATTAATGTTGTCTCACTATTCATTATAATGATTGATTTGAATCTACATAAACTGCTGGAGCAAATTCGCCATTTGTGTCATGCTATCATCAAGAAGTCCTAACGGCGCACAACTCTGATGGATCTGTTGTGGCTGATATTGTGGTGGAAGGGTGTCTGGGTAGTATTTTGGCTCATATGTATCTCAACCACTAATTGTGCTGATAGGGTGTTATGTCATGATTGCCTGATTGTATTGCGTATTCTACTGTGTGACACTTTCAGTTAGGTAATCAAAGAATGATAGTACCTAATCTGGATCCTTGCTGAAGGATTCTCCATTGCACATGGTCTAGTGCTCTCAATCAGGGGTAAAAGCAGTATAAAAACAATTAACTAACCTCCACGATTCAAACCCGTTATGTGGACAAGTACTTAGCAGATCCTTGAATTGCTCCCAGCAAGCCCGAAACATCTCGTCAACCTACTGCACAAACTGAATAATCTTTTCCTGCAAAAATTGAGTTCTCTGTGAGGGACAAAAAATATGCAGAAATTCACGCTCCTTATCAGCCCAATTAGTGATAGAAGGAGGTCTCAAGGAATTAAACCACATCTATGACCCATACTTTAAAGAGGCAAGAAATGAACACAGTCTAATAGATTCATCAGTTCTAACATGAGAGAAACATATTGCAAGTTAACTCGAAGTCTACCAGGTGCTGATAAGGGCACTCAGATTCCGTCCCGTAGAACTGGGGTAGCAATGATGTCCTTTCGTGCTACATCATGAAATCAAGTTCTTCATTAGGTAAAACAGTGGTAGATGGTGCAGTGGTGTAATGACTCTGCAAAAAGTCCATCATTGTGCGTGGTGGAGGTGCGACCATATTTACTTTTTTTTTTTCTCTCAAAACTCAATTTTTTTCCCTTCTTTTGTTTTCTTCTTCTTGTTTTTTTTTTTTTTTTAATTTTTATTTTTCATAAGACTATTTAAAATGATGGGAAAAATGGTAATTTGAGACTAAGATCAACATTCCCTAATAGTGGCCCTAAAAACTTGACTCACTCAAAAAATGAGTAGCTCGAAAGCTATCACAAGTATAGGAGTTCTGTCGTGTAATATTCAGCCAAAGGGCTAGATCGTCTCCTCATAAAATGCATTTTAATCTCAAGTTTTACGTTTTTCCAATCAAAAATAAAAAGTTACTGAACTCAGTTCGGATTCGGGTTTTTCTGGATTGTTTGAGATTCTTCTAATAAATTAAACGAACATGCAATTTAAACCCTAATCCTAGCATGCACTGAATTAAATAGCAAGAACGAAACACCTACGTTTAATCAATCAAAACTCACATCGAACCTCCGAATAAAACCTAAATTCGATAACCTTCCTAATAGCTTAAGCATATGATAAAAGAAAACTTCGTTAAACCTAACTTCAACAAGAACAAACTTGTTTTACGCAATCAAAAATTAAAACTTTAAAAACTAAATAATACGGAACATGATAAGAAAAATTCGGACTTAAAAAAAACTAAATTGAGACTAAATAGAATTCAACAAAACTTGAATTTTTATGAAAGCAACTAATTTAGGTCTCAATTTTTTTTTCTTTTTATTTTTATTTTTATTTTATTCTCTTTTTTTCCTCAAGAAATCAAAACGAACCTAGTTAAATACAAAAAGGAAATCAACTCAAGCAAACAACACAAAAAAATAGCTTTAATATAAAAATAATACTAAATAAGAAAAAAGGAAGAATTTAAAGTTTCTTAAATAATAACTCAATCTGAATTAAAAATTACACTTCACTTGAAAGAATAAAAGAAAAAATTAATATTACTTAAAGTAAAATAAAAGAGAAGGAGAGAAGAAACAAGAAAGAAAGATAGAGAGAGAGAGAGGGAGGGAGGGAGAGAGAGAGAGAGAGAGAGAGAGAGAGAGAGAGAGAGAGAGAGAGAGAGAGAGAGAGAGAGAGAGAGAGAAGTGGCTGTGGGATTGTCGGCTGGAGCAGAGTGAAGTCTGGTGGTGCTCGGTGGTTGCTGATGTTGGAGGTCTGGGGTCTCGACTGGCCAGCAGTTGCAACGGCTGGTTGGTGGAGCTAGTGGTTCTTGGAGCAGAGGGTGGCTCACGGACATGAGTTGTTGCCATTGAAGATGGTGGAGAGCCTTCAGGTGGTTGTTGCTGGTAGGTGCAGAGGAGCTTCGTTGTGGTGGCTGGAAATAGCTAGGAGTGGTGGCCGGCCGTGGAGAGTTGTAGGGAAGGGAGGTGCAGCGTACTGTAGCAGCTGGAGCAGAGCCAAGGGAGAGTAAGAGAGGGAGAGAGTTGAGAGAGGGCAGAGAAGAAAAACCAAGAGAAGGAGAGGAATGCCGAGAGAGTTAGGGGGAGAGAGAGCTAGGGAGAGAGGAAGGAAAGGGTAAAGGAGAGTGATAAGGGAAAAGGAGGAGGGTGCACCCGTGGGCTTCTTGTAGAACAGAGGAAAAGAGGGGTTAAAAAGGGAAGGGGAGATGGCTACCTTATGACCCAGTGGACAGGTAACCCGACCCAGCCTGCATGGCCAGGTCACATCAATGTTTTTATTTTTTTTATTTTTTTTATTTTTTATTTGTCATTTTTCTCTCTGCGAGCAAGACCCGTTTTGAACCTTCTGGAGCCCGTTTCTCTTAAAGCTCAAAACATGGAAATTGTAGATAATTTTCTCATATTTCTCCAAAATTTTGAATAGTGTCGATCGGAGCTCGGATGGAAAAGTTATGCACGAATTATGAGTTGATGCAGGTTTTAGCTCTTGAGAATTTTCCTGCGATAAAAAAATGCCAAAAATTCATAAATTGCTTAATAAAACTCTGAAATTATAAATAGGGCACTTTGTTAGAATATTGAGAGTAATTAGGCATTTAATTAAAAATATAGGCCTTAATGCTCAGATTAAAATGCCTAATTACGCAGTTTAAGCGCTCGTTTCTAGATAATTTAATATAGGCTGCAAACACGAAGGACAGGGTAGTACCTGAATCAAATAAAACAATATTTTGATATGGTAAAATAGTAAAGGTACATGTCACTACATCTGCTATAGTCTCAGCGTCTCCTGGCGTTAGAGTATAAACCCTCGCCGGGGCTACAGGTGTAGTACAATCTTGTACCAAATGTCTTGGTCTACCATAATGATTGCAGATGCCCCTCCCCACTCGACACTATCCCAAGTATCTCTTCCCACATGTCTGATCATTAACTAACTGCTTCACTTCTAGGCCCATTTACTCTTATTTTTCTTAAACTTTGTCTGTTTCAGCCATACTTTTAGGTGTCGAGACAACAGGTTGTCCAGCAATGAGCGTCTCAGGTTAGGGAACCTGTTTCCCGCTTCTCAAAGTAATGGTGACCTCCACTGTCTCAAGAAAAACATTATGTACTTGTTGTTATTACTGCTAGTATTCTTGAGGACTTTGCTGAGGTTCCATAGGCAATTCCTCTTTTTCTAAGATGTCCAACTGCGTGCTCATCACATTAATGTTGTCCTGCAATTCATTATAATGATTAACTGGAATCTAAATGAATTCCAAGAGCAAATTCGCCATCTGTGTCATGCTATCATCAAGAAGTCCTAATGGCGCACAACTCTAAGGGATCTGTTGTGGCTGATACTGTGGTGGACGGGTGTCTAGGTAGTATGTTGGCTCATATGTATCTCAACCACTAATTGTGCTGGTAGGGTGTTATGTCATGGGTGCCTGATTGTATTGTGTGTTCTACTGTGGGACACTTTCAGCTAGACAATCAAAGAATGATAGTACCTGATCTGGATCCTTGCTAAAGGGTTCTCCATTGCACATGGTCTAGACAAAGTGCTCTCAATCAGTGGTAAAAACAGTATAAAAACAATTAACTAACCTTCATGATTCAAACCCGTTATGTGGATAAGTACTTAGCAGATCCTTGAATCGCTCCCAGCAAGTCGGAAACATCTCATCACCCTACTGCACAAATTGAATAATCTTTTCTTGCAAAAATTGAGTTCTCTGTGAGGACAAAACATATGCAGAAATTCACGCACCATATTAGCCCAATTAGTGATAGAAGGAGGTCTTAAGGAATTAAACCACATCTATGGCCCATACTTTAAAGAGGCAAGAAATGAACACATTCTAATATATTCATCAGTTCTAACATGAGAGAAACATATTGCAAGTTAACTCGAAGTCTGTCAGGTGCTAATAAGGGCACTCAGATTCCGTCTCGTAGAATTGTTGTAGTAATGACGTCCTCCCATGCTGTATCATGAAATCGAGTTCTTTATTAGGTAAAACAGTGGTAGACGGTGCAGTGGTGTAATGAAGCTGCAAAAAGTCCATCATCGTGTGTGGTGTAGGTGTGACCATATTTATTGTTTATTTTTTTTCAAAACTCATTTTTTTCCCTTTTTTTGTTGTTTTGTTTTTTTTTTCTTTTTCATAAGACTAATTAAAATGATGGGAAAAATGCTAATTTGAGACTAAGATCAACATTCCCTAATAATGGCCCCAAAAACTTGACTCACTCAAAAAATGAGTAGCTCGAAAGCTATCACAAGTATAGGAGTTCTGTCGTGTAATATTCAGCCAAAGGGCTAGATCGTCTCCTCATAAAATGCATTTTAATCTCAAGTTTTCCGTTTTTCCAATCAAAAATAAAAAGTTACTGAACTCTGTTCGGATTCAGGTTTTTCTGGATTGTTTGAGATTCTTCTAACAAATTAAACGAACATGCAATTTAAACCCTAATCCTAGCATGCACTGAATTAAACAACAAAAACGGAACATCTACGTTTAATCAATCAAAACTCTCATCAAACCTCGGAATAAAACCTAAATTCGATAACCTTCCTAATAGCTTAAGCATATGATAAAAGAACAGTTAGTTAAACCTAACTTCAACAAGAACAAACTTGTTTTACGCAATAAAAAAGTAAAACTTTAAAAACTAAATAATACGGAACATGATAAGAAAAATTCGGACTTTAAAAAAACTAAATTGAGACTAAATAGAATTAAAAAAAAACTTGAATTTTTATGAAAGTAACTAATTTAAGTCTAAATTTTTTTTTCTTTGTATTTTATTCTCTTTTTTTCCTCAAGAAATCAAACGAACCTAGTCAAATACAAAAAGGAAATCAACTGAAGCAAACAACACAAAAAAACAGCTTTAATATAAAAATAATACTAAATAAGAAAAAAAGAAGAATTTAAAGTTTCTTAAATAATAACTCAATCTGAATTAAAAATTACACTTCACTTGAAATAATAAAAGAAACAATTAATATTACTTAAAGTAAAATAAAAGAGAAGGAGAGACGAAGCAAGAGAGAGAGAGAGAGAGAGAGAGAGAGAGAGAGAGAGAGAGAGAGAGAGAGAAGTGGCTGTGGGATTGTCGACTAGAGCAGAGTGAAGTTTGGTGGTGATCGGTGGTTGCTGATGTTAGAGGTCTTAGGTCTCGGCTGGCCAGCAGTTGTAGTGGCTGGTTGGTGGAGCTAGTGGTGCTTGGAGCAGAGGGTGGCTCATGGACGTGAGTTATAGCTGCTGAAGATGGTGGAGAGCCTTCAGGTGGCTGTTGCTGGTAGCTGTAGAGGAGCTTCGCTGTGGTTGCTGGAAACAACCGAGAGTGGTGGTCGGTCGTGGAGAGTTATAGGGAAGGGAGGCGCAGCTGACTGTAGCGGCTGGAGCAGAGCCAAGGGAGAGTAAGAGAGGGAGAGAGTTGAGAGAGTGCAGAGAAGAGAAACCAAGAGAAGGAGAGGGATGCCGAGAGAATTAGGGGGAGAGAGAGCAGAGGAGAGAGGAAGGAAAGGGTAAAGGAGAGTGAGAAGGGAAAGGGAGGAGGGTGCCCCCGTGGGCTTCTTGTAGAACAGGGGAAAAGAGGGGTTAAAAAAGGAAGGGGATATGGCTACCTTACGACTCGGCGGACAGGTAACCCGACCCAGCCTACATGGCTGGGTCACATCAATGTTTTTATTTTTTTTATTATTATTTTGCTTTTTTATTTGTCATTTTTCTCTCCACGTACAAGGCCCGTTTTGACCCTTTTGGAGCCCGTTTGTCTTAAAGCTCAAAGCACGAAAGTTGTAGATAATCTTCAAATCTTTCTCCAAAATTTTGAATAGTCTCGATCGGAACTCGGATGGAAAAGTTATACGTGAATTAAAAATTGATGCCAGTTTTAGCTCCTGAGAATTTTCCTGCGATAAAAAAATGCCAAAAATTCATAAATTACTCAATAAAATTTAGAAATTATAAATAAGGCACTTTTTAGAATATTGAGAGTAATTAGATATTTAATTAAAAATATAAGCCTTAATGCTTAGATTAAAATGCCTAATTACGCAGTTTAAGTGCTCGTTTCTAGATAATTTAACATAGGCTGCAAACACAAAGGACTGGGTAGTACCTGAATCAAATAAAACAATATTTTGATATGGTAAAATAGTAAAGGTATCTGTCACTACATCTGCTGTAGTCTTAGCGTCTCCTGGCGTCAGAGCATAAACCCTTGTTGGGGCTACAGGTGTAGTACAATCTTGTACCAAATGTCCCGGTCTACCGCAACGATTGCAGATGCCCCTCCCCACTCGACATTGTCCTAAGTATCTCTTCCCACATGTATGACAGATAGGGTAGGTCTGTACTACTTGGACCTCACAACCCATAACGTCCTGCCTTTGTCCCCTACCATAATTTCCTCTCCTCCATTTGCCCCGACTAGATCCCTGCTGGAAACCTAAGGGCATGGATTTCTTCTTCTGTCCCTGCTCCTCTGCGTCCATCCACTTTTTGGCCTTAGCCAATGCTGCTTTGCCTACTAATTCAGCAAAATTCTGCACTTTCAAAATTGCTACTTGCTTGAGGATTTGTCGCCTCAGACCTCTTTTAAACTGCTTTGCCTTCTTTACTTCATCAGGAATGATATATGGAGCGAAGCATGACAACTCTATGAACCTCGCTGCATATTTTGGACTGACTGTTGTCCCTGCTTCAGATTCAGGAACTCCTCTACTTTTGCCTCTCTGATAGTGGCAGGAAAATATCTATCGAAGAAAAAATATTTAAAATGACACCAAGTCATAGCTATAAGCACCGCCGTCTATTCCTTTAGTAGTTTCATAATAGTCCACCACCTCTCAACCTTCCCTGTTAGTTTATAGGTGGTGAATGGGATTTTCTGCTCCTTTGTGCATTGCAATACCGCTAAAACTTTCTTGATCTCCTGCATCCAGTTCTCAGCAACTGCAGGATCAGCTCCTCCTAAAAATGTTGGAGGATTCATCTTAGTAATTTTTTCTATTGTACAACCATGGCCTGCAGATAGTCCCCCTGCTCCTTAGAGCTACACACAATCCCAACCATGACTTGCTAAGCCACATGTGTAATACTGCATTTGAATTAGCCCCTCCTGTACTTGAGGGCCCTACACCGTCACTATTGCTTGCATGTGCACTGCCACCTCTAGGATCCATCCTGAAAAGACAATAAACATGACTTAGGGACCCTATCCTTAATGTTTACCTATCTAACCAAAACTCGTGGTATCCCACTATCTTGACATCCTTAACTTAATTCAAGATTCAGTTCCACACTTTAGAAACACAAGCCGACAATAGTTTACTATGACTTTCCTAAAATCGTCACCCCAAGAAAGACACAGAAACCATCATGGAAGTCCTGCCTCCGAACTGTAGATCAAAATCTCAAATCCTTTTCCTATACTCTAGTATTGTTTCCGCTGCACCCTAGAGTCTACAGAACCTAGCAAGCTAGGCTCTGATACCAAACTGTAGCGACTTGCCTGTTTTTCCATATTATATATTATTATTTTTCTTTCTGTAATAAAAATATTAATAATTCGTACATTCTTCTAAACTGTCATAATCATGATAAACTTAAACCTATGTGTACCATGGATATACTTGTTATACAACTCTGATACCTAAGCAGTGGAAAACATAAAATCATGTACATGCCATAATACACCAGAAACCATACTAGAAATCTACTGAATTGTCATAAATACATATACAGCCATCCACAGAAGACCAAAAGTATATTCCCAAGATCTCAACCCAAAAATCCATCTAACCCTAGCTCGTCCACTTACCCTATTGATAGGGTAGCTCAGTCCACTCCTATTGCTGCGGGGCTCTATCTGCGCTCCTACTTGGATTTCCTGAAATTATTTGTAATGCTGGGGTGAGACACCTCTCAGTAAGGGAAATAAACTAACACCAGTATGTGGCAACATGAGTATTTTTGTGTTATACATAATATCAGTACATAAATCATATCTAGTAAAAATTGTCTGTATCGTATTTGAATAAAACATGTTACATCATAATGTGAAATAGCGTACTAAATTTCTATACATGAAAATCATTTCATATAACTGTACAATACATGAATAATACCCATGATGGATAGTTAGCTGATGTCATGTATTACCCCCACATGAATGGGTTGTACGGCTCGAAGGCAGGACCTAATAATGGCTGGCCGACCACGCCAGATCAAACATAAGTCTGTAAGTATGATGGGCCTGCCCCACTTGGTCCGGATTGTTAGGGGAGCACTTGCACTACCATGAAGCCACATCAACTGCCATCTCCCACACTCTACATAATATGTGTGGTAGCACTATCATGAACTTGAACTTGAACTTGAAAAATATGAGAAAACATGTTTATTCTAGGAAAATCATAATATTCTGATATAACATAGTTTCATGGAAATTATACTAATGCCAAACAAATATGAATAATACTTTTAAACATAAAACCTGATCTGAAATCATATTTCCTGATAGTTAACATTAAATCCATTTTCTTGTTCAACAGGAGTATTCCCAAATACTGTGCTAATACATACATAATTTCTGAAAATAAATACTATAATATGGTAAATAAATTCATAAAAAATACTGATTTAGTTTATCCCCTTACCCGACTTTCTAAGAAATCCACAAAACAACCAACCCTACACCTGTAGTGTTCCCAGCACAACACCCTGAAATTACATTTTCCCCCAAGAAAACTTCAGCATTATCTTACCCTACATATTCTCCTCAGTCCAAAAACACCAAAAACCTAATAAAACTTAAAATAACTAACTTATCCAAAATTTGAGATGATTCCCAAACTTCCTAAATCGAATTTCTGCTCCGGCTATGTTGTAGTGAATCTCCCCAGAATCACCGTGATAGCTTCTGATCATCGAATCGAGGAGAATCGGAACCGAAAATCTAGAGAGAAGTGAGAGAAACCATGTAGAGAGAGAAAGAAATTGATAAAATGAAATTATTTCCACTGAAATCGGTTTTGGGGCTATATAAAGTGTTGTCCACATGGCCTCGTCGACGAGACATGTAACCTCGTCGACGAGTCAATGAAGGGAGTTCGTTGATGAACAACTTCTCCTTGTCGATGAGTTTCAGGCTCTAGAAATAGTCCTCTCGGTAATTTCTCGTCGACGAGATGTGTGTCCCCATTGATGAGCCCAAGAGCCCTGCTCTTGACGAGCACTTCTACACTCGTTGACGAGACCTTACTGAAACCCCTTTTTAAAAATTTCTTTCCTCTCCTTTATTTTATTATTTAATTATTATAATTCTTCAAGTCTCTACAGTAACAGTATGCATCAAATGGGCCAATGTACTCTCTACCATTATCCAAGTGCACACATTTCATCTTCTTTCCAGCCTCCCTTTCAACTTTAACTTGAAAATGCTTAAACACATCTAAAACTTGATTTTTAGTCTTCAAAGTGTAAGCCCAAACTTTTTTTGAACAATCATCAATAAAAGTAAGAAAATAAAGTGCACCACCATGAGATTTAACTTTCAAAAGACCACATACATTGGAATGTATCAAATCCAGAACATTAGATTTTTTAGTAACAAACTTTATATGAAAAGGAGCTATATGTTGCTTATCGGCCAAACAATGAATACAAGTTATAAGAGGGGTACCTTTCATCCTAGGTAGAAGCTTCTTTTTGAAAAAAAGTTGCATTCCTTTTTCACTCATGTGCCCAAGCCGCTCATGCCACAAATCGATGGAAGAGTGGCTCTCAATTGCATTCACAATACCAGTATCAATTTTGCCTTGCATCATATAGAGTGTACCAGTCCTTTTACCTTTAGCTACCACCAAATTACCCTTTGTGAGCTTCCATTTTCCATCACCAAAATGGTTGTCAAACCCTTCACCATCAAGCTTTCTGGTAGATATCAAATTTAGCCGAATGTCGGGTACATGTCTCACATCTTTAAGCACCAACTTGCATCCTAGATTTGTTTCCAAACAAACATTTCCCATGCCAACAATTTTTGTCAAACCTTCATTTCCCATCTGAACAACTCCATAATTTCCTTTGGAATAAGAAGTGAAGAAATCTTCCTGAGAAGTGACATGGAATAATGCACGGGAATCAATAATCCAATTAGTCTCTTGACTTGTCAAATTAATGCAACTTTCATCACAAATAACCATAAGATCACCATCAGATGCAACTGAAGTTGTGTCTTCATGTTTTTTCTCAAAATTTATCTCTTTGTTTTTCTCCTTAAATTTTAATTTTTTACACTCCCGCTTCATATGCCCCTTTTTATGACAATAGTGGCACTCATTATCTTTTTTCGAAACTGAGTTGGATCGGCCTCTTAATTTATCATTGCGGTGAGAATATCTGCTTTTGCTTCTGCCTCTCCCCCGGTTTTCTGTCACAAGTGCCTCTGAATGAGAAGAGCCAATTAATTTTCTTCTAATTTCTTCATTCAACAAGCTGCTAGTTACTTGGTTCATAGTAACAATTCCATTGGGAGTCGAATTACTAATTGTCACAATCAAAGTCTCCCAACTTTCTGGCAAAGAGTTAAGAAGCATTAATGCCTGCAATTCATCATCAAAAACTATTTTCATAGTAGCAAGCTGATTGATAATATTTTTTATCTCATTCAAATGCTTGGTTATAAGATTGCCATCTTTATATTTAAAGTTTACCAATTTTCAAAAAAGAAAAGCTTTATTTGTAGTCGAATTTCTATCATAAAGACCCTCTAATTTTTTCCACAATTCATGTGTCGAATTTTCGATAGAAATATGATGAAAAATACTATCATCAATCCATTGCCGAATGACACCAACGGTTTTCTATTAAGCATATTCAACTCATCATCAGTCATGTCTTTAGGCTTTCGACTATCACCCTCAATACGTCCATCCAAATCTTTGCAGAATAAAAGGTCTTGCATTTTTGTTTTCCAAGTTACCCAATTGCTTCCATTGAAACTAATCATACGACCAACATTACATCTATGATTTACACTAAACTAATGAGTTCAAATAACACGGCTCTGATATCACTTGTTGGGAAAAAATATTATATATGAACTAATTCCCACAAGTAAATCAATGGAGTAATGCAAATAATAAATAAAATTGTGACACACAAAATTTAACGTGATTCCCTCAAATGTTGAGGTACGTCCACGGGGTACGGCGGTCCAAGTCCACTAGCACCATAATGTTGTACAAAATGGATACAAAAGACATGAGCCTTACAAATACACAAAAGTGTACAAACAAATGTAGTAAAATGAAAAAACCTTACCAAATATTCTAAAAAAAACTCCAAGAAAATCAACCAGCCAAAGTAGAGCACAACCAAAGAAATACCAATATGCTATAAATAATACACTGCTAGAGTAGAGAAGAGCAGCAACCTACAGCGGAGAAGACGACTTGCACTGGCTGCAGGCGTGGGTGTGAGGAGCTCTGTGTGAGTGGAAAAAATCCAGAATGGAGAGGCTGTTATGACTACCTACGTGAAGACCCTTGTCTACTACAAGAAAAAAAATGAAGAAAGAGATGAAAGGACACGAATGTTTTTACGCGTGAAGCTGCTCTGGAATTTTAAAAAAGAATGCTCCAAATAAAACATTAAAGAAGGAGCCTTTTCAAAGCATTGGGCCCACAAGGAGGAAACCAACAATTTTTTAGGAAAAGAAGATTAATGTTGATTCTACTGCTCTCTTATTTGCTTGTGATACTAACATTGACCTGACTTTCAAGATAACTTGCTTTTTACAATTTTGAGTTATTCCTTGTACAGCAGGCTTTTGTGTTTTGTTGTTCCCTTATCTTGTCATAGACTTTTCGCTTTAATTCTCACTAAAACAAACATGCCTGAGGTAAATTTCTATACTGTATATACAAGTATGAATGGTATAAATCATTTTACACATTATTATTAACATATAATCACATGTAATATGCATAAGTGGCTTATTTACTAGTTTCTTAAAAATCGCTAAACCTATGATTGTGGAGCATGAGAAAATACCTGACTAGTATATTGTGTCATGTGTTTAGTATATTATACCATAACGTATACTAAATTTACTTATAATATTTTCTCGTAAATAACACATATATGAGAAAATACTAGGTGCTTTGGATGTACATGCCGAATGGTATACCAAACGAATGAAAAATTAACACTTGTATTACAGGTTGACCCAATTTTAAAAAGTTTAATACCAAATGAAGAAAGTTTCCTTCATGTGGCCACACAGGATTGGTCGGTCTATATACTCGTGCACGTGTAATCTAAATTCGGCCCACCTAAAATCATTTTTTTTCAAAGGTATAATATTATACACATGACAAATTTTCAAAAAATAAAAAATAAAAAATACACATGACAATAATGAGATACAACAAACAGGCATTAATGTGTTTAATGATACCAATTATAGTAAGGCAATTTGGGATTGCCTCCGAAAGGGAAATACAAGTTTGGAGGCAAAATACAACCGTTGTGATACCCTTATCCTCTCATCACTATCTTCCCGAACCCATTTCCATCCCAAAATTAATCAAACCAAACCTTCCCTCCAACAACTATTCCCCATTATTCTCACCAATGCGCGCTCTCCAAACCAATCAAAATGCAACCTTCGCCGACGAAAATCTGTTCATCAATCCTCCTCTCCTCGCCGGAATAATCCCATCTGTGAAAATAAGAAAAAATGCTTCCCGGCCATGGCTCCCTCGGCAACAACTTCTATTACCTGAAACCCAATTTCGATTTCGACTCTTCGCCGCCATTGGGGTACACGTCGCTCCAGGACCTGATATCGCCGACGCCCTCCGCCGTTCAATCTGCCTACGAGATCCCAATAAGCAATCTCCTTGTTCAGCAGGCGGCGTGGGCTTATCTACAGCCGACGCCGGCGCTGTCCTGTTCCTCCAACAGGCACTTTTTCCGGCTATCGTTGGACGGATTCTTTGGGGGGTTATTCAAGGCTCCGATTATAGTGTGTATTGGGTTCATCGGCCGGCGGGTGATCACGGCGATAATGGGCGCAGTCGACTGGATGCTGGCAGCGATTCGGCTGGCCCGGCGGGAACGCCTCTGATATTCCGGCGGCGGCATGGGTGCGAAGTGGAACTTGTGAATTTGAAGGCAGAAAATAAGAGCTTGTAGAGAATATTTGAGTTATGTGTTTTCTGTTACTATTCCCATAATGTTTCATTGCTATAAACAATACTGATTTTCTTCTTCTTTTGATGGGCGTTCATGAGTTGCATGTGATCCTCATTAGTTTTTCTTTTATTTTTTGGCTTCTTCTAGTTTTTGTTTTGTTCTGTTTTTATTTTTATTTTTATTTTTGTTTTTGTTTTCCTTATTTATTAAGGGCATCTTGTAGTTTCATTTCCATCTTTTAGTTTCCCATTCACTCATAATCTTCAACATGAGCATCTTATTAATTATGAGGATTAGGACCAGATTAAGAATTTTACTTTTAAAAAAAAGAAAAATAAGAAAAAAAAAATTCATATTCCACTATATTTTCTTTCTATATTAAATACCATTTAAAATAAAATATTATTTAATTTGATTAAAATTTAAGAATAATAAATATGAAAATATATAAAATTAAAATTTTATTTATTAATTTTTTTTTTATTAAAAAAAATTCTCGCTTTTCTTGATAACCAAACATGAAAAAGTAACATCATCCTTATTTTTTTTTTCAAATAAGTACAAAAATCCCACTTTATTTTGTATATAAAAAATAAATTTATTTTCCACAAGTGAGTAGTGTCAAAATTTTTTATTATTGCAAAACTTTAAAAAAGCTTTTTTTTTTTTTTTTTCATATTTCCATGGAGGCTAAAAGTGTGAGATGAAAGTTGTCTTCAATGACTAAACATGCCCTTCATCTTTTTACCAGAAAAAAATTGTTAGGGCAGTTAATTAATTACAAGTTGATAATTTCAAAATATTTAACTGCATAGAGTTTTATATTACACCAATACATCCGTCAAAAATCTTAATTAGAATTAATTATATATATTCTATTTATATCATTGTTATTATGTTAGAAAATGATAAAATGCTTTACCAATTAGTAATCATAATTATGAACTACCCTTAATTAGTCTTGTTAGTAAATCCTAATTATATTTAGTTAGTAAGTGTATCATGAAATCTAAACTAAATGGAAGTTGAACATGATAATAAAGAATTTAAAGGATTAAATTATGATTTTGAAAATATTTAAATACACTTTGAACCTAAATTTAAACGGTTAAATTATAATTTTCAAAATATTTAAATACCCTTTGGTCCTCCATCTCATGCTTAATCATTTTTAAAAGTGAATTATTTAAGCAATTGTAATTAAGTTCTATCATTAAGTTTTGTTAGTAAATTATAATTGTACTGAATTAACAAGGGAAATTATGAAATTTAAACAAAATGAAATTAAGGAAGTTAAAATTCATATTAAAGAATTGTAGGTATAAAATTAGGATTTTAAAAGTGATGGATACCCAAATAAATGAAAAAAAAAGAAAGTAAAAAATATATATACACATTTCAAATTTAAAGTTCAAAACTCATAGTTTCAAACACAATCTATTTTTGTCACATTAAAAACGATTGCCGACAATAAAATATAAAATTTACCTTTAGTATTTCTTTTTTCTTTTTCAACGAACAGAAATTAATTAGCTAATGTATAATTTTATCAAGTCCTAATTTTCTTTAATGACAAAGATCACATTATTATTATTATTATTATTATTATTATTATTATTGTAACTTGCACGGACTTGTGATTCATAGGTTAGTATATAAGACACTTGGGGCTATCCTATAAGTGATATTTTACCGCTTTGTGTAGGCCACTTTAAGGATTAATCTTCCATTTTAATTTGTTTGAGGAAAAAAAGAAATTTTTTTTATTATATTATTTTCTATGTATCAAAATATTATTAAAAATAAATTTTTTTTTAATTTGATAAAAATTAAGAAATATTAAATGTTGATGATGAGTAAAATTAATTTTTTTTATCGATTTGCTAGATATATATTTTTTAATTTTTTTTATAACCAAACATTAAAGGGATGTCTTTATATATATATACCTCCCTCCCAAAAAAAAAAAAAAATGATGGATATGTTGGCTCTCACTTCCTTTCATCACTAGTTCATCCTTTCGATTTTTGTTTGGTTGGTTTAATTTTTTTGATTTTAATTTATTTTATTATTCTTGTTTTTGATAGGTCTGTTTAGATTTTTTATTTATTTAACTTTGTTTAATTTTGTAGTCCAATTTTGGTTGGTTGTTGGTGTTATTTTTGGAAGATATTTAATATTTTTTTATTTGTAATTTTTCAATGCTTATCTTATAACCATGGTATTCATCCATAGGAGGTGTAGCTCTCCTTTTTTTAAAAAAAAAACTATGCATAGTGTTCTTGTTCAAGTTTTGTTTGTTCCCTTCGTTATGCTTAGTAGTAGCATTTATCATCCATATTCATTAAGTCGCCCATACCCATCATATATAAAAAAAAAGGTTTATGATACACTCATATAATTGTATGAGTCATAAATGGATGACCTATTTAGATTCATTTATTAAATGAATTAAATGGGCGTATCCGCTTAACCCGTCAACCCATTTAAATTTCTAACTAGTTAATTATAATAAACTAATCTATAGGAAAAGGTTGCCAAGGTTCCTCCCTTTGATGCTTCGTGTTGTCAACGCTTTATCTTGAACAATTATTTGGTTTCTTTCCTCCCAAATTTCCTAAACAATTGTCCCATGTTAAGATTACATTAGCTTAATTTTAGAAATTGAGAGATATTTAGGTGATTTGTAATCCCTTCCATTGAGTGAATTAGTTTCCTATATATATTTAGGTGATTTGTAATCCTTTCAATTAAGGGAATTAGTTTCCTATATATATTTAGGTGATTTGTTCGGATCTTGATTTACTCTTGTAAACTTATATATAGTAGTCCATTTTGAATTTGATTGTAAAAAGATCAATGGGAAGACACAGTTTTTTTTTTTTGAAAACTTATTTTTATCATGGTATTAGAGCAATGTTCATGTGGCCTTTGTAAATCATTTCCGCCTACTTTGATCACACTATATCTACATCTCCAACTGACTCCGTAGATCCTTTTTTTCTCCATCATTTTGATCATCTTGGCATGATTCATGTTCCAAAACTCTTAGATGGAACCAATTATGCTATGTGGAAGAGATCTATGCTAGTGAGTCTTAGTGCTAAAAACATACTGGGGTTTCCCAGATGAAAACGATCCAAAATACTATTTGTGGCATCGCTACAACAATATGGTGCTTTCTTGGATATTTAACTCTTTAAGTCAAGAGCTTACAAACAGTGTACTCTACGCTGAAACACCTTCAGAGATCTGGATAGGTGTTCAAGAACGATTCTTTCAAAGTGATTTTTTCCATCATTATCAAACCCAATGATCTATTGTTGAATTGAAACAAAATTAAGAATAAATTCTTTCTTACTATACAAAGATGAAAATGTTGTGGGATGAGCTAATCACTTGTAGTCCTTCAATCACGTGTACTTGTGGAGGACAAAAAGATCTAAAAGAAAAGGAGGAAAGGATTCAGCTGGGACAATTCCTTGTGGGATTGAATGAGACATACTTTGTTGTGCAAGGGCAAATCATGTTAATGAACCCTCTACCAAATGTCAAAAAGGCATATTCACTTCTTTGGGAAGAAGAAAAGCAGTGAGGACTTACTAAGGCCAAGGATACTGATCTCATTCATGCTATGAGTATCAAAACTTATGACAACTCTAAAGAATCACAGTCTGATCCTCAACGACAACATAGACAGTGGTCATCCTCTCATTCCAAGTCACAAGGCACTAAAACATCTTTGCTATGTTCTTATTGTGAGGGCAAAACTCACATGGTGGATTGTTGTTACTACTTGAATGGATTCATAATTGGTCACAAGCTCCATGGCAAAGATGTTCGGCCACCAAATCGAAGCAGAAAACCTATAGCACATCAAGCCAATGTCAAAATGCATCAAGACACAATCAAGATTTCAGCAGAACAGACTTCCCAATTCACATCTGAATAGATTGCCCAAATAAAAGTTTTTTTTGTAATGGTAAAAATTATGTCAGAGCAAACTATATAGGTATCTTTGCCCCTTTTTGCTCATCCTTTAGTGCATAAAAGACAACCTTGAATAATTGGATTATTGATAGTGGTGCAACAAATCACATAGCAACTTTAGTATCTAATACCTCTCCTTTATCTTATCAAATAACCTTGCCCAATGATGCATATTATAAGATAACTAGCATTGGCTCCACACAACTCTCAGATTATATGCATGTTAAAATCATTCTATGTGCACCATTTTTCCATGTCAATTTACTATCAATAAGTCAACTCACAGTTGCCCATGCTATGAATTGTTCAATTCACTTCTTTCCTACTTTTTGTACATTGCAGGACCTAACATCAAAGAAGATGATTGGCTTGGGGAAGCAGCTTAATGGCTTGTACTACTTTGTTCCTCCAGTGAAGTCTGCACCACCTTCCTTCTCTGTCACCTATCATGTCGATTCTACTACAAACCTTCCATGGCATAAGTGGTTAGCGCATCCCTTTAAGGCACTTTCACAAATTTTGAGCCTTGTTATTTCCTCATTTGTATTTGATTCTAAACATTGTTGTGAAACTTGCCATTTGGATAAGCAAACACAGCTTCCATTTTCTTCAAGTTCTATTGAAGCTTTACATTCATTTGAACTTATTCATTATGATATTTGGGGATCCCTTTGTATTGCAACTTATACAGGGGCACATTATTTTTTAACCATTATTGATGATTATACTCGATTCATGTGGATATTCTTAATGAAATTCAAATGTGAAACACAACGATTACTAAAAACCTTCATCTATTTTGTCAACACTCATTTTAATTGCCAAGTTAAATGCATTCGAAGTAATAATGGCTCAGAGTTCATCTCCATGAAATCTTATTTTTCCAACCTTTGCATTTTATTTCAAAGGTCTTGTCCATCTACACCTTAACAAACTGGTGTAGTTGAACGAAAACATTGACATATTTTAAATGTTGGCAGGGCCTTAAGAATTGATGCTAATCTCCCCTTTTGAAAATACATATAAACGTTGTTCTCCCCTTTAATACACATACAAGTTATTCTCCCCCTTTGGAAATAAAATATGAGAATATCATTCATAGAATAACTTTCATTTTGCTTATTCTCCCCCTTTTGAAATTAGCAAATAAAAAAATCAATAGAGAAATAGAAAATGCAAACATCTATTTAGCGATCAACCAAAATGCAGTTCACAATAATAGGACCATCAGCAGAAGGTCATAATTAACATTCAGCAGTGCAACATACATACTCAGTCGTCATATTCAGGGTAGAGTTCATAAGAGATGCTAATAGAACATGTACATATATATCGCAACATCATCAAGCATACATAAAAGGTTGTTTTCAATATATTTAGAATGCAAAAAGAAAAAGATAAACATTAGAAAGCTATTTGTAAAATCAAGATACAAAATAGGTACCAACAAAGTACAACCAGATACAAGGATAAAATCTCCCATAATTTGAGAGAAAATGCTCATCTAATCCTCATCTATATCATCACCACCTGAAAAACTATCATCTCCATCATCCTCGTCGTCCTCTTCTTCACTTGAGCTTTCCTCCATGGGTGTTTTCCCTCTAGATGTGGTAGCAACACCCGTGTGACTCTCAATCATGGCGAGGCACTGATTGATTAAGCGAAAATTTGAATGGAAATCTCGCTGCATACCATCAAGTCGGAATTCCATATGCTGGCGAAAATCTTAAAGAGTATCTAGGATAGTGGCACTATTAGGAATAGTAGTTGTACCAACTGGAGCAGATGGTTGCGCATGGTGAGGATCATTTTAATGTTCATGTTCATGTCCCTCCTCCACTTGACAATTTACATTATCTCTTAGAGGTGGTCAGTATTTGTGAATCGAACCAAGTACACCAGTATGCTTATATCCCATTAGTTTTATGGTGGCCGATGAGAATCTATCTGAGGTTTTTCTCTTAATGAATAAAGTGGAAGGACCCGTTAAACCAAGATGGTCAAAAATTAGGTTGAGAGCCCCGCTATAGGGAAGAATGTCTCTAGAGGTATCTTCTTTAGCTATCACCCACTTAATAATTAGAGAGAGTAGATCTAACTGTTTTCTAGTATACAGACACCACATCACAAAACAATCTAAATATGACACGTGATCCCTAGATCCAGATCTAAGAAGGATGTTGTATGTAATGATCAAGTGTATAATCCTGGCTTCCAACGTGAGACTCTTATATGAAGGGGAATAACCATAATTATAGTGAGGCTTAACTGAAACACGTAGCAAAAAAGGTTGGTGAGTGAATTTGCATTCCATAATCCAAGTGCGTCGTACTCTTGGACACTCAAAATCTCCATTGCAAAGGTGGAACCTTGCAGCAATGTTATTTGTGGTGAGTGGGAAAGATTTGGACATGACTTGGGTTTTGCATTACTTATTCTCCTGTCCTAAATGCATAAAATAGATGTACTAAGTTAGGAAACATCCCTTGGGGTTGGTACATCACAAATCTTTCTCAACCTATGGCAGCAAATCTATAAAGAATGTAAGGAAAATTTGTTTCCATAAAGGGCATGTCTAGAATCTTACTTAAGATGGGTCCTAACAAATGGAGATGCTCATTGTAAATCTTCCTCGCCCCTGGAGTCAAGATCCAGTGTTGAACGTTCTTAGTGTCGTCTTGACCTAAGGTTGAGTTCTTTTGCGCAATGCTCTTAGATCTAGGCATGATTTTTGAGTTTAACTGCTGAGACATCTCAAGTATGAAGTGAAAATCTGAGTTTGAGAGGAAAAATTGAAGTATAGAGGGTAGAAGAGAGTGGGACGCATGTTCGGGTGAGAGAAGAATAGGGTTCACGTTGTTGAATGGGCAAAAGTTAGGGTTTTTTTTTTTTTTTGTGACTTTAGTTCTTATATCTACACAGTTCAATTTCCTGATGTTCTAGTTTAGTTGCCCGAACTTCCTGGATAGTAAAAAATCTTAACATAGTAAGTGTTCGGTCACCTGAACAAGGAGTTCAGTTGCCTAAAGTCTTTGGTTAACTCTATCTTAAGCCTTCAATCCCCTAAATTATGTAACACTCTCAGTGACTAGTTTAATCGGGGTTTAGTCGACTGACCTACGCCCTTCGGTCTCCCGAAGTCCTGAAATTTTTAAATAACTTAGAATTTCACCTAGAACACTCAAGTTAATGAACAACTTCTCCTCAAACTACTTCCTTAGCATGTAATAAGCCTAATTCACGTTTGATTGATATGAAACAGTCTTCTTCAAGGGGTTTTGTGAATATATCACCCCATTGTTCATTCGTGCTCACAAATTCAAGACTAATGTCCTCCTTTTGCACATGATCTCTAAGGAAGTGATGTCTTATATTGATGTGCTTTGTTCTTGAGTAAGATATCAGATTTTTGGATATGTTAATGTCATTGGTATTATCACACTTTATAGGTACATACTTATAATCCAAATTATAATCTTTGAGTTTTTGCTTCATATACAAGACTTAAGCACAACAACTAACCACGGCAACATATTCAGCCTCGGCAGTAGATAAAGTCAGCGAATTTTGTTTCTTGGAAAACCAAGATACCAGAGACCATCCTAAGAAGTGACATGTACCACTTGTACTCTTGCGGTCAATTTTGCACCCGACATAGTCTACATTAGAGTAGCTAATCATTTCATAGGAAGTGTCCTTAGGATACCATAAAACTAAGTTTATGGTACCAATCGAATACCTTAAAATCCTTTTGACAACTATTTGATGTGATTCTTTAGGTGATGCTTGAAATCTAGCACACATACAAACGCTAAACATTATATCTAGTCTACTGGCAGTTAAGTAGAGTAGACTACCAATCATACCTCGGTAGTACTTGACATCTACTGATTTCCCTTGCTCATCCTTATCAAGATTAATAGAGGTGCTCATTGGAGTTCCCAATGCCTTGCCACCTTCTATATCAAATTTTTTGAGCACGTCTTTATGTACTTAGATTGGTTTATTAAAGTGCCATTTTTGGCTTCTTTGATTTGAAGACCAAGAAAGTATGTCAGTTCGCCCATCATGCTCATCTCAAATTCATCTTGCATGCATGTAGCAAACTCTTTACATAAATTCTCATTTGTAGCACCAAATATGATATAATCCACATAGATTTGAATGACAAGCATATCATTGGTCTTGATTTTGATAAAGAGAGTACTATTAATCTTTCCTCTCGAGAATCCATTTTCTAACAGAAAGCTGCTCAATCTTCCATACCAAACTCTAGGAGTTGGCTTTAATCCATATAAGGCTTTCGCCAATCTGAACACATGATTTGGAAAATGAAAATCTTCAAAACCTAGGGGTTGTGCTACATATACTTTTTCATTTATGAAACCATTTAAAAATGCATTTTTTACATCCATTTGATATAGTTTGAAGTTTTTATGGGATACACAGGCAAGTAACATATGAATGGATTCCATTCTAGCTACAGGAGCATAGGTTTCCTCAAAATCAATGTTTTCTTCTTGATTGTAACCTTGTGCTACCAATCAAGCCATTTTCATCCTTTTTATTCAAATAAACCCATTTAGTGCCTATTACTAAATGATCATTGGGTCTAGGAACTGACTTCCAAACTTTATTTCTCTCAAATTGGTTTAGCTCCTCTTGCATAGCTAATACCCATGAATCATCGTTGATTGCATCTATTGACTCTATGAGTTTAATCCTGTTTTGATAATGACAAATCACTTGGTATTTGATCTGTGCATTGAGATTGCGAGCATGAACAATATTTAACATGCATGGAAGGCTAGAAAGTCATGGAAGCCATGAAGATTAAAGTGTATACATCTTGGCACAATCCATGGAACTAAAAGAGTAGAAGAAAGAAGATGCAAGCGGAAAGGTCAAGATCGTCATGAGAATGGGTATTTAGAACTGAATGTATTTACATATTTCATAAGATTTAATTCGAAACTCAAAATATACCCTAGACTGACCTTAAACTCATGTATCTTATGAAAATCTTTTAGGGGTTATTCATTGACTTAGAGACTCTATTTAAAACCCTAGAAAATGATTTATGAAGAAGGAAAGCAAGAAAGCAAAAATGGTTTTTGAAAATAAAATAAAATAAACTGAAGTTGGACTGCCTAGACGACTGAGGATTACCCTCAAACGTTTGAAGATGCAACTTCAAATGACTAAAATTTTACTTCAGATGCCTGAAGAATTTTCTTAGAAGATTGAAGAATTAGTTCAATCATCTGAAGAATTAATTGTTGAAACACAGAACAGGAACAACACCTTAAGACGTCTGAACCTTAAGTTCAGTCATCTGAAGCAGGGACTTCAGAAGTCTGAACCCCAACTTCTGATGTCTGACCCCGTGTCCAATTTAATTTTTTCGAAGCTTTAAGGAACATTAGACGTCTGAACCTTAGACCTCAATTGTATGAACCTGCGGGAAGTTTAAAAATTTAATCTTTAGCGAGAGAACACGTGGTTATACATTTGATCAATTTGATCCAACAATCAGGACTTATCCTAAGGCCAAGTTTACTTATATAATCAACCTCTAAACCCTAGTGCCCTAACTTTTGGAATAATATTGAGAAACTTGAACATATAGCAATACGATTGCCTGCACTCCAAAGATATTTATCAAGTTTAGGCAAATCATCTCAGCTGTTTGAAGGGATTTCATTTACATATCTTGAAAGCAAGCTTTGGTGATTGAGGTTTGGTAAATAAGGGATTGGTTTGTGTTTTCAATATATAGATATCTTGAAGATCTTTCATATCTAATACTCATACATCTATTACTCTTATTGAAAAAGAAAAATTCTTGTGTCGTTATATATAAATTTATTTGTGAAAGAATTTTCTAAACATTGAATATTTGGTGATCTTCAAGTTCTTCTTTTAATTCAAAACTCAATATTTTTGGTTATTGCAAAATCTACTTGATTGAAAAAGTCTAAAGGTTCTCAATATATATATATATATATATATATATATATATATGAGAAATATTATTGTGACAAGTAGTGTTTAAATCTTTGCAATCCTCAAAGTCTTTTATTTATTCAAAGATTCAACTTCACAAATTATTTGATAGCAAAAAACTTAGATCTTCATAATATTCAAGACCAATTTTTTAATAAGAACACATTCGGTATTCTTGCATCTAGTAAGTTGAACTAAAACCCTAAGTTCTCCAAAACATTTACTTATATAATTATTTTGAGAGATTTGATCAAAGGGAAATTTTGTGAAGCAAATCATTTATATAACGATTACATCGTTACATACATACTGAACTTCAAGTTTTATCATATGGATATGTGTTAGTTTTTCTATTGTACTCACTAGCTTTGTTAGAAGTAATATTGAGTTGTTTTGTAGATTTGAAATCTATATTGTAATCACAATTCGGGTTGTGAACCGGGTGAGGAGAAAGTTATGCCTCTTGTAAGCAGTGGATGTAAGGGAAGCTCTGTCCTGGTTAAAGAAGCAGGGATTTAGTAGAATCCTTGAGTGGGTTGCTCAAGGCGAGGATGTAGGCCGGGTTGGCTGAACCTCGTAAAAATTGTGTTTTCCTTCTCTCTTCCCTTACTCTTTTTAATTTCCGCAACACATTTCATTACCTATCTTGCATGTGTGTATGTTGAATAACCCCACACGTACTTGATAATTAATTGGGTAAAATAGAACTTATTGAGATAATAATTTGAATCAATTTCAAACCCCTACAATTAATTTGTTAAATATAGAAATAGGGATTAAGTGGTAAATAATCTTAAATATTTTTAAAATACCCAATTCACCCCCCTCTTGGGATTACACCTGAATTAACAACATCATTAATGTTCTTCGGTTCCTCTTATGACCAGAACACGCAATGATCACATAGGTTCTTAAGTGACGATCTAGCTGACACCCCTTGTGATAGTTCACCAATGATTTTGTCCTAAGGGTGGTTCTTCACAAATTTCCATTCTATTTTGGCAATTCAACTTGTTTAGGAAAAGCAAAGGAAAAGAAGAAAGAGAAAGAGAGGTAGTGAGAGAAGAAGAGAGTTCAAAATGCAGAGGAGAGAGAGAGATCTTCAAAAACACAGGATAAGAAAGAGAATAATAGATTAGATAAAGAAGGAGATGAGATAGAGAACGAAGAAAAAGAAGAGAAGAAAGGGGAAAGAGATGATAGAGAGAGAGAGAGAGAGAGAGAGAGGAGAGAGAAAATATTCGGGAAAAATGAAGGAGAGAGAGAAAAAAATAATTTTTATATGGGGGATGGTGGGACGTGTGTTACCACCGCAGGGTGACACGTGGCACAATTTGGTCCAAGCATTAAAATGGGTGACGTGGCACAATTTAGAGGGTCAAATCTATATTTTCTTTAGACAATTGGATTGCTGCCATGTCAACAATCTCTGTCACTTCCGCCAGGCCACTTAGAAGTTGCCGATAGAGAAGGAAGAAAAAGAAGAGAATAAAGGGGAAAGAGAGAGAGAGAGAGAGGGTAGAGAGAGAGAGAGAGAGAGAGCATGGAGAGAGATAGAGAGGAGAGAGAGAGAGAGAGAGAGAGAGAGCATGGAGAGAGAGAGAGAGGAGAGAGAAAATATTCAGGAAAAATGAAGGAGAGAGAGAAAAAAATCATTTTTATATAGGGGATGGTGGGACGTGTGTTATCACCGCAGGGTGACACGTGGCACAATCTGGTCCAAGCATTAAAATGGGTGACGTGGCACAATCTGGACGGTCAAATTTATATTTTCTTTAGACAATTGGATTGCTGCCATGTCAACAATCCCTGTCACTTCCGCCAGGCCACTTAGAAGTTGCCACGTGGCAAGGTGACATCATGCTGACATCACCCTCTAACAGAAAGTTAAAATAATAATAATAATAATAATAATAATAATAATAATAATAATAATAATAATAATAATAATAATAATAATAATAAGTGGGACATGTGTCAACACTCGTACAGTGACTATTGGAATTGGTGTGATCCCAAGAGGGGGGAGGTGAATTGGTTTTTAAAAACATTTTGCCTAAATTAAACATTTACGCTGATTCACCACATACCATATCCCATTTTAATTATGTTCGTGTATGTAAAAACTGAATAAGCAATATGTGTAGACATACAGATGTATCTTATTTCAAATAATGTGTGCATACAATTTGTTATAACCGTAAATGAACAAGTATACACATGTTGAATTTAAAGTGCATATGTTAAATGAGATAAGGAGAGAGCGACACACGATATTTGTTATCAAGGTTCAACCAAAGCAGCCTACGTCCCTGCCTTGGGCATACCCCCCAAGGATTCCTCTAAACTTGCTCACTTAAACGGGCGGAGTAGAAGCCATTTACATCCTCTCCTAATGGGGCAAGGAAAACCCCAATTCAATTACAAGACTGAATCCAACTTGTCTCACTTACGGGACTGAGACTCTCTAGTTCAATTTTCAGGTTGAACCAAACCGATCTAACTTACGAGGCAGAAACTCCCCAGTTCAAATCCGGGTTGAACCCAACCGATGCAATAAAAATATTTTTGTACATATTACATGCTTCAAACAATAAACTGACATGTACACATTTAAGCTCATAAAATATTTGCACTCTTTAATGATATCTATTATGCTCAGTAGAGTAAGGGTGCTATCAAATAATTTTGTACAAATAAAATATACGAAAAATAAGTATTATTGTTCTCCTATAAATATTTTTGCAAATAAAGAATATTTGGAGAATGTAGGAATTTAAGCTCAAGAAAATATTCGTGCAATAAATAGCTTTCTCCCAAAAATATTTATCAAGGAATTAACCGGCAGAAACCAAATCTATACTCTCAAAAAGATTTAAAAAAATAAATAATAAGTGAGAGTAAGCATGAAAAAATAAATGCCCAAAAATAAATATACTCTCTTCAAGATTAATTTTGAAATGAAAGAGTGGAAGGGAGTTGGAGAGTTTTACTTAAAAGATTTTGCCCCAAAGAAGAGATTTTAGCAATAAAAATTGGTTTGGGGGAACTTTGATTAACAAAGGTTTAAAGAGAATTTTAGAGTTAATCAAAGTTGCTAATTTGGATTAATGAGGAGGTATTTATAAATTTTTCAAAAAATATGACCGTTGGGGACACGCTCAGTATTTTGGAAAAGTTTATTTAAAAAATTAATGATGTTTTAGCCCTTAAAAAATTTCCAACTCGAGAGGTTCGGTCGACCGTATTAATAGGTTCAGTCGATCGTGTCAATTTTGAACTATAGGTTTGGTCGATTGTCTTAGGGCGATTTTGAACCCTTTATAGGTTTGGTCGACCATGACTTAGGTTTGGTTGACCACTCATATGACTCGGTCGATCATGGCCTAAATGAACTATAAGTTCGGTCGACCGAACAGTTGGGTGTCAGACACGTGTCAATTCGGTCGACTGAGGAAGATACGTTCAAATCAAAACGGTCGACTGTTTAAAGTCAAAAAGTTGACTTCCGAATGGTTTGGTTGACCGTGGCAATTATAACTCCATAGGTTCGCTTACCGTTGCAGGTCAAAATTTTGACTTTTGAGCAAACAGTGGTTCAGTCGACCAAGCTAGTTATTATTAGTTTGGTTTGGTCTACTAAAGGCATTAATAATGAATATTTTGCCTAAAAAATCTGGCGACGGTCGACTAAAGACTTTGTTTTTGCCCTGATTTTGACCCTAAAGTTATTTGAAAAATTTTGTATGATTTTGGTCCTTTTAGAAAAAGGTTTTTGGTGCAATGTGTTGGTCCCTAGAGTCTATCTACGGTTGATCTGAACATTCATCCATATCATGCAAATGCATGCATTATTTCAGACCAAAGATAAAAAAAATTAAATGCAATACAATTACAAAACAAATGTCTTCTTCTTTACTCTTCTGTCTTTTATGGAAAAAGCTAGTTGATGTGAGCTTTTGGCATCCATCTTTCTCTTCTGTGTGTGCATTCTGAATTATAAACCTATTCAAAACACTAGGCACACACATAAAATACATGTGCTTTGTCAGCATCAAAACAGGAATCGGATTGAAAAAGTCAACAATCTCCCCCTTTTTGATAATAACAAATGCACTAGAGAAAAATGGGTACAACCTGAAAAGACTCCCCTTAAGAATATGCAAAATATAAAATAGACACTAATGCTCAAACATATTTACGAAAGAAGACATTACAAGGATCATGCATTTAAATTTTTGCATTAAAGCACAAGCTCAGATATTTGCCCCAATATTTTTGCCCCTAAAATTTTCCCTTTCGCTCATTATCGTTTTGCTCAAAAAAATTCTCCCCCTTTTGGCATCAGCAAAAAAGATTAGACTAAGTATAAAATAATTTTATTATTTAAAATACACTTAGCAAAGAGAATTCTCCCCCTTTTTGAAAAAAAAAATATTTTTCTTAGAAAACTCTCCCATTTTTGTATAGGATTTTGGGCATAAAAATTTTTGAACTATTTTTTTTTTTAAAAAAATAGCAATTAAACACACAAAATAGTTTAACTAGTTATAATAAAATATTAAAATGACATGTTAACAAGATCAGATCAGAAATATCCTCAAACCATTGCAATTTAGACACAATGTAAGACCTACAAAAGATTTGAATTTAAAGCAAGCAACATCTGTAAAAAAAGATAGGTTTGAGCATAAGAATGGTCTGACTAGTTCACATGCCTTTCATGTAAGATCCATGAACCAGTTATGCAACACCCTTAAAAAGAATTTATAAACTATATAATTTTATGACATAAAATTTCAATACAATACATGCACAATCACGAAAACATTCATACACACAAGCAAGAGATAAAAGATATATTTTATATAAGTTCAATTCTTGCTTTTGAATATATATATATATATATATATATATATATATGTATGTATGTATAAAAATATGTCCCCTTAAAATTTTCGATAAATACTTGGGGCATATGCTTGCTAAAAAAGAAACTTTAATTTAAAACTCAAGCAAACAATATTTTTCTAGTTTATCATTTAAGCACAAATCACAAAGTACCAGAAAAATGCAACTATATAGATTCAAAGATATTAAATAAATTTTCAAAAAAGGATCATATGGCAAAACCTAAGACACCCGTGGCTAAGTTGTATATTATATATCAAAATTTTCAATAAAATCATTTCGTTTAAGCACATGTCACAATGAATTCAACAATAGATCTAAGCCAAAAATTTTGTGAGCATAACAAGATAGAATTTTAGTTTAAGATGCTCTTCCTATCAATTTGAGTTCGTGCTTAGATCCTTTTAACTACTTATACTGATATCAAAGAAAAAATTAAGCGTTTAAACTATTTAAGTACTATTTTTCATTCATAAATTAATTTTACTGGGTATAGGTTAGATTGTTTGTTTTCCACCAGTAAAATGTCCCTAAACACACATGCACTAAAAATCAAATATTAAGTCATGCATGGTGTTCATCCGTACCATGAACAATCCATATCAAAGATTGATTCAGTAGAGATAGGATATGAAGTTCAAGGTAAAACAATTTTGGACTCAAAAAGTAGTAACAATGAAGAAGTGAGTCCATGGGTCTGGTATTTCTAATCCTTTTCTCAAGGATGGGGCTTATACTCCCCGACATAGTCTCAAGCACACATAAGTGCATTAATGTTCAAGGATGGATTTCATTTAAGCACATTTAACACAAGTTCATCCTTCATATTGACACTCAGCATGCAAGAGATTATAGGCATTAAGCTCATGTTTATTTTCCTTAAAGCGAGGCTTAAACTCCCCCCTGTATACTTGCATGCATGCATACTTGCAATCTAGTTCAAGGATGATAGCCATTTAAAAGAATTCCTCATATGTTCATCCTTTCAAAAGATTTCAGCATGCAGCAATTATAAGCATTTAGCACATATGCATGACATATTGCATTTCATTTTAAAACACGATAGCCAATTAAAGCTATACTCAAGGGGTAATGCAATAGGGGTTAAAAAAACTGATGACACAACTCAAAACACAATGAGTGTGTGCAATATGAAACCTCCCCCTAAGTCATGCAATTTCCCCAGTTACATGGACTTGAAATATGTGACGTGATTATTAACCATTTAGGTCTAACATGAAGTTCATATGCCAAGGTTAGGACTGAATGGTGTCCATGAACTAAGTTTCTCCTAGGTTGATAAAATGTGTACATGTTTTAGTTCAGTGCAAACCAATAGGATTTAACATGTACTAATCTATTTAATTATCTAGCAACCTAGGAAATGACATGAAGATTGTGCATGTTTTTCTGTTAAGCACATACCATTTATAATTCAACATGTACCAGCTAACTAATTAATTATTTTGCATACATTAAAAAAAGAATCAAAAAGTTCATCTAACATGCATTTATCATCATTTATTCTAGTACATGGCTTCATTTTTGGGAAAAGTTCTACCAAAATTTCGACACCATGTTGTCTGTAAATTGAACATTTTCCCATTTTCCCATGTACCAGAAACCTGATAGATTCACGCAAATAATTCAAAATAATATGCATCATGCAGATATAACTCAGATTGAGTATGTGAGAACCTATATCAACTAGTAGCATGCAATTCACATCACTGCATCAGCCATGCAGGAGACATTTAATACAAGCATGCATTTAGTAGTTCAATCAATATATATATATATATATATATATATATATATATATAATATAAACTATCCATACAAAGATATAATCATTAGGCAAGTAATGGATAGTGGCATTTTGCTCAAATAGATTATCCATCAAATATAGTTGAGCTTTAAACGAAGGATGGATATATGCATTTATTTACTCAAGTCATCCAATAAACAAAATAAGATAAGCATAACATAATATATTGCTTATCGGATGAATTTTGAAAAGCAAGGCTGCTTCCTCTCAATTATGTAGCCAAAGAATTTTATATTCAATTAATAATATTTGGCCTTACTTATATTTTCTAATGTGGGGATGAGCATATGAAATCCTTAAATTAAATTTATCCTTTGAAAATGATTTATTTTAAAACTCAATTATGAGTTTAGGATTATACATTGCATAGCATAAGATCAATTTCCTAAAACTCATTACTATGTGATGGACAAAGATATGCTACATTTGTGATATTCAAACAAGCATATATAGTAAAAAAAAAATTATTTCCACTGATAAAACTCTGTTGGCCTTACAAGACTTAAAATCTTGTTATCTTATTTTGATGCTAACAAACAAGTGAAATTTAATGTATTTGTGTGAGTAATGATATTTCAGGGATCATATATGACAAAGCAAGGTCAAAGTGCTCACAAGGATCAAATGAAGCTTAAAAGAGTCAAAACATGGACTTAAAGATCAAAGCATAGATTTAAAGATGATATATTAAACCTTGAAGAAATTGAGGACATGAATGAGTTGTTGAAAGCCAAGGAATATTAAAGTCAAAAGAGCCAAAGAATGGCAAAGTGAGAAAGCTCAAAGAATATGGAAGCTTGAAGAAAAGATGGACTCAATCTAAGGACAAAGCATGAAAACTCAAGAACTTAGAATGTTAATATCTTAGAAGTCTCATGTAAGTGCTTTAATATTTAAAATATCATTTAAAATACATTTTGAAGCTTTTTCAAGAGATTATAAAGATTTAAGTACCTATTTAAGTATATTTAATTAATTTTTTATAAAGATCATAAGAGAGCAAAACAGTTTTAAAGAAAGATATTTTATAAAACAGGATTTTAATAGTTCAGATGACTGAACTTTAAGTTTAGACATCTGAAGAATTACTTTAGACATCTAAAGATTAAGTGTAGACGTCTGAAGAATTTATGGAACAAGACAGAAAGTGGCAGTAGCAGTTTAGATGTCTGAACTCGTGACTTCAGACATCTGAATTTGAAACTTCGGATGTCTAAACCCAGACTTCAGACATCTGACCCTATATCTAGTTCTATTTTAAAGGGGTTTCAGGAACTTTAGATGTCTGACCTCGAATCCTTAGACGTTTGAACACTGTTCAACGGGCAAAATTTTAAAAATCTTATTTTTTAAATTATAGCCGTTTGAATCCCAAATTCTCTAATATCTTGGGAAACTCTTTAAGAAAACTTTTGCAATATGGAAACAAGTTTGAAAGCCTATAAATACATGGTCTTTCAAATCAAAATATATCCAAGAATTGAAAAATCTATTTGTAAAGCTGAAAGCACTCTTGTTCTTCCAAAGCTCTCTTGTTCACTCATTGCAAAATTCTTTTGCTAAGATATTCTAAAGTGCTGATCCTTCTTCCTCTGAATTCCTACTGCTAATCCTCATCTAAGAAGGATATTGGTGAATTCTACACTTAAGCTTCCATATATTTCTTATTGATATTTTACATTGAAGTATATAGTGCTAAAATTGTACTAACTTGCTATTTAAGAGAGTATACTTGTACGCAGATCTTATTTTGTTTTCTTGTAGTTCTTTGATGGTCCAAAGATTGTTTGGATCGTTGGCTAAGCAAGGGGATATTGCTTAGAGAGGTGGGCTCTAGCCTAAAGGAGTGACCGAACGAGGGGACATCGTTTGGAGAAGGCGGGCTCTAGCCTTAACAAATGAGTGTTGTAAAGGTTTGTTCCACCCGTCAATGGAACAAGTTTAGTGAATCCTTTGGTGGTTTGCCAAAGGCGAGGACGTAGGCTGGGTATAAGTCGAACCTTATAAAAATCCCCGTCTCACTCTCTCTTTCCCTATTCTTTATTTTTAGTGCATATTTAAATTGTATGGATGGTTTAAATTTGAAAATCATATAAACTACGTATATTTGAAAATCAAACAAACTTAAGGTTTAATTTTGATTTGGGTTGCGGAAACCAAAAAGGAGTACATTGGTTACACCATATCTTGCGGAAACCATACGGGAGTACATTATTTGGTTAACATCCCAAAGATAAATTTACCAAGAGTTTATTTGAATTCTAAATATTTGAAAAGAGTGATTGGATTCATTTATATAGGGTTTTACATCAGCAAGCATAAATTCTCATTCACTACAGGGTTTGGTTCAAATTTGGCTAATATCAACAAACAACCATTTTGAGTTTTTTATGTTACATAAGTGATGTGTATTGGCTTGTTAGTTTGCTTTCTAATTATAGTTGATTGGTTTGATTGAATGATTGGATGTTTGTATGGTTAAGAATTAAATAAAGAAACTAAGTTCTTGAGTGCTTAACAAATTAAACAAATAAGTCACGAATTGGTTAAAAGAAATAAAAGAAGTTTAAGAATTCTAAAAGGAATTAAAAAAAAATTTTAAAAGCCAATTCACCCTCATCTTAGGAAGCTATTGCTGATTTCAATTGGTATCAGAGTGGGGTTATAGCAACTCTTAACTAGAAGCTGTAAAAAAAATCTAAATGGCTAACTTAGGCGTAGCTCCCTTTGGAGAGGGATAATCTTCAATTAGGCCACCAATCTTTTGTGGATAAAACTATACATTTTGGAAAAAAAGAATGCAAATATACATTCAAACCATGAATTGGAAAGCTTGGGAGGTTGTCACAGATGGTAATATAATTCCTACCACATTAGTACATGGAAAACAAATACCAAAGGAAAAGAAAGACATGAATGAAAGAGATTATAAAATGTTGCAAATAAACTCTAGTGCCATGAATGCTTTATATTGTGCCTCGGATGCTAACGAGTTTAATCAAGTAATGGATTGTAAATCAGCTAAGGAGATATGGGATAAGTTAGAAGTTACTTATGAAGGAACAACGGATATTAGGGATAATAGAGTTGATATGCTCACAAGCGAGTATGAAGCCTTTAAGATGAACCCGGGCGAATCAATTACAAATATGTTTACTAGGTTCATTCACATAATCAATTCCCTAAATGCATTAAGAAAAACTTACACTATTTATGAAATGATAAGGAAAATTCTTAGAGGGCTACCAACCGTATGGGAACCAAAAGCCACTGCCATAACCAAAGGAAGAAATTTGAAAAACACTTCCTTAGATGAACTTATAGGTTCTCTCCTTACATATGAAATGGTAATGAATGAAAAGAGCGGGAAAACCAAAGCCCAAGAAAAAATAGCCTTTAAAGCCTTAAAAGAAAACTCAAGTAGTGAAATGGATGAAGATGAAGAAGCCTTCATATCTAAAAAGCTAGCAAGGATACTAAGGAGGAGAAACAAATTTAAGAGAAGAAATCAAAAATCTGAATCAAATGAATCAAAAGAAGATATCAACAAAAAGAAATCTAAAAATAAAACCCCTACATGCTATAATTGCAATAAAATTGGACATATAAAACCGGAATGTCCACTATTAAAGAAAGAGTCTAAAAACAAAAACAAGAAGGCCATGAAAGCCACTACTTGGGATAGTACAAGTAGTTTGAAGAATGAAATAAGTGACCAAGAGATTGCTTACACGTGCTTTATGGCATGGGATAACGAAGAAAGCTCCTCAACTAAATCTTCAAATAATTCTTGTAGTGATAAATCAAGTGATGAGGGTATGCCATCTTATGAAGAACTTCAAAATGATCTATTCAAAGTACATAAGATGTTGATGAAAGCAAATAAACAAAACACCTCATTGAAGAATAAGAATGAAAGTTTAATAAAAGAGTTAGAATTCCTAAAGAATGCTGAAAGAGATAAAGACTCAAAACTCAAGCAATTAGAACATAAGTATGAATCAGCAATGAAAGAAATAGAATCCAAAAATCTTGTTGAAAAAGAAAACAACTTGAAAATTAAGAAACTAGAAAACAAGAATGACCAAATGATAGAAGACCTTCGATCCTTATCCTTTATCGTATATGAGAAAGATATGTATATTTCTGAATTATAGGATAGAATTAGAAAATTATCTCTAGAATTAGAGAAATCATTAAAGAATGTTGATAACAAGAAAGACATAAAGTTAAATGATCTCAAGAATCAAATCAAAGATAAGGATAAAATTATTTACAACTTCACAAAAGGAAAGGAAAACCTTGATAAGATGATTGGCTTACAAAGAATGTCTCTAAATAAAGAAGGCATTGGTTTCAATGGAATTGAAAATAAAAAGAAAAAAAGTTCTTACATGGGATATTTTTTAAAAGAATCCAAAGACTATACTTGCACATCTTCTAATGCCTACACAAACATCATATGCTATCAATACAAGAAAAAGGGGTATATAAAGTTTGAATGTCCATTTAAGAGGAAAGGTGTTAAAACCAAGCAAGTATGGAATATAAAAGAAACCTCCCTTAAAAAATCCTTCAGACCCAAGAAAATATGGGTACCAAAAATGAAATAATGATTTCACATATATATAAACTAGAAAATGGCATTGTTGGCCAAAATCGTAGGATGATTTTTTTACAAGGCTTAACTTAAGAAAATATAAAGAAAATATCAAATCTGAGCTTATTATATACGCGCCTTGATGTTACATGCTACATGCTTACTTGCCTACATGTGATGTATTGATATGCTATATGCTACATGTGTATTAATTAACTTGACTTGACTTATATTGAAAAGTATGGCTCACTATGTTGAAAATTGAGAATGAGATTATTGAGCTTAAGCATAAATTTTTTTATATAAGGATAATTCTTGAACATGCATGATTCTAAATGAATCACATGGATAAACATACTGTTTTTTTTAGCTATGAGCTATGAAAGATATAGTAGTTATATTGGTATCCATGAACTATACATTATGTGATATTAAGCTTTGGTATCTATAAAGTATTTTTGGTTTCACATGTTAAAAATTTTAATAGATATCAAATCTAAAAGCTCACTTGGTATCACAAAGTCAAATTATTTATGAGCATGATTATGTCTATGAGCATGATATTGATATTTGATACATGATATGATTCAATATTTTACATGGGATGATAAAATCAAAATTAATAACAAAACTGAATGTATTGAATTCAGGGGAAGTGTCATGAATCATTAATCAATTGATATCATGAATTAAATTTTAAATTTTAAATTGGTATCATAAAAACTATCAAATTAATATCAGCTGGTATTTTGAATAAATGCTGTGAGCTACACACTACCCATGCTATATTGAAAAAAAATTACTTGAGTGTGTACATATGTTTGAAATACATGGTTATTGATATGCTCAAAATGACTTGTATTTGAATTTAAATCATTTTTTTTCTTTTTGATTGATGTCAAAAGGGGGAGAAGTTGTGAAGCAAAAATTAAGCATAATTGAGCGTGAACATTATATCTATTCAAAAGAAGTATTTAAGTATTTATAATTTATTGAAAAAGCTTGTAAAACCAAAAGAAAGTGATGAGCATGATTGATGAAATTAATATTGATCTTATTAAGACGAAGCTTATTGAAAGGGGGAGTCTTTTTAAGGCTTACTCACATTTTTGCTCCTTGTTTGTCATCATAAAAAATGGGGAGATTGTTGGCCTTACATGTTATCTTGTTTTGATGCTAACAAACAAGTGAAATTTAATGTATTTGTGTGAGTAATGATATTTCAGGGATCATATATGAGAAAGCAAGGTCAAAGTGCTCACAAGGATCAAATGAAGTTTAAAAGAGTTAAAGCATAGACTTAAAGCAAAGCATAGATTTAAAGATGATATATTAAACCTTAAAGAAATTGAGGACATGAATGAGTTGTTGAAAGGTAAGGAATATTAAAGTCAAAAGAGCCAAAGAAAGGCAAAGTGAGAAAGCTCAAAGAATATGGAAGCTTGAAGAAAAGATGGACTCAATCTAAGGACAAAGCATGAAGACTCAAGAACTTAGAATGTTAATATCTTAGAAGTCTCATGTAAGTGCTTCAATGTTTAAAATATCATTTGAAATATATTTTGAAGCTTTTTCAAGAGATTATAAAGATTTAAGTACCTATTTAAGTATATTTAATTAATTTTTTATAAAGATCATAAGAGAGCAAAATAGTTTTAAAGAAAGATATTTTATAAAACAGGATTTTAATAGTTCAGATGACTGAAGTAGAGACTTCAGATGACTGAACTTTAAGTTCAGACATTTGAAAAATTACTTAAGACGTCTGAAGATTAAGTGCAGACGTCTGAAGAATTTATGGAACAAGATAGAAAGTGGCAGTAGCAGTTCAGACGTCTGAACTCGCGACTTCAGACATTTGAATCTGGAACTTCAGACGTCTGAACCCAGACTTCAGACATCTGACCCTATATCTAGTTCTATTTTAAAGGGGTTTTAGGAACTTCAGACTGTCTGACCTCAAATCCTCAAATGTCTTAACACTGTTCAATGGGCAAAATTTTAAAAATCTTATTTTTTAAATTATAGCCGTTTGAATCCCAAATTCTTTAATATCTTGGGAAACTCTTTAAGGAAACTTTTGCAACATGGAAACAAGTTTGAAAGCCTATAAATACATGGTTTTGCAAATCAAATTATATCCAAGAATTGAAAAATCTGTTTGTAAAGCTGAAAGCACTCTTGCTCTTCCAAAGCTCTCTTGTTCACTCATTGCAAAATTCTTTTGCTAAGATATTCTGAAGTTCTGATCCTTCTTCCTCTGAATTCCTACTGCTAATCCTCATCTAAGAAGGATATTCATGAATTCTACACTTAAGCTTCATTATATTTCTTATTGATATTTTACATTGAAGTATATAGTGCTGAAATTGTACTAACTTGCTCTTTGAGAGAGTGTACTTGTACGTAGATCTTATCTTGTTTTCTTGTAGTTCTTTGACGTTCCAAGGATTTTTTGGATCGTTGGCTAAGCAAGGGGATATTGCTTAGAGAGGCGGACTCTAGCCTAAAGGAGTGACCGAACGAGGGGACATCGTTTGGAGAAGGCGGGCTCTAGCCTTAACAAAGGAGTGTTGTAAAGGTTTGTTCCACCCGTCAATGGAACAAATTTAGTGAATCCTTTGGTGATTTGCCAAAGGCGAGGATGTAGGTTGGGTATAAGTCGAACCTTGTAAAAATCCCCGTCTCACTCTCTCTTTCCCTATTCTTTATTTTCAGTGCATATTTAAATTGCGTGGATGGTTTAAATTTGAAAATCATATAAACTATGTATATTTGGAAATCAAACAAACTTAAGGTTTAATTTTGATTTAGGTTGCGGAAACCGAAAGGGAGTACGTTGGTTACACCATATCTTGCGGAAACCATACGGGAGTACGTTATTTGGTTAACATCCTAAAGATAAATTTACCAAGAGTTTATTTGAATTCTAAATATTTGGAAAGAGTGATTGGATTCATATATACAGGGCTTTACATCAGCAAACATAAATTCTCATTCACTACAAGGCTTGGTTCAAATTTGGCTAATATCAACAAACAACCATTTTGAGTTTTTTATATTACAGAAGTGCTGTGTATTGGCTTGTTAGTTTGCCTTCTAATTATACTAAATTGGTTTGGTTGAATGATTGGATGTTTGTATAGTTAAGAATTAAATAAAGAAATTAAGTTCTTGAGTGCTTAACAAATTAAACAAATAAGTCACGAATTGGTTAAAAGAAATAAAATAAGTTTAAGAATTCTAAAAGGAATTAAAAGAAAATTTTAAAAGTCAATTTACCTCCTCTCTTGGGAAGCTATTCCTAATTTCAAACTCCTTTGTCCATTTAAAGGGGATTCACTAAATCATGCTATAGCCAATATTTTCAAACTTTAACCAATCATAATGATATGTATATGTATTAAGCTTTGATTGGATATTATCAATTTAAAAACACATATTAACAAGCTTCTCTTATGGTTCTCAGTATGATAATAGTGTATATTGAAGTTTGGAATTTTAAGCATAAAATACTATTTAAGCATTTAACACAATATAATTCCTTATATATATTATATTCTTAAAACCTTATGAGTATAAAAAGAATTCTTTTAAAGTACACCTCATAAGATGGCATGCAATTATAAATAAGCTTTCATGATTCAAATAAAATTCAACTTTGTATAAACATCATGAATCATGACATGAAATAATCAATAAAAGTAGAAGGAGGCTAGATATACCTTTCCATTTTACTCCTTCTTAAGCGTTTAAGCTCAAAGTGGTGTTTTTCTTTCTCTCGGTTTTTCAATCCTTTTCAGATATTCCCAAAAACCTTAACACTACTGCAAGACATGAACTTTTCAAGAATATTAGTAGCTAAGGCAAAGTAAAAGTATGCATGACACTCCAATGATGTGCATTAAAACACATGTCATGCAAATTCAATTCATTTCAAAATTTTGGGAAATTATGCATTTTAAAATCATTTTTTTATGGGATATGATTTGCTTTGACAAACACATTCCAAATCCTTCAATCATTTGATTTTAAAAAAGCATTATCAAATTTCAAAATATAAAATCTACACAATAAAATCAGTCGTTGCAATCTTTGTGCAAATGCGGTTAAGCTTATTGCAATTGAGCTTTGATACCAATTGTTGGAATTGGTGTGATCCCAAGAGGGAGGGGTGAATTGGGTTTTAAAAATATTTTGGTTAAATTAAACATTTACGCCGATTCACCACATATCAAATCTCATTTTAATTATGGTCGTGTATGTAAAAATTGAATAAGCAATATGTGCAGACATATACGTATATCGTATTTAAAATAATGTGTGCATGCAATTTGTTATAACCATAAATGAACAAGCATATACATGCTGAATTCCAAGTGTATAAATTAAATGAGATAAAGAGAGAGCTACATATGATATTTGTTATCGAGGTTCGGCCAAACCAGCCTACATCCCCGCCTTGGGCATACCTCCCATGTGACGCCTTGATTTTTGTATAAATTTTTTTTTTCTCAATATCAATAATAAATAAATAATCACGTCATAAATCCACAAATCGACCACGTTAACACTCCTACTATCATTCATACAACCTGACCCGCATTTGGTATAGGGTAAAAAGTTATTTTATTATACAACCTAATAGCGGAAGATAATATATACATATCAGTTAGAATACAATACCTAGAGTATCAATATACACATATACACAATACTATCTCATATCCAAAAACAATACAACCCTAGGGAATCACACCTCCCTAGTCTAAACTCACCCTGTATATTAGGGTCCCAACTCCCAACGATCACGGAGCTCTACCACCTGGTTTATCTCTGTCCCCTGAAAAATTTAGATAATTTGGGTGAGACACATCTCAGTAAGAACGAATAAATTATTTACAGTGTGTGACCATATGAGTACAATTATAATACACTTTACTTTTCAAATCATCATTTCATCTGAGAAAATACACTGATATTCACATTCTTATAATTATATAGATATATAACATAAGCTTTTATAAGTTTTAAAATCATTTATCAAATTCAATGATTTCCAACACATATTTACCCACGAAGTTCTTGAGAATAGAGAAGATTACCCACCCATACAGTAGCTTCCTTCTGCCCTAACACATTATGCAGCCGGGTATGGCCACATTTAATACCTATCAGGGCACTCACCTTACTCAGTAAGCCCTCAGGCGGAGAGTTTCACTTCGCCTTAATTATTTATATTATTAACTCACGCAGTTCCATTTCTTAATTTTAACATTATTTATTTCTCAATTTCCATTCTTTCTTTCATTTCTCATTTTAGCCAATGTTATCATTCTTTCACTTTTCATTTCCACTTTACTTTTCGGCTCATGAGTATCCTTGGTATCAAATACCAACATCGCGTCTGTAACTCATGGCCACCCTAAGGATCTTTCTATACACGCCATGCTTCCCCCCATGGTCAAGGTTGTGCGGCCTGAAGGCTGGATCTAATTGCGGTTGGCCGACCCAGTTAGATCAAATATCTTATCACATATCGCGTCTGTAGTACAACTAGCCGACCAATAACCTTCATCCGAACTCAGGGGGCCTAACAACCCTACACAATGACACAATCGACTATCACGCCACACGCTCCAAGAGTCCGTGTGGTTGCACTAACACCACTTGCAACGGTACCGTGCTCAATATCATATCCATCCAACAGGGTTTACCACCACATACCCGCAATCATTATGCGGTATTGACATTTTATCATTCATATTTCACGTATTTCCACATTTCTCATTTTCATATTGTAGAATTAACATTGCAATATTTTCATTTCACATATTCACGTTTCAATATCAGTATTCTCAACACATTTCATCATTTAAATGATATTTTCTCAATTTATAATTCATCTCATCTTATACTATCATATACATATCTTATTTCATAATCACTCAATGTTTCTCCAAACACATTTCCATATTTCACCTTTCTTCATTTTCTTAGAGGATACATTTTTTTTTTGCACATTTCACTTTCATCATTTTCTCACATTTCAATTCTCATATTAAAATACATTTCAGTATCACATATTTCACAGGGTAAATCATCTAACTCAGTTTAAATATTTCTTAATATAAATCATATGCCACAAAAATTTCATCTCATATTTATATCATAATAAATTTCAGGTAAAATAACATACACTATTTTCACATATTTCTCAACCCATAATTTTGATAAAAAGACTGTTATAATTTATTCCCCTTGCCTGACTTACTAAGAGTCTCGCTAGAATCTCAAATCCTATGCCTTTGGTGCCCAAAATTCAACTCCTACAATTTGCATTTTTTCCAAATTAATTAATCTATTTCTCCAAAATATACCTCAAATTAATATTTAAACTATCATTTAACACCCTCGTTTAATTTTTTGAATTTTTCCTGCGGGTCCCAAAATTACACTCGCGGGTTCACCCGGACCCCAAATTTCAGAAATCTTACTTCAGCCCCAGATGTTTAATATTTTAGCATTTCTAAATTAATGCTAATTAATTAAAAATAAGCCCCTTAATAACCCCCGTACCTCAAATTTGGGGTTTTGGCCTGACACCCCCACGAGAATTTCGTCCCGCTAGACTTGTAGAGAATCATCCCTAAATATTCGTGGTGGGTCCATTCGTCAATTGGGCTTATATTTTGTAAGAAATTAAAGAAAAATGAAAAAATGACTTACCCAGGGAATACGCCTACGCCGCTCCTACCACCGATCCGCTCCAATAGAAATGACGGCAGCGGCGAATGGAGTCCAGTGGTATCTTCGGATTTTCGATCGGACGAAAATCCGTCATGAAATCGAGAAGAGAGGGAGAGAGAATGAGAGGAGAGAGAGAGAGTCCTGCGTTGCAGGAAGAATAAATAAAAGAAAAGAAAAGAAAGAAGAAGAAGAAGAAGAAGAAGAAGAAGAAGAAAAATCAAATTCAAACTTTGAATCTCCTCAAGCTTCTAGCAAGCTTCAGGAGGATAATAATAATAATAATAATAGTAATAATAATAATAATAATAATAATAATAATAATAAATATATATTTAATTAATATTAATAATAATATATTTTATTAAAAAAATAAAAATAAAATTTAATTTTTTTTCTTATTATTATTTTTTTCTTATTTTTTTTAAATTAATTAATTAATTAATTATTATTATTATTATTATTATTATTATTATTATTTGGAAATCGATCTACTAATTTATTATAACCCTTTTTGGGGTTATTACATCCTAAGGATTCCACTAAATTTGGTCACTTAAATAGGCGGAGAAGAAGCGTTTACATCCTCTCCTTACGGCGCAAGGAAAATCCCAACTTAATTACAAAGCCGAGGCCAGCTTATCTCACTTACGGGGTTGAGACTTTCTAGTTCAATTTTCAGGCTTAATCGAACCGGTCTCACTTATGGGGCTGAGACATCCCAATTCAATTCTGGACTGAACCTGACCGATGCAATAAAAATATTTTTGTACATATTACATGCTTCAAACAATAAGCTGTGATATACACATTTAAGCTCATAAAATATATGCACTCCCTAATAATATGCATTATACTCAGTAGAGTAAGGGTGCTATCAAATAATTTTGTATAAATAAAATATATGAAAAATGAGTATTATTGTTCTCCTATAAATATTTTTGCAAATAAAGAATATTTGGAGAATTTAAGAATTTAAGCTCAAGAAAATATTTGTGCAATAAATAACTTTCTCCCAAAAATATTTATCAAGGAAATAACCAGGAGAAACCAAAACTATACTCTCAAAAATATTTTCAAAAATAAATAATAAGTGAGAGTAAGCATGTAAAAATAAATGCCCAAAAATAAATATACTCTCTTCAAGAGTAATTTTGAAATGAAGTAGTGGAAGGGAGTTGGAGAGTTTTACTTAAAAGATTTTGCCCCAAAGAAAAGATTTTAGTAATAAAAATTAGTTTTGGGGAACTTTGATTAACAAAGGTCTAGAGAGAAATTTAGACTTAATCAAAGTTCATAATTTGGAGTAATGAGGGGATATTTATAGATTTTTTGAAAAATATGACATTTGGGGACATGCTCGGTATTTTGAAAAAATTTAATTAAAATATTAATGACGTTTTTGCTTTTAAAAAATTTTCAACCCGAGAAATTTGGTCGACCATATTAATGGTTTGGTCGTCCATGTCAATTTTGAACTACTGGTTCGGTCAACCGTCTTAAGGCAATTTCGAACCCTTCGTAGGTTTAGTTGACCGTGGCTTAGGTTTGGTTGACTGCTCATATGGTTCGGTCCACCGTGGCCAAAATGAACTATAAGCTTGGTTGGCCGAACAATTGGATGTCTGACATGTTTCAATTCGGTCAACTGAGGGAGATACGTTCAAATCAGAACGGTCGACCGTTCAAATCATATGACAGCATGATGTCACCTGTTATAATGAAACAAAAAAAAAGTGAGTGATGCCACGTGGTAGGGGTGACGTCAGCTATAATAAATTGGAAAAAATATTGTCATTCTCATTTTTGTATAATTTATATTGTAAGTCCTTCTACTCTTTTTTTCTTATAGTTCTAACAAGTTTAAATATGTTTCTTTCTCATATATATCTTGTATATAATATATGTGTGTGTGTGTGTGTAAATTATCATAAGCTATATGTTTAACTTCATTAATGATTATTTTAATCATTTTTTCTTACCTTTTTTTTTTTTTTTTTTTTTTTTTAAGTTTCTATGTTTCTACAAGCCAGAATAAAGGTTATACCTCCAAAAATGTTAAAAGAAGTCTAGAGATCCGATATACTAATTAAATGAATAAAGCATGCAACCAAAATTCTTTGATCTCCAATAGTCAACAAATGGACGGTACATTTTTATAATTTAAATCAATTGAACTAATTGACAAAACTTAAATTTTTTCTTTTAATGTTAATACAATATAACAGTCTTGGACTAATTAATTAATTTGTAAAATTATTACAAAAATGCATATAGAATTTTAAAATTTTGAATAATGGATGCATCAACGACCTTAGCTTATATTAACGTAAAATATGCATATTCAACTATAAGGAAAAAAATATATAGGATTATTATTATTATTAATGGAAGGAGGAAGCAACAGTTAGTAAACATATAACTATGTAGTAGATTATATTATATGTAATAAATAATAAGTTGTTAAGACTTATTTAACACTATAGATGAAAATTTTAAAATAAAGTCACGTGCTTCATTCTCTTCCTTTTCTATCAATTCCCTTATAAATGTCAAAGTCAACAATATTTTTTTTTATTTGAAAAAACAATTTTTTAAAAGAAAAATAATAAAGATTCACAATATTTTTGTAGATAAAGGAGACTCATTAATTTCTCTTAATCATATTTTTTATTTTAAATGCATGCAAATTTTTAATTTTAAAATTTTATTTTTATTTTCAAAATTTTTTTCTTATTTAAAAAAATTCAATTTAGTTATTAATTATCATCAATATGCATGCCACTCATCGTACTAATTCCATATCAATAACCTGAAAAATGAAAAGCTAACTATCCAAAGCTTTGAACTAAACGTGTATTTTTTTTTTAATCAAAAAGAGTTTAAATGGAAATCTTAACCTACATAAGTGGTTTGGAAATTTTAAAGATCAAGCAAGTATTACTTTGGCGTTGAGGGAAATTGATAGTTAATTAGCATCTGATCGAAGTAGCAAAAAATCTAGTCCAAACTTTCACATTCATTATAAACTTTTGGGAAAGTACAAATAATTAAGACCACCAACTAATTAGAAATTCAGGCTACCAAGAGTGAAAGCGAAAGTGATTGTGGAAGTGGGAAAGAGAGCTTGAAACCGCAAGACTATTTTGATTGAAAATTTGATATAGTTTTGATTGCCTCCAAATACAATCCATTCATTAAACTATGGGAGGCTTCCACAACCAACATCTTGTCTACATGCTCATAAATTGGACTAATTAATTTTTATTTATTTATTTATTTTTACCTTCCACTATCATGCATATCCAATAATAATATTAAAGTTGTCCAACTGGATTGATTCAAGTGGTAAGGACGATTTGTGACTGTGGTGACTTCAAGGTTATGAATTTGATTTCCGCTTGAAATTTTATCCCGATAAATTAGTAGGGGTGCATTAATGGGCACGCGACTTTCATCTCACAGGTTTAGTGCTGCATCATAGTGTCTAAAATGACATGATGGTGGTTGGTGTCTCGAATTGTAGTAATAATAATAATAATAAAGGTGCAGTACTAATTCAGTATCCAACAACTTTAGAAGAGATTAGGAGAGAATATTTTGGTTAGATGGCCCTAAAGCCTCTAAGACTATATAAATAATTGTTGAAGTCATATCTTTTAAGGGGACACTAAAATTAAATTTTTTTTTTTTTTGAAATTTTAATGCATGTTTAAATGTAGAGAAAAAGTGAATGAAACATTAAAAATAATATATATAGATATATATATAATTTTTAAAAATATTGATTTAATTATTTTATACTTTAACTATTATAGATAAATTTGGTTTAAAAAGTACGTATTTTGTACAATGAAAAAATATATGTTATCAAGGTTTTAAAAATGACACTGCACTCACAACATTTCTAAAAATATCAGGAAATTCACTTAATTTATAAAGTTGCGACAAAATAATTCTTTATCTTTAGTCATTCATCAAGTTCACATACTTAATCTAATTAAAATATATACTTTGTTATTTTCTTAACATTTGACAATAGTTTAATAATTGTTCACTTGAAAAATTGTATTTATAATTTTTATAGGAATATGTGGATGTGCAGTATTACAAGTTTGTGATTTTATATATCTGCAAATATTAGCACCTTCTTATTTTTATATTTGATCAAAGTACTAGGTTGGTTGAGTGAGAGTACTTAGGATTAGGAAACCTAAACTTAAAGTATTTACTAAACAAGTTGAGTTGAGTTCAAACAAGGCAATATTTGAGTTGTGTTAAAATATGCTCTATTAAAGCCACCCATTTACGCATAAAAATATATTTAAATCTAAACTTCTAAAAATACCAAATTCATTCATGTGTATATACGCGTGCTTGCGCTTATGTGCATATATATTAGGCTTTAGCGTGACTTCAAAACCCGAAATGCGCCTTGTTAGGGGCATAGACCCAAAACCTAGGCCAAACAACCTAAAAAAATAATTCAATATATCGCACGGGGTCCTTAAATAACAAATTCTTCATTTTTTTAAGGAATATTTATTTACAGAGAATATGGAAATACATTAGAATACAGAGAAATAAAGGAAAATATAGGGAAACATGAGGAATATAGGGAAATACATCATAATACAAGGAAATAAAGGAAAATATAGGGAAATACATTAGAATGCAAGAGAAATATAAATATGCAAGGGGGCAAACAAAAAAAATAAGAAAGTTGCAGAGGATATCCTAAGCATCTTCGCGGTTACATGCATCCAAAATTAGAAAGAAAACAAGTAATTCTATAAATTAGTTGGAGAAATTGCAAAATTGATATGTATCCAATCCCAAGCTTCAGCCAAGGACCCATATGAAAAGAGAATTAGACAGTCGCAATTGGGATGGTATTTTTGCTATAAGAAGAAAAGCACGCGTGAGGGAAAATTGAACATAAAGAAATGGCTGGAAAGGGAAGGTTCGATTTATTGCCTATCCTGACTGAGACCCTAACCCTATAAATAGGGGCCTTTCTAGAGGGTAGAGGGCACATGAAAAAGGAGAGAAATCAAAGAGAAAAGAGTTGAGAGGTAGCATAGTGAGAGAAGTGGCCTACTGGTGAAGGCTCGAGGGTGAAACTCTAGAAAAAAGAAAGGAGGGAAACATCATACCTTTCTTAGAGAAAATAGTTGCGAAGTCCATTGCCCTGTAACTTGAAGAATTGTTCAATAACCAGAGGGGATAGAGGCTAAGACCAAGGAATGCCCCAGACAAAAGAGAAAGAACACAGAAAGAGGAGAACATGGTGAAAAGAAAACTTGAATGAGCAGAAGACACAATGTTAATAAGGGAGTCTCTCCTATGCGGACAGGCACACAAGCCCACTATCCCACTTGAACCCACAAGCCCACTATTTGACCTAACCCTCAAGCCTACATTCTTACCTAAACCCATAAAGTCCACAGTCTTAACCCACAAGCCCATGATAAAAAAAAAACCCTTGGCCCATTTTAAAACCTAGAGGTCGGAGCCTAATTTTAAATACCTGTCCCATTTTTAAAACATAAAAGACCGGGCCCAACCATTTTTAAAACCCAAAGGGTCTTGGGCCCAAATTTAAAACTTGCCCCTATTTCTAAAACCCAAACGACCCTGGCCCAATTTTTAAATAGAAGACCCAGCCCCATTTTTAAAAACCCAAAGGGCCTTGGGCTTTATTTTAAAAACCAACCCCATTTTTAAACCCAAAAGGGCACATGGGTCCAATTTTAAAAACAAACCTCATTTTAAAAAAAAAAAAAAATTAAATTGAAGGGCCATAGGCCCAACTCTAAAAAACAAGCCCCTAGGCCCAATTCTTTTCAAATCAAAAAATTCAAGGCTCAATCTTCAAAGACCCTAAGTCAAATCTAACTCAGGGCGTTGACCTAAAACCTAACCAGAATCCCAAACTCGCTGAGTTTGGCGAGTTGACTCACCACGAGTCAACCATAACCTCCAATGAATGGGTTGAATCCTCTAAGTAAACCCAAACTCACTGAGTTTAGTGAGTTGATCCACTTGTAAAATTAGACCCAAATGCAAAATCAGATTAAGAGGATATGTTTGTTTCATTTAAAACCAATAAGAATGAAAAGGGAGGTGAAGGAAAAACTTATTTTGTTTCGAGGCTTTAGAACCCCACCTCCCCCAAACCATTTTTTTTTTTTTAACCTGGAAAATAGAAAACACCAGATCAACGATCAGATAAACACAGAGCACAGAGAGAGAGAGAGAGAGAGAGTCTCACAAATCTGAGAGAGTAATAGAGATAAAGAGATAGATCCTCGCAAATCTGAGAGCATAACACAGATAAAGAGAGAGAGCCTCGCAGATTTAAGAGAAACACACACACACACACACACACACACACACACACACACACACACACACACACACACACACACACACACACATAGATGGGGGGGGGGGGGGAGAGCCTCGTAGAACTAAAAGCTTAACACACAGAGTGAGAGAGAGGGCCTCATAGATCTGAAAGCATAATAAAGAAGGAAAAAGAGCCTCGTAGAACTAGTAGATAGAGGGGAAGATAGTGAGGAAAGAAGGAGAGAAGGGAACAGAGAAGGGAGAGAGAGAGAGAGAGAGAGAGAGAGAGAGAGAGAGAGAGAGAGAGAGAGAGAGAGGGTGAAACTCGTAAAGAGAAGAGAGAGAAAATGAACAGGCAAAATAGGAATTAAGAAAGAGAAAGGCAACTTTTATACTTGGGGTCAAGTGGTGACACGTGGCTCAATCTAAGCCAAGTCTCACTTGAGAGATGTGGAGAGATCAGAACCGTTCAATCTGTATTTTTTCTAGATGGTTCAAATCTTCGCCACATCAGCAATTTCTGTTTTAAAGTTTGAGTCAACTGGTGCTAATGTCACCCTATTTTCACTTAAAAAAAGAAAGAAAGATAATAACCATGCGTTGACACATGTTAGGGTGACGTTATGCTCACGTCACTCTATTTTCAAAAATTCAAAAGAAAAAAAAAGATGCCACGTGTTGCCACGGTGGGTGGACACATGGCACCCACTAGATTTGACCTAGTTCAAATTCAAACCATTTTATATGTATATATATATATATATATATATATATATATATATATATATATATAATTTTATTTTTATTTATTTTATCTTATTTATTATTTTATGTAATTATATCTTAATTTTATAAATTAGATAAAAATAGTAGAAAATTTTAAAAATTAGGAAAATAAGGAAATTTTTGGAAAATTATTTTTGAAGTTAGGAAAAATATTGTGAGTTATTTTAACTCGGAATACCAAAAAATTGAGAAAAAATCTTTGAAAATTCCCCAAATATTTTAGAAAAATAAAAAATTTACAAAGGTTTTTAAAAATAGGGGAATGGTTTATAAAGATACTTTTTTGATACTTTTGCTTGTTTTTGTGTAGGTATGTCCCTACTATTTTACTATTTTAAAAGGGGCAATGAGGTGTTTTAGACCTCACCTGTATTAGATATGAGCGGGATTTATCTACTAAGATCCCCTCATTTGGAGGTATTATTGGACATTCCTAAGTTGCATTACTATCGTTAATTTACTTTTAATTTTGTTTATTTATTTATTTCTTCATTTATTTATTTTTTATTTTAAAGGAGATAATTAAAGGTTATTAATTTTAATTTTGGGATAATTCAAAATTAATTAGGTATTGTTCATAGAACCGGTATGTAAGGGATGCGAATACCTTCTTCTCGCATAACCGAACTCGCAATCCAATTCTAGTATAAGCAGACCGAAACTAGTGGTTCCTTGGCCTAGGTTTAGTCTGGTGACAAATTAAATGAATAGTAGTTAGGTGTTCTGACTACACCAACGAAAAATAGGTTAGTGGAGACTCCAAAATCAAAATTTTTCAACATCATATTATTATTTCCCCACAGCCCTGGGGCCCGTGCTTTTGGGATGTCGCAACAGCTTAGAAACTCCGCTGGGGACTTTAGAGAGTCGAGCCATTATTTAATTAGAATTATCCCATATGTGAATTTAATAAGTCTTTTAATTACTCCATGATATTTTGTGAATATTGCATGTATAATTGTGAATATTTGATTGTGTATATGTTTGAATAAGCATGTGTAAAGATGGATAACACGTGGGGTTTATGGGAGTAGGCTAAGTATATGAACTCACACACAATTTCTCACCTGTGCACTGAGCTTCCTGAACAGGTCTATCCTTAGCATGCCCTATTGGTAGGAACTTAAGTAAGTCATACGGACTATGAAGATCAAGTTTCATTTATGGCGTTTGAAGAATCGAAAGAATAAAGACTTATTTTCTATTGTATTTGCATTCATTTTTAATTGGTCTATACATATTTATATAGTCTGTAATAATGCATCTGCATGCAAGATAGGATTTAATGCCCAACAAGACCACAGGGACTGAATGACCTTAGGGGAAGGTTGACCAACGCCAGGTTTTTAAGCGTACTTGAAAAGATCTTAAGTCCCAACACATATGCACTAAAAAGTCCCCAGCATCACTCTTCATATTAGCGAAATTAAAATTGGCTTAAAATGAGTATAATTGAAAATGTTAAGTGGGTTCGGGCAACCAAACCCAAGCCGTGTAAAATGACTCGGATGTCCAAACAAGTCAACATGTTGAATTCGATTCGGGAGGCCGAACATATTTGACCGCATCTTCCACGGGCGACCGAATCCCTGACCTAACACCTTTTCACCAACCCGGGCGCTCGAATCCCACGTTCAAAAATGCCCCGGGCGACCGAATTGACAAGTTCAGGCTACCAAACTTAGCTTCGGGCACCCAAACCGCGGACAAAAACATTCTGTCTTTTGTTCAATCGACTGACCCTTACTTCGGGCACCCAAACCTTTAAAAAGTGAATTTTTGACTGTGTCTATTCGGGCACCCAAACCTTGGACCGGGCACCTGAATCTTGTTGGGTAAATTATTTTTACTAAAAATTAAAAGGGGTAAGCTGGGTTAATTTTTCTAAACTTGTTTTAAACTTTTCTAATAATGTCCATTGAGTCCCCAACGGTCATACTTTTGCCCTTACCTATATATTTTTTCATTTGCAAAATTAAGTGTTGATAAGCAAGATCATTGAGGAAAAACTCTCTTAAACTTTTAAAATCCCATTTAACCCATACTACTTCCATACACTCTATTTTGCTATTTCCTTGATAGATCAAGTTCCCAAGAGTGTTATTGAGTGTTTTACATTGCTAAAACTCTCATTGCTTATTGATTGATTATTTTCATTGAGAGTTTTTAACTCGGGGTTTTCCCGCGGTTTAAACAATAAATCCTTAAGTGGGAATACCCTTATAGCTAGTGAGTCTTTGCATCTTGATTTCAAGACTCATCAAGCTTGTGGATTTTGATTTGCAAAAATATTATTTTACACAAGCTTGCATATTATATTTGATATTGTTTTTGCTAGCTTCAATAAAAAATATCTATTGTGCTTTACAGAATATCCTTGAGATATTTGATTTGGATTGTGTTAAACTTCCTTTAATCAATTGTATGTTGAATATATTATCTTGAATCAAAGGTTGAACTCTCACATATACATACACTCACACATCTTAGAGAGTTTATATATTGGTTCTCACCTGAGCATTAAATCCATATCATGGGTGAGTGCATATTTGTTTGTGCTGTATTTTGGTACATACCTGCTTTACATGAAAGTATAATCACTCTACCAGTTATATTGTGAAAATACTATTGTATTCCAAGCGTGGCCTAAGGGGGCGGTAATCTAGCCTAGTAAGGATTGTTTGTAAAGGTTAAGGTCAGTCCTATGCTAATTGACCTGGTTGTTTAGGTGCCGCTCCACTCGTTAAGTGAGCCTTAGTGTAATCCTTGTGTGGGTGTGCCAAAGTGGGGATGTAGGCAGGATTGGTCGAACCCCAATATCATATTTGGTGTCACTTTTACATTTCCTGCATTATACTATGTATATAATAGACACAAATTTGCATTGAGTTGAGAAAAACTAAAATTGTGTTGTATGCTTTAAATATTGGTAAATATTTCATATTTGCAATTTCATATATACTTAGACTATCCCTAGGTTGTGTAATACTGTTGCTAGACTGATTGACCTAGGAAGGAATTTTTAAATACCAATTCATCCCCCCCCCCTCTTGGGATTACACCTAAGCTAACAGGTAGCTCTTATAAGACAAGGTCATTGGGGGCACGTGAACCACTTTACTCAGTTTGAATTTTGTCCAAACCCATTGGGTAAGGATAAGGGACATGATGGGAATGTGTTATTAACAGGGAATAGGGCTTGAACCACACTCACTCATCTATAGTTTTCCCTTCTTTAAGATAGAGCCTCATTGAAAAACCTCAAGTAATTCATCCACCTGGGGATAGGGCACGAGCTTCATCCTTCTTTATGAATGGGTTTAATCTGTATTATGTTTAGATGATATCCTTAATGATTTTTCTCACATTCATTGCATACATGTTAGCTATATAACTATATGGCCAAAATTTTGAGATAGCCCGAAGTGGTACACAAAGAGGAGGAGGCCATCGTCCCGTCATATTCTATATCCCAGCAAAGCCGTTATAGGAATAGTCTAAATCAAAAGCTCGATATAGTGTTACCAGTATGAGTTAAGCTTGAGACTAGAATAAAATTTTTGAGAGAATTGAAGAATATTTGGATCAGCTAGACAATTGAAAGACGACTTAAATTTTTTCGGTTGTACGGTCACATTGGGTTTTTGCTGCACGTGGTAGTGAACTTCAAGGTGATAAATGTCTTGGTAGAATTTTGGAATCCCACTTATCATTACTTTACTTTTAAAGGAGTAGACATGGCTCCCACCATTGAATAATATATGTGTCTGCTACAACTACCAAAGAATTATGGGGCATATGGAAATAATCCTGCCATAACTTTCAGAAGGGAACTATGCAAGGTAATTAGGGTCAAAGTTCAAAAGATAAACGAACAGATCAGAAAAGAAGCTAAAGGAATTACTTGGGAAGGTTTGAAAACTCTGGTAGAAGGGGAAGAAAAGGAGGGGATTCATATGAATATGCTAGCCTTTGTCATCTACGAGCTGGTAATTTTTTCAAAGGAAGTAGGGGTCATTGACTAAGGAAGAACTTCTTTCCTAACTTAAGTTCAGAATAAGGTTAACCCGGTACCTAGCATTCTGGCAGAAACATTCAATCCCTTAATCACAACAAAATCAAAAGTAAAGGCCAATTAAAATATTCCAATGCTCTACGCTCAATTCATAAGCCACGCTCTATGTAAATAGGTTCGTTTTCATCTAGTATTCTCGAACTCCACAGGCCTTTAGTGGACTTTGAAAAGTCTTTATGGGAAAAACACTCGAATAGGAACAAATGGGCTGAAAGGATGCGTAATTGGGGAAAAAAAGGTTTATATGACAAACACCATGGATGGGATACCATGATATGCTATATCGATGTGGATACCATCCATGGGTCCTATTCTTAGGCCCATGGGGTGGAATAGCTTACACTCCTTGGTAGGATCGCCAAGGCTTGGGTCCTTAAATATAAAAAATAATATTTATATAACCTAACTAATCCCAAGTTTTGTAGAAAGTGAGAAAGACGGTTGTCGATCCACAAGAACTCAAGTGTAGCTATCAACCACTACAAATCAAATTTATTATAGATTTGTGTAAAAGAGAGTATAAAGGTGGGGTTTTTCTAAAAATCTAATGAAAGCATGTAAAGTCTAAATTATTTCTACTCTTACAAAGCAGTGCTCAGTTCAAAAATCAAACTTAGGATGTTGTGTGCGTAAACTCCGTTTAGTCATCTATCCGTATTATGATAAACGGTGAAAGGAATCATTCGAGGGCATAGGGTAGTAAGGGTGCACCAATTGTCTAGAGCACGATTGGGAACCAGAGTATACCCTATCCCAATGACCATGCAAAACCATTTTAGTATCCATAGCCTACTATGTATATGTGATTGAATCGGTCGTAATGTTATCCTATATCTGAGAGTTCATCACAATCACAATAGTAAAGGAAAGCAGTAAAGGAAAGGAATTAAATCAAAGCATGTAAATCAAAGCAAGTGAATGGAAAGCATGTAAAAGATCATTCTATTGCAATAAAAATTTCTATCACTAACGCCATAAAATACAATGGAAGATCAGGAAAGCAGTAAATCTAATTTAAGTCTAATCTACTTTAGCTCTCAATGACGTCTTAATTCTATCACTAACCTAAGAGAGGCAAAAAAGGAACCCTAAACTCATCTTCAAAGCTACTATTTATACCCATTAGAGTGTATAAGGTTTGAATTTCAAAATAGGAAATTTTGCAACAAATCTCGTGCAGAAGATGTGACCAGCTTGCAACCCTATTTTCCTTTGGTCATGCCCTGGTCAAGGCTTGTGGGAAACCAGGGATTTGAATCCTCAACATCATCAACTGAGTCACGCCAATGGTTCTTGCTGGTTGAGACTTGTAAGATCTCGATCTTCAAGAAATCTGAGGAACTCGACATAGTCGCCCCTCAAGGTCTCTTAGTCAAATGCTTCGTCAAGACTCTCGATATTTCTTGGCTTAGTTAGGTTCAGTGTCTCGACTTGGTCACCCTTGAGGGTCACTTGGTCGATCACTTAGTCGAACTTTGCAGCATTTCATCTTCAGTCTAAACCTTGGAGTCTTTAGCTTATGGCTTGGATGCCCATTGTGTTTTTGGTTGCACCACATGGTTGAACAAAGTTTTCTTCTCTTTTGATGTGTGTTGAGGCTTCAGGAGCTTTGTTGAACATTTGATTTGGATTTGTGTACTCCAATTTCTCCTTTGGCTTCTTGTAATGCCTAACTCCTTAATTTTAACTTGTATTTCCTAAAACACGAATAAACCTTGCATAACTCCAAACTATGTTAACAAAGGGTTACGTACAAGATAAATGAGGATAAACAAAGGTAATGGATGACCTAAAATAATGCATTTTAGGGACTCATCACAACCCCTAACTTACACTTTGCTAGTCCTTGAGCAAAGAGAAATCTAAGAAAACTAAAAATCCTGTCTATTTCCTCTTTTGTGGAAAACACGGTTGCATTTACCGTATGCAACAAGACTTTAAACCCCTAGGTTGATCCTAGTGGACGAGTTGTAGTCTCGTGAGGGTTTCCAGGGCGGTACCCACAAACACCGAAATCAGTAAACATCAAGTAATATAACATGCAACACAGTTATGCCATTTTACATACAAGAATATAGCCTAATTACACACAGGCTATTTCATCCATAACTTTATTATACAAACAACTCTGAATCAAATCACTCATATGAGTTTAAACATGATATAGCCATTAAGAAAAAAAAACTCATAGAGAATCAGTCCAGCAATTACAATTCAAAGTTAATATTATCATGTAAATTCAAGTATGGATAGGCCACGTCACAAGGCATGTGTAAAGTGCATGATCTGTCTCACTCAAGATACCCTTGATCACCTACAGAACGGTCGTCTTGACTTTGCCTCACTAGTATACCCTAAAAAACACTCAGAATATAGGTTCACTCTCATATATGAGGAAGAATGTCATGATCAAACATCCCACATATTGTGAAGAAATGACGCTAAGCATGGGGTGCACTAGTCTCATGAGAATGGGATCTAGTTAGGGAATGAGGTGTTGGTTGCTTCACCTTAGCATCTTCACACCTACTCACCACATCCAACCAAACCCACCCTAGATCAACTTATTCATGTTCCAAGCGTGAATACATCATATGCATCGGATGGTTGAAAAAGCTCCATATGTGTAAGATCATGTGTTGTGTCCCTAGCTTGACCTTTTTGTATTTAGAGCAGGTATTATATATGTTTTTCATTTCTTTTTCTCTTTCTTCTACTCATTCTTTTATGCATTTTGTTTGATGGTGAGCTAGGACAATTTCACAACTTTTATGTCATCTTCATACCTCCGAAAGGAAATTAAGCTAAAAAAGGGAGTCCATGAACTAAGTCTATTTCTAGGGGTGACTCAATTTTCATGTCTTGAGTAGGCTACAAGACCTAGGTTTGTATCTCCCCACTAGACATCACCTCTAGGCTAGCAAATGTAAAAACTGAAACTAGCGGGAAAAGAAAATCTAGAAAAGAAAAGGAAAGTTGAGTTTCGTAAAGTCAGAGTTTGATGTCAACCACTCAAGAAATAAACAAAAAGCTCAACAGTACCTCACAAGGTGTCATAGTCATCACGATTGTTCTCTCAGTGCTCTCAAGGAACCCTAAGTGCTACCAATCACGTGTAAGTGTGTTTTTATCCTTGTGAAGTACCATGTAAATATGAGAGCTTACATAACCATATTAACACAAATAAATCACTAGTCAATCCACATAGGGTGGCATATCAGTACGTATGTTATGTTACATGAAACTACACATAAATAACTCACTACTTCATTAGTGAGCATAACAAGGTCATATGATTGAGAAGCCTATGTATGTAACATGTGGGTAATAAAAAGGTATGTAAATAGTATAAACAGTGTTAACATGTCATAAGAGATCATGTTTCATGAAAAATTTTAAACATTGTCATTTTTATGCTCAAAAAGTGCCATGTAGTGTTTTTCGTTTTCCTACCCCTTACCCCCAACTTAAAACTTCAGTGTCCTCACTGAAGTGGGGAAAGAAAGAACCTGAAGTGCATAGGAGAGGAAACACTGCATGGTGTAATGAAAGTCAACTAATGTACCTGCAACAGTCATAAACACAGAACTAGAAATTACATGCACACAATAATACACTATAGCAAAAAAGATCAGTCCCACTCCATAAGCACCATGTAATTTGCATTGATTTCAAAAGGTAGTACAATAGATGCTGGGCAAAATCATGGTGATCTAGATAATGGAGAAGATACAAGTAAAAGAAAAGAAAAGAAAAGAAACAATACAGACATAGTGTGCATAACGATGGGTTCTAAGGACTAGTCCTATGTCGAGTCAGAATCGAAATCCGAAATGGGGTATGGGTGTTTGGGACAACAACCGGGGCCAGAAGAGGTAGACACTGCCCAGATTATCGTTCTGAGCATTTTCACCATCGCATTCCAAACTACTGGGGTCAGGGTGGAGAGTGGCAAATGAGCAGGGGGTGGCACCGTGGTATGTGCTGGTGGCTTACCCCTCGGAGAGTGTCGGGCCCTTCGATTCCAAGTTGGACATAAGGACTGGCCTTTCTTCAAATTAGTCTTGGTACCTAAACGTAACTCCATCATTTAGCAGAAGTGCCGATAGAAAAAAAAATAGAGAAGACGGAGGAGCACAGGTAGCCAAAAAAGGGGCTAAACCCTAGATCGCTAACAAGGGCTCTGACTAAGAGGAGCTCATTAGAGCTATGTCTAGTGGCTAAAGGGTCACCAGAGGTGCAGAGGTGGTGGTCGGGGTTCTGGGGACCAAGGCAACGGGAGGGGCGACAAGGGTCAACCAAGAAGCAACAATAGCGGGAGTTGTAGAGTCTCGGGCGAAATAACGTCTTAAACTAATTTTGACCATTTCAACCAAGTCACACCGGCTCGTTAGCTAGTCGCGCTTGATCACACCCTTCGACATAAGATGGAACATTGACTTTCGACCAGGTCACGCCTAGTCCAGTGCTAGTCGCGGCCATGGCTGAACCTCTTAGTAGTTTGCAAATCCAAACAAATTCAAACACTCGACCAGGTCGCACTAACAAAGCGATGGTCGTGCTCCTGGTCGAATTTCTTGGTACTTTGGAAGCTTTAGAATACTTACAAGGCTCAACCAGGTCACACATGTGCCTACTGGTCGCTTTGTAGCCGCACCCCCCAACTATGCTAGGACCTATCCTAAAGACTTTATACCCTAATTACCTTAATATGTACATCCTACATACTTAAAAAGAAAAGAAAAGTACTTGGGTTGTCTCCCGAAAGTGTTAATTTTACCGTCTTTAGCCAGACACACTAAGGCTCATATCGAACTTATCTGGGTTTGACACTAAGAGAGTCCTTCCTCATTTCCTTGTTAATCCTTGTCTTGTGTAACCCCATATCGACCTCTAAATTGGATTCCGAATCATGAATTGCAAGAGTTTGCTCATAGGGGTCCTCCTAATCAGATATAGAGGGACTCTCGGGCTGAAGCGTATAATCTTAGGGTTCCCTCCACAGACATAGGGGAGCAATCTCCTCAATATTTTGATCGATTATGTCAATGTCCATAGCTTGGACAACTTTAGATGGATGTTGGGAAGCATGAAATACGTTCAATAGGAGTTGCATATTGCCAAAGGTCATGTCCATAATCCTTGTTCTACATTGAATGCAGGCATTAGCCATGGCAAAGAATGGTCGTCCTAATAGGAAAGGGATCGAATTTGTGGAAGGTTCCATATACAAGATAATGAAATCCATCAGATAATAAAACTCTTCCATGTTGACCAATACATCATCTATCATACCCCGGGGTCTTTTTATTGATTGGTTTGCGAAACACAAGGTGACCAGGGTGGGCTTTAGCTCTCCTAGGTTGAATTGCTGGTAAACCGAGTACTGGAGGATGTTCATAATTGATCCTAAATCTAAAAGATCCCCATGAATTGTGTAACTGCCAATTACCCATGAAATGGTTGGTGTTCGAGGGTATTTCAATTTAGGGGGGAGGTGACCTAATATCATTGAGCTAATTTGCTCGACCAGCTTCACTTGTTCATTAATATGCACCTCGACTTTTGCTTCTGCGTGTGCAAGTCTCTAAGGAACTTGGCATGTGCAAGTGTTTTCTTAATAGAATCTAAGAGAGGCTTATTGACCTTGACTTGTCCAAATGTGTCCAGGATGGAGGCAGTCGTAGTATCCTTCTTAGATGAAGAGGATGCATGAAAACTTGTAGGGTATGGTGCTGGAAAGACATGAAATGCCCTATGAGGGGCATAGTGTGGCTTGGTCCCTCCAACAATGGGCATGGAGGTCTTGGGATTCTTCATTACACTAGAGGAGGAAGTGGTGCAAGTTTCAACATTGGGTTCTACTCCCCTCTCCTCCTCATTCTCACCCATGCTTAGCTGCTCCTTTACCCTATTGTCTACTATCCTACCACCCTAAAGAGTTGTCACCACCTGGGTCTGCTCATGATATGACAACGGACCATCATCCTATTCATATTCTACCTCATAATGGCCCTTAGGCTTAACTAAAGGATGACTTGGCAACTTGCTTTCATCTCTCCTATTCAAAGAGGTAGCTAGTTACCCCATGGTGGCTTCCAACTTGCAATTGATTTGGAGTGAGAGTGAAGGAGTTGTCGATCTACTTGATGATCAACCTCAATTCCTTTAAGGGTTTTCAAAATCGTCTTACGAAATATATCATATTTGGGTTGAGGGGGAAATGGTTGTTGAAACGATGAAGGTCTAGGGGCAGAATCAGGATGATTTTGGAAATTTTGATATGGGCAAGGAGGTGGAGCATTAGGGACTTGTCAAGGTCTTTGAGATTGAAAACCTAGAGCTTATGGCCTCCAAGAGAAGTTTGGGTGTTGTTTTCACCCAAGATTGTATGTGTTGGAATAGGGGTCACTTGACGATCTATCATACCAATTCTGGGTAGTCTTCACTTCTTCCTGCACAAAATCAGGCTGGGATGATGCATGGGGGAAATTATAGCTAGAATGGGAAGGATTAGCGCAAATGGCACACACCTCTACACATGCCATAGTTTGTGGTTGTTGTCCTAAGGACAAGAACTAGTCTAGCTTTTTAGCTATGGTGTGCAGAGTGGGGGCAAGCTCATGGATTTTGGCCAACTCATAAACTCCCCTAGATTTGGAAGTGGAAGGTTTGGAGGGTCTACAAGCAGCAACATTATGCTGTTGAAAATTTTTGGTGAGGTCCTCAAAGAGAACCCATGCCTCATTCTCATGTTTAGTGAGGAAAGTACCTCCACAAGATGCATCTACCATTGACCTATCTCTCTCAGTCAACCTTTCATAGAAGGTTTGAACTAATTGCCACTTTGGGACCTGATGATGTGGGCATTTACGTAATAGGTCTCTAAAGTGTTCGCAAGTCTCGAAGAATAGTTCCCCATCCAATTGTGAGAAACTAGTGATGGCTCTCCTAAGCTGATTAGTCTTCCCAATTGGGAAGTACTTCTTTAAGGACTCGTTCTGCATGGTGACCCAAGTGGTAAGTGAGTTCGGCTTTAAGGATTTTAGCCAATATTTGGCCTTATCCTTCAGAGAGAATAGGAAAAACCTTAATCGAAGGGCATCATCATCAAAATTGTGGATGCGGATGGTAGAACATATTTTGAGGAATCCATCTAGATTCTGGTTAGGATTTTCATTGGAATTCTTATAGAAAGTGGGTATCATGGAGATGATAGAAGTCTTGATCTTGAATTGAGCTGCCTTGACATCCGGATATTGGATGCAAGCTGGCGAGATGTAAGTATTTAGTACATAGTAGTCCCTAAGAGGCCTAAGTGGTTTCTCTACCACCACAGGTTGGTGGGAGCTTTGGGTTATGGATTTTGAATAAAGGGAACTTGATTACATTTGGCCATAGCTTTGGGTTTGGACAACTCAACAAACTCAGGATTAGAGGTGGGTTTCCTAAGGGACCTACGAGATCTCTTAATCTCGGGGTCGATGGGCACTAGTTCAAGATCCAGAGAACGAAAACCCAATATGCACAAATATAGCACACATAATCAAGACTTCAGTATATATAAAAAAACAAATATAAAATAAAAACAAAGAAAAACAAAGCAATAGTACGCTAAACTAGAACTTGGCTAATAATCGTAATCTAGTCCCCGACAACGACGCCAAAATTTGGTAGGCTCACCAAGGCTTGGGTACTTAACTACTAAAAATAATATTTATAGAACCTAACTAATCCCAAGTTCTGTAGAAAGTGAGAAAGACAGGTGTCGATCCATAGGGACTCAAGTGCAGCTATCAACCACTTCCAATCTAATTTGTTATAGCTTTGTGTAAAAAAAGAGTATAAAGGTGGTGTTTTTTTTTAAATCTAATGAAACCATGTAAAGTCTAAACTATCTCACTCGTACAAAGTAGTGCTCAATTCATAAATTAGACTTAGGATGTCATGTGCGTAAACTTCATTCGGTCAGCTATCCATATTATACTAAACTGTTAAAGGAACCGTTTGAGGGCATAAGGTAGCAAGGGTGCACCAATCGTTCGGAGCACGATTGGGAACCAGAGTATACCCTATCTCAACGACCATGTAAAACCTTTTTAGTATTCGTAGCCTACTATGTATATGTGATTGAATTGGTCGTAATGCTATCCTATATCTAAGACTTTATCACAGTCACAGTAGTAAAGGAAAGTAGTAAAAGAAAGCAATTAAATCAAAGCATGTAAATCAAAGCAAGTAAATGGAAAACATGTAAAAGATCATTCTATGGCAATCAAAACTCTATCACTAATGCCATAAAATACAATGGAAGACTAGGAAAGCAATAGATCTGATCTAAGTCTAATCTACTTTGGCTCTCAATGACGTCTTAAGTCTGTCACTAACCTAAGAGAGGCCAAGGACGAACCCTAAGCTCATCCTTGAAGCTACTATTTAAACCCATTAGGGCATATCAGGTTTGAATTTCAAAATAGAAAAGTTTGCTAAAAATCTTGCATAGAAGATTGTCGTTGTCAACTCAGTCGCACTCCTATTTTCCTTTGGTCGCGCCCTAGTTGAGACTTGTAGGATCTCGACCTTTAGGAAATCTTAGAAACTCGACATAGTCGCTCCTCAAGGTCTCTTAGTCGAACACTTCCTTGAGACTCTCGGTATTTCTTGGCTCAATTAGCTTTAATGTCTTGACTTGGTAGCCTGTAAGGGTCACTTGGTCGATCACTTGGTCGAACCTTGTAGCATTTCAACTTTAGTTTGAACCTTGGAGTCTTTAGCTTATGACATGGTCACTCCTTGAGTTGCTGGTTGCACAACATGGTCGAATGGAGTCTTCTTCTCTTTTGATGTGTGTTGAGGCTTTAGGAGCTTTGATTTGGCTTTGTATACTACAATTTCTCCTTTAGCTTCTTCTAATGCCTAACTTCTTGGTTTTAACTTGTATTTCCTGAAACACGAATAAACCTTACATAACTCCGAACTATGTTAATAAAGGGTTACATACAAGATAAATAAGGATAAAAAAAGGTAATTGAGGGCCTAAAATAGTGCATTTTAGGGACTCATCACTCCACTCATGTTTAGAAGGTAGGTAGGATCTTGTCACTTCATACCTATGACACATGGATTGGGTGACTCATAATTCACCTGTGAACAAGAAGGAATCCAGAAGCAAATTGGAAAGTTTATGATAGTATGGAAGATTTTCCATTTGATAGATTCAGGTAGACGCTGATCAGGATCCAAAGAGATTATTACGAGTGGACTACTAGCCATGTTAATCCTCCAATTGTAGATTCTATGATAAGCATATTCTATAAAATTCTGAACCACTGATGGCACTCATGGTCACAAATCAATCTTAGATGAAAGGAGAAGATGACAGAGTTGGCGCATAGAGGAAAATTCATTCAATTGAAGAGAAGATTATGGAAGATGAGCTAAATTCTAAAATGGCCAAGCAAAGAGACCACAAAATAGTCCTCCACTTCCAGAGGAATGTGAAACAGAAGAAAAATAAATGCATACAAGTTGAAGAGGAAATAATGGCCTTAAGAAGAAAGCTTCAAATAGAGGCCAAGCTCAACAGAACATTACCGAAAGCCGTTGGAACCGAAAATGAAAGAAAGTATCGAGTCCTACGGGAAACTAAAGCTTGGGTGCAAAAGCAAGGCCAAGCAATTGTAAGGAATTGCAGCCCGAACACCGAACCTCAGATATCACTTGTCTAGTGTAGCTAAAGCAGAATATGTTGTAATAAGTTGGGTGTAATGAAATCAGCTAGTGAACATTATTTTGTGTAACCATATTTGTTTCCTTTGGAGTAACAAAGGCTATTTCAATAATTTTGGCAAAGTAGTTACTTAATTTGCATTACATAAACATTCATACATTTTGCACATATTCATGTATACATACTCAGGGAAAATGAGTTGTTTACTGAAATAAAAGAGGGATTTATGGGGATCAACATGCTTTGTCTATCTTTTTTGTCGATATGGTGACACATGGACGACCTCCTGATGTCAACTATTGTTCATAACTGTTGACGTTTTGAGTCTAATACCAGTTTTGATTATAACAAACCACAACATCTCACTTGTCTGCCTAGTTTATGAACAGGATTTTATCTCCGTAAGCATAAGTGATGAATGCAATATGGAAGCAGTAAAAAGGATGTAAACGATCATACCTCGGTGTATTTCATGGGATTGAAAGGAGCAACGCATGAAGATTTTGTTTTATTTTTTGGGTTGTAATAGTAACTTAGGGTTGTACGTGCATGCATGTTCATTTGTTTTATATTGAAGCTCAAATGACCTTAGATTGACCATAGGACCTCCAAGTAACATGAAAAACATTTTCCATAAAATTCCTAACTTATACAAAGGTTTTAAAGTTAAAAGAAGGAAAAAACTAAATTTTTCAAAGGGGTCAGTCGACCGGCCAATCAACTAAACAGACAGTATAAATGAGCGATTTTATCACTCAATTAGATCTCATATCAAAATATGTGCAACATGAAAGTTGTGTTATTTTCTCTTAGATTTCTTTTGATACCAAGAATGTCCAATTTAGAGTCATATATAAAACATTATGGCTGAAACGCTGAAAGGTGTCCGTAACAGAAAAATTCTCTTCATGTTTCTTCTTCCTCATTGATGAGCGTTTTTCTCAATCCATAACTTATTATCTTAACATGTGTTCAACATGAATGTTGTAGGATTTTCTCTTAGCTTTATGTTGCTTTTAGGAACGTTCAAATTGGATTTGTATAGAAAAGTTATTGCCAAAAAACTAAAAGGTGTCCGCAAAGTAAACCTGAGTTCAGCCGACCGAGCTTCACCACAGTCGATTGAAGATCGTGGATTTCAAGCCTCAGTTGACCGACCCTCTTGGGAAAGCGTCCCAATGACTAGAAAACGGCTAGTTTTAAAAATATAATAATATTTTTAACACCCCCCCCCCCCAAATGGCTACATAACGACTATGTGTTATTTTTGCCTATACACACAAGCCCAAAACACTTGAAAAATATTGTAGAATCTTTTAGAAAGCTTAGAAAAATATTTTTTGATTCTCCCTCCATTTTTATACTCCTGTTTGCTTCTATTTCTCTATTTCTCCTACTCCCTCTTGAAAATATTTTTTTGGAGAAAATATTTTTGGAGTTTTATTTTGAAGAGGCTCAAGCATGTATCATCTTTCATATATTATATGCTTGACTGCCTTAATTTTCAAATATTCTCCCATACTCATTATTTTGAAAATTACTTTCGAGAAATTTCTTTTTGATTTTTCAAATAAGGCTTTAGCTTGAGCATATATTTATAAACACATGTATTGCTTGAAAGCCTTATTAATATTTATTTTTAAAGGTTAATCATTTTAAAAGGAAAGCCTTTGGTTCTCCCACTCTTTCATTTGAAAATATTTTTGGAGAATATTTTTTTGGGGTTCGTTCAAGAATGCTTTGAGCATATATATTCATTGATATATATTGTGCTTGAAAAGCTTTTTGATTATGGTTTGAACACTTATTCACTTTCATATATTTTGCTCAGAAGCCATATCTAAATTGAAAGGTCATTTTTCTTAAAGAAAACCGTTTTCCATACTCTCATAAATTTATTGAAAAACATTTTTAAGGAAATTTTATATACTCTACCAAGCTTCATGTTTAAATCATTTGAGAGTGCATATTAGAGCTTTCATTGTGTACATCTTTGCTTATTTTTAGAAGAATTTATTTGTACAAAAATTGTTACATTTGTATTATCGGTGTGTGGTATCATCGGAAGAGGAATACACCATCCTGTAAGGTGTACCAATTTGGCTCAAGCCTGTTTAGGTGAGTTAGGGAGACTTCACCCTGTAAGGAGGAACCAGTTTGGCTCAGCCTAGGGAATTGAGCTAGGGATACTCCACTTCGTAAGGAGAAAAGGTTTTGGCTCCACCCGGTAAGTGAGCTGGGGAGACTCTACCTCGTAAGAAGATGTGTAAACAACTTCTGCTCCGCCCATTTAAGTGAGTAGTGTTGACTTTTTGAGTGTGATCCTTATTTTGATGCTGAAAAAACACATGTATTTTATGTGTGTAATTAGTGTTTGAACAGGTCATAACTTAGGACACACATAAGGAATAGGAAGTGGATGTCAAGCTAGGACTTAAAGCATATAAAACTTGGCGTATTCCATGGAGTCTTCAAAGCAAAAGAAGAAGACATATTTGATTTGTATTTGTAATGCATTTAAGTTTTATTATTTTGGTCTTTAATAATGCATGCATCTGCATAATATGTCTAAATGCTCAGATTGACCATAGACAGACCTTGAGGCACCTAGATTTTAACCAAAAACCTTTTTCATAAAAACTAAAATCAAACAAAAGTTTTGGAACTGCTTTAGGTGACTTCGGTCGATTGACATTGAATTTTGGGCTTAATTTAAAAGTCCGGTCGACCGAAACCTTGGCAGCATAAATGCCTCGATCAACCGAACCAGTCAGAAGTCAATATGTTGACTTCGCTCGGTTGACCGTTCAGTTTTGAACATTTCTTCCTCCATTGATCGAACCAACATGTGTCTGACCCCTAACTACTTGGTCGACTGAACTTATAGTTCATTTTGGCCACGGTCAATTGAACCATATGAGTGGTCAATCGAACCTAAGCCACGGTCGACTGAACCTACGTAGGGTTCAAAATTGCCCTAAGACGGTTGACCAAATCCGTAGTTCAAAATTGACACGGTTGACCGAACCTATTAATATGGTCGACTGAACCTTGAATATGATCGACCGAACCTCTCGGATTGAAAATTTTTTTAAGGATTAAAATGTCATTAACTTTTAATTAAACTTTTCTAAAATACCGAGTGTGTCCCCAACGGTAATATTTTTTGAAAAATCTATAAATAAGCCCTCATAACTCCAGATTAGTAACTTTGATTAAGTCCAAATTTCTCTTTAATCTTTTGTTAATCAAAGTTCCCCCAAATCATTTTTATTGCAAAAATCTCTTCTTTGGGGAAAATTTTTTTAAACAAAACTCTCAAACTCTCTTTCCATTCATTTATCTCAAAATCACTTTGGAAGAAAGTATATTTATTTTGGGCATTTATTTTCATATTCACATGCGCATACTCTCATTTATTATTTATCTTTAAAAATCATTTTCTTGAGAGTATAACTATGGTTTCTCCCAGTTATATCTATTGATTAACATTCTTGGGAGAAAATATTTGTTGCCCAAATCCTTTTGAACTTAAACTCTAGATTCTCCAAATACTTTTATTTTCAAATATTTTTGTTGGAGAACATAATAATCATCTTATATATTCATATATTTTATTTGTGCAAAATTATTTGATAGCACCCTTTTTCTACTGAGCATAAATTCATATCATATTAGAGTGTGCATTTTATGGGCTTAAATGTGTACATCCCAACTTATTGTTTGAAGTATGTTATATGTACAAAAATGATTTTCAATGTACCGGCTGGGTTCATCCCATTAATTAAACTGGGGAGTCTCAGTCCCGTAAGTGAGATCAGTTCGGTTTAGCCCAAAAACTGAATTGGGGAGTTTCAATCTTGCAAGTGAGACAAGTTGGGCTCAGCCTTATAATTGAGCTGGGGTATTCCTCACCCCGTAAGGAGATGATGTAAACGGCTTCTACTCCACTCGTTTAAGTGAGTATGGATAGCGTAATCCTTGGGGGGTATGCCCAAGGTGGGGACGTAGGCTGGTTTGGCTGAACCTCGATAAAAAATATCGTGTGTGTCTCTCTCCCTATCTCATTTAATTGTTGCACTTTAATTTCCATGTGTATGCTTGCTTGTTCACTGTTATAATTACTTGCATGCACACATTTAATTTAAATGAGATATGCTGCACACGTGTATGTCTGCATTAATGGCTTAATTATTTTACTTGCATGTTTTTAATATTGAATGGGATATGAACTGTGGTGAATTGAAATGTTTTAATTAGCCGAAAAGTTTTTAAGTATCCAATTCACCCCTCCTCTTGGGATCACACCAATTCCAACAATTGGTATCAGAGCCTGGTTGCAATAAGCTTAGCCGCTATTTGCATAAAGATTGCAATGACTCATTTTCGGTGTTTCCCTATTTAAGGGCCAAACCTTTTGTAAATCCTCCACTATTTTCACCGTAGAGATTTTACCATATGTTTATTGAAAATGTTCTTGTAAAATTAAATGATTGGAAAATTTGGAAAGTGTTTGTCAAAGTTTTTCATATCCCATTGAAAATGATTTTAAAATGCATAGTTTATAATATTTGTAAATAATTTGTGCATGACGTGGTTTTAATGCATATTATTTGTGTGCCATGCATACTTTTATATCATGCCTTAGCTACTAATAGTTTTGCAAAGTTTATGTTTTATAGTAGTATTAAGGGAAATTGGGAACCATAAGAAATATGGAAAAATCGAGAAACAAAAAGACACCACTCTGAGCTCAAACTCTTAAGAAGGAGTAAAATAGAAAGGTATATCTAGCCTCCTATTTTTATTAATTATTTCATGTCATAATTCATGATGTTTATACTAAGTTGAATTTTAGTTGAATCATGAAAACTTGTTTATAATTGCATACCATCTTATGAGGTGTACTTTAAAAGAATTTTTCTTATACCCATAAGATTTTAGGATACAATATTTAAGGGGTTAAAATGTTCTGAATGCTTAAATGGTGTTTGTGCTTAAAGTTTCAAATTTTAACATACATTGTTGCTATACTGAAATCCCCAAGAAAGTCTAGCCAATTTGTGAGCCTTAGTGATCATATCCAATCTAGCTTAATACACAGACATTTTTGTGATTGGTGAATATATGAATATATTGGCTATCCCCTTCAAATGGACAATGGTTTTAATTTGTGAAATAATGCTATATGTGCTATAGTACAAATATTTTAAATATAGCATACTATTTTGTCCATCACAGTGTAATGAGCTTTAGGAAATTGATCTTTTGCTATATATCATTTAATCGTAAACTCATCATTGAGCTTTAATAATAAATCATTTTTAAATTATAAATTTAGTCTAAGGAATTCATAAGCTCTTCCCATATTAGAAAATATTAGTTATGCCAAATATTATTGATTGAATATAAAATTATTTGGCTGCATAACTGAGGGGGAGCAAAGAATTTATTTTTGAACTGCTAATCACTATTCATATATTGTGAGATGTTTAAACTCTTTGATAGATAGTTAATTATAATAACTACTTAAAGTTGAATGCCACTATCCATTGCTTGCCAAATGATTATATCTTCATATGGATAGTTTAAATTTTATTTGATCTATTGATGTATCTACTAAAAGCATGCTTGATCTGGAATGCCAACTGCATGGCTGATGCAGTACATTATGAATTGCGTACTGGTAGAAGATATAGGTTCTTGCATGCTTAAACTAAATTTTGAATTGTTTGCTTGAACCTATAAGGTATTTGGTACATGGTAAAAATGAGAAAATGTCCTATTTACAGATGGCATGCTGCCGAAATTTCAGTAGAATTTTTTTCCTAAAAATGAAGCTGGGATATAGAAGACTCCCAATCATGCCATGATACAATTTCATATCAATAGGGATTCCTTACTTAACTTTATCAAGTTTGATGGAAGAACTCTTAGACGTACCAAAAATTTACCATCTTTCATATTAAATTTCTTTAGCAAGTCCCTGACATATTTAGATTGACAAATAAAAGTTCCATTTTTAGCTTATTTAATTTGCAGTTCTAAAAAAAAACTAAATTCACCCATTATGCTCATTTCAAATTCACTTTGCATGCATTTGGCAAAATCATTACACAACTCATCATTAGTGGCTCCAAAAATGATATCATCAATATAAATTTGAACAATAAGCATATCATCATTTTTGGATTTGATGAAAAGTATAGTGTCAATTTTGCCATGGGTAAACTCATTTTCCAATAGAAAACCACTAAGTCTCTCATACCAAGCTCTAGGAGCTTGTTTCAATCCATACAAGGCTTTGGACAACCAGTATACATGATCTGGATGTTTATGATTTTCAAAACCAGGTGGTTGTTCTACATACACTTCTTCATTAATATAGCCATTAAAAAATGCACTTTTAACATCCATTTGATATAATTTAAAGTTCTTAAAAGCAACATAAGCAAGTAGCATACAAATGGCTTCCATTCTAGCAACAGGAGCATAGGTTTCATCAAAATCTATCCCCTCTTCCTGATTATAATCCTAGGCTTATTTCTAGTTACTATCCCATTCTCATCGTTCTTATTTCTATACACCCATGTGGTTCCAATAATTGTATAATCATTAGGCCTAGGAACTAGGGTCCATACTTTGTTTCTTTAAAATTGATTAAGTTCTTCTTGCATAGACATCACGCAAGACTCATCATGTATGGTTTCTTTAATATTTTTAGGTTCTTCTTGGGAAAAGAAAGCAAAGTGACTCACTAGGCTTCCCAAGGAAGATTTTGTGGCTACACCACAGGAAGGTTCACCTATGATTTGATCTATAGGATGGTTCCTAATAAATTTCCAATCCCTAGGTAGCTCCTGAACTTCATTCTCATTTTGATTATTTTCATATGATTTATTGTGTATTTTTGAATTTTCATTCACATTGTTTTCAATAGATACTTGTCTAACCATTTTCTAATGTCAATATCATCTTCATCATCTTTCTTAGAAAATAGATTAGATTCATCAAATACAACATGAATAGATTCAATGACAATTAAAGTTCTTTTATTGAAAACTTTATTTGCTTTATTATTAAGAGAATAACCTAAGAAAATGCCTTCATCAGATTTAGAATCAAATTTCCCTAGATGCTCATTATCCCTAAGCACAAATCATTTACAACCAAATACATGAAAATAAGAAATATTAGGTCTATGGTTGTTCCACAATTTGTATGGGGTTTTATTAAGTGAAGGTCTAATTAACACCCTATTCATGACATAACATGCAGTATTTATAGCCTCAGCCCAGAAATATTTAGGTAACTTATGTTCATTCATCATAGTTCTACCCATTTCCTGCAATGACCTATTCTTTCTTTCTACCACACCATTTTGTTGAGGGGTCTTAGGTGCAGAAAAGTTGTGTGATATGCCCTCTAGGTCACAATAATTTTCTATGCCATAATTTTTAAATTCAATGCCTCTATCACTTCTTATGTGTGTTATCTTATAGCCTTTTTCATTTTGAATTCTCCTGCATAGCTTAGTAAACTGTTCACATGATTCATTTTTATGTGATAGAAATAGCACCCATGTGAACCTATAATAGTCATCAACAATAACAAAAGCATATGATTTTCCACATAGACTTTACATAGAGTTAGGACCAAATAAATCCAAGTGAAGCATTTCAAGTGGTCTAGTGGTAGATATAAATTTCTTTTTCTTAAAGATAAATTTTGTTTGCTTACCCATTTGACATGCATCACGAATTTTATCTTTCACAAATGGTGTTTTAGGAAAGCCTTTCACTAAGTCTTTTCTCACTAGTTTTGACAACAAATCCATGCTAGCGTGTCCTAAGCGCCCCTATTCCATAACCAACTAACTTCATTTATTGCAGAAAAATAAGTTACTTATTGTGAAGCTAGATTATCAAAAGCTGTAGTATATACATTTTCATGGTGATCTACAGTGACAATAATTTACGATTTGATTTACTTTCAACTATGCATTTATCATTTTCAAATGAAACCTTATTGCTTTTATCACACAATTGACTAATGCTCAACAAATTATGCTTCAAGCCATTAACTAATAGAACATTATCAATAATCAGGGAAGGGTCCTTATCGACCTTACCTAGGCCGATAATGCACCACTTTGCATTTTCGTCAAACGTCACGTACCCTCCATCATTGGGAGTGATGGATGCAAACTTTGCTTTATTGCCAGTCATATGCCGTGAGCACCTGCTATCCAGATACCACCTGTCCTTTGAATAGGACGATCTCAAACACACCTGCAAGATAGACTAAGTAATTGACGCTGGTCCCCAAATTCTGTTGGGTCCCAGGGGGTTAGTGACTGGATCACCCTTAACTACCCACACCTTTCTAATTTTTACATGTTTATTCCTAAGTGGGCAATCATATTGAATGTGACCGATTTGCTTGCATTTAAAACATTTTACTCGATTCCTTGGATCTTTAGGTGGGATTTGAGATTTTGATTCACATGTGAAATGTCCCAAATAAAGAGTACGTCATCTAATATTTTCAACACCATTACAACCAAGTCCTTCTTTGCTAAGAGGGTTTCTTTGGGCTCCAAGTGGTTTTTCAAAACTACGTTGGCCCTCGGTAAATTTAAAAACAATTTTGGAGCTATCCTCTAATTTTCTCTCAAGTTCAGCAATTTTCAAATCTTTTTCTTTTAGAATCAAAGAATAAGAGGTTTTTGCAATTTCAAACAATTTTGACCAATTTTTGCATTTCTTTTCTAAAGCATCATTTTCAATGGTCATTTTATTCAACAGTTTAGATACATGGATATATTCAAATTGTAATTCTCTAAAGGTAGGCATGCTATCAGAGCCACATTCATCAGAAGAATAATATGAAGATAAAGAGCAAGAAGATAGTACCTCATCATCATGTGCCATCAAGCACAGGTTAGCAACCTTTGAGTCACTTCGGTCTAAATCTGAGTTGCTTCTACTTAGTTTTTCCCATGAAGTGTCTACTTTCATGGCTTTCTTCTTTTTCCTAACTTCCTTTTTCAGTAAGGGACAATTTGGCTTGATATGTCCAACCTTGTTGAAGTTATAGCATGTATGAGCGTTTGAGTTCTCCTTTCTTTTACTTGACTCTCCCTTCTTAGATGCAGACTCCTTATACCTTTTGTATGGTTTGCTATTATTCCTGAAGAATCTACTGAATTTCCTAGTTAGCATGGCCATATCATCTCCAAAATCAGGTTCGCTGCACTCACTAAATGTATTAGTGGAAGTTTTCAATGCAGTCACTTTTCTCAACCTATTATGTTCATTAAGTTTCTCATTTATAGCTAATTCATAGGTGATCAGTGAATCTATCAACTCATCTAATGTCATGGCCTTAAGGTCTCTACCCTCAGAAGTAGCCCTAGCCTTAGCTTCCCAAACAGGAGGCAAGCCTCTAAGGACTTTACTAATCATCTCATATGTAGGATAGGTCTTACCTAATGCATGTAGTGAATTAATTATGTGTATGAATCTAGTGTACATGCTCTGAATGGACTCACCAATGTTCATCCTAAATGCTTCATTCTCACTGGTCAACATATCAATCCTACTATCTCTTACATCTCTAGTACCCTCACGTGACCTCTAACTTATCCCATATCTCTTTAGCAAATGAACATGTCATACCTCTATTAAATTCATTTACATCAAGACCATAATACAAATATTCATAACAATGTCATTCAAACTAACAGCTTTCATATCATCATCATTATATTCTTCCTCAGTTTTAGGAACTCTAGTTGTACCCTCAGTTTTCATGGGAACATAATTACCCCTAGAGACAACTCTCCACACCTTCCAATCAGTGTTCTAAAGATAGATGTGCATCCTCTATTTCCAGAAGATGTAATTAACACCACTGAAAACTAGAGAGCGTGTGGAAGAGGGTCCCTTAAGGAAAGGTGTTACAGTGCTATGAGCCATCTAGATTTTTTTCAAAATAACTATTAAGTCTAAGCTACTAGGCTTTGATACCAATTGTTAGCTTTACTGTAATCCCAAGAGGGGGGTGAACTGGTGTTTTAAAATTTATCCTCTAGGTCAATCCACTAACTACAGTATTACACAAGCCTAAGGTCAATCTAATGCATGCAAAATAAATCAGTATATATTTTTAGCGAAAATTAAACTGCACTAGAAATTTAACCAAGCATGCACAATAAAGTAGTAAAGAGCACAAGACTAAAAATGTTATCAAGGTTCAGCAAACTGCCTACGTCCTCACCTTGGCTAACAAGCACAAGGATTACACTATAAGCTCACTTAGCGAGTGGAATGGCACCTAAAACAACCAGGTTAATTAGCACAGGGCTGACCTCAACCTTTATATACAATCCTTCCCGAGCTAGATTACCGCCTCCTTAGGCCACGCCTGGAATACAATAGTATTTCTCAATAATAAACTTAGCACAATGATTATGCTTCTTAGTCAAGTAGATATGTACCAAATGTAATCAATCAACCACACATCAACAGTATAGGAAATTGTAAGCTCAGTGATGTGATTTTGTGCAAGCAAATACTCAGCAAAATATAATCACAAATATGCTCAAGAGTGTTCTAACAAGCTATTTCTTTAAAATAAAGTATATCAAATCTCAATAATAGATTAGGGTTTCAAAAATGTTGCAAACAATATTTAAACAATCTCAAAATATTTTCCTCAATGAAATAAGCACAAGATTTGTTTGAAGAATATAACTTGTAAAATATTTTGCACACAAAAATTATAACTATAGGAATCTTGCAATAACAATGTAAAGATCCTTAAGCTAATGAGTTTTCCCAACACAAGATTTATCAAGTTAAATATGTGGGAAATACTCTTGCTTAACTCTAAAAAATCAAATAATCAACAACTAATCTATAATGAGAGTATTAAGCAATCTATATCAAGGCAATAGCACAATAAGAACTCTCACAATGGTAGGATTAACCAAAGGAATGAGTGTCTGAGAGGATTTGAAGAAGACTGGGCAAAATAAGTTTTTTGAGTTTGAGAGGATTTTTTTGCTAATGATTTCTCTAATCTTATGCTAATCTTCACAAATGAGACCCTATTTATAGAAGTAGGCCAAATTATAACCATTAAGGACTCATAGGGCATCATTAGAAATGTTTGAAAACTATTAAGAAAAAATAACCCTGTTTAACTAATTTTAACCTCGATAAAAAATAAACAACCCAAGAGTTTTTGGTGGGTGAACCACAGTTCGGTCGCCCGAATAAACTCAGTTCAAAAAGTAACTTTTGAACATTTGGGTGCCCAAATTAGGGCTCAGTTTGCTAAACCAAGGCATTTTCATTATGTTCGTGCTTTGGTCGCCTAGTCTATCATTCGGTTAACCAAACTCATATGTTCGGTTGCCCGATGCCCCTTTGAACGTAAATGTTCGGTTGGCTGAGTTGGTGAAAGCGGTCACCTCAGTGGTTCGGTCGACCGTGGACAGTGTGTGAAATTTGGTTTGGTCTGCTGAACACAAGTCAACGTGTTGACCAATCCATGGTTCAGGCGCCCGAGGTGTTTTGAACACAACAGGTTCGGTCGCTCGACCTCTCACAAATTTGTCTATTTAGTCTAATTCATTTCAATTCTTTTCCTAGATAATGTAAGTGATTATGAGGACTATTTTTTTACATTTGTGTAGGGACCTAAGGTCTTTCTAAGGTCTATGAGCTCACAACAAACCTATATGCAAGATATGCAGAGATTATTACAGACCTTTTTCCTATAATTACTATTACAAACGTGAATTGAATAATGATATAAATTACAACATAAAATAATCTTCAGGGTCTTCAGGCTTTACTTCATGTGCCATCAATGTATTTGCTAATATAAACCTGCATACAAACTAGATATCCATTAAATACTTGAGTATTTGTTATTATCAAAATCGAGTATGACCTATGAGGTCAACAAGGGCAAACAGGCACATCACCAATGATAGTGGTGATATGGCTTCTCCAACGCCTTATGATGGCTCGAACACAATTGCCATGGGTAACGGATCTCAAAATGGGATGCACACTACTGAAAGGACACTGTTGGCCTTACAAGGCTTAAAATCTTGTTATCTTCTTTTGATGCTAACAAACAAGTGAAATTTAATATATTTGTGTGAGTAATGATATTTCAGGATTCATATATGTGAAAGTAAGGTCAAAGTGCCCACAAGGATCAAATATGATGGAAGCAAGGTCAAAGTACTCACAAGGATCAAATGAAGCTTAAATGAGCCAAGACATGAATTACTTGTTGAAGAACATGAGGACATGAATAAGTTGTTGAAAGTCAAGGCATATTAAAGTCAAAAGATCCAAAGAAAGGCAAAGTAAGAAAGCTTAAAGAATATGGAAGTTTGAAGAAAAGATGGATTCAATCCAAGGACAAAGCATGAAGACTCAAGAACTTAGAATGTTAATATTTTAGAAGTCTCATGTAAGTGTTTTAATGTTTAAAATATCGTTTGAAATATTTTGAAACTCTTAAGTTAACTTCTTAGACCTAGATGCTTTTTAAAATACCTGAATAATATTTTTATAAGGTCAAAAATTATTTTAAAAAGGTTAGAATCATTTTTGGAATAAAGAGCACCCAAAAGAGTTTTTTCCCAAATGCTGTCAGTTTTTATACAGCCGCATTGAGGTGAATTTTTCTCTATTAAAAACTCATTATTTTAAAGAGTGGTAAACATAAAAGTTGTAGGATTTTCTCTTAGCTTTCTTTTGAAATCAATAACACCTAATTTGGAGTTATACAGAAAATGTTATGGCCAAAACACTGAAACGGGGTCACTGTTGTCAAACATTTAAAAATTGTTCAATGGGCAAATTTTTAAAATTCAAATGTTTTAAATTATAGCCGTTTGAACCTTAAATATTCTAATAAATAGGGAAACCCTTTGAAGAAACTTTGGCGAGTTTGAAAGCCTATAAATACATGGTTTTGCAAAACAAATAAAAAACTAAGAATTGAAAAATCTGTTTTTGAGAAGCTGAAAGTACTCTTGTTCTTCCTAAGTTCTCTTGCTCACTCATTGAAAAATTCTTTTGTTGAGAACTCTGAAGTTCTGATCCTTCTTCCTTTGAATTCCTACTGCTAATCCTTTTCTAAGAAGGATATTGGTGAATTCTACACTTGAGCTTCATTTTATTTCCTATTGATATTTTACATTGAAGTATATAGTCCTGAAATTGTACTAACTTGCTCATTGAGAGAGTATACTTGTACGCAGATTTTATCTTGTATTTCTTGTAGTTCATTAACGTTCCAAGGTGTTTGGATCGTTGGCTAAGTAAGGGGATATTACTTAGAGAGGCGGACTCTAGCCTATGTAAGGAGTGACAGAACGAGGGAATATCGTTTGGAGAAGGTAGGCTCTAGCCTTAACCAAGGAATGTTGTAATTGATTTTGTTCCACCCGTCAACGGAATAGGTTTAGTGAATCCTTTGGTGGTTTGCCAAAGGCGAGGACGTAGGCTGGGTATCAGTCGAACCTCGTAAAAATCTCCATCTCACTCTCTCTTTCCCTATTCTTTATTTTCAGTTCATATACAACTGCGTGGATGATTTAAATATCTAAATTATACATACTATGCATATTTGGAAATCAAGTAAACTTAAAATCCAATTTTGATTTGGGTTGCGGAACCTGAAAGGGAGTACGTTGGTTACACCATATCTTACGGAAATCATACGGGAGTACGTTACTTGGTTAAAACCCCAAAGATAAATTTACGAAGAGTTTATTTGAATTCTAAATATTTGGAAAGAGTGATTGGATTTATTTATACAGGACTTTACTTCAGTAAGCATAAATTATAATTCATAATCACAGGGCTTATATAAACAAACAAACTATCTCAAGATCTTATATTACCAAAGTGCTAAATACTTTATGTCTTGGTTGGGTTGTTTGTTGTTTAACTTGTACTTGGCAAATAAATTGATTGTTTGGTTTGAAGATTGTGTTTAATTGATTGGATAAAAGAACTAAGTTTTTGATTGATTAAGGAATTAAAAAAACAAGTCAAGAATTGGTTAAAAGAAATAAAAGAAGTTTAAGGTATTTTAAAAGGAATCAAAAGAAATTTTTAGAATCCAATTCACCCCCCCTCCTCTTGGGAAGCTATTGCTAATTTCAGACACAATCCCTCACACAGCTCATGACGATACTTGACCCCTAGTTTTTTAAGAATCCCATTATCTCATCACCTGAACCCTCAGCCTGACCCATTTCCTATGTCACAACTCGTGCCTCATGAACCATGTATAGTCACTAGATCCCAAATCGACTCCTCTCGCCCCAAGTAATACACATACTATTATCTCTTCTATGCCTCCAAACACCCCATAAAATCCCTTCACAATGTGCTTGAAATTTCTAAACCAACTTGCTACTCACGAGCTGTTGTGTCTAGTGATTAGCGCAGGGCAATGCAGGAGGAGTATCTGGCGTTAATGGAAAACGGAACCTGGGAGTTGGTTCCCCGACCTCTGAATAGAAATGTGATTCCAAATCGCTGGGTATACAAGATCAAGTAGACTCCATTTGGGGCAATTGAACGGTATAAGGCGAGATTAGTGGCAAAGGGGCTTCATCAAGTTTTTGATGTTGATTTTTCTGAGACATTCAGTCCTGTTATAAAGCCAGCTATAGTCCAAATTGTGTTGACACTTGCAGTGCATTTTGGGTGGCAAGTTAAGCAATTAGAATGTGTTATGTGATTTAAAAATTATTCTCCCTAAGGCTCCTACTATATAATGTGACAATGAAAGTGCATTTGCACTTGCTACTAATCTAGTGTTCCATGCACGCATAAAACACATCGTGGTTGACTACCGCTTTATTCGTACCTTCACTACATACCATCCAAAGATCACATTGGGGACATTTTCACTAAGGGTCTCACTTCGAATCGCTTCCACTTTCTTAAGTCCAAGGTCAGGGTGCGTGAACCCCCCTTTTGCTTGCGGGGGAGTGTTAAACAAGACAACTCAAAGATTGGAGCTATCATCAGTCAATCAACGTGTGGTGATTGACTCGGCTAATTTCTCTCCAACAGACACATAATTTCCTTTCATGATTGTATCTCCTTATTTAAAATGTGTCCATAGTTGACATTTCCTTGTATGTTGCGCTTATCAAGTCTTTCCTTATATGTAAAACTTTCTTGTATAGTTTTTGCAATTCTATAAAAGAAACATGTAGAGAATGGTGTAGGCATCGATTGCTACACCGTGTTTGTACAATCTTTGAATATCCTCATCTATATTGTGCTTCAACTATTTCTTATTTATTCTAAGGGGATATGAATGTGCATATTCTTTGTTGAGAGAGAATTTTTTCTGACTACGCATGATAAGGGTTATGAGAATTGCATTAGATGAAAGAGATCTTTATGTCCAATCACACCTTTCGGCTCACGAATAGAAACAACACTCCTTAAATAATGTTGAAAGAATAGTTTTATATGTTATTATTTTTATTCGGGGGCACAGTAAAATCATATGTCGTATATTTGTCAACTAAGACCCAAGTTTTGACGCACCTAGCTTTTTTTATTTCAATCACATAAGACAATTTTTATAAATTTCTATTGGAAAAGAAAATAATAACTTTTTTGTGTGGATTTGAATCAATATATATACTCTGAATGATGTTTTATGTGGAGGGAGGTAAAATTTAAAACATTGCAAATTAAATGTGGTACAAAATTTTGAAGTTAAATTAAGCTTTGATGGTTGGGAGGGAAATTAGAACAAAATTTCTCTTTCTTTTTTCATTATTTTTTATTCCTCTCTCTCTCTCTCTCTCTCTCTCTCTCTCTCTCTCTCTCTCTCTCTCTCTCTCATTTATCACTCACATATATCAATCTCTTGCGAGTCATGTAAAGTTATCACAAATAGGTATTGATAACTAATTTGTATGTTTGTATACTAATTTAATTTTCTTCTCTTGGCTTCATCATTTATCACTTAAATCTATGAAAACAAAAATGATTAATCTCTCAAAAATTATATGTTCAAATGAAAAAGACTTGTAAAGAAAAGTTGTAAAATTTCTTATTCATAAGATGTCACATTAATATTGCATCAATTTAGTAAGTCGAAGCATTAATACACCCTTTTATTGATCATAGTGTTTTGGATCCTATGTAATGTCTTTTCTCATCTCCAAACTTTCTTGACCACACATAAGTGGGTCCTGAACCCCAAATACAAATCATGGGGGATTAAATGGATGCATATTAAAAAGGAAAATCATCCTTTATAAGAAAATTGATGGTGAATTCTTTTCGTAGTCTTTCCCTCTCCCATCCGTCCAAGGCTACAATTCAATTCAATTAGCAAAATGGCTTCCCCACGGCAGCCATCGCAGCACTGACGGCGACTCTCACCCCCCATCATGTTCTTCCGCCAGGAGGCCCGTTCTCATATAAACGTACCCCAAAGTCCTACCCATCAGTTCTCTCTCTCTCTGACTTTGGTTATCTCCCTCCTGTGTCTCTCTTGGACTCGGTTTAACATTCGCTCTCTCTCGCTCTCTCTCTCTCTCTCTCTCTAATGTCTTCCAACAACAGGAAGAAAGGGCTAATCAAAAGCATACTATCAGCGAACATGGACTGCGGCTGCCACAGACAAAGCCCTCCAGACATTTTCCAGCCCAAACCAAAACACAAAACCTCCACCGACCGCGACCACCGCCACCGTCTCTCTCTCTCCCACGACTCTTCTTCTCTATCCCTCAGCTCCGGCCGGGAGCAGGAAGAGGGGGAGATCACCGACGACAGAATAAGCCACCCCATGGATTCACAGTCTCAATCCGATCCCGAAAACGACCCCACCAACTCCAAGAATCCGGCTAGCCCGGCCGCCGCCTCAATAATCGGCGACAGCATCGCCGTTGTGAAGGACTCCAACGACCCGTACGGCGACTTCCGGCGGTCGATGCTTCAGATGATAGTGGAGAAGGAACTGTTCTCCGGAGACGGCCTCCGGGAGCTCCTCGCCTGCTTTCTGGAGCTCAACCCTCCCTTCCACCACCCCACCATCATCCGAGCCTTCGACGAGATCTGTGACGGGATCGTCTCCGGGAAGCTGCGGCGGTGATCAGGCACGCGTGGACTCGATCTGGCACGTGCGGCATCCATGTGAGGACATTGACGTGGCACGTACATACGCGGGATTCACACGCGGGAAGATAGGCGTTGGAATTTGAATGCGGGGAATAATGGTTGAGAGGCAATCCAGTTAAGACATTGGAGAGCATTGATGCATGCGCGGGGGCGGTGTAGATGTTCTATTTCCATGCGTATACAAATTTCCCACATTGGCATTTACTGCAAATCACCGCAATAACGCTGTTAAAGTTTTGAACATATTAAATAAAATATTTCATTTAAAGCATTTTGGCATTATTTAATTCACATTAAATTATTAAAGTAATACTAGAGATTAGTTGATAATTATTTAATTGTATGAGGTATTGGTATTATACATATAGAGGGTAATAGGAAAGTCAAAGAGTCTAAATGATATTATTTATGTGTAAAATTAGCAACGCGTTTGCTTTTGCTTTGTCTTACTTTGACTATAGGTGGTTGGGGTATATACATTTTCTCACTTTTGTGCAGCATATTTTGCTTATTTCTATTTCAAGTTAGAGATGATTTTAAAATGTAATTATTGCGTTTGATTACTGATATGGAATAACTATAACAATATAATTTAATTTTCTTTTCAACACTTGAAATTCTTCAATGATTTTTATAACGAAATGAAAAATTAGTTTTTTTTATATATATAAATAAAGCCTAGTACATAATTATTTAATTTTACATTATTATTTCTATTTTATAATAGTGGTTTTTATTAGTATTAATATTATTTTCTATCTTTATTTTATACTAATTACTGTCCTTAAAATAATAATCATATGTTTTTTTCCTTTTTATTATTATTTTTATTTTTGTTATTATTATTTTTATAATGATAACTATTGTTGGCATTGTAATTATTGTAATTATTGTAGTTGTTATTATTATTTGTTATTGTTTTTATAATAATTATTATCCTTAAAATAATATGAATAATTATTCTGACATTTTTATTATTAATGTTTTCCTTTTTTATTATTATTTTATAATAAAAAATACTATTGTTATTAGTTGTTCTTATTTCTATTATAACATTAATAATAATTAATATTATTAAAATTTGTTGTTATTTTTAGAATATTTTTTATTATACAATGAATTTGATTTCATGGAATGAAGATTGATTCTAGCTTATTTGGATTTGAATTACAATTCCCATTTACAAGAATCGTAGAGTCAAAATACGATTCTGTCCTTAATTCTTAAACCAAACTCAGGAATATGATTCCATTCCTAAAATTTATTTATTTATTTATTCCAAGTTGATTCCACAAACATAATTGGGGGTGGGTGGAGGCGGGAGGAAGGGGTTATATCCTCTTGGCTAAATAGTAGCGGAGACATGCTCATCAAAGACATTTTTCAAGATGTCTTTAAACCGATTTTCTAGAATTGTCACCTTCTATCTTAACAAGGTGATAACTTGTTCATTAAGACTTTTTATCAAGGTTACAACATCTAGGTTCTCTATCCGTGATATCCTTCTTTTGTTTTTCGATATTTTCCAAATGAATTTACTTGACTTTTATTGTTGTCCTTTCTACCAAGTCAGCTAATTTGACCTTTTACATTTCACCATTTGTCAAATATGCCTATTTGGCTTTTTGTACTTGATCAATTTGGCAAGCAAGTTTATTTGGCCTTTTATGCTCAACAGTTTTACCAGTTTTATTTAAGTGAGCCTATTAGGCCTTTGTACATGATCATTTACTAGGTTTCTTTGTGTGAGACTATTTGGCCTTCTAAACCTAACTAGCCATTTTGCCAAGTTTCTTCATATCAGCCTATTTGACCTTTTATGTTCTTCATTTCCCTTTGGAATATTATTTGAAAAACATTTTCTCATATATGGATCACCAAAGAAAGAATACTTTCTCACGTTGCTAGCATTTTCCTTGTATTTCTTTTTTTATCAATTGTTGACTTTGGTGCAATCCCAAGAGGAGGGTGAATTGGAGAATTAAAATTTCTTCCTACATTCAACTAGTCCAGCAACAGTATTATACAACCTAGGGGTAGTCTAAATACGTATGAAGTTGCAGAGAGGATATATTAATCAATTTTTAGTACATACAACACACTTCCAGTATCTCTCAACGAAATACAATAACCTGCCAACCAGTTATGCAGTATACTCAGTAAGGAAATTGAATCAAACACAAAGCATAATATAATGCAGGAAAAGTAAGAGTGACACCGAATATGTTATCGGGGTTCGGTAAACGTGTCCACATCCCCGTTTTGGCTTACAAGCTCAAGGATTCCACTAATACTCACTTAACGGGTGGAGCGGCACCTAATACAATCAGGTCAAATTAAAGCAGGGCTGACCTCAACCTTTACATACTCTCCTTGTGGGGTGGAGAAGACCCTAACAACTGATCCTTCCAGGTTAGATCGAACCCCCTTAGGCCACACCTGGAACACAATAGATAATTGAAATTTGCGTACAATTTAATCTCTTCTACATAAGCATATATGTACCAAAATACAGTCCAAATAAATATGCACTCACATATGATATGGATTTAATGCTCAAGTGAGATCCAATACGTAAACTCTCCAAAATGTGTGAGTGAACGTATATGTGAGATTTTCAACCTTTGATTCAAGTTATGATATTCAACAAACAATATATCAAAGGAAGTTAAACACAATCTAAGTCAAATATCTCAAGGATTTGGCAAATGAAGAGCACAATAGATATTTGGATTGAGTTTGGCAAAATCAATATCAAGGATAACATGCAAGCTTTGAAGTCTTGCAATATAAGTGCCAAGACTAGCAAGCAAAAATCAAGACCTTCCCAATTGAGTATTTATAAATGAAATACTATGGGAAAGATCAAATAAGTAAGAACTCTCAAAATGGTTTTTCAAAATGTATGCGTATGAGAAAGTATTTGTCAAATGAAGGATTTGTAAAAATGTATGCAATAACCACAATCACTTCCCTTCTATCTTGCAATTGTTTTGCAAGAGATGGGAACAAATAAAATCAACACTCAATCTCAAAAAATGTTTATAAGAGAGTATGAATGAGTGTTTTCACAAATATGAGCTTGGAATGAAAATAGCATAGCAAAAGAGTATGAAAAATTTGAGAGGAAAAATTATAATCACTTTTGCTAATCAAGTTACTAATTAAGTCAAATGAAGTGATATATATAGGAGGGAGTCAAAAAGTAACCATTGGGACACAATGGGGAATATTAAAAATGTTTAATTTGAGTTTTAACCACAATTACTCTTAATTACTGCAGTAAAAATAAGGCAACCCAAAAGTTTCGGTCGCCCGAGCCATAAATCCAGCCGCCCAAACATTCACAGAATGAAACAAGCATTTTATGCATTCGGATGCCCGAGGAACAATTTAGGTGGCTGAGGTCAGAGCGATTTTCCAAAATGTTCGAGATTTGGTCACCTGGACTTAAGTTTGGTCTACCAAACTGCTCAATTCGATTGCCCGAGGTGAAAATGAACATGAAGTTTGGGCGCCTGAGAACATTGGAAAAAGTTAGGATTTGAGTTCGGTCGACCGTGAACACTTTGTTCATTCAAGTTTGGTCGCCTGAAATCAGGTCAACTATTTGACTTTTCTACGTTCGGTTGACTGAGGCATTTTACCTTGCCTAGTTCAGTCTCCTAAAACCTTTGCAATTTTAAGCTAAGGTTCAAATTTTAATTTAAATTCACCCCCGATGACATGTGAGTTTAGGGGGATTCTATGCAATTAATGTATAGGAACCTAAGGGTCGATCTAAGGCCGCCTGAGCATATAGGCTTATCATGCATGATATAGTTATTACAGACCATATTATATTATAGTCTAGAATGAAGAATATATAAAAATTACAATTACAAATGAACACAATATTCTTCATTCTACCATTGGGTCACCACACGCCATCATGAGATAGGATTCTTTTCAATTTCATGCGTAGAGTAAACCTGCATACAAGCTCAGGGAAAACATTAATACCAAGGTATTTGTCATTATCAAAATGGGATGTGACCAATTAGGTCAACATCAATAATCTTTCATTTGCCTTTACTATTTTTCAATTTTTCATTATAAAATGATGCCATAGGCATGATGTCCATAGACATAATGATCAAGTGAAAAGCCTTTTGGGCCTTAGAATAATATGCATGTTATGTTTCTATCCACCCGTTCAATTTTTCATTTTTTAGTAATGTACTTAAGTGCACAACTCTTTACAAAAAGAAAATGGCCAACATGAGTGGTGCATTTGCATGCAAGTCGAGGCCTAAAAAATATTTTGTTAAATCACATACCTATAACATCAATTTTTCATATTCAATTATTACTTTTAGCAAACGGGCTAATTGCAAAAACATGTGGATAGCTAGTGAATGGCATAGAAGTCTTTAACAGACTTAGGTGTCAGGCTCTGACACCACTTTACTTATGTGAATGAATGTGATTGGGGGTGGATAGAATGAGATCATTATGCTAACCCTTAGGTAAGAGGTTTTGGAGGTTGCTCCTATCAACGTCAGTATCTGCCTGAGAACTGACGAGGAGGGAATGGTGGTCCACAAACAAGAAAAGAAGATGTTTTGATGAAAAAAGGTAAAATAGTTAAAAACCAAATTGCCATCCTATTTTTTTTTTAAAAAACAAGGAAAATAAAGAAATGTTAGCCTAACAAGTCTTTCACCTCTTGTTTTGATGGTAACAAATGAAGGAAAGGTTTAATGTGTTGTGTGTTCAAGTAATGATGTTTCAGGAAACTCAAAAAGTCAAAACCAACAAAGTTTCGAAGGAACTATCAAAAGATTACTAGTAGCTCAAAGGTGTATGATGTGTCATGGAGTGATTAGAAAGAGAAGCTCAAAGATAGTTAAATATGGAATGAACTTAAAGCTCAAAGATAACCATGAAGTTTTCAAAGAACAAGAAGTTTTTATATTTTTAGGAAATCTTCACGTAAGTACTTCAAAGGTAAAAATGTCGTTGTGATTGAAAATAAGCTCATTAGGGGATTGATATGGACTTTTAGAATTTATTTTAAAATCCCAGAAAATATCTTTCAAAAGCAAGAAAGCAGGGAAGTCAAATACTTTGAAAAAGAAAAGAAAAATCAGACAAAGATAACTTCAGGCGACCGAGGTGTAAACCTCAGGTGACCAAAGTTTCACTGAATAAAATTAAAACATGCAATATGTCTTCAAGTGCCTGACCTTGTATCTTCAGGCTACTGAAGTGACTTCAGGTGACTGAAGTTGTACTTTTGGCAACCGAAGTTCGTCAATGGACATATTTTTCAAAGTTCCTAATTTCAAAAATTAAATTACTTGCACCTTATTTTTTTGGAAACTTGGGGGACACTCCAAGTAAACTTGGGCAGCACATTTAAGAAGGATTTCAAGCTTGTAAATACATGGTTTATGATCTTCACAAAAATAACAAGTATTGAACAATCTTTCAAAAGCTTTCTCACTCAAAGCTATCTTGCTATCTGCTCTAAGCTTTGACTTGCTGCGAATTTCTTGAGAAATCTCTGAGCTTTTCACATCTTCTCTAAAGCATATAATTTGAGTTCTCGGTCCTTATCAAGAGAAGTAAAACCAGTGACATTAATATTGAGCTTTTTGTTTCATTCCTTTGATATTTTTGAATTGAAGTATATTAGTTTTTCAATTGTATTAATCAGCTTTATTTGAGAGCACTCTTTGTACACATTTATTTGTTGTATCTCTTGTAGATTGTGACAATTCCAGGATTGTCGGATCGTTGGCTAAGCATGGGGATATCACTTAGAGAGGTGGGCTTTAGCCTAATTGAAGGAGTGACTGAACGAGGGTATATCGTTTGGAGAGGCGGATTCTAGCCTAATCAAAGGAGTGTTGTAAATGGTGTTGCTCGACCTAGCAAAAGAACTGACCTAATGAATCCTTTGGTGGTTTGCCAAAGGCAAGGATGTAGGCTAGTATAAGTCGAACCAAGTAAAAATCCCAGTCCCACTCTCTATTTCCCTTACTCTCTTTATTTTAAGCACATATAAAAATTTGTGGATGTTTTAAATATCTAAATCATATACACTACGTGGATTAGATATTAAATAAATTTAAGCTTAATTTGTTTTTGGGATTACAGAAACCGAAAGGGAGTACGTTGGTTGATCAATCTTTTATGGAAACTGTAAAGTAGTACGTTGATTGATACAACACCCCAAGACTCTTTAAACTTAAAGTTTATTTAAGGTCTAAGTATTTGGAAAGAATGATTGGATGTTGGATATCAAATTAAGAGACAAAATTTTATATCTATAGGGCTTGATTCAAATCTATACAAACAGGGCCGCACACAAGTTGAAAAAGCTGAGAATTTCCATTAAGTTGCAAAGTATATCTTGATTGATTGTTATATGATTGATTGACTTAGTTAATTGGTTTGATTGAATGTTTGTGTGGTTATGGATTGAATAAAAATAATTAAGTTGTTATGCATTATCAACAAAAGGTTAAGATTAAAGGAGTTGAAAAGAAAGGTTTTAAAACCCAATTCACCCCCCTCTTGGGACTACACCCTTGTTTTCAATTGATATTAGAGCCTTGTTATAACAACTCCTAACAAGTAGTTATATAAAGATCTAATGGCACACTTAGGTGTAGCTCATTTTGAAGAAGGACAATCCTCAACTAGGCCACCCATCTTTTGTGGTTTGAACTATACTTTTTGGAAGCAGTGTATGAGAATATATCTTCAAACTATGAATTGGAAAGCTTGGGAGATTGTCACGGATGGTGACCTAATTCCCCTTAAACTAGTAGATGGAAAACAAGTTCCTAAGGAGAAAAAGGATATGACTGACTTAGATCACAAAATGCTGCAAGTTAATTCTAGTGCTATGAATGCTTTATATTGTGCCCTTGATACAAATGGATTCAATAGGGTCATGGCTTGCAAATCAGCTAAGGAGATTTGAGATAAATTAGAAGTTACTTATGAAGGAACCATTGATGTTAAAGACAATAGAATTGACATGCTCACAAGCGAGTATGAAGCTTTCAAAATGAACCCGAATGAATCAATTACAAGTATGTACACAAGGTTCACACACATATTTAACTCACTCAATGCCTTAGGAAAAACATACACTAGTTATGAAATGATTAGAAAAATACTTAGAGGTCTTCTACCTATATGGGAATCTAAAGCCACTGCAATAATCGAATGATGAAATTTGAAAAATACTTCCTTAGATGAACTTATAGGCTTTCTACTCACATATGAAATGTCAATAAAGAAAGAAGTGAAAAAACCAAAGCACAAGAATCTATAGCCTTCAAAGCCTCAAAAGAAACCTCTAGTAGTGAAGAAGAAATGGATGAAGATGAATTAGCCTACATATCCAAAAAGCTAGCAAGAATACTAAGAAGAAAAAATAAATTCAAAAGAAAATCCAAATCAGAATCAGATGAATAAGAAATTAGCAAAAAGAAATCTAAAAATAAAACTCCTACATGTTATAATTGCAACAAAGTTGGACATATAAAACCAAAATATCCACTACTTAAGAAAAAGTCTAAGAAGAAAAAAAAAAAGGCCATGAAAGCCACTACTTGGGATAGTACAAGTAGTTCGAAATGTGAATCAATTGACCAAGAGGTTGCTTATACTTGCTTTATGGCATGGGACAATGAGGAAAGCTCCTCATTCAAATTGGTTAATGGTTATAGCAGTGATGAATCAAATGATGAGAGCATGCTATCTTATGAAGAATTACAAAATGATTTATTCAAAGTACATAAGATGCTAATCAAAATAACTAAACAAGACACATTATTGAAAAACAAGAATGATGGAATGATGAAAGAGTTAGAATCAATTAAGACTGTAGAAAATAATAAAGATTCAAAACTTAAGAAAATAGAAAATAAATATGAAGCTGCTGCAATAAAAGAATTAGAAGCTAAAAATCTTGCTGAAAAAGAAAAAGATTTAAAAATCAAGAAAATAGAGAGCAAGAATAAAAAATTGATAGAAGATCTTCGATCCCTATCCTCTATGGAATATAAGAAAGACAAACATATTTTTGAATTAGATGATAAAATCAGAAAATTATCTCAAGAATTAGAGAAATCACAAAAGAAGGTTGATGACAAGAAAGATATTGAGATAAATGATCTCAAAAATCAAATTGAAGATAAAGAAAAGATCATTTACAACTTCACAAAAGGAAAGGAAAACTTTGACAAAATGAAAAGATCATTAAGAATGACCTTAAATAAAGAAGGCATAGGATTCAATGGAGTTGAAAATACAAAGAAGAAGAACCTCTATATGGGGTACTTTTCAAAAGCATCCAAAGATTATGCTAGCACATCTTCTAATGCCTACAAAACACCATATGCTATCAATGTAAGAAAAAAGGACATATAAAGTTTGAATGTCCATTTAAAAGAAAGGATGTGAAGACTAAACAAAACAAATATGGAGAGTAAAAGAAACATCCCTTGTGAAACCTACTGGACCCATGAAAGTATGGGTACCTAAATGAAATGCCTAATCTAGGATGTCAAAGCTATTAAGCCATTCTCCTTTAGAGAACAAGAAAGTTATATAAGGAAATGCTAAAAGGAGAACTTGGACTTTTACACAGTAGGGAAACAAGTTAGGAAGGATTCAAATCAAGAAAAAAAAGAGACTTGAGAAAATTAGATACTTTGGTCAACCAAATTGCAAGTTTAGGGTCCTAAAGGTACTTCAGGCTACTGAAGTCTAACGCTCAGGCCACTGAAGTGCCTGTACTTGCTAAAATCCATTTTAGAAATTCTTCAGGCAACCGAACTAAATCTTTAGGCACCTGAAGTCGAGGATCCCTTTAATATTTATCGCGCGAAAGCCCTATTTTTTCTTAAACGTGAGGCTCCTGAACTCTGGGATATCAATCACTCGAAGTTCTCTCACCATTTTTCTCTCAATCTCTTGCTCCAAAACCTACAAATCCTAGCTCCTTTGCATGATTACTCATCTTCCCCACGAAATCTAGGGTTTGCTGGTCGATATTTGTTCACTCCCCAAATCCTCACTATGCCTTGAACCAAGCAGACAGCAAACCATGGTTCATCCTCTGGTAGAGATGATCCCAATATTGAGCGATGGCTGGTATCCTCTCAATCCATGCATCTTTATAAGACTTGAATCCTCACCAATGAACCAATATGTGGTGAAGTACTTGATATTCAGTTCTTCAATATTGAATTTCCTAAAATTCTACCCTTGTTTAAAAACATCGGATGAAAGAATTTCATTGAGTATCAAGCCAAAGGGATCTTTCTAAACTTGATAAAAATATTCTATGCAAATATGACCGAGGGGGAGAATTCCTTATCAACTGATGTAAAGGGTAAGAAAATAGTTATTATGCCTCAAACCTTAGTACCCATCCTAAATATCACTCCCGGAAACTTTGAATGCCCTACATTAGGACAATCATGGATACTCCAACAAGACTTTACACCGAAAGAATTTTTGCCATTAGTCATGGAGCATCAACCAACTTACTTTGGGCATCCTCCACACTATAAACAACTAAACGTGAAAGCTCAAATCCTCCAAAAGATTATCACCAATAACATCTTACCACAAACCGGATCCTATGACCATATTTCATATGCCGATTGTTTCATAATGTGAGGTTTGTCAAAGGAGAAGAAACTTGACTTAGCCAACCTTATTATAAAATGGATGTGGGCTAAGATTGATGCATCTTGAATCACTCTTCCTTATGGTGGAGTTCTCAGTCTTATTTTTGCAAAACTAAGTATCGCTTCACCAACAGACTTGTTCATTAAGAGGACTAGGTTTGAACTTTTTACCTCTACTACCCTCAAACAAATGGGGTATGAAAAACCGGATTAGATATGGTGTACCAAAAGAGGTAGTCAATGAAGGGCAGCTGCTGTACCACCTCCTCCTCAGGCTCAGCCACAAAGAACTGCATCTGAAGCCCCTTCTTGGTTCATGTATTTCTATTCTGAGTTTCAATCCTTCACTTATGACATGTGTAATGGTCTTCAGTCTCTTCAGGAAAATTACTCTTCCTTAGACCAACGTCTCACACAAATTGAACAGGAACGAGCTAGTTATTCTCATGGTGATCCTATAGACACCAACTCCATACCTCGTAGTAATGATTCTTTAGAAGAAGATAAGGAGGAAAATAAAGGAGATAAGGAAGGAGCTGACAAAGAGGGAGAAACTAAAGATGATGGTACTGAAGAAACTAAGAATGAAGATGAAGAAGAAGTGGAAGAAGATGATGCACGTGATGTCTCTGATGGTGCTGATGATGCAAGTGATGCCTCTGACGATGCTGATGATAAAGGACATGATGATTAAGTTTCTTAGCTTTTAAGATGTAAAATTAAACACAACTCTTTTTGTGATGCATTGTATTGTTGTAGGTCACATTTTAGTGATATGTTTTGGTTTGTACTATTTATGACTCTTCTACTTTGATGCGTATCTATATTGTTCTTTGCTCTTTGTATTAAAATTTTGTATCCCATTTTTCATGATGTCAAAGGGGGAGAGATGGTTTAGAGAGAAAAAATATATGAATGGTTTAGAGAAATGGAAAATGCTGAATGTTGAATATATGCTATGAATGTTGACTATATGCAATATATGGATGGTCTAGAGAGATGGAAAATATTGAATGTTGAATATATGCTATGAATGTTGACTATATGCAATATATGAGCTATGCAAATGCCTTGATAAATATAAAATATTATAATATGCAAATACCTTGTTGGGTTTTGGACTACTTTATAAAAACATTACTTGAATCTGTGCTTATTGTAAGGGGGAGCGTTCTAAAAGTTTTTTTAAAAATTTTTGCTCCTTATTTGTCATCATCAAAAAGAGGGAGATTGTTAGTCTAACTAGGCTTTCACCTCTTGTTTTGATGGTAACAAATGAAGGAAATGTTTAATGTGTTGTGTTCAAGTAATGATGTTTCACGAAACTCAAAAAGCCAAAACCAACAAAGTTTCAAAGGAACTATCAAAAGATTACCAACAACTCAAAGGTGTATGATGTGCCATGAAGTGATCAAAAAGGAAAGCTCAAAGATAGTTAAATATGGAATGAGCTCAAAGCTCAAAGATAACCATGAAGTTTTCAAAGAACAAAAAGTTTTTATACTTTTAGGAAATCTTCATGCAAGTACTTCAAATGTAAAAATGTTATTGTGAATGAAAAAAAGCTCATTAGGGGATTGATATGGACTTTAAGACTTTATTTTAAAACCTCAGAAAATATCTTTCAAAGGCAAGAAAGCAGGGAAGTCAAATACTTTGAAAAAGAAAAGAAAAATGAAAAAAAGATAACTTTAGGCAACTGAGGTGTAAACCTCAGGTGACCAAAATAGGCAATATGTCTTCAGGTGCCTGACCCTGTATCTTCAAGCTACTGAAGTGACTTCAAGCAACTGACGTTCGTCAACAAGCAAATTTTTCCAAAGTTCCTAATTTCAAAAATTAAATTACTTGCATCCTATTTTTTTGGAAACTTGGGGGGCACTCCAAGTAAACTTGGGCAGTATGTTTAAGAAGGATTTCAAGCCTATAAATACAAGGTTTATGATATTCACAAAAATAACAAGCATTGAACAATCTTTCAAAAGCTCTCTTACTCAAAGCTATCTTGCTATCTGCTCTAAGCTTTGACTTGTTGCGAATTTCTTGAGAAATCTCTGAGCTTTTCACATCTTCTCTGAAACATATAATTTGGGCTTTTGATCCTTATTAGGAGAAGTAAAGCTGGTGATATTAATATTGAGCTTCTTGCTTCATTCCTTTGATATTTTTGAATTGAAATATATCAGTTTTTCAATTGTACTAATCAGCTCTATTTGAGAGCACTCATTTTACACATCTATTTGTCGTATCTCTTGTAGATTGTGACGATTCTAGGATTTTTGGATCATTGGCTAAGCATGGGGATATCGTTTAGAGTGGTGGGCTCTAGCCTAATTGAAGGAATGACCGAATGAGGGTATATCGTTTGGAGAGGCGGGCTCTAGCCTAATTGAAGGAGTGTTGTAAATGGTGTTGTTCCGCCTGGAAAAGGAACTGAACTAGTGAATCCTTTGGTGGTTTGCTAAAGGCAAGGACGTAGGCTAGGTATATGCCAAACCTCGTAAAAATCCCGGTCTCACTCTCTCTTTCCCTTACTCTCTTTATTTTCATCACATATAAAACTGCGTGGATGTTTTAAATATCTAAATCATATACACTACGTGGATTAGATATTAAATAAACTTAAGTTTAATTTTTTTTTGGGATTGCGGAAACCGAAAGGGAGTACATTGGTTAATCAGTCTTTTGCGGAAACTGTAAAGTAGTATTTTGATTGATTCAACACCCCAAGACTCTTTAAACTTGAAGTTTATTTAAGGTCTAAGTATTTGGAAATAGTGATTGGATGTTGTATTGAATATCAAATTGAGAGACAAAATTTTATATCTACAACGCTTGATTCAAATTTATACAAACAGGGCTACACACAAGTTGAAAAAGCTGAAAATTTCCATTAAGTTGAAAAGTATATCTTGATTGAATGTTTTATGATTGACTGGCTTGGTTAATTGGTTTAATTGAATGTTTGTGTGGTTGTGGATTGAATAAATAGAATTAAGTTGTTGTGCATTATCAACAAAAGGTTAAGATTAAAGGAATTAAAAAGAAAATTCATAAAACCCAATTCACCCCCCCCCCTCTTGGGACTACACCTTTGTTTTCAAGCAAAACCTTGCGAAAGGTTAAGGAAAATTAGCAAATGAGTTCAAGAGTACATTTGTGTGAGTGGAAGGTATCATCACCCCCTACGATACTCATTCATAGATTAGTTACCGCAATTACGTAGGTAATGACTTCAAAAAGAAAAGGAAAATAAAAGGGGGAAAAGACTCGTTCTGGTCATCCAGTAGTGAAATCACTGTCTGAGCACTCCTATACGACTTTGTTAAGTCCATAGTATTGTTGTAAAAGGGGTTGGTCTCAGAAGCCTAACTTTTGATGAAAATGAGATAATGGTGATGGTGGTGACTAATAAATGCATAAAAATATATGGTTATGAAAATGTCAGACTTACATCACCAACATAAAAACCAAAGTTTTTGAAAAGGAAAATAGGGCTTGTATTATTAATAAATGAAAGAGTGAATGAAATAGGTGAATTCTGAAAAGTATTTATTTGAAAAATATGGTGAGATGCATGATTTTTGAAAATCTATGGTTTCATCATCAACCTTATTTAAGATCGAGAAAAATGCTATAAAAACATATTTTTGAGATTTTTTAAGTTTTTTTTTTTAAATTTTAAAAAAAGGTAGGATGAAATACTCAATAATATACATATACTAAAACACACAACACATACATACACTAATATCACTACACATACACATACCTACATAGATACTCATTATTATATATATACAAACATACCAAATATGCCATAAGCATAACACACACAACATATAGAGTACACACACACACATAAATAGATGACACATATTCATGCAAATAATTCAATGGGTAAGCCACACAAGATAAACTACTAAGAAAAAGACCAAATTAAGTAAAAAGTGCCTTAAGAATTTTCTAGAATATTCCCCCCCCCCCTTTTTCAATTTTTAAGAAATTTTCTTAATTTTTATTTTTCCCTTTTTAGGATTTCACTATTTTTTTACTTCTAATTTCTATTTTAATTCTTCTAATTTATGCTTTAAACCTTAAAATTTTTTTTTTAAATCCTAAATAAATTTTGACCCAAAAATTATTTTCCACTATGAATTGGGGAGAATTGGCCCCTATGCCCTAAGTAGAATGCAGAAAAACTATCTACGATTGGAGAAAATTGGCCTTTATACCCTAAGATAGGCAAAGTGACACAGTTTGTAACAAGGCTACTCGAATTAGAGAGAATAGACCCCTATACCCTAAGTAAATTGTAGGAAAACTATCTAAGAATGGAAAGAATTGGCCCCTATACCCTAAGATAGACAAACTAACACAATTTATAAGAAGACTACATGGATTGGGGAGAATTGATCCCTATACCCTAAGTAGAATGTAGAAAACTATTTAGAATTAGTGAGAATTGACCCCTATACCTTAAGATAGAGAAACCAACATGATTTGAAAGAAGACTACTTGTACTGGGGGGAATCAACCATTATACCATAAGTAGGATGTAGAAAAACTATCGAGGATTGGGGAGAATTGACCCTTATACCCTAATATAGACAAACCAACAAATTTTGTAAGAAAACTACTCGAATTGGGGAGAATATACCCTTATACCCTAAGTAGAATGTAGAAAAAACCATCTAGGATTGGGGAAAATTGGCCTTTATACTCTAAGATAGACAAACTAACATGGTTTATAAGAAGACTACTTGGATTGGGGAGAATAGACACCTATACCCTAAGTAGAATGCATAAAAAAAAAAAAACTATCTAGGATTGGAAAGAATTGGCTCTTATACCCTAAGATAGACAAATTGACACAATTTGTAAGAAGTCTACTTAGATTGGTGAGAATGTAGAAAAAATATCAAGGTTTGGAGATAATTGACCCCTATACCTTAAGATAAACAAATTGACATGGTTTGTAGGAAGATTACTCGGATTGGGGAGGATTGACCCCTATATCCTAAGTAGGATACAAAAATCCTATAGAGGATTAAGGAGAATAAGCCCTTATACCCTACGATGAACAAATCAACATGGTTTATAAGAAGACTACTCATATTGGGTTGGCCCCTATACCCTAATTATGATGTGGAAAAACTATCAAGGATTGGGGAGAATTGGACCTTATACCCTAAGATAGATAAACTAACATGATTTATGCGAAGACTACTTGGGATTGGGGAGAATCGACCATCAAGAAGAATTTAGAAAAACTACCTAGGATTAGGGAGAATTGGCCCCTATACCCCAAGATAGACAAACCAACATGATTTGTAAGAAGACTACTTGGATTGGGGAAACTCGGCCCCCATACCCTAAGATAGACAAACTAACACGATTTGTAAGAAAACTACTCAGATTAGGGAGCATTAGCCCTTATACCATAAGTAGAATATAGAAATGCTATTGAGGATACTGGGAAGAATAGGCCTTTGTACCATAAGATAGACAAAACAACATGGTTTGTAAGAAAACTACTTGGATTGGGGAGAATTGACTCCTATACCCTATGTAAGGTGCAGAAAAACTATTAAGGATTGGGGAGAATTGACCCTTATACCCTAAGTAGGACGCATACCATTTTGGTCTATAGAAGGCAATCAATTGAAGGTGTAAGAAGTGAAATGACCACTATTCACAAAATCTATTTAAGAAATTTGTATGGTATGAACATTATGATGCACAAGGTGAGGTCATATCCTAAATCACTTATGCAGTGATGAAATTTCATGGAGGTTGCACATGAAATGCTTCTTATCACTAATGATGGCATGCATGTTATGCATGAAAATGCACCAATCTCCATTTTAGGAATGCTTATGAACAAATATTTATTCAATTAACTCTTTGATGATATTTTAAAACCATTTATATATATATATATATATATATATATATATATTTCAATTTTGCCGAAGCGTCTTCAAATTCCAAACTATGGAGAGAAGGGTTCATGCTTTACCAATGATGTCTCTATTAACGAAATTTAGGAGAACTATGCTCTTGAGTAGAATATATCACCAGTGTTGTTTGATTTAATGGCTTTTGGCTCTTGGAATTTACAAGTGTGACGAAACTTGGCATTACATCTCTCCCAAAGCACTTGGAAGCAAGTTACTCAAGTTTACAACTTTGCCTGTTAGTCCTAAAAATGCTAATTAGTTGATGCTTCTTTGAACTTTTATGAATGATGGCCCCATTTAAGGACTGTATTCTTAATGTTTAAATCATTTTGAAGCTAAATGAACAAGCATGTAATCAGATAACACAATCCCATTAGTGAAATGTTCAAATCTGTCAATTTGCCTAGTTTTCGTGTTTGCTTAGTAGGAGATGACTTTACCAGTACTCCAACAATGCGTAGCCTTAATGCCAACTTAGAGAATCAAATCAATGGGCGCACCACTATATTTTTCTCCCTAATATAGACTCACTAATAATTTTCTTTTTTCATCTTGTAGGAAAAATCAAAACCAGCACTATCCACCTGCTTCTCCACTATTTGAGCCCAATTTTTGGTTAGCCTAAGAGTTCAATTGGTACTTCCCAACGACTTTACTATCCGCTGAATTTGTAGGTATATTATTCCATTTATGCTATGATTCCTCTATTCTTTCCAACTACTTTTAAAATTATCAGTGACATTTTTGGATGAAACATAGTTCCAAGAGTCGCCACTTTTTACCCAACCTCCAATTTGATCAATTTTAGTAGTGACTTTTGTTAGCCCTAGTGGTTAAGGTTCTTTATTCCGTCTTGTTCTGATGATAATAACCCATTAGTGGTTTTTAAGTTAGCTAATATTTTTCCTCAAGTTTAGTTCAGATAAACAGGACAATACCAAAGCAAGCATAAGGGTTAGATGTATATCAAAGAAGCAATGAGCAAAGGGTCATAACCAAAGCACATACATGGAACACCCAAAGAACAACCAACCAGAGCATATATGAAAGCTTGTATTCTTTACATGTCTGTTGGGTTGTGTGGAGGTAGGAATTATGTTGTAACTCTTGTGCGTGTGATGTGTGTGAGAAAATTTTGCAAGAGTTGACAAATTGCATATCCATTTAGTTCATATTAGTCTAAAACATTATAACCGAGTTTAACACATGCATACCGAGTCACGTCATTGTATAAGATGTCAAAACAAGCTTTCAAACATGGTTTATCAATCAAGGCATCTTATACTTAGTCAAAATTACTTTTGGACAAAGTTGGAATTTAAATAGAACAAACACACTTTATTTGAACTTGTCCTAGCATATTTAGAGACCATTTTGTGTAGTAAAACATAGTGACTTGTCGACGAGAACAAGGGACTCGTCGACTAGTATATGCAGGGGACTCATCGACTAGTGCAAGGCACTTGTCAACTAGGAGATCCCGAGACCACATAAGATTGCAAAGGTGACTCATCGATGAGAATAGGGGACTTATCAACTAGTATATTAAGGTGACTCTTCAACTAGTGCAGGGGACTCGTCGGCAAAGAAATATCGAGACCTGTCTGAAACCTACAGAGAAGACTCATCGACAATAGTAGGGCACTCGTCAGCTAGTGCATGTGTGTGACTCATCAACTAGTCCATGGACTCATCGACGAGTGGCCTCGAGCTAACTATAATAAATGCGCGATAACGACTAGTTTTTGCCTTGTCTCTTCTCCATTAATGCCTAACGGATAGCCAACGACATGCTCGTCTTCTTGGCAATAAATGTACCCCATTAGCATTCATTAGAGACATTGATTAAGCATTGGTGGTTGAGAATATTCATTGGGCATTCATTCTAGGTCTCATATTTTGCACTCAAGCTCTCTTGCTCCTTATTCTTGTTATTCATCATTAGCAACAGAGAATAGTGTGAGGTTTATACTTGTATTATCAGCTCAAGAAGGAACATTTCATATTGTATCTACTTGCTTTGATTTATTGTATTTGGAGGTTCTTTGCGAACCATTGGTAAGGGGGTTCTTGGTGAACACCTTAGTGGAGCTCTTGGTGAGCAGCTGGGATAGGTTCTCGTCTTGTAAAGGCTTCTCCGGCTTGAAAGGAGATTGTTTAGTGGATTTGAGAATCCTTGACTTGGAGCTAAGGTGTGGACATAGGCTTGGAGCCGAACCACATTAAATCGTTGTGTTGAACTTCTCTCTCATCTATTTATTTGTTTGTGTTTATTTGTTTTGAAATAACTGTGATATATATATATATATATATGTGTGTGTGTGTGTGTGTGTGTGTGTGTGTATTTCACTTACTTCTTGCCTAGTTATTTTATTTTGTAGAAAAATTTATATATCTGTGAAAGACGTCTATTCATCCCCTCTAGACGCACACCTGGGCTGACAAGTGGTATCAGAGCTAGTCGCTTGACCTTCGGAGTGACATCTAGAGCGCAAAGATCAAATGGCGGATATGTTTTCTTAAGGACAATCTGTTGATCGCCCACCAAAGTTTAGTGGTAGCAACTACCCGGCATGGAAAGACTGAATGACAATCTTCATCCAATCATACAACTTGAAAATGTGGAATGCGATCACCGAAGGAGATTACGTATTTAAGGACGCGAAGGTGAGCTCATACCAATCAAGAAGTTGTCAGACGCCGACTTAAGGTTGGTTCAACTAAATTTCAAAATAAAAATTTTCTCTATTGTGCTGTAAGTGATGAAGAGTACAACTGTATTTGCAGATGTAACACTGCAAAGGAAATGTAGGAAAATCTTCAATTAATGTATGAAGGTACGTCTCAAGTTAAAAATTAAAAACTTTATATGTTTGTTAAAGAATATGAAATGTTTAAAATGGAAGAAGGTGAGTCAATTACTTCCATGTTTACACGATTTACACTTATAACAAATGACTTGAAAGCACTTGGTAGGGAATACTCTATGGAAGACAATGTGTAGAAAGTGCTTCGTTCATTACCCGAATCATGGCATGCAAAGTCTACAGTAATTGAAGAAGCAAAAGACCTATCTAAGGTTGTTCTTATGAAATCATCGGGTCTCTTATGACTTATGAGATCAAGAAGAAGAATGCTACAACTGAAGTAGAAAAGCTGAAAAAGACAACGGATATGGCTTTAAAGACATCAAGCAAAAAGGAAATTATGGAAGAAGAAGAGAGCGACAATGATGAAGAAATAGCTCTCATCCCTAGGAAAATCAGAAAAAAACTTATTAAACAAAAAGACTAGTAAGCAAAAGGATAAAGGAGAATCAAGCATAGGGTGCTTCAATTGCAAGAAGCCCGAACACCGTATTGTTGAATGTCCCCAATTCAAAAAGGGTAACAATCAACAAGGGGATAAAAAGAAATATAAGGCCATGAATGCAACTGAGTCGTATGAGCTTGATGAACTCTCTACCGACGGAGAAAACGAAGAAGAAGTTGCAAACTTTTCCTTCATAGAGAATGAGCAAGATGAGGTAAATTTCGATGACGAATACTCTCTTTCATATGATGAGTTAGAAGAAACTTGTAGAAAACTTCATAATGAATTAATTGCAACTAAAATGAGAAATAGACATCTTGAAGAAACACACTCAAAATGCAAGAGAAACAAGGTATGTCTTTGTTCTCCTTTAAATAAAGAAAATGCATCTTTGAATACAAAAATTGAAGAACTTGATGAAAGTTTTCAAATAATAAGTTTTTCCAAAAGAAAATCTAAAATTTGAAAAATCAAATTAATGAAAGTGTTGAGGAAAACTTGTCTTTGAAGAAGAAAATTGAGGACCAAAGCAAGATTATTTACAAGTTTACCAGTGAAAATGAGAATTTTGAAAAATTACTTGGGCTAAAAGATTTGGGATTTTCAAAGAAGGTTTAGGTTATGGATTTTCATCATCCAAATCTATTGGTTTTACAAATCTATATGTCAAAAGAAACTCATTACCAAGTAAAAATCCCGCACCCAAACCAACCCTTTGCATGCTAATAAAACTTGCCTATACTGTGAAAAAAAAAGGGTTATGTACGCTTCACTTGTCCTTTTAGAGGAAATAGAGGAAAAGGAAAGAAGTACATATGGGTGATCAAGAACACTAACCCTATAGGACCCAAGGAAAATTGGGTACCAAAACAAATCACCTAACTTTATTTGCAGGTTTTCCTGAAGACCTCTTCGATGAAGAACAAGTGGTTCCTTGACAGTGGGTGTTCAAGGCACATGACGGGAGACGCTAGCAAATTCATTTCTCTTTCCTACAAGAAAAAAATCTCATGACATTCAGAGACATTGCCAAGGGAAGAATCATAGGTAAAGGTAAAATAGCTAATTCGTCTCTTTCTATTGATAATGTTGCATTTGTAGATACACTTAAGCATAACTTGTTGAGTATTAGTCAACTATGCGACAAAGGACTAAATGTTTTATTTCAATCTACACAATGCTTAATAACAGACTTGAATGGAAATACCATCTTAGTAGGCAAGCGTGAATCAAACATCTACACCATTGAATTTGATGATATTAATTCTTGTGATATTAGATGTTTGGCTAACTTCGCCTGTGATGCACTTAATGTCCTAATTTTTTCACACACAGCTGATCCCAAGCCTAGGTAAAGGAGGAGGGTTGCGTTAGGTAACTGACAGCAAGTGTAAAATTTTTCAGATCACTATGATATGAATCCTTACCGAATATTTGCTGGGGCGTCCCTTATACGAGTGACGTGTTGCACTTGAACCACCTGAGAGTAGCGAAAAGTGGGCGAGGGTGGGCTAGGTTGTTGCCCCGAAGTGACGCGCCATGTCAGTACCCGGGTACGATGTCAAATATATGAGTATTCCTGCATCATTTTGGACGTGGAAGGTAAATACGTTAGTTCACGAAAATAGGATTAGATTAGCAACTTGGAATATAGGGACACTAATGGGTAAAAGCATGGAAATTGTGGATACAATGATTAGAAGAATAATTAATATAATTTACCTTCAAAAAACTAAGTGGGTGGGGGAGAAAGTTAGAGAAATCGATAAATCAGGATTTAAACTTTGGTACACTGGAAAAGAAAAACATAAGAATGAAGTAAACATTATTATAGACAAAAACTTAAAAGATTGCGTTGTGGATGTAATTAGAGTAAGTGATAGAATTATAAAAATCAAGATGATATTAGGACAAGAGATAGTAAATATCATTAGTGCTTATGCTCCTCAAGTTGGCTTAACATAAAATCTTAAGAGACAATTTTGGAAAGATATGTATAGTACTATACAATGCATACCAGGGACTAAGAAAATATTTACAGGAGGAGATCTGAATGGACACGTTGGAAGAGATAATAAAAATTATGAGAGGATATATAGAGGATATGGATATGGAGACAAAAATGAGTCTGGGAAGATGATCTTAAAGTTTGTTATGTCATGTAATTTTAGTATAATGAATACTTACTTTAATAAGAGAGAAGAACACTTAATAACCTTTAAAAGTGGACAAAATAGAAGTAAAGTAGATTTTTTTTTTAACTAGGAGGGTAGATCGTTTATTATGCAAGGATTATAAATTTATTCCAGGTGAAAGCCTAACCACACAACATGGAGTTCTCGTGTTAGATATATGTATTAAAAAATGGAAGAAAAATGATAAAATAAACTAGTGTAGGAGAACTAGATGGTGGAACCTAAAAGGAGAAAATATAATAAAATTTAAAGAAAAAATTATCAAAGATGGGAATTGGACCATAGAGGATGGGATATATACAAATACTCTTTGAAATAGATTAACTAACTCCATTAAAAAGATAGAAAATGAGATTTTAGGTGAATCAAGGGGAAGATTCTTGAATAGCAAAGAGAGTTGGTGGTGGGATAAAGATGTACAAAAAATCATAAAGACAAAAGAATTTAGTATAAAACATGGCAAAAATGTAGAAAGAGAGATAACTTTGAAAAATATAAGCTGGCAAGAAAAGATGTAAAAAGGGTCATTAGTGAAGCTAAATATAGATCTTTTAATAGTTTGTATGATAGATTGGGTACAAAATAAGGGGAAAGAGATATATTTAAACTTGCTAAAGCTAGAGAAAGGAAGAACAAGGACTTAGGAAATGTAAAATGTATAAAAAGTAAGGATGATTTTGCCTTGGTTAAGGACAAAGATATTAAAGAAAGATTGTGAAATTACTTTAGTAAGTTATTTAACGAAAACCAAATAGAAGGCTTAAACTTAGAATTGTCAAATGAAGAAAAGACTAAAAATATAAGATTTATTCGCAAAATTAGAGTTAACGAAGTTAAGTGTGCAATAAAAAAATGAAAAATGGGAAAACTATGGGACCAGATAACATCCCAATTGAAGTTTAGAAATGCTTGGGCGATAATGGAATTATATGGTTAACTAATTTATTTAATACAATTGTAAAAAGTATGAAAATTCCAGATGAATGGAGGAAAAGTACTTTAATACCTATATACAAAAATAAAGGAGATATTCAAAATTGTAATAGCTATCGTGGAATAAAACTTATGAGTTATACGATGAAACTATGGGAAAGGGTAGTTGAGCAAAGATTAAGGTTAGAAATGAAGATCTTAGAAAATCAATTTGGTTTTATGCCTGAGAGATCTACCACAAAAGTTATTTATCTTTTAAGAAGATTAATGAAAAAGTTTAGGGAAAAGAAGAGGGACTTACATATGATATTTAGTGACCTTGAGAAAGCATATGATAGGATACCTAGGGAAGTTCTCTGGTGGGTTTTGGAAAAAAAAAAGGGTGTATGTTGTAGGTATACTAATGTCATTAAGGATATGTACGATGGAGTACTGACAAGTGTAACGACTATAGATGGAGAAACTAGAGAATTTCAATTACCATAGGTGTACATCAAGGATCTGCTTTGAGTCCTTATTTTTTTGCTTTAGTGATGGACCAATATACTAGGAATTTTCAAAAGGAGGTTCCATGGTGTATGTTGTTTGCAGATGATATTGTATTAATTGACGAAACTAGGGATGGAGTAGAGGTTGAGTTATAATTATGGAGAGAAACTTTGGAATCTAGAGGCATTAGGATAAGTAGAAATAAAACAAAATATATGAAATGTGTTGGCCTTACAAGGCTTAAAATCTTGTTTTGATGATAACAAATAATATAAACTTAACATATTTGTTAAAGTGATGATGTTTCAAAATTTCTTATAGCGCAAAGTTCAAAAGGTTCAGTAGTTGTAAAGGATCAAGACCATTAAAGCCATTGAAGAACTTAAAGAGATCCAAAGGAAGCTCAAAGCAACATCAAAATAATCAAAGGATGAGGAATCTAAAGCTGACTCAAGCTAAAGTCCAAGGAAACTCAAAGTGACCATATCATGGAAGACTTCAAGCTTATAGTGTTAGGCTTTAGGATATGCAATGTAAGTATTTCATATTAAAATACCATGAGAAAATATTTTGAAGCTTATTAAGGGTATTATGGACTTAGAGACCTAATTTTCAAAGCCTCAGAAAATGTTTTATAAAGTAATTAAAGTAAGAGAGCAATGAGTGTTTGAAAAATAAACTAAAAAAAACTGTTTTTTGTTTGTCTAGATGACTGAAAGTTCACTGCAGACGTCTGAAGAATTTCCCCAGACGACTGAAGATTTTATTCAAACGACTGAAGAATTTCCTGAACAGATTCTAAAGAGGCAGTATACCTTCAAACATCTGAACCGGATCCTCAGACGACTGAAGTGTCACCTCAGACATCTGAATAAGATCTTCAGATGGCTGACCCTGTATCAGTTCAAATTCTTCATTGTTTTTGAACTATTTAGACGACCAAACCCGAAGGCCCAGATGACTAAACACTATTAACGGTCAAATTTTTTTAAATATTCTGATTTCAAATTTAAACTTCTTGGGCCTCAATGTTTCTAAAACCTTGGGAGACACTCCAAGTAAACTTGGGCAGCACGAATAAGAGTATTTCTAAGCCTATAAACACATGGTTTATGAAAATCAAACTTACCAAGAATTGAATAATCTCTCAAGGCTCTCTCTCTCTCTCTCTCTCTCTCTCTCAAAGCTCTCTTGCTACTGCTTTTTGCTTTGAATTTCTACGAATTAACTGAGTGATTTTTGAGTTTATTACAACTCCCTGAGGCAAACAAACAAAGTTCTTGATTCTATTCGAGAGAAGGAAACTGGTGATAAATTTCTTGAGCTTCAATCTAAATTCTATTGATATTTTACATTGAAGTATATAGTGCTGAAATTGTACTAACTCGCTCTTTTTGAAAGTGTTTCTTGTACACATCTATTTGTTGATTCTCTTGTAGATTGTGACAAGTCCAAGGTATTTGGATCATTGGACCGAGTGAGGGGATATTACTTGAAGAGGTGAATACTCTAGCTTATTGAAGGAATGCCCAAGCATGGGGTATCGCTTGGAGAGGCGGGCTCTAGCCTATTGAAGGAGTGTATAATGGTTTTGTTCCACCTGAAAAGGAACTGGTTTAATGAATCCTTTGGTGGTTTGCCAAAGGTGAGGACGTAGGCTGGGGATAAGTTGAACCTCGTAAAAACCTGGTGTCACTCTCTTTCCCTTACTCTCTTTATTTTCAACATATATAAACTGTGTGGATGTTTTAAATTCCTTAATCATATACACTACGTGGATTAGATATTAAATAAAATTAAGCTTAATTATGTTGGTTGATTAATAAGTTATGGAAACCATAAGGGAGTACGTTGATTGATTCAACACCCAAGACTTATTAACTGAGAGTTTGTTTGAAGTCTAAAATCTTGGAAAGAGTGTGGTGCTTCATATTGCGAAATCAATTAACCATAGGGCTCACATATACAGGGCTGCAAACAAGAAAATATCTTGAATTTTTAAAAAATTGCCAAAAGGTTATCTCGATTGGGTATTTGTGGATTGAATACTTTGATTGTTTAATGGTTGGTTGATTGTTTAAGTTTTATTTTCTTGTGTTGTGTTGAATACTTTAATTGTTGGTTTGTGAATTGAATAAGTAAATAAGACTTTTCTAAACAAGTAAATAAGGTTTTGTTGTGTATTGGATAAATCAACAAGAAGTCAAGAATTCATTAAAAGAATGTTAAAGATTCTTGAAAAGTATTAAAAGAAATTTTTTAAACCCAATTCACCCCCCCTCTTGGGACTACACCTTATTTTTCAATTGGTATTAGAGTAGAGTTATAGCAAATCTTAATTAGTAGCTATACAAAGATCTTAATGGCTCACATAGGCGTAGCTCCCTTTGGAGAGGGTCAATCCTCAACTAGTTCTCCTATCTTTTGTGCTTTGAACTACACATTTTGGAAACAACGCATGAGAATCTATATTCAAACCATGGATTTGAAAGCTTGGAAGGTTGTCACACATGGTGACTTAATTCCTACTAAAATAGTAGATGGTAAGGAAGTACCCAAAGAAGAAAAAGAATGGACCGACCAAGACCATAGGATGTTACAAGTAAAATCAAGTGCTATAAATGCATTGTATTGTGCCTTTGATATGAATGAATTCAATAGGGTCATGGCTTGCAAATCAGCCGAAGAGATTTGGGATAAATTAAAAGTAACCTATGAAGGTACTATTGATGTAAGAGACAATCGAATTGATATGCTCACTAGCGAGTATGAAGCTTTTAGGATGAACCCGGAAGAATCAATCACTAGTATGTACACTATGTTCACCCACATAATTAACTCCTTAAATGCATTAGGAAAAACTTACACCACTTATGAAATGATTAGAAAAATTCTTAGAGGACTGCCACATATAAGGGACCCAAAAGGCACTACAATAATCAAAGGAAGAAATTTGAAAGATACCTCTTTAGATGAACTTATAGGTTCTCTCACATATGTAATGGCAATGAATGAAAGAAGTGGAAAAACTAAAGCCCGAAAATCTATAGTTTTCAAAGCTTCAAAAGTAGTGAAGATGAAAAGGATGAACTAGCCTTCATATCAAAGGAACTAACAAGAGTTCTTAGAAGATAGAACAAATTCAAAAGAAGAATCTAAAACTCAGAATCAGATGAAGAAGAAACTAATACAAAGAAATCAAAGAATAAAATCCCCACATGTTATAATTGCAAGAAGGATGGACACATAAAATCAGAATGTCCACTACTTAAGAAAGATTCTAAGAAAAAAAAGAAAAAAGCAATAAAAGCCACTACTTGAGATAATATGAGTACAAGTAATTCTGATAATGAATCAAGTGACCAAGAAGTTACTTATACTTGCTATATGGCTTGGGACGATGAGGAAAGCTCCTCATCCAAATCCTTAAATAGTTTTTGTAGTAATTCATCTAATAAATCCAATGATGAAAGCATGTCATCTTATGAAAAACTTCATTCAAGGTGCTTAAGATGTTAGTTAATGTAACTAAACGATACACATCATTGAAAAACAAGAATAAAGGAGTTATGAAAGAGTTAGAATCCCTTAAACTTGCTGTAGGTAAAAAAGATTCAAAAATGAAGAAAATAGAAAATAAGAATGAAGCTGTGATAAAAGAGTTAGAAGCTAAAAATCTTGCTGAAAAGGAAAAAGATTTGAAAATCAAGAAATTTGAAAGCAAGAATGAAAAATTGATGAAAGAATTAGAAGACTTAAGATCCAAATCCTCTATGGAAAATAAGAAAGACTTACATATTTCAGAATTAGAGAATAAAATCAAGAAAGTATCTCAAAATCAAGAAAAGGGCAAAAATATACAAAATTCATAAATTTATAATCTTAAGAAAGAAATTGAGGATCAAGCCAAAATCATTTACAATTTCACTAAAGGAAAAGAAAATTTTGACAAAATGATTGGCTCACAAAGAATGTCTTTAAACAAAGAAGGCATAGGATTCAATGGAATTGAAAATAAAAGGAAAAATAATCTTTATATGAGATACTTTACAAAAGCATCAAAAGATTATGCTAGCACCTCCTCAAATGCCTACACACATACTACATGTTTTCTATGCAAGAAAAATGGGCATGTTAAGTTCAAATGTCCATTAAAGAGGAAATGTGTAAAAATAAAACAAGTTTGGAGAATTAAAGTAGCATCACTTGTTAAACAATGCGGACCCAAGAAAGTATGGATACCAAGACGAAACACTATATCCTTTAATTTCAATTAATATCAAATCTATGAAAAATCATACAAGGATATTGAACAAAGCTGAAATAGAAAATAAGGATAAAATTATTCAAACTTATCAATGCTTATCTTATTGAAACTAATGAAAATTGTTGGCCTCAATCAATGAATGAATCATACAAGACTTAAATTAGAAAGTATTATGATATATGAAGTTTGGGTGTAAATATGAAATCAAAAGAAAAGAATATGTGAAGCAAATTGAGCTTATTGCATGAGTATTTTGATAAAGAAGAGAGTTTGACAGAAAAATTGTGAAAGAAACCAAACAAAGGTCAGCCGATTGACCATAAGTTCAGTCAACTGACTGAAGGTAAAACTTTTAAACAAGTTTAATATGAAATATATTTGAGCAACATAAGAACAATCTAAGCAAAAGTGTAGTACAATGCACATGATAATGATATATTTCATGCTTATATGATATGCTACATGTGTATATCTTGAAATTGGTATCTTGAAATCTCTTAAGACAATGAAAATATTGATAATTTATGGCTCTTTATATATTAAAAATTTGAGCATGAAGTTATTAAGCATAATTAAGAAGCATAATTTTTGATTTGATATTGATATATGAATATGAAATTAATTCTTCTCCATGTATGCTTATGATGGATCACATGAATAAATTGAAAAATTGGCATCCATGAGCAGTGCATGATGTGACATTAGCATTGGAATCTATGAAGTATATTGGTATCCATGAATATATCAATAGGTATTCATGAATATATCAAATAAAATTGAATATGACAAGTATAATTATATCCACAAGCATGTTATGACACTGATATGATATTGATATTTGATATTAGTATCCATGACCACGTACATAATATGAATCATTGTTTGAAACATGCGATAATAATTTTAAAAACATAATTGGTATCAAGTCTGAATGTATTAAATTCAGGGGGAGCCATATTACCCATTACTTATACTATGTTTTGTTTCTCCCTAATTTTTTAATTGATATCATGAATTTTGTTTTAATTGGTATCATGAATTAATGAAATGGTTAATTAGTATTATTCTGTAATGTTTCAAAGAAGGATAATGTTGTTAGTGAAGATGTTACAACACATATATGAATTACAAATATGAAATTTTAAATTAGTGTCATGACTATTTGATTGTTGAAGCATATTACACATGTCATATTGAAAAATAATAAATTTAGTGTGTACATGTGCTTGATATGAATGTTTGATGCTCAAAATGTGATTTTATTTGAACTTAATCATTTTTTATATCTTACTTTTTTTTATTGATGTTAAATGGGGGAGAAGTTTTGAACAAAAATTGAGCATGATATTAAAAAAAAAAAATTTCGCATGATATATGTATCAAAAGGGGGAGAAGTATTTGATATTGAATGATCTTGAACTTGAATAATGTGATGAACATGATATTGTATGATATTCAAAATGGCATTGATATTGATATAGATATTACAAATATTGTTAAGATGATGCTTATTATAAGGGAAAGTTTTTAAGGCTTACTCAATTTTTTACTCCTTATTTGTTATCATAAAAATGGGGAGAATGTTGGCCTTACAAGACTTTGTAGACACCCTATTTTTGCCCGGGCCAAAAAATATCATTACTATACTATTATTATTATTATTATTATTATTATTTCGATTTATTATTATTATTAGTATTATCATTATTATTATTTTACTATTATTATTATTATTATTATTATTATTATTATCTGTTTTTATTAGGGTTTGAGGGGGGCAAGAGCCTATAAATAGGCTCATACACACTCGCATAGGGGCGCGAGGGGGTGGGGGGCGCAGGGAACCAAAGAAAATACCTAAGCTTTATTATTCTTCTCCATCTACCCAGCAACCACTGTGCAGCCTCACGACCCTCACCTCTCTTCTCCATCTCGCAGACGCCCCACTGTCCAGCCACCATCACAGCACGAGTCACTCTCTCGGCTCTCCTCTTTCTCCCTCTCCCTATCATCTCTCAGCCTCTCCTTCATCACCTTCCCATCACCCTCAGCATACCAGTCTTCACCATTCTCCCTCACGCACAGCAGCCTCCCTCTCCTGGTCACTGCCGCCGCCTCAATCATCCTTCGAAGCAACCACCATCCACAGCAGCAGCCGAGCAACCACCACCATCCACAGCTACTCCGGCTAGGAGCAGCGGCACCACGCCTCTAGTTGTCTCCTCACTGCCAACCCCTCAGATGTCGTGAAGCCCCCCTCCAACTCCAGCAGCCATCGACACCCAGCAGTAGTAGCAACAACTTCGGTGACCCTGATCCACCTCACCGACACCTGCTGCCTACTTCAGAGCTCTGCAACTTCCCTCCAGCCACCGTCGCTCCCTGCTCCAGCCTTCCTGCAACTCCGACGGTGCCTCTTCCGGCCTCCTAGCGGTACACTCGCAGCAACCCCCTGTAAGTCCCCTGCAGGCAGACTACAAACACACACATGTACCCAGCAGACATGCAAACACACACACGCACGCTGCACACACACACACTGCACACACAAACACACACACGCACGCACGCTGCACACACAAACACACACACTCACACCTGTAGCCTTGTAAATATTTTAGTTTTTATATCAAAAGTTTAAATTTTTATTGTATTTGTTAAGTAATATTAGTATTTGATATTCATGTTTATTTTTATTTTATTTTTTTTCTTCTTCACATTTATTACGAATATTAACCGGTTTATCTTTATTATTGTAGGATTTTTGTTGTCATGGTATTTGTTTTATTATTTAATGTTCAAGCTTAGATTTTTGATTGTATCTACTTGTAAATATTAGATAATATATTATCAAAGTAAGGTTTTTTTTTTTTTTTTCCCATCATGTCATGTATTAAGGTTATTATCATGTTTCATTATTATATCTAACATATTAAATGTCGTTTAGGATGGTATATTGAGCTTTGATTTGATTTACTATTATAAGTTTATAAATTTCCATGTTGATTATTTATATATTAGTAATGGTTTAAATAGGTTTCCATAATTTCATAGTTTCCTTTTCCATGTATGATTACTTACTAATTTAAGGGTTACTTAGTTTGATTACAAGACTGTTTCTTTAGTTTTAGTAATTTTGTTTATATCCTTGACTGCGTGTTCATATTAAGGTAAGTGATGTATTAAATATGTATTATCATTATTACCTTTATTAAGGCTATTGTTATTATCACTATTAGCATTGCTAATTAAAAGTACTACTAGTATTATAAATTATTATGGTATATATTTGTATAAATATGTGTAGAAGTATCATCAATGATATATACTTATATATATGTAAGTATGTACGTAGAAGCAAGCATTATTATTGCTATGTGACATTACTCTATATTATGGTGTGTATCGGGGGATAACTTGTTAAGGTCATTATAGTTAATATGCATTTTATTTTAATACTTTAGTTTATTTTATTATAGTATTTAATATTTTAGAGTTATTATATATATATATATATATATATATATTAAATATTTTTGATTTTCTTTGTCCATATGATTGCAGTAAAAAAGGATACAAGCTTTTTTAAGCTTCACGTACCTTTAGTTCTGAGAGAATATATATAATACATATATTTTTGTATGATTTATTTATTTATTTATTTATTTTGCATGTATATTTGTAAATTCACAAAAGGAGTAATCTAAAAGGTTTTTTAAATTTACTTAGGGATAATTTCATAATTAATTAGGTACCGTTCGTAAGAACGGACACGTAAGGGGTGCTCGTACCTTCTCCTCACGTAACTGAACTCTCGACCCCAGCTCTAGTAATGTAGACCCATTCTACCTTTAACGGGGTAGTAATTAAGTATTCTAATCATGCTAAAAGGTTAGTGGCGACTCCGATATTCCTATTTTTTTTGAAAATTTAAAACACAATTTTTATTTCGCCACCCCGGGGCACCCGCACACCGAGACGTTGCGACAGCTTGACAACTCTGCTGGGGACCATAGAGAGTCGAGCTAGTAAATAATTAGAAATTATCTGGAGTTCAAATTTAATATATCTTTTAGTTGCTCCTCATTTTGTGAATATTAATTGTAAGTATTTTCTTTACAATTTTTAGAGATAAGATTATTAATTGTAAATATTTTCTTTCCAATTTTTTTTTTTAGCATATTGATGGCAAATATTTTATTTCCAATTTTTTTCTTATTGCCAATATTTTCTTTCCAAAGTTTTAGATAAGAATATTAATTGTAAATGTTTTTTTTTTCAAATTTTTAACATTAATTGTAAATATTTTCTTTCCAAATTTGTAGATAAAAATATTAATGGTAAATATTTTCTTTCCAAAATTTTAACATTAATTATAAATATTTTCTTTCCAAATTTGTAGATAAGAATATAAATGATAAATATTTTCTTTCCAAATTTTTAATATTAATTGTAAATATTTTTTTTCCAAATTTGTAGATAAGAATATTAATCGTAAATATTTTCTTTCCAAATTTTTAGATAAGAATATTAATTATAAATATTTTCTTTCCAAATTTTTAGATAAGAATATTAATTGTAAATATTTTCTTTCCAATTTTTTTTAGATAAGAATACTAATTGTAAATATCTTCTTTCCAAATTTTTTAGATAAGAATATTAATTGTAATTATTTTATTTCCAACTTTTTAAATTAAGTGTGTTAATTGTAAATATCTTGTTGCCATAGTTTGAATAAACATGTGATTAATTGTGAATAAGCGTGTGACATGCATGTGGGATAGAGGGATTAGGCTAAGCTTATAAATTCACACACTTTCACTAGCCTTCTACCGAAGCTTCACCCTTTAGGATTAGAAAGGAGTACAGTACCGTTAGCTCTCATGGGACAAGGTCCTTGGGGGCGCGTGAACCACTCCGCTCAGTTTGAACTTTCTCCAAGCCCATCGGGCGAAGATAGGATTTAGGTTGGGAACCTGTTGTCTATAGGAGTTAGAGCCTACCTACACGTACTTGTACATAGTTTTTCCCTAACTAGCATAAACCTCTGTAGAACCTCGTATATAAAAACCTACCCTGGGTTAGGAAAGGTGCCACGTCCTTCTCCACGTATAGTCTTTTGTATATATGTTTTGAGATACTTTGTATTATGTCATGCATTTTGCCATCACTTAGGACATGCATACTACTTAGCCATTATTTTGAAAAAGCCCAATAATGAGACCATGACCCATCCTTTCAAAAAATAAAGCACTTGGCTCAAGCATTTTAAAATATGGGTCGGCCCGACCCTTTTCAAATAACTCGGGCCTAACTTTTTTTTTTTTAAAAAAAAAAAAAAAACCTAAGCCCGACCTTTTTCTGAGCAAAAACTCAGCTCAGGCCTGACTTTCGAAAAGGGCCAAACCTAGATTTCAAAAGTGGGCCTCGACCCTATTACCTAAAAATCCAGGCTGACATTTTTTTAGCAATCCAAGCCTAACTCCTTTTAAACTAGGACCTGATCCCATCATAAAATAGCTTGAAGCCCATATTTTAAAATTTCAAGGTCCAAGTGCACATTAAAGTCCACAAGCCTGCATTGAACAAATCCAATGGGTTGACTAGCTTGGGTCAACCCCAAACTCAAATCATAATCTGATCTTTCATAAGATCTAAGGTACATGGACCATTGTCAAGGAAAGGAAGGGTTGAGGGAGTAATTGAATTGAATTAGGGGTCCATCAATGGTCGGCTTGATCATGAAACATTTCATTAGTCGATGGGGATTTTTCCAAAATTCTGGCAAAGTAGTTATTTAGGTTACATTGCATTCATGCATAATTTCATGCATAACCATGCACGATAGGCTGCATGCATGTTCATATCCCCATTTGCATGTATTTTTGCACTAGCTACACCCATGCATAAACAACCATTGCATAATATAATTATGCATTCCATGCTCAACTCCATAACTATGCATGCATGGTCATCTCCAATAAGTCGGTAATCACATCCCAATTTTCTATAAAATCGGTGTGCCGAGGTGGCAAAGTTAAAGGTTCGGGGTTCCATCATTGAGTAGAACAAAAACGATCTCTTTATTCTAGGCGAAAGGTTAAAATCATGGGAACTTGTTACCAGATCACAGTTGAAATGTCACAAATGCCATCGGATTAAAAGATTGATTGGTATTCAACTTCATAAGTGAGCTCACGTGATACAAAAATGATGTGCTTGATCACCTAAGGGTAATAACAAGAGGAGTGCACCCATTCTTTTTATTTAAATCATTTTGAAATTGAATGAAATAAGAATGCTTTTCAGTATCATCTCATTCCATCCCCCTTGAATCATCACCTTGTGCCAAATTTTGTCTATTTTTGCTTGTATTTTTTGTAAAGTGACATAGGAAATAGTTTTTTCAGTACAAAGGACTTGGAGCCAATAGTTGGTTTTGGGAATCTATTCAATGGGGCAAAAATTTAAAAAAAAAAAAATGAAGGAAAAGCCTCTAAGTCAGAGTTTAGTAAGGACCCCACTTCAAGATGTTGCCAAGAGCCTGGTTGGGATGTGATTTCAAAATGATGAAGAGTTGTAGAAAAAATATACAGAAATGATTTATCAAGCTTTGTCCTACATTTGTTTGATGAAATCGATGAAAAAGTCTCTTGTCTTTGTTATCTAAGTTATGATTGGTGTTTTAAAGGTATGATGATTATATTTTGATCAAATAAGGGGTGACCATCTTTGGTCGACCAGTATCCCTAAAAGGAGCCAAATATTGATTACCATTTGTTAACTAAGTTGAGCCTGAATGTTAAATCAATTTTTTCTTAAAAGTTTGTTCATCAGAAATTCAACCTAGGTTTGGGGCTCCTAGTATTTGACAAGTCACTTGAGGGAATGGCCACTACCAAAATGACGGTAGGTCATTTTTCTACTACCCAAAATAAAAGTCAAAGAAGAAATCCCTTGCAAGCCATTTTGAGCTTGAAAAATTCAATTTTTGATTAACCCGTCAAAGGATCACATCCAAGACTGGGGCAGTTTTAAAAAAATTAGTCCCAAATGAGGTCCAAATAAATTTCTAAAAAGTCCTTCATGAAGGAAAAGCAAAGAATACAGTAAAAGAAGAACAAGAAAATGAAAAAATTAAAAAAAATTAAAAAAAAAAAAAGAGAAAGAAGAAGGAAAGGAAGAAGAAAGAAAAATAAGAGACATGACTCATATGTGATCTTTGACTATCGAATACCTATGATGAGATTGATAAATGTTGAACCTTATTTAAATCTTTCTTTCTTTAACCCATACACTTAACCTACATTACGGTCCAAATAAAAGTCCTGACCAGATTAGTATATGTTGTTGTCTCAAATGATTTGTCAGACTCAATGTTGAGTCTGAACTACGTAATGACCTGATCCTGAAAAGGTATGTAGGCAGCTTGTTCAAATAACAAGTTCGCTCAATATTTTGTGAATACTGCACCACAAATTGGGGCAGAAATTTTTATTGTGGGATGAAATTTTTTAGCCGTAGTTTCCTTATTCTTGGTAAAACCTAAATCCTAAGCCTACATTTCGTCCTGTGTCTTAAAGTCCACGCTGAGGTTGGAATATTGATTAGACTACTTAATGAGACACTAGTTATAATTCAAGACAGAGAGTTTGAAATAAGCTTGAAATAGGTAAGAAAAAATATCTAAGTGGTGATACAGTGGAGAAAAAATATCTAAGTGGTGATACAGTGGAGGAGTTATGGTTATGACGCTAGAAAAAAAAAAAAAAGGGTTTTCCCATTGATATGATTCTTTGAGCTAGCAAAGTTACATTAGTTTCAAAGTACTGGTAAAATTTGTCTCCTATTTAACAAGCACAGAAAATCAAGCAAAGACAAGCAGGTTTATACATTCCATCCATATTCCCATTGAGATTGAGTTATCTGATTGCATGCTTATTTATTTAAATTTTAAAGAGATTTTAAAACATTAAGGATGCAATCCAAAGAACATCCTTGTGGAGAAAATGTAAGACGGACATGATTAGCTACAAAGGCATCTACTAGGGCAAGTGTCATGCTGAGTTTCAGAGGAAAACATTCAAGGACATCTATGTCAGTTGGGAATTTGAAAATATGGTCAAGATCATAATTGAGTTTGTTACGAGCTTGTTGGTAAATTGGCACATCATCATGTATTATATCAAAAAAAAAAAAAATCTCCTTGCCCTTTAAAGCTTTAAAGAAGGATGGATAGTCAAAGGGTTTCAGAATCACCAGTAGTTTATATAAAGAAGATCCGTGTGGAGAAAGAGCAGTCTAACCGGGGCAAATGTCATGTTAGGTTTCAAGGATCTACTTATTAAAAAAGAATTGAGTTTCAGTGGGACCCATTCAAGCACCTTCTTATTAGATTGGAATATGAAAACAGGGTCAAGATCAGCTATAGATCCATTCAACTGGGGTAGATTTTTGTGATTGAGTTTCATTTGATCCAAGCCAATCACCTCCATGGCCAGATGAATCAATAAAATTGAGCCAAGATCAGTTACAGATCCATTCAAATGCGGCAATTTTCATGTAGAAATTCGAAAACATGGCCAAGATAAAAGATGAGGTTATTGACCACAAGCGCATTGGGAGAAAAGATTCATGCATTGTCATGCATTTCATACATTACCATACATTTCATGCATTACCATACACCTCATGCATTACCATACATTTCATGCATTACACAAAAATAAGCATAAAAATAAAAAATAAAAAATAAAAAATGCATACGTGTCATATCATGCAACATGCATACATATAGCAGCATGTCACTGCATTCTAGCATCACAAGTTAGCAATATGCATAAGTATAGTAACATATCACCACATTCTAGCATCATAAGTTAGCAACATGTATACATATAACAGCATATCACTGCATTCTAGCATCACAAGTTAGCAATATGCATACATATAGTAGCATATCACTGCATTCTAGCATCATAAGTTAGCAATATGCATACATATATAGTAACATATCACCACATTCTAGCATCATAAGTTAACAACATACATACATATAGCAACATATCACTGCATTCTAGCATCACAAGTTAGCAACATGCATACATGTATTAACATATCACTGTTTTTTGGCATCATGAGTTAGCAACATGCATACATATAGCAATAGAGCACCCTTCACACTTGCCTTGTTGAATAAGATTTTGAATGATCATTTGACATCCTTGATTGAGAAATTCCTACTGTGCTAATATTTGAAACTCGGGTAGTTGATCCCAGGAACACATTGGAAACTAGGGCAGCTGACTCCAAATACACATTGATTTATTTTAAAACTAGGGCAACAGATCCCAAGGACAAGTGTATTCATTCATTGAAATCAGGACCCCAGACCCCAGTGCATTTCCCCAATAGAGTAACCATTTTCGAAACTTTGATTTCATACCTTATTACAACTTGAAGTGGCTCGGATCATCGTATCCGCTACGGCTCAGATTCCTACATTCGCAGCAAACCATCATTGTGTCCCATGGTTCGGATCATCGTATCCGCTACGGCTCGAATTCTTACATTCAAAGCAAGCCATCATTGTGTATGGCTTGGATTCTTACATTCGAAGCAAGCAATCATTAAGTCCCATGGCTTGGATCATCACATCCGTTATGACTTAGATTCTTACATTCGAAGCAAGCCATCATTGTGTCCTGTGACTCGGACCATCGTATCCTTTACGGCTTGGATTCTTACATTCGCAGCAAGCCATCATTGTGTCCCATGGCTCGGATCATTGTATTCGCTACGACTCGGATTCTTACATTTGAAGCAAGCCATCATTGTGTCCTATGAATCGGATCATCGTATCCACTATGGCTCAGATTCTTACATTCAAAGCAAGCCATCATTGTGTCTTGTGGCTCAGATCATCGTATCCGCTACGACTTGGATTCTTACATTCGTAGCAAGCCATCATTGTGTCCCATGGCTCGGATAATTGTATCTTCTATGGCACGAATTCTTATATTCAAAGCAAGCCATCAGCGTGTCCCATGGCTTGGATCACCGTATTCGCTACGGCTCAGATTCTTATATTCACAGCAAGCCATCATTGTGTCATATGGCTCGGATTATCAGATTCGCTATAGCTCAAATTCTTACATTCGAAGTAAGCCATCATCGTGTCCCATGACTTGGATCATCGTTTCCGCTATGACTGAGATTCTTACATTCACAACAAGCCATCATTGTGTCCCATGCCTCGGATCATCGTATCCGTTACTGCTAGAATTCTTACATTTGAAGCAAGCCATCGTTGTGTCCCATGGCTCAAATTCGAAGCAAGCCATCACTGTGTCCTATGGCTCGGATCATTGTATCCGTTATAGCTCGGATTCTTACTTTCGCAGCAAGCCATCCTTGTGTACCTCAACCTCGATTCTTACATTTAGTGTAAGGCATCCCTGTGTACCTCAACCTGGATTCTTACATCCAATGCAAAACAACGCTGCATACTCCCGCCTGGATTCTTACATTCAGTGCAAATCATCCCTGGTTGGTAGAAACAAACAACTCTTGATTAACTCGAAAGCTATAGGGAGTTATATGGCCTAGCTAAAATAGGTGTCTTTTATCTTTGTAGGCTTGTTACTACAAGAAAAACGTAGGCACTACAAAAAAAATAGGTTTTTAGTGACGAAAGTATTAGTGACGGTTTTAGCAGTCGTCACTAATACAAAACTATTAGTGACGATTTAGAACCGTCACTAATACTTTCGTCACTAAAAACTACACGGTAAATAGTTTTCGCCGAAAATATTTTTGGGAAAATATTAGCGACAATTCTATGGTATTAGTGACGGACTAAATTCATTACTAAAAGTCACTTATTAGTGACGATTAACAAACCGTCACTACTAATAGTTATGAATATATAAAAAAAGTTTAGTTAAGGGTATTAGTGGCAGATTGGGATATCCGTCACTAATAAGGGTGTATTAGCGACGGTTTTGAAACCGTCACTACTAATGCTTTTATTTAAAAAAATATTTAAAAAATTAAGTTAAGGGTATTTGTGACGGATTGGGAGAACCGTCACTAATAAGAGGATATTAGTGACGGTTTTGAAACTGTCACTACTAGTTTTTTATTTAAAAAATATAAAATAAATTTGGTTAAGGGTATTAGTGACGGTTTGGGAGAACCGTCACTACTAATAGGGTATTAATGACGGATTTGACAACTGTCACTACTAAAAAAATTTAAGGTCAAAGTATTTGTGACGAATTTGTAGATTCGTCACTATTGGCCCCTTATTAGTGACGGATCGACAACTGTCACTAATACTACCTGTTTTAAAAAAATTAAAAATTTTAAGTTCAAAATATTAGTAGCGAATTTATGAATTCGTCACTATTTGTCCCTTATCAGTGGCGGATTTGAACCGTCACTAATAATTTTTTTTTTAAAACAAATAATAAAAATTCCAATTCAGAGTATTAGTGACGATGTTGTATATTCGTCACTAATAAGGGACTAATAGTGACGAATTTTTAGATTCGTCACTAATACTTAATTTTTAAAAAAAAAAGTATATAAAAAAAAAATTTAAGTTCAGAATATTAGTGACAAATTTATAAAATCGTCACCATTGGGGTCTTATTAGTGACGAATTTCTATATTTGTCACTACTAGGCCATTATTAGTGACGAATTTTGGACCGTCACTAATGCTTTGTTATTTATAAAAAAAATAGACGTAGAGTAGTAGTGACGGTTTTGAAACAGTCACTAATGCCCAAAAACCCTTATTGCTTTCCACGGGATATTTTCCCATGTTGCTTTCCGCTCTTTCATCTCCAGCTGGCCTCTTCCCCTTCCCCTCCACTTGCTCCCGTGAACCTCTCTAGCCCCCAGTCAATCGATCTCCCGCTGCTCTCGACCACAAGCCACCGCGCCAACTCCTCCTCTTCCCCTCCTACTCCAGCGATCCTCTCTCCTAGTCTCCCCCTACCCTCGATCGGCCGCAAGCCACCGCTCTAACTCCTCCTCATCTTCTCCTCATCCTGCTCCGGCGATCCTCTCTCCCAGTCTCCCCCTACTCTCAGCCGCAAGCCACTGCTCCAGCTCCTCCTCTTCCCCTCGTGCTCCGGCGATCCTCTCTCCTAGCCTCCCCCTACTCTCGGCTGCAAGCCACAGCCTGCAAGTCGCCATGGCTGTCGCTCGGTTCCCCTCTGCCACAAGCGACCATCTGCGAGTTGCCAGAGGTCATTGCCCGATTCTCCTCCATCACAAGTTGTCGCCCGACTCCCCTCCCCCTGCAAACCAATGCCTCTGAGCCGCAAGCCACCCCCAGCAAGTTGTTGGAGTCTGTTGCTCTTCTCTGTAAGCTTCTCTTTCTTTGTATTTGTGCATTTGTCAATTTTTGGAATTTTATCAATTTTTGGAGTTTATATGATCAAATGCATTTATTTCATTCAATTAGATATGATGTTCATAAAAAATTCAACTAAAAGGCATATTATAAGAATGTGTAATAATGTTATATTGTGGGACATTAATGTTTAGTTGACCACTACTGAAATATATAAAAGAGTTACTATCACAATATACATATATATATATATATATATATATATATATATATATTGTCTTAATTGGCTGAAGGACATTACCTTTGGAACAATATATATTATTTTTGTAACAGGTAAAACCAAAGAGATTTATTAATATATATTATTTATTAGTAATGCATATATGCATGAATGTGCCTCCTGATGACTGCAATGTTTTACCTGCCCTAGCAATCTAGCTACTATAAATATCCTTCATCATGCCATTTAAACTCCCTCCACACATATATGATTGGCATATATATATTTATTAAACTATTTCACACCTTAAGACTTGTGAGAAAAAATTAAATATGAATGCTTTAATGGTCTATAATTGTGTGTGTGTGTGTGTGTGTGTGAGAGAGAGAGAGAGAGAGAGAGAGAGAGAGAGAGAGAGAGAAGACTTAAGTGGAATTTTAAGATGTTGACTATATATGTGAGCGTGGTGAAGACCCTAGGCAAGGACACTAGCAATTGGGAATCTTTTCTTTCTTTCTTTCTTTTATTTATTTATTTTTTATTGGCATGCTCCACTTCTATATATTTATGGTAGAATATCTTAATTTTTTTCGAGAGGACTAGTGTGGTCCTCCCATCAGACCACACTATTTTACATATATATATATATATATATATATATATATATATATATATATGATGGAGTTGATAGAAAATACAATTTGAAATGAGAATGGAACAATTTGCACCACACTATTAATTTGTACTCTTTTTCATTGTCAAATGCTCTCTCAAGGCTTTAATATGTTACTCAAAAGTTAACCTATGGGCAAATTATTTTATATGAGCATTTTTCAAATTTGTACGCCACCAAAACAAAATCTTTTCTTTTTCTTTTTGAACTTTTATATACAAATATTGAAAAACTTGAAAAGAAAACAACATTTTGCAATCATTTGAACAATTAAAAATGAAAAATATTTTCCACAATTGAACAGACAGTTAATTCTAACAATTAAAATTCTAACAATAAATTGGTATAATTATTCACCTAAGCTTTGACAATGCCCTCTCATTTTTCTATCATCTAAAATAGCTCACAAATTAAGTCTATCAAATTAAGTCTATTTTACCTAAATAGTCTTTGCATTTCTATTTCCATTATTTGTTCCATTCTCCGTTTCGTTTTCCTTCTCTGCGCTTATAGTATTGATGATTGGTCATGGAAATTTTTGGGATTAAATTCATCAATAGAGTATTGAAAACATATTTATCTATATACTAAATGATCGTATGAGGATTATTATGATTATCAAGAAAGAAAAAAAAAATCAATCCTAATGTGTTTTTGGTAATAATATGTAGGCCATGTTAGAATCGAATCAAGTAATCTCAAATTCACAAGTTGATGTTGATAAGCTTGTTTTACAATTTGAGTATGCTTATCACACCTACTTGGTACTAATACAATATATTTTCATAGCATATGCATTACAAAGGTATATTTTAGTTTAGATACTTACATAGGGCAAGCAGTATTTTGATAAATACTATTGACAAGGCAATATGATACTTCTCAATACTTAATTTTTAAAGCATTCTGAACCATTGGATTGTGAATTAAGGATTGAAAATCTAGAAAGACTTGAGTATGTCCTATCTGTCTTATAGGGTTACTTGTTAGAGAGTACAGTAAGCACAATCACATTAAGGATATATAAATTTAGTTACATTGCTTGCCAATTAGATATTCTCTTTAATAGTTATATGAGCAATCATTAAACTTTAGTATTCATTTTTTTTTTTTTTGGGTATTTAAGCTTCTCACACATTTTGATTATATGATCAATGTGTTATTTGAGATTGCCCTTCCAATGAAATTGTTGTATTTTGCTTCAAGGTGATGGAATAATGCAATTTTATTGTGTTTAGTTCTATTGCTTGTGAAATTCTGCTATTCCTTTATTTATATTTATATTTCTTGTGCAATTCTACTAGTTTTTAGTATTTTGGAATTTCACTTTGGTGCGATATTCCCTTTTTGGATTTAGTAAAAATGAAACCTATTCTCCACTCTAACTATTTTATATCGAAAATCCTTAAAAAAGGAAACGAGTTTACACCACTTTGAAAAAAATGTCATTTTAAGTCATCCATTGCATTAGATAAAATTGATTGTCCTTACACATATTATTAAAAAAAAAATGCATACATGCAATGCATAGATAAGTCTTATATTCCTCAAAACCAAAGCCTGAAATCGTAGCCCCTTGCATGTTTTTTTTTTTTAATTTCAACTTCATGTATTCATTGAAACTTAGATCCGCCCAAGAAGGGTTACTATATATTCATTCCTAATCGTACATGTGAGACAAATTAATTGTTATATTTCAATTGATTATTAGTCATAGCTACTCTGAGTTCCTACTGCTGATATTCATTTAGAGAAGGAATTGGTGAATTCTTACTTGAGCTTCAATTGTATTTCATATTGATTTTTTATTATTGAAGTGCATAGTGTATTGAATTTGTAGTAATCTGCTCTATGTGAGAGTGTTCTTGTATGTAGCACTTGTTTCTTTTTTCTTGACGATTCCAGGTTGTTGGATCATTGATCGAGTGTGGGGTATCACTTGGAGAGGCACTGCTCTAGCCTATTGAAGGAGTGACCGAGTGTGGGGTATCACTTGGAGAGGTCTTGCTCTAGCCTACTTAAGGAGTGTTTGAGTGTGGGGTATCGCTTGTAAAAGGTTTGTTCCACCCGAAAAGGAACAATTTAGTGAATCCTTCGGTGGTATTGGCCAAAGGCGAGGACTTAGGCTAGGGATAAGCCGAAGCTCGTAAAAAACGTGGTGTCACTCTCTTTCCCTATTCTCTTTACTTTTCCAACATACTTATAAACTGTGTGGATGTTTTAAAATTCATGATCATATATACTACGTAGTTTGGAAATTAAATAAATTGAAGTTTAATTTATTTTTGGGATTGCGGAAATCGAAAGGGAGTACGTTGGTTGATCAATAATTGGCGAAAACCATAAGGGAGTACGTTAATTGATTCAACACCTAAGACTCATTAACTGAGAGTTTATTTAAAGTCTAAGCTTTTGGATAGAGTGTTGATTGTGTAGCACATTGAGAAATTAAATCCATTAACCATAGGGCTTACATAAATTCACAGGGTTGTAAACAAGCAAAAATCTTGAAATCTTGTAAAAGCTGAGAATTCCTAAGAAGTTGCATATTATATCTTAAGTTGGTATCTTTGGTTGTTTAATTTAAAGTTGTTGATTGATTGTTGGTTGATTATTTAAAGTTTCGATTACTTGTGTTAAGTTTTGGATTGTGGATTGAATAAGAAACTAAGTTCTCTACTGTGATTGCTAAATCAACAAGAAGTCAAAGAATTCATAAAAAGAATTAAAAGAAAATTTAATAATCCAATTAAATTTAATATTCTTAAAGTTGCAAATTCAAAATATGAGGAACTTATAGTTGAATTATGTACAATTTCTCGCCGCAAAAGGGTGGGCGAGATTGAGTAACACTAGGTGATATCTTTGCTATGTTCTGTCTTTGGAATGGCAGGGGAATATATTTTCCAATTGTCATTGTTCAACATATGAAAGAAAATTTGAAAAGAAGAAAAGGGTGCTTGCCATATGGACGACTGCTTACCAAATTCTTCACTCATTTCGATATTATTCAAGCTGGCATGCCACGTGTTGTACCTTCCTAGGAAGACATTTACTCTGAGGCCACCCTTCATAGGAAGCATTTTGTAAGAGATGAACAAACTTTAATTTGAAAGAAACCTGCAGAACTGGATGGCGGGTTGGGAGACGAAGTGGAAGCCGCTATGGTGGATACTTATGAGGATGCTCCAGAGGCACAACCTGTTGATCCCATTTTGGAGCGCCTTGAAAATATTGAGCTAGGACTAGCAGCAATGTGGCAAGAACGCCGCACTTGTTTTGACTCCCTACAACAAGCTCAAGAGGCTCATATAGCTTACGTTCACTCTAGTTTCGCAGCCCTCCTTGAGCATCTCCGCTACAATCCATAGAGTCCTCTCATTTCTTTTTAATGATAGCAAAGGGGGAGAAGAAATTGTATTTTGTTTTGAGAAGAATTTTTTTTTTGGAAAGAGTGATATTGCTTATTATTAGCTATTGTTCGCATCATTTTGTTGTTTTGATGCAAATAATCTTGTCTTATATATCTGTTCTGACTATGTTATGAATATGATTGTTAGTAGTACTATTTTGTAAGCATGATACATGCTAATGAGTACACGCCAATGAAGAACAACATTTTTTGGATTTCACTGTGTTCAGCTAATGATTAATGGTTATTACTTAACTTGATTACTTATGTTGGACATATGGAAATGTTTGTGTTGGACATTTTGAACCGCTTTGAAATTATTCTTGTGTATTGATATACTAATCGAAATTGGAAATACTACTGAACTGTTAGACATATTGAATTTTTGGAATCATGTCTTTTCAAACCATGCATAGAATGCATATAGTAGGGGGGGGGGGGGGGAGGAATGTTTTCAAAATTTTTCAAACAAGTATGCAAATTTTGATGGGGAGCATTTTTAAGAAAAAAAGCTTTCAAAAGAACACAAATGATTTGCCATCATCAAAAAGGGGGAGAATGTTAGCCCTAGTGGCTAAGGTTCTTCATTCCATCTTGTTTTGATTATAACAACCCATTAGTGGCTCTTAGGTTAGCTGTTATTTTTCCTCAAGTTTAGTTAAGATAAATAAGACAATACCAAAGTAAGCATAAGGGTCAGACATATATCAAAGAAGCAATGACCAAAGGGTCATAACCAAAGCACATACGTGAAACACCCAAAGCACAACCAACGTAAGCATATATGAAAGCTTGTATTCTTTACATGTCTATTGGGTTGTGTGGAGGTAGGAATTATGTTTTAACTCTTGTGCATGTGATGTGTATGAGAATATCTTGCAAGAACTGAGAAATTGCATATGCATTTAGTTCATATTAGTCTAAAACATTATAACTGAGTTTAACACATGCATACCGAGTCACATAATTGTATAAGATGTCAAAATGAGCTTTCAAACATGGTTTATCAATCAAGGCATCTTATACTTCTTCAAAATTACTTTTGGACAAAGTCGGATTTTAAATAGAACAAACACATTTTATTTGAACTTGTCCTAGTATATTTAGAGACCTTTTTGTATAGTAAATCATAGTGAGTCTTTGACTAGAATAGGGGACTCGTCAACTAGTATATGCATGGGACTCGTCGACTAGGAGATCCCAAGACCACCTGAGATTGCAGAGGTGACTCATTGACTAGTACATTAAGGTGACTCATAGACTAGTGCAAGGGACTCGTCAACGAAGAGATACCAAGACTTGTCTAAAACCTGCAAGGAAGACTCATCAATGATAGCAGGACACTTGTCGACTAGTGCATATGTGTGACTTGTCGACTAGTCCATGGACTCATCAACAAGTGGCCTCGAGCTGACTGCAATAAATGTGCGATAATGACTAGTTTTTGCCTTTTCTCTTCTCCATTAATGCCCAATGGATAGTCAGCGGCATGATAATCTTCTTAACAATAAATATACCATATTAGGATTCATTAGAGACATTGATTAAGCATTGGTAGTTGAGAATATTCATTGGGCAATCATTTTTGGCCTCATATTTTGCTCTCAAGCTCTCTTGCTCCTTATTCTTGTTATTCCTCATTTGCAATAAAGAGTAGTGTGAGGTTTATACTTGTATTATCAGCTTAAGAAGGAGCATTTTATATTGTATCTACTTGTTTTGATTTATTGTATTTGGAGGTTCTTTGTGAACCATTGGTAAGATTGTTCTTCGTGAACACCTTAATGGAGCTCTTGGTAAGCAACTAGGATAGGTTCCCGTCTTGTAAAGGCTTCTCTGGTTTGAAAGGATACTGTTTAATGGATTTGGGAATCCTTGGCTTGGAGCTAAGGCATGGACGTAGGCTTGGAGCCGATCCACATTAAATCGTTGTGTTGAGCTTCTCTCTCTCTCATCTATTTATTTATTTATTTTTAAATAACTATGATATATTTCACTCGCTTCTTGCCTAGTTATTTTATTTTGTAGAAAAATTTATATATCTATGAAAGACGTCTATTCACCTCCCTCTAGACGCACACCTGGGTCGACAACTTCAACTTCCTTTTTTTTTTTTTTTCAACACCAACCGTTGGCCTTACAAGGCTTAAAATCTTGCTTTGATGATAACAAATCAGAGGAACTTAACATATTTGGTTAAGTAATGACATTTCAAGACTCAAGTATGTGAATATAAGGTCAAGTGCACACAAGGATTATTGAAAGCTTATACTCCAAAGAAAGAAAACCTCATAAAGTTTAAACTATTAAAGTATGGATTCAAAGATGATTTGATGAAGCTCAAAGTGAATTGAAGTTGGAAGTCAATATAGACTCAAGAGATGGAAAAACATGAAAACTTAAGTGCTTAGAATGTCAAAGTCTTAAGAAGTCTTTATGTAAGTATTTCAAATGATTTCAATATGAACATATGAAGCTCTAGGTGAAATACTTGAACCTAGATACCTTTTAAAATACTTGGAAAATATTTTTATAAGGTCAAAAGTTATTTCAAAAAGGTTAAAATTATTTTTGGAATGAAAAGCACCAAAACAGGATTTTCCAAATTTTGTTATTTTTTCTATATTTGCATTGATGTGCATTTTTTTCTATAAAAAAATCCTTATCTTAAAAAGTGTTCAACTTGAAAGTTTTGAGATTTTCTATTAGCTTTCTATTGATACCAAGAACGTCTAATTTTTAGTTGTGTAGAAAACGTTATGATCAAAGTACTGAAGGGTGGTCAAAGTTGTCAGGCAGCTGACCCTTGTCTGTTCAGGCGACTGACAAGCAAACAGAACCTAGTGAGGCAACTAACCTCTCAAGGTCAAGTGACTGACCCTATACTATGTTGCAAAAATATGTTGAATTAAAGGCTTAGGCGGCTGACCCAACCCCTCAAGCAACTAGCCTTCGATCTTTTAAATTTAAAACAGCGAGAGAATGTTTCCAAAATAGATTTCTTGGGCTCCAAACTCTTTCAATACTTGGGAAACACTCTAAGCAACTTGGGCAACGTGAAAATATACTTTTTAACTCTATAAATACATGTTGATTTCAAGAATTAAAATAACCCAACAAGCAAATCAATCTCAATTCTCATATTTTCAAAGCTCCCTCATTAAATACTCTTGCTCATACTCTTGCTAAGATTTTGCTGATTTAAAGGTCATGGTTCTTGTATTCTTAATTGTGTTTTACAATCTAAGAAAGAATCTTGGTGATATCTTCTTGAGCTTCATCTTTCTATATTGTTATTTTGATTGAAGTATATAGATTTAAATTGTATTAATATACTCTTTTGAGAGTGTCATTGTACACCAAATTGTTTTTTGTTTCTCTTGTAGATTTTGATGGTTAAAGGTTGGTTGAATCGCTATATCGAGCATGGGGTATAGCTTAGAGAGGGGGCTCCACCCTAATTGAAGGAGGGATTGTAACAGTTTGCTTCGCCCATAAAGAAGCGTTACAGTGGAATCCTTAAGTGGTCTTGCGTAAGGTGAGGACGTAAACAGGTATAGTCGAACCTTATAAAAACCTTGGTCTCACTCTCTATGTTTACTCTATAATTTTTCTATATATATAAATTGCGTGATTGTGTATCTAAGTGCAGGAAGTTGAAATATTGAGATTGAGAAAACTTTTAATTTAAGGAAGTACATTGATTTATCTTTTGCCGAAACCTTAAAGGGAGTACATTGATTAATCGTTTGCGAAAACTTTGGTTAGAAGGAAGTTCATAAATTCCATAAATACAAGGCTTTTATCAAACTTTACCTTGAGTTATACAAACGCTGAATCATGGAAGTGTTGTTGTAACTCATATATTGGTTAAGTAACTTGTAATTGGTAAATTGGTTGGTTGATTGGGTGTTGTTTGTCGTTGATTACATTATGAATCAATAGCTTGTGTTAATTTTGATTAAATCAATTCATTGATTGAGTGTGGATTGTAATTGGCCTATATAAGCATTGAAAATCAAATCATTTTTGTGTGATTGCTAAATATATAATAAGTTGGGAATTTGTAAAAAGAGGTAAAAGAAATTTTTTTAAACCCAATTCACCCCTTCTTGGGACTACACCTTAGTTTTCAATTGGTATCAGAGCGGGATTATAGAAAATCTTAATTAGAAGCTATATAAAAAACCTAAATGACACACATAGGCATAGCTCCCTTTGGAGTGGGTCAATTTTCAACCAGACCTCCAATCTTTTGTGGTCTTAACTATACTTTTTGGAAACAAAGAATGAGAATCTATCTTCATACTATGGACTGGAAAGCATGGAGGGTTGTCACACATGGTGATCTTATCCCTACCAAACTTGTAGATGGAAAAGAAGTACCCAAAGAAGAAAATGACATGACCGAAGAAGACCATAAGATGTCTTATATTGTGCTCTTGACATAAATGAATTCAATAGGTTCATAGCATGCAAAACAACAAAAGAGATATGGGACAAACTAGAAGTAACCTATGAAGGTATCATTGATGTGAGAAATAATAGAATTGACATGCTTACTAGCGAATATGAAGCCTTTAGGATGAATCCCAATGAATCTATTACAAGTATGTACACTAGGTTTACTCATATCATAAACTCCCTTAATTTCCTATGGCAAAAAACTACTCTACATATGATATGATCTGAAAAATACTTAGAGGGCTTCCACTAATTTGAGAACCTAAAGTCACAACAATTACGGAAGGAAGAAACGTTAAGAATACCTCCTTAGATGAACTAATTGGATCCCTTCTCACATATGAGATGTCAATAAATGAAAGAAGTGGAAAATCAAAAGCCCACAAATATGTTGCATTTAAAACCTCACATTAAAACTTTAGTGATGAAGATAAAGAGAAAATTGATGCAAATGATGTAGCCCTCATAACCAAAAGACTTGAAAAAATTTTTAGAAAGAAGAATAAACTTACTAGAAAATTTTGGGACTCATAATCAGATGAAGAAGAAACCAATAAAAAGGAATCAAGGAATAAAATCCCTACATGCTATAATTGCAAGAAGAAAGGACACATAAAACTGGATTGTCCACAACTCATGAAGGATTCTAAAAGGAAACAGAAAAAGGCAAAGAAGGCCACTACATGGGACAATCTAAGTTCTAGTAGTTCAGAGAATGAATCAAGTGAACAAGATTTTGAAAATGGTTATCTTATGGCATGGGACGATGATGATGTACAAAGTTACTCATCCAAATCATTTAATGGTTCATGCAATGAATCTTGTTCATCCAATAATTCAAGTGATGGTAGTATGTCATCTTATGAAGAATTACAAAGTGAATTATTCAAGGTTCATAAGCTTCAAGTTAAAGTAACCAAACGGTATACATCGTTGAAAAATAAGAATGAAGCCGTAATGAAAAAATTAGAATGAAAAAATCTTGTTGAAAGAGAAAAGGATCTAAAAATCAAGAGATTGGAAAGCAAGAATGAAAAAGTGATGAAATAAATAAAAGATCTATGATCCCAATCCTCTATAGAAAATGAGAAAGATTTATATATTTTTGAACTGGAAAACAAAATCAGCAAAATTTCTCAAAATCAAGAAAAGGGTAAAAATATACAAAATTCAGAAATCTATGATCTTAAGAGAAAAATTGAGGTTCAAGTCAAAATCATCTACAACTTCACTAAAGGAATAGAAAATCTTGATAAAATGATTGGTGCACAAAGAATGTCCTAGAATAAAGAAGGCATAGGATTCAATGGAGTTGAGAATAGAAAGAAAAACAACCTCTACATGGGGTATTTTGTAAAAGCCTCCAAAAATTATGCTAGCACCTCCTCAAATGCTTACACACATACCACATGTTTTTTATGTAAGGAGAAAGGACACATTAAGTTTGAATGTCCATTAAAAAGAAAGGGTGTAAAAATCAGACAAGTTTGGAGAATAAAAGAAACATCACTTGTTAAACCATTAGGACCCAAGAAAGTATGGGTACTAAGATGAAAGCCTTAACTCCTTGATCATGTTAAAAGAAGCCAATAAGATAGAAATTGAACAAAGTTGAAATGGAATATATCTTTCTTGAAGATTAATATTAGTGTGAAAATCATGAATATAAAACAAGGCATTGTTGGTCACAATCAATGGATGAATTGTCCAAGGCTTATTTGTCTTGTGCTGGTCCTTACATTAGAATGCATATGCTTATTGATAACCTTCTTTATTTTATTAATGTCAAAAAGGGGGAGAGAGATTTGAGTTGAAAAATTGAGTATGAAATAAATTGGTATATAAATTGTATGCAATAAATTGATATCCATAAGCAGTGCATGATATGATATTAGTATTGGTATCTATGAAATACATTGGTATCCATGAGCATGTTAATTGATATTTGAGCATGACAACATATTTGTATCCATGAGCATGGTATGATATTATAATGGATTATGTTAAATTTTCTTTTGCTAAATAACGGATGATCATGTTTTGATTGAAATATATGCTGGCTTATGGACCTTATTATTGTGATCTAAATGCGAAATGTTTTTGTCCTTAGTAATTTTACGTAATATTTCTTTCAGTCTATCCTTTTTTTTTTTTATATATATATATATAAAAAGGGGGAGAAATTTAGCAAAACTGAATGTGAACAAACTAAACTTGAGAATGACATGATAAGTTTAAAATGATGACTGATAATGATGATAGGTTCTCATGATATTTATATTCATATTATGCATGGAAACATAGTTTGTACTTCAATAATGAAATTCTAAATCTATTGAATATGTAATACATTTCATTCAAAGGGAGTTATACTTGTCATGATTTATGTTCATTATTGAAAATTATGATATACATTCTTTCGTATTTTTTCATGCTACTTTGAGACTGTTGGCTTTTTGGGTCTAATCTTTGTTTTGATGTTGACAAACACAAGTGTCTTATGTGTGTACTTAGTGCTTGAATAGGTCATAATTCAGAACACACATAAGGGACAGGAAGTGGATGCCAAGCTAGGATGTAAAGCGCATAAAACTTGGCGTATTCTATGGAGTTTTCAGAGCAAAAAAAAGAAGACATATTTTATTTTTATTTGTAATGTATTTAAGTTTTAGTATTTTAGTCTATAATAATGCATGCATCTGCATGATATGTCTAAATTCTTAAATTGACCGTAGACAAACCTTATGGCACCTAGATTTTAACCAAAAACCCTTTTCATAAAAACTAAAATCAAACAAAGGTTTTAGAACATCCTTAGGTAAGGTCGACCAGGGTTTGATTTTTGGGCTTAATTTAAAAGTCTAGTAAACCGAATCCTTAGCAGTATAAATGCCTTGGTCGATCGAACATGTCATAAGTCAACATTTTGACTTCGCTTGGTTGACCGTTCTGTTTTGAACTTATCTTCCTCTATTGACCGAACCAACACATGTCTGTCACCCCAACTACTTGGTCGACCAAACTCACAAATCATTTGGCCACGGTTGACTGAACCTAGAGGTACGGTCAACCGACCTTGTCTTGGTCGACCGAACCCACGAAGGGGTTCAGAATCGCCTTGATATGGTCAACCGAAGTTGTAGTTCAAATTATCCACGGTCGACCGAGTTCAGTGATATGGTCGACCGAACCTTTTCTATGGCTAATCGAACCACTTGGGTTCCAAATTTTTTAAGGGTTTAAATGTAATTAATTTTTAAATAAATAATTTGGAAAATACTGAGCGTGTCCCTAACGGTCATAATTTTTAGAAAATCTATAAATACCCCCTCATTACTCTAGATTAACAACTTTGATTAGCCCAAATTTTCTCTCTAATCCATTGTTAATCAAAGTTCCCCCAAAACGTTTTTATTGTTAAAATCAATCTTTTGGGGCAAAAAATTTTATATAAATCTCTCCAACTCTCTTTCTTGCTTTTATTTCAAAATCATTTTTGAGGAGAGTATTTTATTTGGGGCATTTTATTTGCATATACTCTCACTTAGCACTTAATATTTGAAAAACATTTTTGAGAGTATTGCTTAGGTTTTCTCCCGGTTATTTCTTTGATAAATATTTTTTGGGAGAAAATTATCTATAGTACAAATATTTTCTTGAGCTTAAATTCCCAAATTCTTCAAATATTTTTTATTTGCAAAAATATTTTTAAGAAAACAATAATACTCATTTTTCATATACGTTTTATTTGTGCAAAATTATTTGATAGCACCCTTACTCTTTTGAGAATAATGCATATCATTAGAGAGTGCATATATTTGAGCTTTAATGTGTGCATCTCTACTTATATTTTAGAAACTTGTTTTTATGTACAAATTTTTTTTAATGTACCAGTTGGTATCATCCCATTAATTGAACTAGGGAGTCTCAGTCCCGTAAGTGAGACCGGTTGGGTTTAGCCCAAAAATTGAACTAGGGAGTCTCAACCTCGTAAGTGAAATAAGTTGGGTTCAGCCTTGTAATTGAGTTAGGGTTTACCTTGCCCTATAAGGAGAGGTTGTAATGACTTTTGCTCCACCCGTTTAAGTGAGCAGGATTACTAGAATCCTTGGGGGGAATGCCCAAGGTGGAGACATGGGCTGGTTTGGCCGAATCTCGATGTTGATATTTTGGTTAGATCCCTATTTTGATTATGACAAATCACAGTATCTCATCTGTATGCTTTGGGTATTTGTGCAGGTTTATGTTTTAGTTAGCACAGATGATGATGCAATGTGGAAGCCGTAAGAGCACCTAAACGATAATTTCTTGGCGTATTCGATGGAATTGCAAAGGAGTCGCGCATAAAGATTACTATATATTTCAAGTTGTATTATATTTTTATATTTATCATTTTGAATCTGTAATATTATATGACCTGTAATAATTAACGCATTGCATACATAATAAGACTGATAAGCTCAAATGACCACAGGGATCCAAATGACCATAGGAATCCGAATGTCCTTAGGGCACCGATTTTTGGGGTTATCTCTCAAAGACCATAAATTGACTTTAGGACCCCAAAATATCACATGAAAAGTCTCCCATAACTTAGAAATGATAGTTATGTGAATAGGGGTGACTTCATTATAACAATAGTGATGAATTGCGCAAGTTTGGTGTGTTCGGTTAACCGAACCCCAACACACAGAGAACTTTGGTTGACCGAACCTCCCTGGGTCAACATGTTGACCCTTTGGTTGACCGACCAAGAATATATAAGCAACACCCTGGTCGACCGAACCCCCACGTGGAAAATTGCAATCGCCTGGTCTACTGAATCTTCTAGTTCAAAATGATCTAGTCGACCGAACAACGCAGATTTGGAATATCGCCTTCAAAAACTCAAAATGGTTAACCGTCTTCTCAATTCAATTTTTACCCAGTCGACCGAATTGGACACTACGGTCAACCGAACCTTAAGTACGATCGACCGAGCCTCTCCAGTTGTTAAATTTTTACAAAGAGTTAAACTGGGTTAACTTTAATTAAACTTACTTAATCTTTTTCAAAAATACCTAGCGTGTCCCCCAATGACTATATTTTTTCCAAATTCTATATTTAGCCCTTCATTTGCAAAAATTAAGCATGAATTAGGATTTAAGATTAGGAAAAATTCTCTAAAAATATTTTTGTCCAAAATCCTTATACTTTCATATCTCTTTAATCCTATTACCCAAAAGCTACCTCTTATACTCATCTAGTCACTTGCTTTGAAAGAAGGTAGTGTATTCATATAATTTGTATAAGCTAAACTCTCCCTTGTTTATATTTGATTATGTGGTGATTTTTGGAGAGTTAGCTAAGGTTCTTCCCATAATATTTCATTAATAAATATTTGATTAGGGAAAACCCTTTTGTGGCTTAAGATCATGCATCCTCATTGCAAGTTTTCATGAGCTTGATTTGTGCTTTGATGAAAACATTTTTAGCAAGATTGAAAACCCTATAATCTACCGTGCTTTATATTTGAGAAATATTTTTGTGATATTTATTTTGGATGGTAGAGGCTATTTGATTATTCACACAAGAAGCATATTAGTTTAAGATCAAAAGTCTCACTCTCACATACACACATTGATATATCTTGTGTTAAGAGTTAACACAGTGGTTAACAAAATCTCACTTGAGCTTAATATCCTATCATATGTGAGTGTATTATTTAGTTGAGCATATTGGTACATATCTGCTTAGTGTAAGAAACACATTTGTTTGTACACAAAGTTTATTATTTGTTGTATTCCAGGCATGGGCCTAAAGAGGGAGACTTGTCATGTTGAATAGTCCTGAATTGGCTTAGATCTGGTTAGGAAAGTTAGGTGCACCATCTTGGTACGGTGTAGGTTGAGGTCAGCCCCGTTAATTGACTTGGCTATAACTAGTCCCCCTCCACCTGTTAAGTGAGCATTAATGGAATCCTTGGGCTTGTGAACTAGAGGATGGGACGTAAGCCTTAGCCAAACCCCGATAACATATCGTGCGTGTACTTTACATTTTTGCAATTTATTTTCTACACTTTTATTTTTAGCATATGTATGTTGTATGCTTGATTCATTATATGTAGTACATGTGTTGATTGGGTTTATCATTTCATAAACAAACCCTAGGTTGCGTAATATTGCTAATTTGGAAAGACCTAGGTAGAACAAATTTTAAATACCCAATTCACCCCCCTCTTGGGAATACACCAATTCCAACACTCAATAACAAATATCGTGTGTCGCTCTTTCTTTATCTCATTTAATTTATGCCCTTCAAATTCAGCATGTGTATTCTTGTTCATTTATGGTTATAATTATTTGCATGCACACTTTTATTTAAATGAGATATGCTGCACGTGTATGTTCACACTTATAGTTTAATAATTTTTCATACACGTCATTATATTGAATGAGATATGATATGTGGTGATTCGGTGTAAATGTTTAATTTAGTTAAAATGTTTTTAAAACCCAATTCACCCCCCTCTTGGGATCACACCAATTCCAACAGAGACTTATTATTTATCTTTTTATGCATGATGAATGCAATTTTTTTCTTATGGTAGCTCTTTACCTTATCATTTACATATTTTCTTGATATCTTACTCTTTTTTATTGATGTCAAAAGGGGGAGAATTTTTGGGCAAAAATTGAGCATGACTCTGCATACTTATGCATGTATATGGCTTACAATGAATTGATATGAATTGTTGAATATTGGCTCAACTATGAAACGATGTATATAAGCATGATATTGAAATTGATATTGATCTTGATATTGCAAATATTGTTAAGTTGATGCTTATTGTAAGAGGGAGCCTTTTTAAGGCTTACTCAATTTTTTGCTCAATGTTTGTGATCATAAAAAAAAGAGAGATTGTTGGCCTTACAAGGCTTAAAATCTTGTTTGATGATAAAAAATTAGAGAAACTTAACATATTTGGTGAAGTGATGAAATTTTAGGACTCAAGTATATGAATACAAGGTCAAGTGCACACAAGGATTATTGAAAGCTTCTACTCCAAAGAAAGAAGATCTCACAAAGCTTATACTATTAAAGCATGGATATAAAGATGATTTGATGAAGCTTAAAGTGAATTGAAGTTAGAAGTCAAGGTAGACTTAGGAGATGGAAAAACATGAAAACTTAAGTGCTTAGAATGTCAAAGTCTAAAGAAGTCTTTATATAAGTACTTTAAATGATTTCAATATGGATATATGAAGCTCTAGGTGAAATACTTGGACCTAAATACCTTTTAAAATACTTGGAAATTTTTTTTTATAAGGTCAAAAGTTATTTCAAAAAGGTTAAAATTTTTTTGGAATGAAAGCACCAAAACACGATTTTCCAAATTCTATTATTTTTTCTATATCCACATTGATGTGCATTTTGATCTATCAAGCGCTCCTTATCTTAAACTGTGTTCAACTTGAAAGTTGTGGGATTTTTCTTAGCTTTATGTTGAAACCAAGAACATCCAATATGGAGTTGTATAGAAAACGTTATGATCAAACTACGAAAGGGTGGTCAAAGTTGTCAGGCAGCTGACCCTTGTCTGTTCAGGCCACTGATAGGTAGACAGAACCTAGTTAGGTGACTGATCTCTCTAGGTCAGGTAATAGACCCTATACTGCGTTGCAAAAATACGATGAATTAGAGGCTCAGGCGACTGACCTAGCCTCTCAGGCAACTGACCTTCAATTTTTCAGTTTTAAAATATCGAGGGAATGTTTCCAAAATAGATTTCTTGGGCTCCAAACTCTTTCAATACTTGGGAAACACTCCAAGCAACTTAGGCAACACGAAAAATAAAATTTTTAACTCTATAAATACATGTTGATTTCAAGAATTAAAATAACCCAACAAGCAAATCAATCTCAATTCTCATATTTTCAAAGCTTTCTCAATGAATTTTGCTCTATTTAAAGACAATGGTTCTTGTATTCTTAACTGAGTTTTACAATCTAAGAAAGAACCCCGATGATATATTATTGAGCTTCACCTTTCTATAATGTGATTTTGATTGAAGTATATAAATTTCAATTGTACTAATCTACTCTTTTGAGAGTGTCATTATACACCAAATTGTTTCTTGTTTTTCTTGTAGTTTTTTACGGTTCAAGGTTGGTTGAATCGTTGTATCGAGCATGGGGTATAGCTTGGAGAGGGGGCTCTACCCTAATTGAAGGAGGGATTGTAATGGTTTGCTTTTCCCATAAAGAAGTGTTACTGTGGAATCCTTAGGTGGTCTTGCATAAGGCGAGGATGTAAGCGGGTATAGCCGAACCTCGTAAAAACCTTTGTCTCACTCTCTACCCTTACTCTATAATTTTTATACATACATAAATTGCGTGGTTGTGTATCTATGTGCAGGAAGTTGAAATATTGAGATTTAGAAAAATTTTAATTTAAGGAAGTATGTTGATTAATCTTTTGTGGAAATCTTAAAGGGAGTACATTGATTAATCATTTACAGAAACCTTGGTTAAAAGGAAGTGCATAGATTCCATAAATACAAGGCTTTTATCAAACTCTACCTTAAGTTATACAAACGCTGAATCGTGGAAGTGCTACTGTAACTCATATATTGGTTAAGTAACTTGTAATTGGTAAATTGGTTGGTTGATTGGGTGTTGATTGACATTTATTACATTAAGAATCATTAGCTTTTGTTGATATTGATTAAATCAATTCATTGATTGAGTGTGGATTGTGATTGGCCTATATAAGCATTGAAAATCAAGTCATTCTTGTGTGATTACTACATATATAATAAGTTAAGTATTTGTAAAAAGAGTTTAAAGAAATTTTTATAAACCCAATTCACCCCCCCCTCTTGAGATTACACCTTAGTTTTGACCAACTTCAATATAAAATGAAATCAACACCTAAATAATGCAATGCAGTGACCCAATAATTAATTTATATTATCAAGCACATTTGATTATGGCAACATAATGACTGGTCTAAAGGACAATGGCTTCACACAAGTTTAAGTAACATCACCAATGTTCTAACTTTAAAACTCAATCCATTATACATCTATCCCATGTCTCTTTCTAAGTAATAACTTCCTTTGATGGGGCTTGAAAGTTCACGGAGTTGTCTACTCAGGTTTTCAACTTTAGCCATTCTTTCCCTTGTCTCATCCATGTTCCATCAACTTTTGTGTGTGATAAAAACTATTTTGAGAATCCTTTGGACCTTGAGGTGGTCTTAATGACATGGAGGAAATGTAAGTTAGATTTAAGGTTTTCAAAAGAAGGGATACTTATCTCAAGAACCCTAATAGTATCCTTGCCCTTACTGACTCAGGAATTTTTGACTAATCTTGAGGAAATTTTGACAAAACTTGTTGTTTGGACACAACAAGCTGCCCTACGTACCCATTCTGGGATCAGGTCATAGTGTAGTTCAAGACTCAATGTCTGATTTGAAAATTCAATTGAGACAAGAAAAATATATCAATCTAATCAAGACTTTTGCTAGGACCATAGTATAGGCTTAGGTTACGGGCTATAGAAGGAAAATATTATAAGGCTCAAAATTTTTTAAATTTGAGGTTTTGCATTGGTCAAAAGATCACCTTCGGAGGATTTTGCCACCACTTTTTTTCAACTTGATGTTTGACACTTTATTCTCTTTTGCTTCACTCTTTTCAACTTATGAGAGAAACTTCATTCATCTTTCCCGCCCCCATTTTCATTCTACTTTTGTCTTTTTGCTTTTTTTTAATATTTTTTTTTTTGCTCACTTTCACCTCAAAACCCTTGAAACTACCCGAGTGTGGGGGCTGATCTTATGATAGTTCATGATGAAATAAATGTATTTCTCAATTGGGCTTAACAAGGGACTATACTCATATTTAACACGATACCCAAAAAAATGGCTCGCCTTCACCTTGACACTCACTAATGTCTCAATTGAATTATCATTTACTAGGGGCCTCAGACTCGCAAGGTTGTTTTAGATTGCTAACTTAGGAAGGGATTGTTTACTTTTTTAAGCTTGACGGGTTAACAAGTGGAAGCATAATTCCATAGGATTCTTTAAGGATTCAGTGGTCGACCAAATTATGGCCACATGACTTTAGCCCAAAAGCGAGCAATTCAACTCTAAGTTAATTTGTCACACACAAAGTTTTAATGGAAGAAGGCTTAATTCATTTTGCATGAGGTACTACAAAGCTTGAGTATACATGACTACACACCATTCTCATCCATGCCTGTGAGCAACAATGCTCCTTAAGAGAATGTATTTAGAAAAGTTAACGTTTGATGCAAAATGGCACCACACCATGTCCAGCAGTGGAAGCAAAACAAAATCAAACATTATTAAAAGAGAAACCTTCACCTAATGGACACCTTTAAAGCTTATAGTCATTCCTGTACTACTATCTCAATATCTCTTCTAAACATCCAAAGTGACTTGCTTGAATTCATCGATACGCTATAGGCAAACATGTATGAAGCGAGTATGTGCCTCGAAACCATAGATGCCCATCTTGCACTCCTTTGTTCTGCTTGCTACTTTATCTATTGCACTCGTTACTCCATAATTCTAATCAGATCCCAAGTTGCCCCCAACTCCCTGATTGCATACTTTAGCCTGCTTCTCTGCTTATCTCCATTCATTTGAGACTTATTCTTAACAATTCAACTAGGCAATCCACCTACCTTCGGGTACTTCCTTTAACAGAACTTTTTAGACTCTTCTTCCCTCTGCCAGATTTATCTTTTTTTTTTTTTTGAATTAAAACTCAGACCAACCTTTCGTACTTGAGTAAATTCATTATTCTTAAACCTAAAAGAATGTCTATCATAGGAAAACACATGCAAGATAATGCTCATTGATGTAATATGAGACATAGTATGAAATATTCAAAATGATTGTGAACATTGCCCTTTTCATTGATTGAAAGACTAAAGTTCGACCCCCTCCTTTTTTTAAACCCCTGCGAAGTAACGCCCACTATTCTAAAAGGAGAAGCAACATGACAATTGATGATAAATCATGAATTCAATTGAAAAGAATTAAATCACACCTTTTTTTTTTTGTTGTGACTCTTGTTGCACTAAAAAAAAAAAACAAACTTTCAAAACGATTTATGAGATAAAGGGCTATCGAGCCAGGTGATTCGCATTGATTATAATTATCCTTGAAGCCACTTGAAAGTATTCCTTCCTAAAATCCTTTATGCCACTAGTCAAAATTATCACTCCCTCTAAAGTTGATTTTAAACAAAATTTCACCTCATTATTGGTTCATCAACTTTGTTAGAATCCTCTAAAAAGTAGGATGGTTTTGTACCGAAAAGCCTAATCCATTGATTTCACAACTACATAGAGGCTTTGAAGGATTCAGTGTTGTTGACCACATTGGTCACACCCAGTTTTGATTATGACAAATACTCTTGGTACTAATGATTGTACTGAGAATTGCATGCAGGTTCACCATGCACGTATATTTGGACTGAAAGACATATCATGATGGCATGCGGTGTTCGTGCTGAAGAATGAAGATTTTTGTGCTGTATTTGTATTTATGTATTTATCTCTTCATTCTAGGATGTAATTTATTATGAACTGTGTGCGTGTATGGCTTGTAATATTTTACATCATGCATGGTAGGTAGGTATGCTCAAAACGACCACAGTTAGACTTTAGGTACCTACAAAAACCTTAGGGATTTTTCCTAGTAGAATAGAAAGTTCTTAGGTCTCTAAATGCACAAAAAGTCCCCATTATCATCTTCATATCAAGGGAATTACAATTGGCCAAAATATGGACTTAAATTGAAAAGGTTGAGAGGGTTCCGGCAACCGAACCCATGCCGTGTAAAGCGGCTCAGGCTATCAATCAAAGTCAACATTTTGACTTAGCTTCGGGTGACCAAATCTCTTTTGAACTTATCTTCCTCGGGCACCCAAATGCTCTTCAAGGCACTTTTCAACTACTCGGGTGACCGTCTACTTACGTTCAAATAGAGGCTCGGGCGACCGAATTGCCTGGTTCAGTTAACCGAACTCAGCTTCGGGCACCCGAACCTTGGACATTTGGTTACTGACTTTGATTCAGCCAACCGGTCCTTAACTCGGGCACCCGAACCTCTTAGAGTTGAATTTTTGAGTGAGTCTATTCGGGCACTCGAACCTCAGGTTGGGCACCCGAACCTTGCAGGTTAAAATAATTTTTAATTGATTTTTAAATTGGGTAAATTAAGTTAATTTTCTTAATGGTCTTTTAGAAAATTCTAATTATACCCATTGTGTCCCCAACGGTCAAAAATCCTCCTTGCCTATATACACTAGTTCATTTGTCTTAATTAGAAAAGGATTAGAAAACTTGATTAGGGCAAAAATTCTCTCAACTCTTAAAACCCTAAAAACCCTATATTAGCCAAATATTTCTTACAATCACTCATATACTCCTCATTCTCTTTCTCTAAGCATTGTGAGTATCTCTGCAAGACTATTGTGCTTAAATTTCTCTAGCTATACTCTCTTTTGATATATTGACTAATTGATTTTACTTGAGAGTATAGCCTAAAGTTCTTCCACCGATTTCATTTGATAAATCTAGTGTGGAAAAACTTTAAGGGTTTTGGTTCTTGCATTATTGTTGCAAGTTACCTAAACCTAGATTTTGTGTGCAAAAATCTTTCACAAAAGCTAGTCTTTCAAACAACTCCATTGTGCTTTATACATTGAAATATTCTATTGAGTTTGTTTGATTTATCTTGCCTAGCATATTTGAAACCCTGATCTGATTTTGTGATATTCAAATAGTTTGTTTCAAATCTTGCTTAGATATGCACTTTAGATCTGGACTGAAAATATATACGTGATTGAGTGTTTAGCACACATTAGAGCACTGAACATATTTACATATCATTCATGCTTGCATTATTGACTGAGCTATATTGGTGCACACATCTGTTGGTGTTGAAGCGCATTTTTGTGTACAAACATTTTCATACACATTGGTTGTATTCTAGGCACAGGCCTGAAGAGGGAGACTAGCCCTATGAAATAGTCCCGGATTGGCTTAGACCCGGTTAGAAAAGTTAGGTGCGCCATCCTGTTAAGGCGTGTCGGTTGAGGTCAGCTCTTTGAATTGACCTTGTTGTATAGGTGTTGCTCCACCCGGTTAAGAGAGCATTTTAGTGATAATCCTTGTGCTGGTGTGGCCAAGGCGAGGACGTAGGCACAGTTGGCCGAACCCCGATAACATATCGTGCGTGTTCTTTACATTTCTGCAATTTACATTTATTGCACGTGTATATGTGTTTGATGATTGCATAGGCTAACCCTAGGCTAAATTGCATTGTTGTTAAAATCAGTAGACCTAGGCAACAAATTTTTTAAATACCCACTTCACCCCCCCCCCCTCTTGGGGTTGCACCATAACTATCAATTGGTATCAAAGCCTCATTACTTAGACTTAGAAGTTATTTAGTAAAAGATCATGATGGCTTGTGTTAGTGCATCCCCTTCTTGTGAGGGAAGATTAGTCACACACCCAACTATATTCCATTGTATTAATTATGCTATATGGAAATTTAGAATGACTGTGTATTTAAAAGCTATAAATTGAAAATTTTGGAAAGTCATTGATCAGGGTGACTGTGTGCCTATGAAGTCTTTTGGGTGTTCTGATGTTCCTAAATATGAGTTTGAAATGAATGATCATGATAGGGACTTGGTATAGGTAAATTTTGATGCCATGAATACCTTACTGCATGCTTTAGATTCTAACGTTTTATGTGAAGTTATGGCTTGTAGTAGTGCTGAGCAGATTTGGGATGAACTTGAGTGGAGATATGGTGTGTCCATGCACAATGGAGTCATCTCTCCATGCGACTTTGGCTCCACTGATCTTAAGGAAGGTAACCAGTGTTATGTAGCTTTAACCAATAATGAGGTTACTTTAGTTCCATCTGTTTTAGTAGATGAATATGAGCATGGTGCGTGTGCTGATTTGAATATTGCATCTGATACTGAATCATATGATAGCACTGATAGTGAAAGCATGCCTACTTATGAGGAATTGCAAATTGAATATCTTAGGACCCATGAGTTTCTTGTTAAATGTAATAAGAAATACTCTGTTTTGGAAAACAAGCATGAAGCATGCATGAAAGAATGTGACTCTATAGTTCTTGCTGTAAGAGAAAATATTTTGAAAATCAATAGTCTAGAAAGCAAGAATGAATCATTAGAAAATGAGTTAACTATTTTGAAATCTAAAATTTCTAATGATGATAGTAAAGATTACTTGATTGTAGATCTTGAAAGTAAAGAAAACAATATGTCTAAAGAACTCTTGAAACTTCAAATTGTTTGCAAAATTTTGGAAAACTAAAAAATTCAAGATCTAGAGAAGAAAATAGAAGACCAATCTAAGATCATCTATACGTTCACTAGAGACAAGGAAAACTTTGATAAACTATTAGGTGCACAAAAGATGACCTTAGATAAAGAAGGTATAGGTTATAATGGGATTGAAAATAAGAAAAGAAAGAACCTATACATGGGGTACTTTGTAAAAGAATCGAAACACTATGCTAGTACCTCCTCTAGTCTATACACTCACACCACATGTATCTTGTGTAAAAAGAAGGGCACACAAAATTTGACTGCCTGTTTAAAAGAAAAGGTGTGAAATCCAAACAAGTATGGAAATTCAAAGAATCACCAACTCCTAACCCATCAAAGACAAAAGGAAGAAGAATGGTATGGGTGATTGAGAAAGAAAAGGAAGGACTTGCTCAAACAGGAATTACATGATCACATAGCTCTTCCTTATTAGTTAGGATTAGCTATAGGGTGCAGCATTCTCTAAAAGGTTAGGTAGTGGCTTGGGGCTCGTTAATCTTGTCCCAATCTTACCTTGTAGCCAATTCATTATCCTACCCCCTACAGATAATCCATAGGGTCTCTTGCTTTAAGAATCAGATCAAATAAGAACAAGTGGACCATGGTCGGGCGACCGAACCCATGAGTACATTTGTACTTCGGTCGATCGAACTAGAAGGTTGACCAAGCCATTGACCACATCTCGGGTGGATAAATCCCCTTGTTCAAACACACTCAAGCTACTGAACCATCTTCGAGTCCCCGAGTATATATTCAGGCTACCGAACTGAGACCTTCTGGTGACCGATTGACTTAGTTCAAAATCTATTTGGGCGGCCGACCCTCAAAAATACAAAATTGGCGCTTGAAATTCAGCCGAACGAACATTTCTTCGGGCTACCGAACAGACTTATAGACCCCTCGTAATTAAGGCTGTTTGGGTGACCGAACCAAGGCTCAGGCACCCAAACTGCGCTGATATATATGGTTCTCCACGAGAAACGATTCATTTTCTTCCATTTCCTTGAGAGCCTTCCTAGTTTTCCTTTCTCACATCCTTCCCTAGCCTTAAGCCAAATTCATTTCCATGGCCAGAGAATAGAGACGTGTTGTCGCGGGTTTTCCTTTGGATCAATGGTTTCCCATTCCCGATCGGCGAATAAAATATGAGAGGGTATTTCGTCTAAAGGATCCCATTCTTGGAAAGATTCTTGATATCGAGTTCATGCAAACTGACTTCAACAATGTCCTTGACATGTTTCGATATCAAGGATGGTACGAGTTCATAGCCTTTCAGCCCAGGGGGATGTACCTGCTGCTCGTTCGACTCTTCTATGCCAACCTTGTCCAGGATGACTAGGGCTACTACACTAGGGTGCTATAGATATACATCCACTTCTATGATGCATACCTGGTGGAGACATTTGATATCCAGCGTGGCGACTTCGTCTGCCCCGATTCTTCCTCCACCTGCATAGCCGAGCAGGACTTCTCTGTAAGTACCTTTGTTAACTTGGTAATGGCATGTCCAGTAGCTGATTTGACCCATACCCCCAGCTACAGATCCTTGATCTTAGAGGCTAAGGTGGTACACCACCTGATCTTCTATAACATTTTGCCCAAGTTAGGATTGAGGGATCATGTATCGTACTTAGACTACTTTGTCATGTGGTGCCTCTTCACTAGGAAAAAGCTAGACCTACCAATATTGATCCTACGGTGGAAGTTTGTCAAAATCGTGGGAAAAATGATCATTTTACCCTACGGTGGGATTTTATCTAGGCCATTTGTTAGGGAGAGACTAAATAGGTCACCACTTGCCACCATCAAGAAAGTACGACCATTCGATGTTTTCAACTCCACAACCTTAAAGTTGATGGGATATGAGCTGACTGGCAACATGTGGTTGCCTACTACACATAAGAGAGAGCTGGGATCGTAGGAGGTCCCGCAGTAGCTGCCCTATGTACCATCTATCGCCAAGATCATGGCAGCCATCACCGATCTCTCCGCCTCCTTTCAGTATTTCCGAGTCTCCATGACTGAGCAGGCTTCTTCTTCTCAGGCTAGACTTGACTCCTTTTATAGCGAGTTCACTGATTTTTGGTCCGAGGTGCGGGCTAACTTTCACATCCTTGGTGAGTGATTGCGATAGATGAATGACGAGGATATCGATGAGGACGACCAAATAGAGCTTAGTGCGGAAGAGGGAGATGATGATCATGATGATGGAGAGACCTAGGAGTGCTTCATGAGGATCCAGTCTGTCATTCTACAGCTTCGTATTTTATCATCTATGCTATTAAGATACATTTCTTTTACTAGGTCTTTACCTATACTTAAAACAGCTTATATGTCTGTTCCTATTTGACTTTCACATTCACCACACACACACAGATACAATGATATGGTGACTATGCTATTTGATTATGATATATATATGCAGTACTTTGGTTTGCATGTGGTTGTGTTTAAAAGATTACTCTGTTAAAATACATGCTTAGTATAGAATGCCTCCTACATGGTGGATGCAGTGGTTGAGAATTGCCTGCTGGTAGTCTATAGGTTCTCACATGCCTTACTCTTGAAATACTGCCTGTTTGAGAACCGTTTTTGTGCAGGTTAATTTTGGGAAATGACCTGTTTACAGCAGGCATGCTACCGAATTTTTTGTAGACATTTGCCCAAAATAATTGAGATGATGTGCTTTGCAAATATGATCTACACATAAAATCTAAATTCTTACGCTTATCTCATTTGCATTATTTGTTTAAACTCCTTGGGGCTTGTTGTGCGCATTTATTTAGAATACTGGCAGATTCTTTTGGATTATTTACATCTATAGACAAAATGCTGCCAAATTTTCAAAACCTTCGCACTTAACTAAATATCATTTTCTTATTGCTAAACTCCTTAAAACTTGAGTGCGTTTCTAAGAAAATTTGTGAATTTTTCTCAAGTTGATTTATAAAGAAAATACATATTCTTAGGGGGAGTCCTTTATTTTAAAATCATTAGGCTCTGAGAAAATAAATATATAAATACATATATCCTGCATTCACCGCTATATCTTTTGGAAAATATAATATCAACTGGTATCAATGTGCACATCTTGGTAAATTTATATTTGATATAATGTTCATTTCAAAACTAACAATATGTCCTTATAACTAGTGGAATTGTTTTAACAATTAGTATCTTCTCTATCACGTAGTTATAACGATTGGTATTAGACTCAAACGTAGGGGCATACATGTTTGTGTTGGAAACCAAAGATGATTATGATAAAATTAACTTTAAAATATTTTTTGAAAGGATGAGTGAAAACCAAATGAAAGATTAATCTTCATCCTTGCATAATCATCCGTTAGGGGAGTATAGAACATTAAAATTGTTAATGTACTGCATGCTACTTATACTTCCTTAATGCATATTCTGTTTGGGTTAATTGATTAATATATGCTATATACTATTCACTAACTCCAAACAGGTCACTTAGGTACAGAATTATGATTGAGAATAGTCTACTTTCAAATGGCATGCTGCCGAAATTTTTAATCTTCCCAATATACTTCTTGTATCTAATTGATGTGCTTTGCCTTCACGCTTTATTGTTTATCCCTTTTTGCTTTTTTCAAAAGGGGGAGAAGAGGCAAAAGTGGGTAATACTGCGCTTAATTATACTTACATCTCTTATTACTCATTACTTTAATCACTTTTATGCATAAAGTCAGGGGGAGCCTTTCTTGGCTAAACCCACTTTTGCATAGGGTATTTTTCATCATCAAAAAGGAGGATATTGTTGACCACATTGGTCATACCCAGTTTCGATTATGACAAATACTCTTGGTACTAATGATTGTACTGAGAATTGCATGTAGGCTCACCGTGCACGTATATTTGGACTGAAAGACATATCATGATGACATGTGGTGTTCGTGCCAAAGAATGAAGATTTTTGTGCTATATTTGTATTTATGTATTTATCTCTTCATTCTGGGATGTAATTTATTATGAACTATGCGCATGTATGGCTTGTAATATTTTGCATCATGCATGGTAGGTAGGTATGCTCAAAACGACCACAGTTGGACTTCAGGTACCTACACAAACCTTAGGGATTTTTCCCGGTAGAATAGAAAGTCCTTAGGTCTCTAAATGCACAAAGAGTACCCATTATCATCTTCATATAAGGGGAATTACAATTGACCAAAATAAGGACTTAAATTGAAAAGGTTGAGAGGGTTGGGGCGACCGAACCTATGCCGTGTAAAGTAGCTCGGGCGACTGATCAAAGTCAACATTTTGACTTAGCTTCGGGTGACCGAATCTCTTTTGAACGTATCTTCCTTGGGCACCCGAATGCTCTTTAGGGCACTTTTAAACTACTTGGGCAACCATCTACTTATGTTCAAATAAAGGCTAGGGCGACCAAATTGCCTGGTTCGGTTAACCAAACTCAGCTTCGGGCACCCGAACCTCGAACATTTGGCTACTGACTTTGATTCAGCCAACCGATCCTCTACTCAGGCACCCGAACCTCTTAGAGTTGAGTTTTTGACTGTGTCTATCTGGGCACCCGAACCTTGCGGGTTAAAATAATTTTTAACTAATTTTTAAATTGGGTAAACTGAGTTAATTTTCTTAATGGTCTTTTAGACAATTCTAATTATACCCATTGTGTCCCCAATGTTCAAAAATCCTCCTTGCCTGTATATACCTTTTCATTTATCTTAATTAGCAAGGGATTAGCAAACTTGATTAGGGCAAAAATTCTCTCAACTCTTAAAACCCTTAAAACCCTATATTAGCCAAATATTTCTTGCAATCACTCACATACTCCTCATTCTCTTTCTCTAAGCATTGTGAGTATCTCTATAAGGCTATTGTGCTTAAATTTCTCTAGATAATACTCTCTCTTGATATTGACTAATTGATTTTACTTGAGAGTATAGCCTAAAGTTCTTCCACCGATTTCATTTGATAAATCTAGTGTGGAAAAACTTTAAAGGTTTTGGTTCTTGCGTTATTGTTGCAAGTTACCTAAACCTAGATTTTGTGTGTAAAAATCCTTTACAAAAGCTAGTCTTTCAAATAACTCCATTGTGCTTTATACATTGAAATATTCTATTGAGTTTGTTTGATTTATCTTGCTTAGCATATTTGAAACCCTGATCTGATTTTGTGGTATTCAAATAGTTTGTTTCAAATCTTGCTTAGATATACACTCTAGATCTGGACTGAAAATATATACGTGATTGAGTGTTTAGCACACATTAGAGCACTGAACATAGTTACATATCATTTGTACTTGCATTATTGAATGAGCTATATTGGTGCACACATCTGCTTATGTTGAAGCGCATTTCCGTATACAAACATTTTCATACACATTGGTTGTATTCCAAGCACAGGCCTGAAGAGGGAGACTAGTCCCGTGGAATAGTCCTGGATTGGCTTAGACCTGGTTAGGAAAGCTAGGTGCACCATCCTGTTAAGGCGTGTCGGTTGAGGTCAGCCCCTTAAATTGACCTGGTTGTATAGGTGCTGCTCCACCCAGTTAAGAGAGCATTTTAGTGGTAATCCTTGTACTGGTGTGGCCAAGGCGGGGACATAGGCACAATTGGCCTTTACATTTTCGCAATTTACATTTACTGCACGTGTATGTGTGTTTGATGATTGCATAGACTAACCCTAAGCTAAATTGCATTATTATTAAAATCAGTAGACTAGGCAACAATTTTTTTAAATACCCAATTCACCCCTCCTCTTGGGGTTGCACCATAACTATCAAGTGTTATGACACATGAGTTAGTGGGGTTTGAGCTAGTATGAGGTGGTAATGAGTCCATTATTATCACTATTTTTTTATCATCCTCAAAACTTAGCCATTTTGCCACCCTGAGGGCTTAGTTCTTTCGCTTGAACTACCAACAATTTTATATGGTAACCATCACTACAAAAAACCTGATTTTTAGTGATGAAACTATTAGTGACGGATTCAATTTCGTCACTAAAAGTGGGTATTAGTGACGGTTTTAGCAACTGTCACTAATATTGAAGTATTAGTGATGGTTTTAAACAGTCACTAATACTTTTGTTACTAAAAACTGGAAAATATCACGGGAAAACATTTTTTGCGCATAAATTATCCTGGGAAAACATTACCGACGAGTTCTGACATATTAGTGACAAATTCAATCCGTCAATAAAACAAATTTACTAGTGACGAATGATAACTGTTACTAATATTATTTAAAAAAACAAAGAAAAAATTATTTCACAATATTAGTGACCGATTTGCGAACCGTCACTAAGATTTCTTTTAATCAAAAAAATTGAAATATTTTATTTCATAGTATTAGTGACGGATTCAGTGATTCGTTGGGAACTGTCACTAATACTTCTATTATTTAAAAAAAATAAAAAAAATTATTTCATAGTATTAGTGATGAATGTGGAGATTCGTTACTATTATCCCATTATTATTGATGAATTTACAAACCATCACTGATACTTCTTTTATTTAAAAAAAAATAAAAAAAGTTTATTCCATAGTATTAGTGATAGATTTGGTGATTCGTCATTATCCCCTTATTAGTGATGGATGCACGAACTGTCACTAATACTTTGTTTATTTAAAAATAAATGAAAAAAAAAATTATTTCATAGTATTAGTGACGAATTTGGTGATTCGTCACCATTATCCCCTTATTAGTGACGAATTTGGGAATCGTTACTCATACTTCTATTATTTAAAAAAAATAAAAAATAAAAGTTTATTTCATAGTATTAGTGACGGATTTGTTGATTTGTCACTATTAGCCCCTTATTAGTGACGGATTTGGGAACCGTCACTAATACTTCTTTTATTTAAAAAAAATAAAAAAAATTATTTCATAGTAGTAGCGATGGATTTGGTGATTCGTCACTATTAGCCCCTTATTAGTGACGGATTTGGAACCGTCACTATTACATCTTTTTTTTTTTTTTAAATAAAAAAAAATTATTTCATGATATTAGTGACGAATTTTTAGCCCATTATTAGTGACGGTTCCTAAATTCGTCACTAATACTTATGTTATTTTAAAAAATAAAAAAAATTATTAAATACGATTAGTGATGAATTTGAGGATTCGTCACTAATAGTCTAACATTGAAAAGGCCACACGCGGGTTCCCCAAACTCATTCCTTTCCCTCAAAGCCTCCCCATTTTCCTTCCATCTCTCAATCTCCGCGCGCGCGCTCTCTCTCTCTCTCTCTCTCTCTCTCTCTCTCTTTCTTTTTCTCTCTCTCTCTCCATCTCTCAATCTCTCCGGTCCCTCCATCTGAAATAGAAGTCTCCGCCGCCACTGACGCTCTGGTCCGTTCCCATCGCCTTCGTCGAGGAGATCACCTGCCAGAAGCCTTCGAGGTATTCTCAATCTCACTGGTCTGTCTCTCTCAGCCTCTCCATATCTGTCAATCTCTCTAGTCTCTCTCTCTCAGTCTCTTCATCTGATCAGGAGTTGTCATCGTCGCTGACACTTGGGTCTGTTCCCGTCGCCTTCGTTGAGGAGATCAACAACCAGAGCAAGGTATTTTGGTTTTTCCTTGATTTTAAGAGCTTAAGATTAGTTTGTTAGTTGATATTTTTTATTCTTAAAATTATAATTTGTATTAGAAAATATATACTTGAAATTTTTGTTTACAATATGCAAGCAAATATATATATATATATATATATATATATATATATATATTTGTAATGATGTATATATTTGATACAAAATAATGGTGATTCATATGTATGCACTTGGAAACATTTGTAGAAATCATTAGAGGCACTTCCAAAATTGTGAGAGAGCCACTAAAATGAAAAAAAAAAAAAAAAAAGCAAAACAATAAACATTAATTAATAGGAAATAATAGAATTTGTAAAAACTTTTATAAGATAATTAAAGCATTAAAGATAAGTTTGGTATATAGGTATAGAAAACCAAGAGGAATGGAATTGAATTCCACTTGGTTTTGTAACACTCCCTATTCAAGTTGTTATTGCATTCATTTCCTATCACATTCGATTCCATAAACCAAACATATCGAAAGCTCAACTTCTAGTAAGGCAGGAGTACTTCTCGAAACATGCAACTCAAATCCTCCTCTCTCACAAACCGTCCCCTTCATCTCTTCCTCCTCCATGAACACTCAACCTCCCCCCCCCCCCCCCCCTCTCCCCCCTTGTTATTGGGTGCCCCCTTGTGATCCATCCTCCTTATAAAACATAAAAATGATCACTCCAATTAATATTTCAAAATAAAAGTGAAAGAAAGATAAAATCAAAGTACTAGTCAATATAAGTGCAAATGAATTTTTTTTTTTAAGTATTTCATTAGACTAATAAATTATTTTTCCAATTTTGGTAGAATCTTTAGAATTTTAAATATTTTTGTATCTCTGTCATTTTTTAATAAATTGTACCATACACAACTCCTTCAGAAAAACCCTTGTTATGAACTTACATTATCATTTTATCATTTCATTTTTTATGTTATTTTAATAAATAGTATTATCAACTATCGTAGATCACTATAAATTGTTACAACATAAGCATTCATGAAAAAACTAGAACCTCACATGTGTTCAAACCAAGAAAAAATAATGCTAGCCCTTTCCATCTTCACTAGGTGCCGATTCAATTCCTAGTTGTTCAATTCTAAACCCAATCTAATGCAAAGCCTCATTAGCGGATGTCAAATGCAATAATTTCTCTTGGTAAATGTGATTTTATTGAAGTCGTTTTGAAAATGTTTGGTCTCCTTGTGACAAACACTACAAAAAAACTGGTTTTAGTAACGAAACTATTAGTGATAGATTAAAAAAAAATTAGAAATAATTTATTTAAGAGTATTAGTGACGGTTTTGAAATCGTCATTAATACTCAAAACCCTAAATCCCTTAACTCCCCCCCCCCCCCCAACAAAAATTTCCTCCCTCGTCTCCCGCCTGCTTCTCCCTCCTTCTCTCGATCCTGCTCCTCGCTCATCCTCCCTCCTCCCTCTCGGCATGCTCCTTGCTCATTCTCCCTCCTCCCTCTCAGCCTACTCCTCCCTCTTTCCTGTAATATCTTCCCTCCTCCTCTCGGCCTACTCCTCCCTCCTTCTCCCTCCTGCTCCTCGCTTATCCTCCCTGCGCGCAACGGCGTCCTCCTGCCACTGGGTCTCGAGCCATTACCCACGACGTCGCCGTGTTGTCGCTCGTACATTTCCACTATCTTGCCCTCTTGCCACCGCCGCCTCCACTGCTCTTAGGTAACCTCCTCCTCTTCTAATTCTTCTTCCATAAAGTACAACATGTGTGTGTGTGTGTGTGTGACAATGTGTGTGTGTGTGTGTGTGATAGTGTGCGTGTGTGAAAGTGTGTGTGTGACTATGTGTGTGTGTGTGACAATGTCTATGTGTCTGTGTGTGATAGTGTGCATGTGTGTGTGTGTGTGTGACAGTGTTCGTGTGTGTGTGTGTGTGTGTGCAAAAAAATATTTGTGCATATGATTCGTACATATGCAATATCCATTGATCCATATGAATTCTCTGGTTTTTCAACTGAGGAGATGAAATGATTTTTGCCTTGAAATGAGGTGGGATATTAGAGTTGTAATAAAGTGTTTAATGAGTATGGTTTGTGTCTCAATTCCTGGCATGATGTCCGGGATTAGTGTCCTTCAAATGACGTGTTTGCTACTTTAATAATGATTTTCATTAGGTCTAAAACTAAAATCCCTTGGCGTACCACTGCCTGCCTCTTTTGAATTGATAGAGGCAACCTTTTTTTCTTTTTATTTTTCTAGTTTAACACAACGAAAAGTATGGCACAAGCACACGCATACAAATTAGTATGCTACAAATAGGTATTGCAAAATTGCCTCACTTGTGATCATATTCATCACCAGAATTATTGTCATTGGATTCAAGATTTGTTTGTTGATTCATTTTTTCAAACCATGCTTCATAGTTAAATTATAGTCTTAAAATGTTTATTATTCATAATGGGATTCTATAATGGATAAGCTTAAAAGATGCATTTATCAATTTGATGAAAAGCTTCTAGAATTGGATTATAAACTCCAGTAGGCGAGTTGTATTTTTCATACATTATGAATAGTAGTTATACCATCATGTTCAAACTTAAATTTCACACTAAAAGAACCCAAAAAGCCCATCCTCCATTTATCACTACAAAAAATGTTATTAAAGTATTAATAGCAAACTAAAACTCATCACTAATAATGTACTTTTAGTGACGAAAATTACATCCGTCACTAATAATGCATTATTAGTGACGATTTCTAGTTCATCACTAAAACTTTCGTTACTAAATGTACATTTTCTTGCTTTAATGATGACGTCAATATATTAGTAATGATTTTTCAGTTATTAGTGACGAAATCTGTTGGCCACTAATAGTCTACTTATATATATAAATGTGTGTGACAATGTGTGTGTGTGTGTGTGCGCGCTCAAGTTTGAATGTTGATAATTTAATAATGTGTGTATGATGAAGTGTTATATATTATTTTTGTGATGTTGGAGTAGTGTTTGTATTTAATGAGATTATATTGTCGTCTTAACAAATCCTTTTTTCCATTGAAAATAAAGATTATTGTGAGAAGTATATGGATGATAGCTTTTAAACTTTTGAAATTTTAAGTAAAATTGAAATTTGAGATGTTAGACACAACATTTTATTAGGCGTCTATGTCTAAATTAATTGTAGTTGTATAATGACTAATGCTCAACTGATTTATGAATTTCATTGATATTAATTGAATATGAATATTTAATATGACTAGTATATTATAGTAAAACCTTGGTTTTGTAAAAAATCATGAAGCCATATTAAATTGTCAACATTCAAACTTGAGCACACACCAAATATTGTATAGACTCGAAGACAATATGAAACACTAGAGAAATTCTAGAGTAAATGTGTGAATATTTTCTCGTAATATTATTGTTAAGTATGCCCCTCTGAAAAAAATTTTGCTTTCAATATAAATCTTAGGGTTTCGTCTTTCCTAGACAGTTTGAGAATACAAACTTATTTATGTTGTGAATTGTCCCTAGAATTTACTTTCTTTAGAACGCCCAGTCTGTATGGGCATGATTCCAACCTTATGTTCCTACATCATAAAAAATGTCCAAAAATACACAATTAAGAAAAAAAACCAGTACTAAACTTCAAATCTTGAACTTGAAATTTGGATATGTTGTTTTTGGTTAAATTATATTGAATTACGACATTTTCGACCCATCCATTTAATGAATAGGAAGCAAAGGTAAATTTTATTTATAACTGTGTGAACTTGAAATCTTTTGAAAATTTAAATTGAAATGTCGAATGACTAAATATTTTTTATGGATGGTATTATGTAATATGAATGGTAAATTAAACTATTGAAATACATGTTTGTGTTGAATGCAAGCTGCATGGCTGATGCAGTGCATTGTGAATTACATGCTGGTAGTAGATTTAGGTTGTCGCATGCTTAAACTTACTGGTATCTGCATGATGTGTATTATTGTGATTTGTTTGCTTAAATCTATCAAGTTTTAGAGCAGGAATTTTTTTGGAAATGTCCAATTTACAGGTGGCATGTTGCCGAAATTTCGTTAAATTTTTTCTAGAATAAAGCATGTACCACTACAAAAAAAACTAGTTTTTTTAGGCTAGGGGAGGGGGAGCCTAGGATTCTTTAACTTTATAGTTTAATTTCAACCATAATAAAATCCATGAACAAGCACTTAACAAAAATCAAAAGGTTAAACTTATTTAATCTATCATAATTTAAATTTTAAGAAACAAAGTACAATTTCATAAAACTTTAGAGACATGTTAAATAATTTATCTTTTTTTTGGTTTATTGGGAGAATTATTAGGCTATACCAATCATAATTTTTTACACAGTTGAATTACACCTCATATTTACTCAAATTGTTACAATCTTATGCAAAACCTCATTGGCCGATGTCAAATGCAGCAATTTCTCTTGGTAAATGTGAGTTTATTGAAGTTGTTTTAAAAATGTTTGGTCTCCTTGTGAAAAAGGATCTAATAGAAATAAAAATCTAAAATTGAGTATTTGATGAAAAAAGTTGTAAGGTGTTTAAAAGTATATAATAACTGCAAAGAATATGGTCTTTTTAGAAAGTATAATTAATACATTGACCATGTTATAGTGTTAGAAAAAATTAAGGACAATAGTAGAAAAAATAATTTGTTTGTGAAAAAAATTAGCTTCTAACTTTTCAATTTTTAATTTTGTAACTTCTAAAAAAGTAAAAGTTGATTTTTAGAAACTAAGAAAATTATACCAAAAGTTAGGCCTACCTTTATCTTTTAGAAAGGACAAGACAAAAGAGGGGCATCAAACTCACCCTAAACAGCTTAAATGTTTACTTTATTATTTATGAATTAATATATTATCATCATATATATATATATATATATATATATATATATTAAAATGAAGAGCTCACCTAAGCCATTCGTAATGATTTTATTTGGTTTAGTAAATGAGTTTTAAAATTATATTTATGTTGAACTTTTCTAATCAGTAGGTGTGAATATTTTCTCGTAATGTTATTGTTAAGTATACCCTTCTGAAAAAAATATTTTGTTTTCAACATAAATCATAGGGTTTCGTCTTTACTAGCCAATGCCTCTACGAAACGAAGCCTCTAGTTGCCTCAAAGCACGGCCACTCGCCACGATGTGCTGCCAAGCGGCAGAGGGTTTAGGACCTGCCAAAGGGAGAGTCTTCTTCCAGGGGTCGAGCTATACTGATTGAGCACGAAAGGGTTTTAGATGAGACGAGAGCACCAAGGGTGACTCTTGAGGATGTGTAGTTTCCCCTGGAACGTTCTGCTGCGCCACCCATTGGAGAGCAGTCCTTGAATGTTACCCAAGGGCTTATAGAGGACATGCCCGCTCATCTGGTGTTGTTTCGTACGATTAGGCCGACCATGTTGTATGATTATTAGGCTCCATCTCCGGCAGACATTCCTACCGAGTTGCTGCCTCGGGTCCTTAGGTTACGCAAACCATCACCCCCCCTCTTACCCCTAAATTGCGTCATCTTCTTGAGGAAATGGCACGGGACCGAGATGCCGCTAGAGCAGCAGCCGCCTCGCTTTGCTCATGCAGTTCCGATTATAATTCTGACTCTAATTAGGATAGATTAGATGCTTGGGATCTTTTTTATACACTTTCTCTTTTTCTTATGTACTATGCTCATACACCCTTTGCTTTTAATTTATTTCTTTCTCTTTTATTTTTTTTTTTATTGTATTATGTTTTACCATGCTTTTGAATGGTTGTACGCATGCTTTGATGTGTCTATGTACATTGTATTGCCTCTAAAATTAATGAAAATACATGGTGCTTTTGATTTCTACCTGTATTTTGTGCTTCACTATATCGTTACATTTTTTTAGCTATTTCTAGAATTTATGTGGATGTTACTTACACAGATAAGGTAGGTAGATAAGTGTTCACTTTTTTTTATCCTTATTGTGCATTCATTTGAGATTGTGCACGGTTAGAAAATCTTTGGAACAAAAAAATATAAAATACGACGCTTAGGAAAAGCCAACTAAAGGCCATATGAAGTAAATTGCCAAATTAATTACTGTCATTTATTGTGTTCGTTGAAACTTAGACTCATTCAAGAATGGTTACTATACATTTATGCCTCATCCTACATGTGAGACAAAACAATTATTGAAATTCAATTGATTATTAGTCTTACTATGTTGACTAAAATCAAAGGAACATGTTAATTATTTGTTTCACCTAGGATTAGAAATGTTTGTATTTCATCCATTCTTGGATTATCCAATGTGGACAGTTCAGGAAGTTGTATTTACATTGTTGTCATTGTTCATGCTTTGTTAATTGTCATTATATATTTCGAGCGCATCTCTACTTGCGTTCTCTGAATGCATAGTTGGGTATCATGACAATTTGACAGTGATGAGAAACTAGTAACATGTTCACTTCCCCTATCTCGTGTACTTGGAGAGCCATGGGGAGATGCTGTCGAAATTTATAATGACTACAACAAAGGAATTTGATTGATTGATCGCAACGTAAATGCAACATTCTTGAATAGGATAGGATTTGTACCCTTTAGACGGAAGGTGGTTGATTATAGGAATCACGATGCATGCGTCATAAACATTATGAGAATGTAATCAACACCATTTACTTGCACATGTTATAGGGCAATTAATGAACATGGATAAGAGTTGGATGAATGCTTGGGGTAGGTTTTTGTCAGAATATGTGAAAAGGGTACATGATTTCATAGAGTTCGTGCGTCCTTGTGCAGGCAAAGCCAATAAAATAAGGTGTCCTTATAAGAAATGCCAAAACATAACATTCAAACATATTGATTAGGTCATACACACTTATTAGACTTTGGAATGGATAAAAGTTACACAACATAGGTGTTCCATAGTGAAGATTATGCAGTTCAGAGCGATGATGACGACAATGCAGATAAGGGGGCAAATATAGTAGGTGGTGATACACGTTCGGAAGGGTTATATGAAATGTTAGGTGACTTGCAAAGGCAGATTGCAGTGGATGTGGACGATGTCAGCGTGTCGTGTACTGGTGATGAATCTACTCCAACAGGTACCATACCTTGTGATCCTAGTACGTTGAATCAACTCGGTAAACCATTTGCTAATCTTGTGAGGGATGCACGGGTGCCCCTATATCCAAACTTTAAAAAGTTCTCAAAATTAGAGTTTTTGATAAAGTTTCTTCAAGGACAATGCATGGGTTATCTCAGAGCGCATTCAACATACATTTAAGTCTCATTAAGGTGGCACTGCCTAATGGTGAAACACTTTTGAAGTCCTTTTATGAGGCGAAGATAGACATGCGTGAATTGGTTCTCGGTTACACTCTAATACATGCATGTAGGTATGATTGTGTACTCTTTTATGGTGAACATGAAAATGCGAACGAGTGCTCAGAATGTGGTGAACCGAGGTATACAACTAATCAGAAGAAGGGTAAAAACATCCCCTATAAATTTTTGCGATATTGTCCATTAATCCTGTGACTGCAACAGTTGTACATGCATTAAGAGAAACGTGTTCAAAATGGAAACACCCTTAGTCATCCAACAGACTCCGATGCTTGGGCCAATTTTGATAAAATGCATTTGTGGTTTGCTAGTGATCCTCGCAACATCAGACTTGACCTTGCTTCAGATAGGTTCAATCCTTTCAATAACATGAATAACCCATATAGCATGTGGCCAATTATGATGATGCCATACAATATGTCGTCATGGAGATGTCTAAAAGAACCCTTCATTTATATGTCCTTGCTCATTCCCGGATTGAGGGCACTTGGAAATGATATAGATGTGTACCTGCGTCCGTTAATTGATGAGTTGAAAGAACTATGGGAAAAATGAGTGGAGACATTTGATGTGGAAATCGGGACAACATTTTAGATGCATGTTGTAGTGTTGTGGACAATTAATAATTTCCCCGCTTATAGCAACCTGTTGGCTTGGAGCACAAAAGTTTTTTTAGCATGCCCAATCTATAATAAGGATGTTGGGTCCTTATTCTTGAAGCATGCACGCAAGTTATGCTTTATGTGTCATTGTCGTTTTCTATGACCTGGACATCCTTGGAGGACTTGTGGTGTCAAAAGCTTTAATAGAAAACCTGAACAAAGGTTGTAGCCAAAGCGACTAAGTGGGGATGAGATATTAACCAGCTCAGGTTGATCAGATATGTAAAGTTTGGGAAACCACCAACCAGTAGAAAAAGAAAACATGTTGAGTAGGAGTTGAATTTGGCAAAGAGAAGCATCTTCTTCGAGTTGCCATACTGGAAAGATCTTCCACTATGCCCCAACTTGGATGTAATGCACATCAAAAAGAACATTTGTGAGAATGTAATTTGTACATTGTTGGATATGAATGGGAAGACAAAGGACATCGCAAATGCTTACCAGGATATGAAAGACATGGGAATACGGCCTAAGTTGCACCTGTTTTGTGATGGGGATGAACTTCTCATGCCATCCCCTTATTACACATTTTCAAAGGTTGAGAAGAATAAATTCTTCGAATGGTTGAAATCAGTGAAGTTCCCTAATGGATATGCATCGAACATAGCTCGATGCATAAACGCGAAAGAAGGGAAGATGTTAGGAATGAAAAGTCATGACTGTCACGTCCTTCTTCAACGGGTTCTACTCCTTTTCCTTCATAGACACATGACCGAAGATGTTCACCCGGTGTTGAATGAGTTGGGGATTTTTTTTCGACATTTGCGCTCCAAAAAATTGAGCATAAACTTACTTGAACAGTTAGAGGATGACATTGGGATCATACTATGCAAGCTGGAGACAATATTTCTACCAGCATTCTTCGATGCAATGGTCCACCTAACCATCCATTTACCAAGGGAGGCCATAATTGAAGGATCGGTCCAATATCGTAAGATGTATCCTTTTGAGGGGTGAATTATAAAGTCCTTCTATAATGGTCACATGATTTCCTCATTATTTTTTTATTTTTTATTTTCCTTTTTTGTGTCTACAAGTCAAAAATCCTATGTAAAATGCATAGGTTCTTGTCCACTTTGAAGGGGTATGTGCGCAATAAGGCACCGTTGGAAGGTTCAATCATTGAGGCTTACATTGACAGTTAATATCTTGCATTTTTATCAACGTATCTACATGATATTGACACAAGGTTCACTCGCGAGGAGCGAAACGCAGACGTTCATGCTATTATTGCCGAAGATGAAGAACTGAGGAGCTTTATATTCCGAGAAAATGTTATGTTGTTCAATGCACGGGTTTATGATTTCATGGATATGGCCAACCTATAAAAGGCCCATTTTTACGTCCTCAATAATTGTGATGAAATTATTCCATATATCGAATACATGGTTCGAAACTCCTTAGTTTGCATTGTATTTACATATGAATATTTATATACTTACTTGACATGAACATGAACTATTGTTGCATATAGCGAACATAAAGTTGAACTTCTGGCCCAAAATGAAAGGAATGTTGACGAAAGACATAAGAAGGAATTTGTCAAATTGTTTGGGAGCCGTGTAAGTAACAAATACTGCCCGAGTACAAAGCAATGTACATTGTCAATGTTGATGGTTTACTCATCTAAACTCTTGTTTATTTAATAGATGAAAGTCAGGTATTACAATAACGAACCAACGAAAAGTAAAGATTTTTATGCATTGGCATGTGGCCCTGATCAACGAGTTAACCGTTACAGTGGTTGCATTGTCAATGGGTTATGATTTCATACAAAGTCCCTCAAACTGAATAGAAGAACCCTAAATTGTGGGGTTGCGGTGCTAGGCATAGAAGGAGATGAAGAAATTGACTACTTTAGTGTCTTGGATGACATTATAGAGCTTAACTATGGAGCCAACAGACTCGTCCACCTATTCAAGTGTACCTGGGAGGACATTGGCAATAAAAAGACTAAGATGAACATAGATGCCTACTTTACCAGTGTCAATTTTAGCAAGACATGGTATCAAAATGACCCTTTTGTGCTAACGATACAAGCAGAACAAATGTTTTACCTTAAAGACACAAAATTGAAGGGTGAATGGCGTGTGGCCCAAAAGATTCCTCCCCGAAGTTTGTATGCTATTACAAGAGTTGCAGATGGGGAGAAGAGTGCCAGTGAGGCTGCATTCCAAGAAGATGAGCCATGTGTCAGTGCAGCAGCACAACCTTCTTTCAATGTTATCGAAGAAGGAGCCGATCCTATACCATTAAATAGGGTTGGTGCCATGGCAGAACATGTAGGGACTGCTAATATTACAATTGAACGTTCTGTAGACGTTAACTTCATCAACAATGAGGGAACTGATGGGGAAGATGAAACAGGGGTCAAAAATTGTAGTGAAGAGGAAGACACTTTAGAAAGTGAGGATGATACTGATATTGAGGACGTATAGGGGGTAAGCATGTTATGTTTGTCACTATATATCTCACATGTGTAAATAACAAAAAATATATTTATTATGCATCCATCTAATATGCGTACTTCTTATATTTACTTGTCTAATATTTTGTAGACATGGCACCAGGAGGTCAACATGGCCAACTTCCTTCCAGACACTCGACTACATCGCATGAGGATGATCTAACATCCTCGAGACCGGTGGAGCCCGTTGGTCCTGATGCGGTGGCATCATTGTCTGAGCCATTGGCACCTCGGCCAGATTTGGACTCCTCAGCTCCAGATGACTCACAGGGTGAGTTGCCCACCATGATCAGCAGGGTTGGTAAGGTTTTATTTTATTTATTTCGATGTAAACTATTGATTTTTATTCACGTGTATGATTAAAATATTTTTCTTAATTAACTCTTCTCTCAACATCGACATCCACGGCTAGGTCAGGTCGTGGTTTCGCAAAGAACACGACACTGAAGAAGCACCTACGGAGGATTGGGCAGCGTATTAGGATCGGCATTCCTCCAGGCTTCACCGCCCCGCGTGGGGATTGCTATCCAGCATGGACGCGAGAGCTCGACATTATATGCCGACAGTATACTCCAGTCACCGCCTTCATCTGGCCACAGGTGACTGAGGCGCAGCACATGGTTCTTTACAAGTGCATCTTGGTAAGTAATCCCAAACCTTTTTTTTTTTTACTTTTAATATACTAGCCAAACAACTATCTAATATTATAAATGTATTTCCTATGTAGGAGGAGTTCGATATGGATATTCTCCACATGGATTATATGAAGAGGGTGGTGGACGTCAAACTTTGCAATAAATTTAAGTCCTATGGTGCCAAAATGCGTGAACATTTTCGTGTGATAGGAGATTGAGCAGAAATCCACCCATACGATAAGATATCCCAAGAGGATTAGGAAGTGGTGTGTCGCCATTTCCGCGATCCACACTATCAGATGATGTGTTTGTATTATAATATCTACTTTAAAATTTGTTGTGGCTAATAAGAAGTCATTACATTTTTTTTGTAGGCTATATGTGTAAAAAATGTTGCGAACCATAGCAAACTCTCTACAATGCATTACGGTGGATCGAAGTTATTCATAAATCATCGACGGCTAACAAGAAGTCATTACACGTGAATTAATATTAATGATTATTTATATAATAATGTAGCGGGATCTTGTGGCTGGCACCGAGGAGCCGTTGCGAGATCTTTGTCAGAGAACGCACCAAAGGTGATCAGAGGAGTGGTGTGATGGTGTGCAGAGCGAACATGTGAGTCAAATTAAATATGTTGTTTATAATTTGATTCAAAACATCAAAGTTGTATTCTTATTTATTTTATTTTTTATCATTTTCATGACTAAAAATAGGCACAGATGGTCAAGCTGAGAGATACACCTGTTGAAGAGGGGAGCCAGCAAATGATAGATTACCAGAGAACCGCTCAGGTGCTTGAGGAACGAGTGGGGGGTTGGGTGAAAGGGCTTGGAAGTGGATACATCACCCCAACAACATTGTCTTTGATGGGTGTGGTGGTTCGTGCTAAGATAGAATGAGCACATTAAGAGGCCGAGGCTTAGGTGGACGAGATGGCTTAACGGGTCCATACGGTGGAGCTGGATAACCAGGAATTGAGACACATGATATCTAACGTCACAGTGGAGAACCAACGTTTGAAAGAAAAGGTGTCCACTGTTGAAGCCACGCTCGCAACAATTCTGAACAGGCAAGCGCGGTTTGAAGAAATGATGTGCAAATGTCAATCAAATGTTGCAGATGGTTCCTCTCATTAGAAGGTATGTCATTGTTCTATTCTTGGGCATTGAAAATTCAGCATCTATACCTCATAGAGTAGGAATTTTTAGAGAATCTAGAAAATATGGATGTTTGAACAAATAGAAAAATCCGTCTAGAAGCATGTTTTGCTTTTATTTTTTTTATTTTAACCAAAGTTTTAAAAAGCGAAGGTCTAAGGCGAGATGCTTTAAGAGGCAAGGTGTAAGCCTTAAGGCATTGGGACATAAGTCTTTTGAGAATTTTGTTTTAGATAAAAATATGTAGGTAAATTACATATTTTTACAAGTAAATAAAATTTTAAAAATCACGAATATATAAAAAAATCAAATATAATTTCCAAACTACTTGTTGCAACTCAAAAATTGCTAACTTGAATTCTTTGCATACATCATGATGAGATAGCTATAGCATTACAAAGCTCAAATTATTTTCAAGATCTAAGATATAGCTTTCAATTATTTGGAAAAAGTTGAGAAACAAAAGTTATACAATTCAACTCATGGAGATTCCGTTTATATAATCATGGAGTTAAATTTTCTAGCCAAATCTAACTTGAGAGTCACACACCCAAAAAGCACATGCCTCAATTAGAGAAACACAAAAGGCGTGCCTTCTGTATAAATACATAAGCCTCATCTTGTAATGCATTAGTCTTGGGAGTTGGGAGTTGGGATTTGGTATTTTAGGTTGAATCTCAAGGTGTTATACACATGCTCTGTCATCAGGTAATGTACATTCTAAAAATGTGCACATGTGTGCTTGTTTGATTCTATTCATATATATATATATGCTGAATTTTGTTAAAACTTTCTCAAAAATGAAATCAGAAATGATTTTGCTAAAACTGTTTTTTAAAAAGATGAGTGAAAATCCTTTATAGAATGTTGCATGCTTGAAAGGGACTACTTGCTTATTTGATTCTACTCATATATATGCTAAATAGTTCGGGTTATGAATATACTAGATTGACTTGACATTGGTAATATAAATGACATCTACATGGCTGATGCAGATTTGTATATTGCATGCTGGTAGTGAATCTAGGATTCTTGCATGCCCTTCTATATATATGAACTCCTTTTCAGGTAAAAATTTTTTTGGGAAATTGTTCAAATTACAATAGGCATGCTGCCAAAATTTTGTTAAAACTTTCTCAAAAATGAAATCAGAAATGATTTTACTAAAACTATTTTTGAAATGATGAGTGAAAATCCTTTATAGAATGTTGCATGCTTGAAAGGAAATACTTGCTTGTTTGGTTCTATTCATATATAAGTTGAATTGGGTCAGGCGACTAAACCTCTGCATTCAAAAAGGCTTCAGGTGACTGAACTTGTTAGTTCGGCCAACTGAACTTAGCTTCGGGCACCTGAACAGCGGACATGATGTTTGTAGCGCTTGCCACCATCATGTTCATTCTTTATTCTGTATATCCACTTGTTGTGCAAAGTCGTCTTCCCTACTGGAAATTCAGTTAGTTCCCATGTTTGGTTCCCCAACAAGGAATCCATCTCATCCTTTATCGCTAACTCCCACTTTCTTGAATTTTCATCTTGCAAGACTTCATCATAACACTATACCTTACCACCATTAATCAACAAGAGATAATTTAGAGCAGGTGAATAATGCTGTGGAGGTCTAATAGTCTTGGAAGATCTACGAACCGTAGCTACAGGTGTACTCTGATCTGCCTGTGATTCTACATTCTCCTTGTCCTCTTTACCCCTTTCTTGGATAGTGCTTTTAGTCAACTCATATAAGTTAACAAACTTAGTTTTCTTATGATCTATATCTATGACATCAGACACTACAGTTGACCGATCTTTGTACATAACCTGTTCATTAAATATCACATTTCTACTTCTGATGATTTTCCGATTTTGTTCATCCCAAAATCAATAGCCAAATTTCTCGTCACCATAACCAATGAAAAAACATATTTTAGAATTTGTATCAAGTTACTACGAGCATCAGAATCAATATAAACATAAGAAACACAACAAAAAACTTTTAAAAGAGAAAACTTTACCTCTTTATTGCTCCAAACCTCTTCAAGAAGTTTGAAATTCATGGGAACCAAAGGTCTTCCGTTTATCAGGTAAGATGCAGTGCTAATAGCATCAGCCCAGAAAGTTTTTGATAGTCCAGCATGAAACCTCATACTCCTAGCATGCTCATTAAGAGTTCTATTCATGCACTCAACCACACCCTTTGCTGTGGTGTCCCAAGAATGATCTTTTCCATTCTGATTTCATGTGCAGTACAATACTCTCTGAACCCTCCATCTATGTATTCTCCTCCATTGTGTGACCTCAAACATTTTGCTTTCAAACCTGTCTCAGTCTCAACCATAGCCTTCAACTTCTTAAAAGTGTCAAATACACCAGATTTATTTTTTCGAAAATAAACATATACCTTTCTAGTTGAGTCATCAATGAAAGTAATGTAATACCTTGAACCTCCAAAGAATGCAACTGGAGAAGGCCCCGAAAAATTAGTGTGTACTAACTCCAATTTTTCAGCCTTTGGTGTCCTACCAGTTTTCAAGAAACTCACCCTTTTCTATTTCCCTAAATTATAGTTTTCACGTGAGTCAAAATCAAGGGACTTCAATTCTGGTAATTTCCCTTCTGACAGCAGCATCTTCATCCCTTTCTCACTCATGTGACCAAATTTGTGATGCCATAAACTTGTATTAGTACTTGCTTCAACAACTACAACTATGTCTCTTGGACTTGAGGTCATATATAGAGTACCAGACTTCATTCCACGAGCCAATGCTCTGGCTCCCTTTGTAACCTTCAAAGTGCCACCAGTGATTAACATCGCATGCCCTTCATCATCAAGTTGTGCGATAGAAATCAAATTCCTTCTTAGGTCAGGAATATGTTATACCTTCTCTAGTAACCAAACAAACCCATAGGGCAATGACATCCGGACGTTTCCTATACCCACAACATCTAAGGTTGTGCCATTAGCCAAATACACCTTATCGAAATCACCTGTAATGTAGTTCTGTATGATTTCTTGGTGAGAAGTGGTATGAAATGAAGCTCTTGAGTCCAAAACCCAATCATCAAGTGGACTGTCTACTGCAATAAGTAGTGCCTCTTGTACCTCCTTTGTTACAGCATTAGCAGAGTCATCTTCATTCTTCTTCTTGAGACTTTTGCATTGCCTCATAAAATGACCCGTTTTCCCACAGTTTTAGCATTGTCCTTTTTGGTCAGATCTCGATTTGCTTCTATTCCTATTAGAATTTCTAGATTTTAATCTGCCCTGATTTGAATTTTTATCATTACCTCTACCTCTTGTCTCAAGGTTTAGGGTAGAACCAAATCCTGAGGTTTCGCCAGCATCTTTTCTGCGAATCTCCTCAGCCAAAACTAAATTTCGTATGTCATTAGACCTTAGTTTTTCTTTTCCCGTGGAGTTACTTATAGCCATCTTCATGGCCTCCCAACTGTTTGGCAATGAAGCCAAAATGATTAGTGCATATATCTCATCATCAAAATCAATTTCAACAGATGAAAATTGATTTGTGATTGTGTTAAAATCGTTTAGATGTTGTGCAACCAATGCATTCTCAGCCATCTTTAAATTAAATAGTTTCTTCATCAGGCGTACCTTGTTATTTGTAGATGGATGTTCATACATACTTAAAAAAGCCTTCATCAGATCTGCTGTGGTCATCTCCTTTACAAAATTATGTGCAATAGACCTAGAAAAAGTTAATATGATAACTCCAAGTACCTGTCTGTCAAGGAGAGTCCATTCCTCGTCTTTCATAGTCATAGGTTTTTCTCCTAGAAGCGGTAGATGCAACTCCTTCACATAAAGATAATCCCTGATTTGCATTCTCTAGAATCCAAAGTCTGTGCCATTGAACTTTTCTATCCCAAACGCCTTTCCTGCTTCCTCTACCATTGCTCCCACTCAAGCCTAACCGTAGGCTCTGATACCAGTTGAAAGGGGAGTGAACAAACACGTGGGAATTCCCAGAAAACTAAACCTGTGAGAAACAAGATAGAGACAAGCACGCGCCAAAGAAAATAATCATTCGCACGCACATGATAATATTTATGTGGTTTGCCAATTATGCCTATGTCCATGGAGTTACAAGGATTTCACTATTATCAAAAAAGTATATAGAGTGCAGCAATTAATGTTTCTCTCACTCTCAACAAGTAAGAACAATGTGCACACACCCTAAACACCAAAACAAACGCATTTGGATCGTGTACACAAGAGTCTCACACTCTCTCCACACTGCTACACCACTCTATACCGCTTACAACACATAGAAGAACAGTAGAAATATATATCTTAGGGTTTACAAAATCATAACTTTCGAAATAAGAAAGTTCTACCAAAATCTTGCACAGAAGATCGTCGCCATTGAACTAGTCGCACCCTTATTCGCCATGGTCGCGACCTGGTTGAGCCTCGAGGGAAATCAAGATTCTTGAACTTCAGCATCCTCGACCTAGTCGCTCCATTAAGTCTTTCTAGTCGAGATGATGGTCGAGCCTCTCAGGGTCTCGTCCTTCAGGATATTTCAGAATCTCAACTTGGTCACCCTTTAGGGTCTTCCTAGTTGAGCACTTGGGTGAGACTCTTAGTATTACTTGCCAAGCCTAGCTAGGGCCGATAGGCCTAGACCTTCGTTCCATGGATCAAACATAACTAGGTTCCATAAAACCCAACAGGTAGCTTAGAGAACATAAAGTGGATTTGGCCTCGAACCTTCTGAAATTACTGTATAGCAATTAGTTGAGTAGCTCAAATCAAGATCGATAAATGTTGTCGGTCATTAAATAAGGATGGGTCCTTCTTAGTTAGCAATATTTACAAGCAGATTATTTCAAATGAATTTGGTAGGCTGGATGGCATGCAACATTTAATGTTCTAGAATAAATTCTTGCCAAGTAAATGCTTAATTTCTTTTATGGCTAGCTTCCAAAAATAGGATTTTACCTTTGATAATTTGCAGAAGAGGGGTGAGTTGTTGGCTTCTATGTGTTTGCTATGTAGGAATGGCCCCTAAACTGTGAGAATCAATTGTTACTTCACTATGACTTCAACTCATATATCTGGTCCACCTTTTATCGCCTTGCAAACATTTATCGGGTGACACCAAAGTTTGTCAAGGAAGAATTGCTATCTTGGAGTTTCACAAAATGTAAAGGGGATATAAAAAATTTTAAGTATGCTATACTTGCGGCAATTGCATGGGACGTTTAGAAAAAGAGGAATGCTAGATTTTTTTAGGACAAAACATCACAAGCCCAAAATGGTGTTTGGAAGGTGTTAAGCAACCTCTTTCGTTATAGTAAGCTTGGTTTCGAGTTCTCTGCTATGGAGTGAGATGATTTTTTAGTATTACTTCCTTTCATGGGTCTCTAAATCAAGATTCTTTGGGTTCTCATCTAAATTTTGTATATAGTATCATAACTATCAAACTGTCTCTTAAGAAAAATACATATCCACATATATGGACATATGTCACATACCCATATAATGTGTACTATTATTTTATTAATTATGTCTAAAAACTCTTTCTAGTAATGATGGAATGACAAATTTAATTACACGCACTAATTACATTCACATACACTTAATTAGACTAAGTGTATGCACGGAGATATCATGCAGGCACTGTATTTTCACAAAGCCCTAGTATGATTTTGTATGCAAAAATGATTTTTTTGAGCTAACATACATGCAGTTGCCAACTACTCCCTACCCCATGCTTTAATGAAGATATACACACTGCCACCAACACCATTCAAACACACCATGCACCTAGGGCCTAGCACTCATCCATGTCTACTTGCATCATACTTTATTCACAGTAATTCATTCATACAATCACACTCCTTTCCCACCACTGCATGATGCCGTGCATCCATATATTAATATGTCCACTCATGTAATCCCCCTTACACATTCACGTGTCCATGACACACGACTATTCTCTTACCCATGCGCGCACATGTGTCTTATGCACATACATTCAAAGCTAGAGAGAGAGAGAGAGAGAGAGAGAGAGAGAGAGAGAGAGAGAGAGAGAGAGAGAGAGAGAGAGAACCTGTAGAACTGGGAGGTACGGACGGGTGTTGGCGGAGCTGGAATGGAAAGGAACCTCCCGACAAAGAACCTTAGCGGTGCGTTTTCAAACCGCCAACCTTTTTATTAGGTTAGCTGGGGCTTTAATGGCCGGGGAGGCGGTCCTCCGGCAGCTAGTTTTTGCATGGAAAAGGGTGCCTTGGGGAGAATGGAAGGGGAAGGGGATGTGGACCAAGCTAGGGGTAAGAGGGGAGGCAATTCGGGGACAGGAGCACCAATACCCTTTTTAATTTTTAAAATTTTCTTTTTGTTTTCTTTAAAGTTTTCTTTCATTCTCTCAAAATTCATTTTTCATTTTCAAAGTTCATTTTTTTCTTTTTTCTTTTTTTAAAAAAATTCATTCAAAATTCTTTTCTTTTTTTTTTTTCATTTGAATTTGCATTTCCCCTTTTATATTTTCAAACATTATTATTTTGAAAAACATTTTTTGATTTGATCATTGGACAAAATGGGTGTCAATAGTTGCCCATCTTTATTTTCTTTGCTTCTGAAAATATTATGAGGTGTCAATTCATTATATTTTATTATAGACAACATAAAAAGACGTAGATGACTATTTTGGTCGAGGATAAGGATAGATTCGTGGGTGAGATTAGGTACGAGAAAATGGGTTGCCTCAAGATTAATAGTACGCTGGATTAGAGGGAGGAATGTTGGTAGAGATTGAACCAACTACATCATAATCAAAGGAAGAACTGTCAGTAAGGACTAAGCCAACTATGTCAAGGTTGAGATGATTAAAAGAGTGCATTATTGAGAGGATCATTGACAATCTCTACCCCATGATGAAAGATTTTGAAGAAAAATAAAAGTGTAGCAGTGACATGATCATCACCATCTTAGCCCCAAGATGAAAGACTTAGAAAAACAAAGGGTGTAGTGGTGAGAGGATTACTCACCATCTCTGCCCTACGATGAAAGGGCAACTAAAAGGGTGCAGTGATGAGAGGATTATTCACCATATTATCCCTTAGATGAAAGAGTTGGAAAAAACAAGAGGGAACAATGATGAGAGGATCACTCACCATCTCACCATCTCTACTCGAAGGTGAAAGAAACGGAAAGCGGTGGCAAGGGAAGTTAAAACAAAAGATAAAAGAGTATCGTGGTGAGAGGCTCACTTACCATCCACTACAAAAAAAAGGGTTTTTAGTGACAAAACAATTAATGACAGTACTAAAATCGTCAATAATAATGAGCCACTAGTGACGACAATAAAATTTATCACTAATAGTCAACGTATTAGTGACGGTTTTTCAAACTATCACTAATGATACCTTTTTAGTGACGAAAATGAAATCATCACTAATACTTTTGTCACTAAGAGTAGATTTCCCACTCAAACTATTATGAGAAAATATTAGCAACATTTTTTGGGTATTAGTGACGAAAATTTTTGTCACTAATAGTGAACTATTAGTGACGGTTGAGATTTGTCACTGATAGTTATGTTTTAATGATAGTTTTTAAAAATCGTTACTAATAGTAGACTTTTACTGACGCTTTTTGAAACCGTCACTAAAAGGTTTATGTAAAAGGTATTTTTCCCCTTCATGCGGAAACCTGAGAACCCCCCCCCCCCAAAACCCCTCATCTCCCGGCTTCCTCGTGCAAAACCCTCCTCCCTCCTCCTTGTGCCGTCACTACCCACTGTGCTAAAACCCAAGAACCACCAAAACCCCTCGTCTCCCAGCTCCCTCGTGCGAAACCCTCCTCCCTCTTCCTTGTCCTCCCTACGCCGCCGCTACCCACCACCAGACGCACTGCCGCCTACAAGGCCTGCCTCCTCCTCCTCTCCTCCGCCTGCAAATGTTATTCTATTTAAATAAATTGTCTATAAATGTAATTTTAACTAGTATGATTTTTAATTAATGTATGCCTGGTATGATTTCTAATTAATGTATGCCTTCTATATTGTATTTTATATTTTTAAGATTTACAATGTCTTCGTATTAGCATCATGTTATATTTTTGTTTCTCTTTTTGTTTTTGTTTTTGTTTTTATGATCCAGCACTCTCATCTTAAGTCTAAATTTTTTATAAATTTAATTTTAACTTGTATGATTTACAATGTCTTTCTATTAGCATCTTTGCTGTGAACTAGTAAATATTTGCATGATGAAGAGTTAGCAAGTCTTATTTGCAGGTCGAGCTTAAACACTAGGTATTCAATTGCAAACATTTTAACTTATTACCCAAACCGTAATGGATTCACCATCTTGTGGTGCTTCAGAGGTTGTTCTTCTCATATGGGACTTCTATTTATAAAGTGGGTAATTTAGTGGGTTTCTTTTCCCATTCAGTTCCTTTTGAAGTGAAAAGGAGGGTTTAATGGTGGGTTTCCTCAATGCATGGTCCATCAATCCGTACTTTGAGGTTCCCTTAGTGCTAGTATGTGACATTTTGACTTGTTGATCAAGGAGTGGGGTCTTAGAGATTTTCCTTTGAGCAATGCTACCAATAGATGGTTTTTCAGGGGGAGGGGGCTAAGGTTATGGCTAATAGATTCAATGGGTTCTTGTTTTGCGGCGACTGGGAGGACAAATTTTCTAATCTCTCCCAAACTACTCCTTTAAGACCTACATTTGATCACTTTCCAGTTATGCTAGAATCTAACAGGTTAGGTTCCACTCTTTTTAAGTTTGAGAATGTGTGGTTGGATTATGCTTTGTTTAAATCATTTGTGAGAAATGCTTGTTTGTCTAATAAGACTTAATCTCATTTTGATAATGACAAAAAATAAGATTATTAGTGAAGGATCAAAACCGTCACTAATAATCACAAAACCGTCACTAATAGCATTAGTGACAGTTTTATAAGTTTTAGTGATGGTTTTGAATTAGTTGCCATAACCGCGGTTACTAATAATTATTAGTCACGAATTTTACAAACCATCACTCATAATATAGTATTAGTGACGGATTATAACAATCTTTAAAACACTAATACCGTCACTATAAATTTTACATTGGCTCGACTCAAGACCATCACTAATAGTAGAATATTAGTGACGAATTTAAAACCATCACTAATACTTTGAAATTCGTCACTAATACTCCACTATTAGTAACGGTTTTGAAACCTTTACTAATACTTAAAACCATCACTAATAATATACTATTAGTGACGAATTTAAAACCGTAACTAATACTTTGAAATTCATCACTAATACTCTACTATTAGTGACGATTTTGAAATTTTCACAAATATTTTGAAATTTGTCACTAATACTCTACTATTTGTGACGATTTTGAAACCTTCACTAATACTTAAAAAATGGACAATTATTTGTGACCTATTGCAGTTGATACTGTTGTTGAGGAGCTGAAACTGAGTGATATAGCGGCAACGGGGGCGGTGCATAAGAGTGAGGAAATTGCTGAAACTGTGAGGAAGATGGATCAGACTGATCATTCCTCCATGATAAATTCGGGTGATTCCTCTATCCTGGATTATAAGTGTTCGAGAATGGTTGATTTTGAGATTTGTTGATCCAATTTATTGACTGTATATGATCAGATCCATTCTCTTGCAATATTGGTCAAAGCGGAAAATCCTCCACTGATTTTGCAGCTTTCACTTTCTCGGACTCCATAACCTCTATTGTTTTAGACAAAACAGCAACAATAGCATGTAAATTAGTTTCCCCTTTGACCTCGTATCTATCTCTACCACTAATCACTCTGAGAGGTTGTGCTACCGTTGGTGCCCGATCATAATGTGTGTTCCATTGTTGGGCACTTTCAGCTAAGTAATCAAAGAATTGTAGAGCCTCATTTGGCTCCTTATTAAAGAACTCCCCGTTGCACATAGTTTGGACAAACTATTTACATTCAAGGGTAAGTGCTGTATAAAAATAATTCACTGACCTCCAAGATTCGAATCCATGGTGTGGACATATATTCATGAGGTCCTTGAATCTCTCCCAGCAAGCTTGAAATGTCTCATCACCTCTCTGCATGAACTGACCGATCTGCTCTTGCAAGTACTGAGTTATTTGAAAAGGAAAGAACTTCTGTAAGAACTCACATTGCATTTCAGCCCAGCTAGTAATAGAGTTAGGTCGCAGAAAATTAAACCATATTTTTACTTTATCCTTCAAAGAAAAAGGAAACAAGCGAAGTTTGATATACTCATCGGTCCCAGCCCTACTAATGAAAGTGGTGCGGACCAACTCAAAATTTGTCAAGTGTTGGTATAGACTCTTAGAATCCTTCCCGTAAAACTGGGGTATCACAGATAGCATGTCATGCTTAATTGTGAAGTTCGGTGCATCTTGTGGTAACACAATGCAAGAAGGTATAGATGTGCGTGTAGGCTGTAGAAAATCCTGAAGTGAACGTGGTGTAGGTGCGGCCATAACTTCCTCAAAGAATTCTTCAAACAGATTACTCAAATCAATTTCGAATTCACTTGTAAAAGTAACAGGAGAACAATCAGATTCTATACTTTGTGTCACTACTGGTGCTAAGTGAAATTTTAGACAATCTATTCAAAAAATCTCAGACCTAAAGCATCAAATATCAACGCAAACAGCAAAAATTCACCAACACAACAGCAAACAAGCATGATCAAAATTTTTTCAAATTTTTAATTTTTTTTATTTTTAATTTTTTAAAAAAATCAAATATAATTGAAAAAGCACTAATTTTTAAATTAAAGCTGGCAATCCCCGACAATGGCGCTAAAAACTTGACTCAATCAAGAAATGAGTAGCTCGGAAGCTATCCAAAGTATAGGAATTTTGTCGTGTAATATTTAGCCCAAAGGCCAGATTGTCTCCTCAAGGAATGCAGTTTAATTCCAAATTTTATGTAATTCCAATCAGAAAATAAGAAACAAAAAAAGTCACTGAACACAGTTTTGATTTAGTTTCTTGATGTTTTGAGATTTTTTTTGCATTAAAACTTAAAGCAAGTAAATCCTAACTAAAAATTAAATACATGTGGGCTAACTAAATGAAAGCCAGACTTAATACCAGAATATTAAAGTAAATAAACTTGCAAACATTCAACTAACCAAACAAAAATAACTATGCTAATCAATGATGAAAATCTAACTAAATAAAAATACCAAATTTTATTTTGAGATCAACCAAATCTAAAATCAAACAGATTATTGAAGAAAAATACTAACTTTATAAACAAAATTACCTAAAGACAATCTTTAAATACCTACAAAGATGTTTTTGAAAAAAAAGAAAGAAAAACAAAATAAACTGAATAACTCAAATAAAAATTAAAGAGACACTTTAATACTATAAATAAAAAGGTCCAACTAAATAAGATTTAAAGCAAAAAGAGTAATAAGATGAGTGAGAGAGAGAGAGAGAGAGAGAGAGAGAGAGAGAGAGAGAGAGAGAGAGAGAGAGAGAGAGAGAGAGAGAGAGAGAGATTAAACAAAAACTATTAAATAATTTTAAATAACAAAACAAGCAAATTGACTTTAAAAAAAAAAAAAAAACAAAATAGATCCCAACACTTATTTAAGATTCAAATAAAAAAAATAATAAGGAAGGGAGATAAAAGATAAGAGATGAGAGAAGTTAAAGCAAGAGAGAGATGAGAGACTACCACCGGAGCTCTTCGGGACAGCCAGAGAAGATAAGGGAGTGCCAAAACTGAGAGGCTATGAACAAAACCGAAAATGACTAGTTGGAGAAGAGCAACCACAGAACAATGCCGGAGAATTTGAGACACATAGAGATGCAACCGCGAACTAGGAGGGAAGCTAGATAAGTTGAGAGAGTGTTGAGAGGTGTTGTGGGAGTTCACGAGTAGGAAGGGAGAAAACAAAAGCAGTGCGGGAGCTATGGCTGTGGCTGTGGCAGGCATAAGGGAGAGTAAAGTGAGAGGGAGAGAAAGGAAAAGGGAAGAGAGGAGACTAGAGTTAGAAAGAAGAGTGAAAGAGAAAGGAAGAGCCGAGAGAGACAGATGAAGAGAATAGAAGAGAGAGTGGAGGGGTGTTGCGCACAAGGGAGAGTGGAGAGAAGGAAGAGGGGTGCTTGCTGGGTAAGGAGAAAAGAAAATAAAAATATATAGAGAATGACCCCCTTAGCCCTACGCCCAGCGCACAAAGGAAACGACCCCGGCTATGATCAAACTTTTTTTTTTCTTTGTTTGTTTCTTCCATTTTAAGTTTTGTTCTCCCAGCGAACAAGTCTAATTTTGACCATCCTAAAAATCGTATCTCTCAAAGCTCGAAGCATGAAAGTCATAGAGAACTTCCTCAGCTTTCCTAATATTTTTGAATCATCTCGATCGGAGCTTGGACAAGGAAGTTACGCCCAAAATACAAAATAGTGTCAATTTTTACTTCCAATAATTGTCTTGCAAAAAAAATACCAAAAATTCATAAATTACTCAATAAAACCCAAATGTTATAAATAGAACACACTGTTGAAATATTGAGAGTAATTAGATATTTAATTAAAAATATACAATGCATGAATTAAGACATCTAATTACGCAATTTAAGTGCGCAGTCACACCCCCAAGTTGGGGAATTTAAATCGTCACTAATAATGGAGCAATAGTGACGAATTTAAACCGTCATTAATAATAGAGAATTAGTGACGGTTTTTTATCGATTTGGTGTAGAATCTATAGTGACGGGTTTCGGTCTTTAGTGAGGGATTAAAACCGTCACTAATACGCTATTATTAGTGATGGTTTTAATGCGTCACTAATACTCTATTATTAGTGACGATTTGAAATTTCATCACTAATAAGTATTAGTAATGGCAAGTATAGCGACAAATTGAAAACCGTCACTAATACTCATAGAACCGTCACTAAAACTAAAGGTGACAGTTTTGTAAGTATTAGTGACGGTTTAAAACCATCACTAATAACCTTATTTTTTGTAGTGAACTAACGTTTTTCTAATCTCTAACAAATAACATGAATGAATTCCAAGGCGACACCCACGAATACTAACTCCAACAAATATGAAACGACTACACATGTGACACAACTATACCATTTCACATATAGGAATATAACCGAATTTCACACAAGCTCATCATATACAATGCACACAACTCCGAAGTAAGTCATTCATGAAAGTTTCATTGTTATATAGCAATTACAAAAAGTATACTCACATGAAGTTGACTAGCAATACAATTCAGAGTTAATGTAGTCATATAAGTCCGAGTATAATAATTTACATTGCCTCAAATGACTTGTCAAACACTAGGAGACCCAAACTCAGGTTGAATTTCTGACGAACTGACTTTTAAGAAATGATTGGTCTAACATTCAAGTTCAACTTGGTTAACAAATGGTAAATCAATATTTGGTTTTTTTTAGGGATACTGGTCAACCAAAGATGACCACCTCTCATTTGATCAGAATATAATCATTACACCTTTAAGACACTAATTGTAATTTAGATAACAAAGACAGGAGACTTTGTTCATTGATTTCATCAAATAAATGTATGACAAAGCTTGATAAGTCATTTTCATACAATTCTCCTACGTCTCTTCATCATTTTGAAATATACATCCCACAAAGCTTTTTGACAACATATTGAAGTGGCGTTATTTACTAAACTTCATCTTGGACGCTTTTCCTTTTTTTTTTGCCCCATTGAATAGACTCCCAAACCAACTATTGGCTCCAAATCCTTTGTACTGACAAAACTATTTCCTATGTCACTTTACACAAAATACAAGCAAAAATAGACAAAATTTGGCGCAAAGTGATGATTCAAGGAGGATGGAATGAGATAAGACTGAAAAATCCTTCTTATTTCATTCAATTTCAAAATGATTTAAATAAAAAGCATGGATGCATTCCTATGGTTATTACCCTTAGGTGATCAAGCACATCGTTTCTGTATCATGTGAGCTCACTTCTGAAGTTGAATACCAATCAATCTTCCAACCCGATGGATTTTGCAACATTTCAACTGTGATCGGGCAACGGGTTCCCATGATTCTAATCTTTCGCCTAGAATAGAGAGATCGATTTTGTTAGACTCAATGATGGAACCTCGAATCTTTAACTTTGTCACCTTGGCACACCAATTTTATGGAAAATTGGGATATGAGTTCCGACTTATTGGAAATGGCTATGCAGGCATGGTTATGAAAGCATGGGATACATGATTATGTAATGTATGAATGCATGGGTGTACTTAGTGCAAAAATACATACAAATAAGGATATAAACATGTATGCAACCTATCGTGCATGGCTATGCGTGAAATTATGCATGAATGCAATGTAACCTAAATAAATACTTCGCCAGAAATCCGGAAAAATCCCATTAATGAAATATTTCAAGATTAAGATGACCATTGATGGGCCACAATTTCAATTCAATTCTTCCCTCAATCATTCATTTCCCTAATGATGTCCATGTACCTTAGATCCTATGAAGGGTCAGACTATGATCTTTGCCCTTAGGGCAATCGACCCTAGTCCAAATTTTAGCATCCATTTTGAAGCTGGGGCACCAGCCTTTAGGACCAAATTAGGTTGTATGGCTCTTGGGATCCTATACCCAAGCATTCATCGTCGTTCAAAAATTCACCTGGCTCTCGGGATCCTATACCCAAGCATTCATCATCAAATCGACAATTCATCTAGCTCTCGGGATCCTATACCCAAGCATTCATCGTCAATTCAAAAATTCATCTGACTCTCGAGATCCTATACCCGAGCATTCATCATCAAATTGAAAATTCATTTGGCTCTCGGGATCCTATACCCGAGCATTCATCATCAAATCGATAATTCATCTGGCTCTTAGGATCATATACCCGAGCATTCATCGTCAATTCGACAACTCATTTGGCTATCGGGATCCTATACCCGAATAAATATAAATTGGGATAATTCATAATTAATTATTGGCTCAACTCTCAAAAGTCCCCAGCGGAGTCGCCAGGCTGTCACGACGTCCTAGAGCGCGTGTGCCCCGGGGTGGCGAAATAAAATTGTGTTATATTTTTTAGGAAAGCAAGGAATATCGGAGTCGCCACTAACCTTTTACTGTGGTTAGAACACATAATTACTATCACGTTAAGGGCAGAATGGGTCTATGTTACCAAAGCTGGGGTTGGGAGTTCGGTTACGCGAGGGGAAGATACAAGCATCCCCTACGCGCCCGTTCTTACGAACGGTATCTAATTAATTTGGAATTATCCCTAAGTTAATCTAATAAGTCTTTCACATTACTCCTTTATTAGTGGATCTACACATATACATGCAATATAAATGAATGAATAAATAAATAAATAAATCATACAAAAAATATATGTACTATATATATTCCCTCAGAACTAAAGGTACGTGAAACCCGAATTCTCATACTCTAACATTAAAATCATAGGGATAAAAATTAAGAAAATACACTCCCAAATTTTGAAATTGTATTAAATTTTTATAAGAAAATACTAGTATGAGAGGTTTTGATAGTGATAAGAGAATAATAAACTAGAATACTAAATGTAAATATATGGAATAAACAAAAATACTGCAATACCACAACACACATAATAATGATGAGAATATTACCAATACCCAAAATAATACCATAATACTATATATATATATATATATTAAATAATAAAATACCATAATACTATATATATTAAGATACTAAAGATACTATAATAAATATCACCATATGTAAACATGATAAAAATGCCACAATACTATCGCTAAATATATTAAAATACCTAAAACACCACATATGCTAATATCCTAAAAATGCTAAAAATACCATTATAAACAATATCCTATATACTAAAATGCTAATACTATATACTGAGCATGCAGGGGGTGTTTGGTATGTGTTTTGGCTGTGTGCTGGGGTGTATTTTTGTGTGTGTAACAGGTGTATGTGAGGGGGGTGCTGGTGTGTGTTTCAGTGTGTGTTAGTGGGTGCTGTGTGCGTGAGTTAGGGTGTGTAAAGGTGCATGTTTTGGTGTGTGTTGGTGTGTGTTCTGCTGTGTGTAAAAGTGTGTGTTTTGGTGTGTGTTCTGCCGTGTGTAAAATTGTGTGTTTTGGTATGTGTTGGTGTGTTTAATGGGTGTTAAAGGTGTGTGTTTTGACTGGGTACTGTTGTGTGTGTTTAATGGGTGTTAAAAGTGTGTGTTTTAACTGGGTGCTGCTGTGTGTGTGACCTTGTATGTGTATGTGCAGGCTGTGAATGCGACGGGTGCTGTATGCGAGTGTGTGCAGCCCCTGTGTGTATGTTTGTTGGTTTACTGTGTGTAAGTGCAAGTAGAGGAGACTCACCGTGGGGTACCGCCGGAGCTCAGAAATTGGTAAAAGATTGCCAACGATCAATCACGAACACTTGGCATCAAAACAACATCATCATCAAACCACAAACAGTGACAACGTGATAGCAACGGCAGCATATTAAAAACAGGGTATAACTAACTTCATGTAAGCAAATCATCATGAAAACACACGACTTTCCTGCTGAGGGTACATGTATCCATCCATAATGTTGACAAGAAATTCTCCTTCATCTGCTACGGCTGGTAGGGATGCTGTGAACAGCTCACGGCTATCTGTTGGCTCCGTCAGCAATTGCCTCCTCCATTCTGTTGTGTGTGCGTGGATGGTGAGTTGGTTCGCGAGAGAGGCAGCAGGTTGCTGCTGCTGCTGCTGCTGCTGCTGGGGAATTCTGGAGGTTCACGGGGCTGATGTGGTGGCCGAGGGGAACAAGGGGAGAGAGCTCAGGGCTGAGGGAGCTTGGGAGATTGCGAAGGAGAAGAGAGGGGAGCCAGGGGGCGTCGGGAAGTCGCTGCTGTTGCAGCGAGTCTGGAGCAGCGAGAGGGGGCTGTTTGGCGGGTGAGGGGTTGTGTGGTGAAGAACCCAGAAACAAGAGAGAGAGGGGATGAAGGTTTTGAGAGATGGAGAAAGATGGCCCTTTTTTTTTGTCTCCCCCCCCCTGGGGGGGATCCCTGTGCGAGTCCTCTTCCTTTATAACAAAATTTTCCAAACCCTAGCTTCCGCGCCCTTTCTTTTTTATTTTGCACTTTTTTTCATTTTGTAATAATAATAATAATAATAAGGTAACGAAAATTAATAATAATAATAATATTTCGAAAATAATAATAGTAAAGTAATGATAATAATACTACTAATAATAAATAATAAAGATAAATAATAAAAATAATTATATATATAATAAAATAAAAATAATAAAAATACTTATAGTAAGGTAATAATAATAAAAATAATAATAATAATAAAAGCAATAATTATTATTATTATAATAATAATAATAATAATAATAATAATAATAATAATAATAATAATAATGATGATGATGATAATGTAGTAACAGTAATAATAATAATAAAGTAAGATAATAAAAATAATAATAATAGTACAAATAATAATAATAATAATAATAATAATAACAACCTTTGTTATATTGAGCCTGGGAAAAAATGTGGGGTCTATAAAGTGTATTGTGTATTTTAAGATTTCCTTAGTGAAATTCTTGTGCCATTGTTTCCGTGGATGTAAACTTTGCCGAACTACATAAATCTTGTTGTTTATCATTTTCTAGTTGTGTTTCATTTGCTTGTTGCATTTTTATTCCGTTGTGCATCCTAGTTATCCTGCTATCTATATCACAACATGGTCCTTATGGCTTCCTTGTGTCCTTACCATCCGTGCGTGCTAAGAGTGATCCTGTTCAAAGGCTCGGTGCACAAGTAAGATACAAAGTGATTTGTCATTATCAAAATGAGATCGGTCTCATAGAGTCAACACATAGAAAGACCCTAGATTGTGTATTACTGGCTGTGGTTTAAATTGAACACACTTAACCTAGGAGAAATTCTTAAATACCCAATTCACCCCTCCCCCCCCCCCCCTTTTGGAAATACACTATTCCTATCACCTTGGGTCTTTCTGGTCGAGTTGTTGGTTGAGGCTTACAAGATCTCTACTTCAGTTCAGCTCAGGATCTCGACCTGGTCGCCCCTCTAGGTCTCACTAATCAAACACTTGGTATAAACTTTCAATATCTCTAACTCAGTCAATTTTCAGATTCTCGACCTAGTCGCCCCTGAGGGTCACTTGGTCGAGAACTTGGTCAAACTTTGCAGCATCACTTTCAGTCTGAACCTTGGAGTCTTCTTCTTGTGACCTGGTCACACTGTTGAAGATTAAACTTGAAGACCGGCAGCCCACCTCCATTGAAGACTGGCAGCCCACCGTTGTGGACATTGGAGATTTACAGGCAACCTACTCCACCTACCAGCCCACCTCTATTGAAGATTTGCACCCACCATTGTTGATTATTTGATTTCTATAATTACTATAAATAACTGAGTTGTGTGTGAGTAAATGTGAGAAAAGTGTGGTGTGTTGAGAGTTGAAAGCCAGTGAGTGAGCGAGAGATTCTGTTTGTTTGAATTCCTCTGTATTATTTTCAGATTGAAATAAACTTGTTTGGTATTTATCCTCACTGAGTTTCAGTCACAGCCAGTGACTGAGTGTTCCTCTCCACCCATCAGTGGTATCAGAGCGTCTAGGTACTCCGGAATTCGCCAAACAGAGGCGAACAGAGGAGAAATTCAATTTTCTTCTCAGTTTTGAAGTTGCTCCAAATCCCAAATTGAGCCTGCCATTGTGCAATTAGACTTGAGACGATTCCAACGGTGGAAACTACGTCTCAAAAGGCCACACGGAGAGTCTACACGCGCTCCCACGCGCCTCCCACGAAGACAGCGCTCTTCCCACGCGCTGCACGCGCCGACGAAGACTCCGGCAGACGGCGACATGCGCCTCACGCTCCCGCACGCGTCTTCCTCGCCCGATTGGCGAGATCCGACCCGGACATCGACCCGCAACTCGGCCCAGCGACCAGCAACCCGGATCCGTACCCTCGCCTTGACCCGCATCCGACCCGCTCCCAGCAGCGACACGCGGCACGCGCAGAGGACGCCACGTGGGGTAACGGAACAGTTAACGCCGTTAAGCGGCCGTTAAGTTGAACCGGTTAGTTTAAAAATTCACTAGAATTTTCCTATAGCCGGTTCGGTGATTTTTAGACCGGTTCTTTGCAAACCAAAACCGGTTCCTAAGGTTTTTCAATCTTCTGAATTTATTGGTGGCATTAGATTTACCAAAATCAGTCCCCATTTCTCTGTTTTTTATATATTGAATTCGATGGCTAATGGTACTATCCAATCGGTCATTCCAAAATTGACCCGAGAGAATTATGACAACTGGTCGATTCAAATGAGAGCCCTTTTAGGTTCTCAGGATGTCATGGATATCGTTGAAGATGGGTACAGAGAAAGCCCATCAAAAGAAGCCGAAGCAGCTATGCCCGAAGCTCAAAGAACGACCTTGCGAGCCGATCGAAAGAAAGATTGCAAGGCAAAATCCATAATCTACCAAGGCCTTGATGAGGCCACGTTCGAAATCATTGCCTCCGCGAAGACATCTAAAGAAGTCTGGGACTCTCTCCATCGAACACACAAAGGTGCAGATAAAGTAAAAAAGATTCGTCTTCAGACATTGCGAGGTGAGTTCGAATCTCTCAAAATGAAGTCTACTGAATCCATTACAGACTACTATACACGAGTAATGGTAGTATCAAATCAATTAAGAAGAAATGGAGAAATTCTCAATGATGAGAGAATTTGTGAAAAAATTTTGCGATCTTTAGATCCAAAATATGATTATATTGCTGTGACCCTAGAAGAAACAAAAGACTTGGAAACAATGTCTGTAGAAGAACTTGTGGGCTCACTCCAAGCCCATGAGCAGAAAGTCAACAGAAGAAGTAATGATAAAGAACTGGAGCAAGCCCTCCAGTCAAAGTTGTCCCTCACTACAGAAGGATACGACAAAGGGGGGACGTCACAGCAAGGAAGAGGACGAGACCGAGGATCTCGTGGAAGAAATTCTGGAAATTTTAACTCCAGAGAAGGTGGCAGAGGCAGAAGAGGTCCCACTAGAGGAGGACGAAATCAACAGAGCTATGTCCCACAAGGCAGAGGACAAGGAAGAAGAGGAGGATATAATAATCGCTCGAATGTAGACAAAAGAAACATTCAATGCTACAATTGTCACAAGTATGGACACTATAGCAATGAATGTTGGGGGCGACAACAAGAAAAGGTTAGCGAGGAGGCCAACCTTGCCGAAACTGATCATGCAGATGGAGAGTCATTGATGCTGATGGCACACAATGCAACTCCTCAGGACCAGAGTGTTTGGTACCTTGATTCTGGAGCCAGCAACCATATGACTGGCAGAAAGAACCTATTCTTTGAACTTGATGAGAAAGTTCAGGGGGAGATATCTTTCGGCGATAATTCTAAAATCCCAGTCCAAGGGAGAGGAGATGTTTTGATCAAACAGAAGTCTGGAGATCATGCTTACATCTCCAACGTCTACTATGTGCCAGCCATGAAGACTAATATACTTAGTCTCGGACAGCTCGTGGAGAGAGGCTATCGAATTAGCCTCAGTGATAAGCAGATGGTGATAATAGATGCTCGAGGAAAGCTTGTTACTCGAGTTCAAATGGCAAAGAATCGAATGTTTCCGCTCGCCATCCAACATGATACGCCAAGGTGTTTGAGCGCTATCATCAAAGACAAATACTGGCTATGGCATCTAAGGTATGGGCATCTAAACTTTGAAAGTTTGAAACAATTGGGAAGCAAGAAGATGGTGAAGGGCTTACCCAATATCCATCATCCAAATGTGATATGTGAAAGCTGTATTTTGAGCAAGCAACATAGAAACAGCTTTGGAAAGCAAACCGACTGGAGATCAACCATGCCGCTCCAGCTAATACACACAGATGTGTGTGGTCCATTAAGACCATTTTCGAATGGACAGAATCGATACTTCCTCACCTTCATCGACGACTACAGCAGGAAGACCTGGGTCTACTTCTTGAAAAGGAAGTCAGAGGTATTTGATAAGTTCAAAGAGTTCAAAACTCTTGTGGAGAAACAGAGTGGCTTCCGCATCAAGTCACTCCGGTTAGACCAAGGAGGAGAGTACAAAGACGAAGCTTTCCTGGAATTCCTTAGACAACAAGGAATTCAGAAACAGTTTACACCATCATACACTCCCCAGTTGAATGGTGTAGCTGAAAGGAAGAACCGCACAATCCTTAACATGGCTAGAAGCATGTTAAAGGATAAGAATGTGCCCAAGAGTTTTTGGGCAGAAGCAGTGTTATGTGCAGTCTATCTGCTAAATAGGTGTCCGACGAAGAGTCTTGATACAAAGACACCATATGAAGCCTGGAGTACTCACAAGCCCAGTGTGAGTCATCTTAGGGTGTTTGGCTCCATAGCCTACGCCAAGATCCCAGAAGCAAGAAGGACAAAGCTGGATGATAAAGGAGAGAAGTGTATCCTTGTAGGATACGGTGACAGCACCATGGGATATCGACTCTACAATCCCATCAACAAGAAAGTCTTTCATAGCCGGGATGTCATCTTTGAAGAAAATGAATCCTGGAAATGGGACCAGGTTGAATGTTCCAAAGATGCGGAATTGACACTTGAAGGAGAAGAACCTACGCAGACAAGAGAAGTGGCTATCGAGCCACAAATTCCTGAGCTGCAGACACCTCCACATGGTTCACCACAGACAAATGAAGCTCCATCACCAATAGAGCGTGAAATCTCAGACATGAGACTTAGAGGAACTCGAAATCTAGCCGACCTGTATGAAACTACAGAACCAATTGAAGAGTATGTTACTCTTTACTGTCTATTGTTAACCAGCGACCCGGTTAGCTTTGAGGAAGCTAACGAAGAAGAAAAATGGAGAAAAGCCATGGATAAGGAGATTCAATCCATCGAGAAGAACAAAACTTGGGAGTTGACAAATCTCCCGAAGGGCCGCAAAACCATTGGTGTGAAATGGGTCTACAAGACCAAAAAGAATGCTCAAGGAGAAGTTCAGAGATATAAAGCAAGACTTGTCGCCAAAGGCTACAAACAAAAAGAAGGGATTGATTATGGAGAAATCTTTGCCCCGGTTGCTAGACTTGAAACCATCAGATTACTTATTTCACTTTCAGCACAAAATGGATGGAAAATTTACCAGCTGGACGTGAAATCAGCTTTTCTGAACGGTTTTCTGGAAGAAGAGATTTATATCGATCAACCACCTGGATATGTAAAGAAGGGCAAAGAAGATAGAGTGTACAAGTTGAAGAAAGCACTCTATGGTTTGAAGCAGGCACCTCGTGCGTGGAACATGAGGATTGATGACTACTTCCAGAAGAATGGATTTGAGAAGTGTCCCTACGAGCATGCGCTATATATAAAGATGGAGACAAATGGAAGCATGCTCATAGCCTGCCTATATGTTGATGATCTGATCTTCACCGGCAACAATCCAGAGATGTTTGCCGCTTTCAAAAGGAGCATGGTCAAAGAATTCGAAATGACAGATATTGGCCAGATGGCTCATTTTCTTGGCATAGAAGTCGTGCAAAGCGAGAAAGGAATTTTCATCTCCCAGAGCCACTATGCAAAAGAAGTATTGAAGAAGTTTGGGATGGACAAATGCAACCCAGTGACAACTCCAGTTGAAACAGGATTGGAGTTGAGAAAGAATGAGCAAGGAGATGTTGACCCCACATATTTTAAGAGTCTGGTTGGAAGCTTGAGGTATTTGACGTGCACCAGACCAGATATACTCTATGGAGTTGGACTTGTCAGCAGGTACATGGAGACTCCTGACCAGTCCCACCTGAATGCAGCGAAAAGGATACTCCGATATGTCAAAGGTACCATCACCGATGGTATGTTTTATTCATCAAGAGATGATTGCAAACTTATCGGCTATTCAGATAGCGATTGGGGAAGAGATCTTGATGAAAGAAAAAGTACGACGGGATTCACATTTTTTATGGGAGATACATCGTTTACATGGTCTTCGAAGAAGCAACCCATCGTAACGCTATCATCATGTGAAGCTGAGTATGTTGCTGCTAGCTCAGCTGTTTGTCATGGTATATGGATTAGGAATGTACTGAAGTATCTGGGATTTCTTGAAGGTAACCCCACAGAAGTTTACATCGACAACCGATCAGCAATTGCACTTGCGAAAAATCCAGTTTATCATGAAAGAAGCAAACATATTGATACTCGGTATCATTTTATCAGGGAGCATGTCAAAAATAAAGAAGTGGAATTGATATCTTGCAAAACGTATGATCAGATTGCTGACATTTTCACAAAGCCACTCAGGCATGATATTTTTGCAAGACTGAAGACAATGCTCGGAATGACAAAATTAGGAGAGTCAAGTTTAAGGGGGGATGTTGAAGATTAAACTTGAAGACCGGCAGCCCACCGTTGTGGACATTGGAGATTTACAGGCAACCTACTCCACCTACCAGCCCACCTCTATTGAAGATTTGCACCCACCATTGTTGATTATTTGATTTCTATAATTACTATAAATAGCTGAGTTGTGTGTGAGTAAATGTGAGAAAAGTGTGGTGTGTTGAGAGTTGAAAGCCAGTGAGTGAGCGAGAGATTCTGTTTGTTTGAATTCCTCTGTATTATTTTCAGATTGAAATAAACTTGTTTGGTATTTATCCTCACTGAGTTTCAGTCACAGCCAGTGACTGAGTGTTCCTCTCCACCCATCACACACCACATGGTCAAACCATGTCTTCTTTCCTTTGATGAGTTGAGGCTCTAGGGGCTCGGTTGAGCTTCTGATTTCATCTTTATGCTTCCCAAATACTCCCTTAGCCTATCATATTGCTTAACTCCTCAGTTTTAACTTGTTTTTTCCTGAAACATGAACAAATCTTGCATAACTCCGAACTATATGACAACATAGGGTAAATACATGATAAATGAAGACAAAACAAAGGTAAATGGGGACCTAAAATAGTATATTTTAGGGACACATCACAACTTAAACAAATTCCAGGGCTTGCTCGGATGAGGTTGAAACAAGAGACCATTTATTTTTTTCCGTTGTCTATGTTTTGGAGAAAAATTTATTGATTTCATCGTTAATTTCAATATCCATGGAGCCTCTCAAAGCTAGGAAAGCATTGTGAGTTGGATTTATTCTTTAGGCTCCACTCCCTCTAATGAGATTCGAACACTTGTCTAGACCACTTCCATTTACTGGTGCTAGAAGGCTCAAAATCTTCTTGTTTTGGAAGAGGAGATCAATAACACAACTTAAATTACTGGCCGAATCATTTTTGGCATGAAAGATAGATGCATAAGTCGTGAAGGCTTCGACTTTCAGTTTGATTTTTGTCAACTGCTTTGTAGATTCTTTGTATAGTTTTGGCTATTTTTCTTCTTTGATTAATGCACTAGTTCTTAATTCTTCTCAAAAAAATCTTAAATATATTTACAACACTAATTTTTATATTTTTGTGTCTAAAAATTTTTTTTTACTTATCTAATTTTTTGGAGACACTTCATCCCTTGTTTAAGGTTGATTAAAGAGCTAAATCTCAAGGAAGTCATTTTAAAACATTTTTTTTTTTTATTACAATCATTTTTATTTTTTCAAAAAGTACACTCAATTTATAAGTTATTTTAAAATTACAATATTTTACACACTATGGGCATATAAATAATTTGATAAATTTTTATTTTAAACTTAAAATTTTTTATCTAATCAACTCCCCCATTATCTCATAAAAAAAGGAAATCTGAAAGGCACATATTTAAAATTTAAATATATATTTTTGAGTAACCATTGTTTTTTAATTTAAATAAATATTTTTAACTATCCATTATTCCTCCATAATTTCATAGATGATGTATAGTTTAATATAATCAAATTTAATTTTTTTTAATCTTAGGGGAAGTCCTTTTCAATTAAGAATTTAAATTTGTAAGAAAGATAGCATTCACAATATTACTTTTGTTCTTTGCGATATAATTAACTTTTGTAAAATCCTTCGTGCATGCATGCCCACAATAAATATTAGAAAAATAACCAAAATTATTGTATCTCAAAAGAGAAACTAATGTGTAATATATACGCATAAATCAATGTATATTACAGTAGAAATAAAATAAATTCATTTAGAAAGAATCATATAAAAGTGTAGAAGAAATATTTTGGTATAGGTTTACTAGGCTTATCTTATTGTAATTTATGAAAAAAATTCTTTCTCACAATATCACTAATATAGTGTATTTTAGGAGATCAAAATGATTAAAATAAAGAAGAATCAATAGCCAAATTGGTGAAGGAACGTGTAAAATTTTAATTTATTTTTTAGTTTTTCAAGGTTTGTATTAAAAAGGTAAAAAAAAAAAAAAAAAGTTTGTTTAAATGTGTAAAACAATTTTTTTTTATTTCTAGAATTTAAAATAATTACAAAAAAATAACTTATTTTTCAATTTTTCAAAAATTATATAAGGTAACATTTGGGATCATGGATATTAGAGTTTGAACTTGAATTTATGTCGATCTAGAAAAAATTGCCTACATAAATAATAAAAGTTAAAGTCCAAAATTCGAATTTCAAGCACTCATACACAAAGTAAGAATTAAAAATTTACAAAAATAATAAAAATATTTTTCAACTTTTCTACTTAGAAAATAAGAAAACAAGATGTCATTTTTGTAATTATTTAAAAAACAGAAATAAGAATAAAATTATTTCTAAAAGTAAATAGAACTAAAACTGTTTATTGATATTCATTTATTTCATACAAATGTTATAAAAATGAAAATTAACTAACTATTTATAAAAATTAAATTTATTTCTCACAACTAAATAGCCTTGAACAATTTTATTATCTTATAAATTAATAAAAGATAATTTTTCCTATACATATCAACACAAGAATCGACTATGAAAAATTTTAAATTTAAATTTTAGAATATGATATGCAGGTATTTTGAAAGTATGATGCAATTTGTTTTTTTTTTTTTGAAAAAAATTATGCTTCTTAATCTATATAAGCTTTGGAGATGAATTTAAAAAATATTAAAGAAATAATAATTTAATATTTATAAAATATCTTGAAAATTACAATAATATGAACACATAGAAAGAGAGAGAGTTGGGTAGCCACCGCCTCTAGCGCACCATATATGTGGCTTTATGCCCAAAATTTTGATTTGTTACGCTCATCCGGGCATATAATTTAACTCTATTAAGTGAATGTCACATATTTTTTTCAGTATTTAATTTAACTCTATTATGGTTATAACCATTTTTTTTTTTTAGAATTGGGCAAATTATAATGCACCTATCATATAATAGGCTTTTCCTCAATACGCATTATAGCATATTAAGTAAAAGGGGAAGGTCTAATGTTGTCTTAATTAATGATACATATATTTTGGTTGATTGGAGGCCTAAATTAGGCTTGGATTACACAATAAGAGGTAGCCCATTTCCGACCCATACCTCGTTCCACTCATGACAAGGTTTGAATCAAAGATCCTAACACATGCAACTTTCAACTCTCAGGTTTTAACCATTGGGTGACAAAGTTAGAGGTAACTGTTTTCAGAGTAGGGTACTGTTTTTTTTTTTTTTGAGTTTCTAAAATCATTTGTTATTACACATTTATATTGTGGACACCCAATTTTTTAAAAAATATCACAAGAAAAATAATTTTTTGAGACAAAAAGAAATTAATTTAAAAGGAAATAAAATCTAAAGAAAAAAAAAATGGGGCAAAAAATAATTAAAAAAGCTCAGCTTGGTCTTGAACTTGAATGAAAATGAGCTCAAAAATCTGGGCTAGAGCTTGTTTCGGAAATAGGACTAGAAGCTTAGGCTAATGCTCAAACTCAATTTATTTCACCTTCCCACAGGCTCAAACTTGTAGGCTTGTTCTACTAGAGTAGATAAGGCCCAAGCCTATTGCTCACATACGCAGTCTTTTTATAAGAGCAAGGTGGAATTTTGTAAGGGAGAGTGAGTTCTCAATTTTGTGAGGTAATCGATGTGGGGCAGCTAGCTTTTCTTTCATCTCCCTTCAGGCGGCCTCTGAGCTTGGCCTCCCAAACCTTGGTCATTCAACAGCAAATTTTGTTTAAGAAACATATATGATCAACATCAGCCCTCCATCTGCAGAGGGTAACAATTGCTATAGTGAAGGAACATAAGATTTTGACGGTCCTCGGCAGGGGTGGCAAAACGGATCGAAACTAGGCTAGTGACCCGTAATTCGTCTATTTAAATATGGTTCGGATTTAATAGAAGATGATCCATTTATAACCGGTACAACTTGAACTCACCACATTTAATAAATGGGTTAGGCGAGTTTGGGTTGGGACCCAAATGACCCTTTTAATTATATATATATATATATATATTAATTAAAGAGATATATTATTGTTCTATATTTTATGTTTTTTTATTAAGATATTAATAAAAAAAATAAGTGTTTTTTTTTTTAAACAAAAAAGGTCACTGTAGACACCTCATTTTATTCAGGCCAAATATAACAAAAAGATTATTATTATTATTCCACTTAGTATATATAAAAATGAAAAAAAAAAAAGAAAAAAAAGAAAGAGGAGAGCCCATGGGCCATGCAAAGGAGGGCGGCTACTCCATGTTTTTTTTAGGGTTTTTAAACTTTTATAAGGCGGGCCGGGGGGGGGGGGATCTCTTCCACAGTGGGCACTGCCGCTGGGGGGCAGCTGCACACATCTCTCTCTCACTCTTCCATTCTCTCACTCTCTCCAATTATCTCACGCATACACGGCCGCAGGGGGGAAAACCTACACGTACCGCCATTCTCTTCTCTCCCTCTCATCTCCCTTACTCTCTTTAGCAACACCAAGAAAACGGCCGGGGGACTCTCTCCTCTCCTCTCTCTCTCTCTCTCTCTCTCTCTCTCTCTCTCTCTCTCCATCCCCACCGCCCTAAGCAGCAACCCTAGCTGCACACACCCAAGAACGGCCGCTGGGTCTCAAAGTCCACACACACTCCAGTCTCTTCCCTTCCTCTCCATTTTAGTAGCCTCCAAGCACATCACCACCCTTCGCCGCCGCTAGCTGATTCCACTGTTCACCATATTCTCCCCCTTCCATCCATCTTCCTCGTTCTCTCACCACCACCACCCCATCGCCGGCAAGCCTCCTCATTTCCACCCACTCCGGCGTCCTCACCATTGATCTCCATTCAACAGGACTTTCCCGAATTCGCTATCCTTCGACAGCTCCATGACCCCCACACCGCAGCCTATTTCACCAACGCTCCCGGCTCCTACGGCTTCGTCAACACCACAGACGCTATCGTCTTCAAGCACCAGCAGTGGCAGAAGCACGTCACCTCCAGTCTCGGTCAGATTCCATCCATCATCTCTGACGAACCTGCACCATCTCTGTCGCACGTAGCTCTGGCATACCAGCCCGGCGTTGTCACTCGACATCATCATCGTCGCCAACCTAGCCAACGGCAGCATCAGGTTCTACAGCTCCAGCCATTCCCCTTGCTGCAACCCTAGAATACAACAAATATAAAAGATTGCATACAAATGTACAAAGTTAAGTTAAAATGCACTCTTATATGATAAGAATTATTACTCGTAGAGTATTTCAAAGTTATCTCTCAAAAATGTATCTATCAAGTAATATGAGAGATAATGGAGGAAAATGATCTTTGATTCCAATATATAAAAATCAGTAAGTGCTTTTCAAAAATATAAACCATAAATAATATTATCTCCAAAAAATATTTTTTTCAATAATAAAATATAAGAGATGATGAACATTAGTTTTACAAAAGATATTTTTCAATATGCACACAATAAGCCTTTGAATCTTGCAATAAAAGTGTCAAGATTTATAAGCTGTAGAAAAGTTCTCCTAAGAAGATGTTTATCAACAAATATTGTGGGAAGAACTCAAAGCTTACTCTCAAGAAATTTTAAAACAATGAATGAATGAGAGAGTATTAGCTTTAGAAAAATGTATTGGATAAGCCCACAAGAATGAGTATCAATCACTCTTCAAATTGCAATGAGTTTGCAAATGAGAGGATGACAACAATGGTCTCCTCTTAGAATGATTTTTGCAAAGAAAAATGAGAGAGAGAGAGAGAGAGAGAGAGAGAGAGAGAGAGAGAGAGAGAGAGAGAGAGAGAGAGAGAGAGAGAGAGAGAGAGAGAGAGTATACTTGAATATGAAAGTGTATATGCAATAATAGCACAAAGAATTTTAGAGAGAATTTTTGCTAATCAACATGCTAATTATGCTTACAAATGGGTTATTTATAGACTTTCCAAGATTTTTGACCATTGCGGATACGTTAGTTATTTTCAAAAAAGTTTAATTAAAATTTAAACGTGATTAACGTTGAAAACTAGCCGGAACCTGAGAGGTTCGGTCAATTGGAGCAAGCGCCAGTCAGCTGACCTTTGCAAAATTTTGATTTTTATTTAAGGGTTCGGTTGACCATGGAAGGTGCCGGTTGGCTAACCAAAGCGATTTCTAAAGTTATGTAAGTTTGGTTAGCTGAGCTCTTGGTTGGTCTGCCGAGTGAACAGTATCAGTCGGCTGAACACTCTTAAGGCACAAAGGTTGGTCGGTTGAGGGGTCAAAATGTAGTCAATTTAAAAGGCTGGTCGGCTAACCATTTTACTTGTTAAATGGGGCTGGTCGGTTGAGCAATATAAAATATTAAAATATAATGTCGATCGACTAAGATGTTTTGAACAGTCAAGGGTCGATCGACCGAGGCCTATTAAAAACATGATTTTGGCCTCGTTTATGTTCTAAAAATTTGTCAACCCTTTGTGTATGAGATATAGCATTTTAATTGAAGGGTTTTGGATCCTAATGGTCAGTCTATGATTTTTGAGCATTCAATCCTATCATGCATGCAATACATTATTACAAACCCAATATTAAATGCAATTAGAAAATTGAATAATAAATGTATTCTTCTATCTCTTCTTTTGCTCTTCTTTCTTCCATAGAATCTGCTAGACGATATAATCTTTAAGTCCCTTTTGGCTTCCATTTTTCTTTCCCTTATATGTGTGTTGAATTATTAACCTATTCACATACTAAAAACACACATAAGATCTTTGTGATTTCTCTTTATCAAAACGAGATCAGACTCAAAAAGTCAACATTGGGTGATTAAAAATTTCTTAGTGGAATTTCAATTTATTTTAACCCTTTAAATTGCCGCAATCACAATAAGCTAATCAACGACCATACTATACCAATCAACAATCCTACATATAAATATGAATGCTGAACTTATTAATCAAAATTAAACTTCAGGTATTCCAATATTCAGTTATGAATTTCAGCAACATTTAACAATTTTCTCAAGACATAAATTCAGTAAATAAATTGAGTGACTTTGATACCTATGCTTCAATCAAGCATTCAATCACAAAACTTTATCTCAGCAATTTCACACCTGAATTCAGATATTAGTTTTAATCTAATTTTTTAATCCAATCAAAATAGACTAACATTCAAAATAATACCTTGATTCAATCACAATAAACAAGTTCTTAATGAATTTAAAATAATACACACAGATTATAACTTGCAAGAATTAAAGAGATAGGGAAGAAGAAGATCGAACACAAAATTTTTCACAAGGTTCAGCCAGCAACCTATGTTCTTGCCTCAAACAACACACTTTGAGGATTTCCTTTCCCACTTCGTTCACCAAGTGAAGCACCCGTTTCTCCGTTCAAGGTGGAGATCCCTCTCTAATGAGAACAACTCTCTCACTAGGCAACAATTCAACAACCTGAACCATCGATAACAAAACCAGCAATACAAGTTTTTTGTACAATAAACATACTCTTCAACAGAGCAGAACTTGTCCACGTTAGAGCACAATATACTTCAATAAATTAATAAAGAGATGAAGCTCACGAAGATACTATATTCTGATTATAAAGTGTGGATTTCAGAAAATCAAATTAGAATTTCACTAGGTTTTCAGCAAGAACTCATAGCAGCCTTTCTAGAAAGAATTTTAGTAGTATAACAAGAATTTAGAATTGTATGTGAGTATTGGTTACCCTAATTTTCCAAAAGATTAACTTTATATAGAGTAGAAACAATAGTTACCGTTTTCCCTAAGTTTTCTTCAAGTTTGGAAGCTCAAACGTTCAAATTTCAAAACAAAATTCGCGCTATTATAAGTTTAAAAAATCGACATTAGTCGCTTGACCCATAGGGTTAGTCGCCTGAGCTTAATTAAAGTAGCGCATAAGAACAATTAATAGCAGGTCGGTCGCTTGACCCCGATGGTTCAGTTGCCTAATCCCATTTTGTTCTTTTATTAACAAAGTCAGTAGCATATCAATTGTCAGACAACTAACTACTTAGTGTTTTTCAAATTCTTAATTCCAAAACTTAAATTTGTAGCTTGAAAAACATATTTTAGACCTTATGAAAATATTTTCCATGTATTAAATCAGGTCTCTAAGTCCATAATGAATCCTAAGAGCTTCAACTTCAATATTAAGAATAGAAGTACTTACATAAGACTTAATTAAAATAAAACCATTTAAGTTCCTAAGTCTTCATGTTGTAAGACTTCCAATAACCATATGAGCTTTGATCAATTCTTCACTATTCTTCATGTTCCTCGTGACTTGTAGTTTTAAGTCTAAATTTCAACAAATTTCTTCAAGTAGAATCCCTTGACTTCATAAACACTTGAGTCCTAAAACTAACTTAAAAATACATTAAGTAACCTTAATTTGTTATCATCAAAACGAGATTAAACCTTATTAGGCCAATATGGACACCTATAGTTGAATTGGCAGTGCCCAAATGCCTACAATTCAAGCCCCAATTTGATTATTATTATTATTATTATTATTATTATTATTATTATTATTTTGAAAGGTACCAATTTGGTTTTTTTTTTTTAACAAAAAAAATAAGGCTCTTTAATTGAAGTTCATGAATTTGTAGTTTATAGCTATTTTTTATTCAAAATTTTGGGAAATTTGGACATGCAGGATAAATGCGTAGAACATTTATCATATAAGTCTTCCAATTAGAATTAAATGTGAAATTTTTTATTAAACTGATGAGCACAAAATGTTGAATTTGTTTTATGCATTCACAACAACCAGGAGTGGAGTCGTCAACCATACATCATTTCACATAAATTTTCCAAGTCAAGGGAAAGCTCTTGAGATTTTTTTAGGAGGAGAATATAGTAGAAGATAAATGAATGATTACTAGATGATAAAAACTGCATTGTGGCAAAATTGAAGTCTTCCCAATTCCCATATCCGAAGATGGAAGTCTTCCTAGGCTTCCACTCTTTCTATGTAAGCAACCTTCCTCACATGTGGCTAACTTGCTAACAATAGTTAATTTAACAACTTAAATAAATAAAACATTATCTAACTATCAAAACTAAAATCAAGCCTCTTAACTAGCCCATTATCAAGTCTGTAGTTCATGAGTCGAGCTCGCCTATGCTTATGCTCAGCTCATTTATTAACTAAGCCTAAAAATTAGGCTTTGACTTGCTCATTTAGATAATAAATGAGGTTAAACAATCTCTTACTAAGTCAAACTCTTAAAACGCTTATGAGAAGTTTGGTTCATTTGCAGATCTACATAAAACATCAAAATGATACTATTTAAATAAGGGCTTTTAGCAATTTTTTTTAGGGGGAGACCAAAACGACGTTGTTTCAAAGTCTCTTGCTTCTTTTTCCTTCTTCTCTTCTCCTCTACATCCCATCCTTCACTAATATAGGCAACACTCTTCCCTGCAAACAACCTCCTACCTTTATGATCTTTGTCCCATCTCCTTGATCCTCCCCTTTCTTTTTTATTGTCCTTAAACCCTCTATTCCCATGCAAAATTCCTTTCGCCGAGTCCTAGATCGCCAACCATGATATGCCCTTCTAGCTCCTCTCATCACCCACTAGCCTAGGCTTTATTCCTTGGTCTTTTCTATATTCTTGTGAGCTCCCTCCTCACACATTTGTCATCTAGAATTTGGAGACAAACACCAAGTCCTAGATGGAGGAAATCCTTGATTACATTCATTCAAATGTTTGGAGGCCAGTGAGAGTAGCATCACGAGGAGGGCATATGTACTTCATGAGTTTCATTGATGATTACTCATGAAAGGTCAGGGTATACTTCATGTGGCACAAGTCAGAAATGTTTACCAGTTTAAATTGTGGAAAGCTGGGGTGGAAAACTAGACCGAAAGAAAGATTAAGTGCCTTAAGTCAAACAATGGCACTGAGCACACAAATTCGAGCTTCGGAGAGTTGTGCGAGCATCATGGCATAAGGAGACATTTTGCTGTACACAAGACACCACAACAAAATGGTGTGCTGGAAATAATGAACCATACCCTAGTTGAAAGTGATCGGTGTCTTAGATTGAATGCTGGGCTCACTAAGAATTTCTGGGCTGAGGCGGTGAGTATGGCTTGTTTCTTGGTTGACAGGTCACCAAGGGCATCACAAGATGGGAAAGTTGCTGAGGAGGTGTGGATTGGTAATGAGGTAGACTACTCTAGTTTGAGAGGATTTGGGTGTCTAGCCTATGTGCACATTCTTGGTGAGAAGAGATCAAAGCTTGAGGTGAAGTCTAGACAGTGCATCTTTCTATGATATCAGAAAGTGGTGAAAGGGTTCAAGCTTTGGGATCGGATGGCAAACAAAGTGGTGATTAGTAAATATGTGGTTTTCGATAAGAGTGTCAAGTTGCAGCTTGCTTAAGAAGAAAATGAGAAACGAGCGCCAGAAAACTGTAGCAGCAATAAGTGTGTGGTGCAAGTGGAGTAAGAGTCTCGATGTGGAGATAACACTAGTCAGGATGTAGGGAGTTCTAGCTCGGGAGACCAGTAACATCGCAGTATAGTCGTAGATAGACCTTGACGCACTATCTGGCCACCGCCTACGTATGAATTTAATGATCTGGTGTCTTATGCACTTATCACTAGTAATGGAGATCCTACTACCTTTTAGGAGGTAGTGCATAGCTAGGAGAAAAGTTGTTGGATGGGCGCTATAGTGGGTGAGAAGGAATCACTGCATAAGAACCAAACATGGGATTTGGTGAAGCTTCTAGCAGGGAAGAGGGCAATAGGATGCAAGTGGGTGTATAGGAAGAAAGAAGCGGTTTTAGAAAAAAAGAAAATAGAAAAAAGAAAAAGGTAAGTTCAATGCTTGATTGGTAGCAAAGGGGTACTCGCAAAGGAAATGAGTTAACTATAATGAAATCTTCTCCCTTGTGGTCAAACACACTTCCATCAGGGTAGTGTTAGGATTGGTGGCACATTAGACATGCATCTGAAGCATATGGACGTAAAGATAACGTTCCTCCATGGTGATTTGAAGAAGCTGATTTACATGCACATCATAGCCAAAAGGGTTTTGCCAACCAAGATAGGAGTACTTGGTTTGTAAACTGAAGAAATCACCTTACAAGCTGAAGCAGTCTCCGTGGTAGTGGTACAAATGGTTTGGCTCCTATATAATCCGTATTAGCTACAAGAGGTGTGAGTATGATTGCTACGTCTATGTGATGAGTCTTGAAGACAGTTCACTCATATTTCTATTGCTTTATGTTGATGACATGCTGATCGCTGCAAGGAATATGATTGAGATAAATAAGTTGAACACTCTATTAAGTAAAGAGTTCAACATGAAAGATTTGGGTACTGCTAAAAAGATTCTTGGGACGGAGATTCGCAGGGACGGAGCTACAGGGAGATTATGGTTATCTCAGGGCAGTTATGAAGAGAATGTGTTGGAGAGGTTTAGCATGACTAATGCTAAACGGGTGAGTATACCATTACCGAATCACTTTAGGTTGTCTACCACTCAGTGCCCAAAGATGGATGATGAAATTTGTGACATGTCGAAAGTCCCATATGTTAGTACAGTAGGGTGTTTGATGTATGTCATGGTATATACAAGACCAGACTTGGCACAAGTTGTCGACGTGGTGAGCAATTTCTTTTTGAATCTAGGTCGACATCATTAAGATTCAGTCAAGTGGATTCTCATATACTTAAAGGGTACAATCAGATATTACATTATGTTTAGTAGACAACAGAGTGATCCATCAGTGGTAGGGTATGTGGATGCTAACCGTAAGGGGCTTGGATGACAGGAGGTCTACCACAGGGTACATGTTCACCTTTGTAGGAGGACCTATTTGTTGGAGGGCTGCAGTCACTCGTTGCTTTATCTACTACTGAATCGGAGTACATAGCAGTGGATGAGGCTTCCAATGAAGCATTATGGCTTAAAAGATTGGCCAAGGAGCTAGGTATCCAGCAAGGTGGAGTTCGGCTATAGTATGATAGTCAGAGTGTAATCTATTTGGCGAAAAAGTGGGTGTATATCATGCGAGGACAAAGCACATAAATGTGTGATTTCACAAGATTAGGGAATTGGTTGTTTCAAGTGAACTTATGCTTGAGAAAGTTCACATGTCTGAGAATGCATCAGATATGTTGACAAAGCATGTCACAACATATGAGTTTAAGCATTGCATAGACTTGATTAATGTATCTAGGTACTAGACGAGAGGCAGTCCCAATCTACTATCCCAAGTGTAGTAGTGGATTAGGCTTTCATATTTCTCCTAAGTGGTGAATATTCACCAAGGTAAGGATTGTTGGATACGTGATTCATATTGAGTAGAACGCACACCAGTAAAGCATGGTGAAGCAAAGAACAAGGAAGTAAGCTGCAGGAAGAAACCGTCGACTGTTTGGTCGACGGTATCATCCACGATTTACCCTTAGGAGATAACAGTCGATGGTTTCAATCTGCAAATTCAACCTCGATATAATATCGTTGACAATTGTGCTGAAACCATCGACGGTATTGTTTAGCGCTAAATACAGATTTTGAATCGGGAATATCAGTATATTGGGGATTTGGAGGATTTTCCTCCGGAATTTACTACATGAGTATTTTAGATAGTTTCCAAACCTTCTGTACACATAGGGTTAATATATAAATAATATTTGTAACCCTTGATTGTGGTTTTTAACGATTGACAGTGAAAATTAGGCGCTTGCTCCTGTGGACGTAGGCACATTGCTGAACTATATAAATTCTTGTGTCGTATGATTTTATTGTTTTCCTTTATTATCTTTGTGATTGATTGTTTACGTATTGTTCATCGTTGGTTGTTACATTGCACGTTCCAATTCAATTTAGTTTTCGTTGCGCATTGGTATTTACTCTTTGCACAATATGGACAGGTGAGTTTATCACACCATTTTTCTATACCAAGTGATGAAAAAATTTGAGTAGGGGAATCTATAAGGATTTTACCATCCACCGTTTGAGCTCAAAATATTGTAATTCATTTGTTGATCTTATAGGTCACGCCCGATTTTGATAATAACAAATACTCCTGTATTTAATAAATATTTAGTTCATGTGCAGGTCTATATTAGCAGATACATTGATGGCACATGAAAACTCAAAGCTTGAAGATAAATTTATGCTCTAAATTATAATATATATTTAGTAGTCAAATTGGTCTATAATAGTAATTATGTTATTTGGTTTGTAATAAGCACACACAACACATGCATGGTTTATTTTGTAAGCTCAAACCAAAAAGTGACCGTAGAATGACCTTAGGGGTCGACCGACACCGGACTTTTTCGATGTATTCATAATTGGACATAAATGACCCTAAGACACACACATTTGTATCTATTTTGTTAGGCACTTCATTAGGATTTGTGTGTATTAAAACGGGACCGAAATGCACACTTTGTGCACTTTCGGTTGACCGAACCAGGCAGTTTATTCTGACCTGGTCGACCGAACATGGCCTGGGTCAATAGTTGACCATGGTCCTGGTCGACTAACCCTATGTAATTCAAAACTCCCCGGTCGACCAAAACCCTCTTTAGTCAATATTTTGACCATCTGGTCGATTGAACCATTTTTGTACTCCAACTACCTGGTCGACCGAGGGGTCTCGGGAAAGTTCCCGGCGGTCTGATTGATTGAACCAGCAAGTTCAAAATGGTCCGGTCGACCGAACCTCGGAGATTTGAAAAATCGTCTTCTCCTAGTCGACCGAGCCCTTAGTTCAAAATCCTCCTAATCGACCGAACCATATGAGACTTGGTCGACTGAAACATTTCTGGTCGACCGGACCTCTTGGGTTGCCCTGATTTTTATCCCGGTTAAATATTTTTTAAATATGGTTAAAATGGTTTAAATGTTATTAAACTTTTCCAATAATTCCTAATAGGTCCCTAATGGTCAAAAATCATGGGATGTCTATATATACCCCTTCATTTGGGAAAATTAGATTGATTGATTAGCAAAAGCAAAAATCATATTTCTCTCTCAAGCTAAATACTTCCCACTGCTTATACCATCTCCAAATCCACTCAAACTTACCTTCTTTACTTCTTTAAATCATTTATAAGTGTATAGAGTGTGTTCATTTAGAGGTTTACTCTCTCATTTCGTGAGTGTTTGAATCGATTTTCACGAGAGCATAACCTAAGCATTCTTAGGAGGCTTTTCTAATAAGCCTACCCTAAGAAGGTTTGTGGTGAACTTCCGAGTGTTGCATTCTCATTGCAATACCTTTGGAAGTTTGTATTTGTTTTTGGTTTGCAAAAACGTTTTCAAACTTACTCAAATATCTTGTAGAATCTTTATTGAACTATTTGTGAAAAGATATTTGTGTTTATTACATTAATCTTTGTGGCAATATTTATTCAAGTATATATATCATTTGATGAATACAAAGACTACCTATTTTTCAATCCAAGCATATACATGTTTATGTGATTGAAATATTTTACTGATTGATATTCTTGAGACTTGCTTGGTATTCTGTGTGAGCACATTTGATTGAAACATTTTAAAATACACAGATTGTTATTGATACTCTCATGTACTCACTACACTGATAGAAAATATCTTTGAGAGTTGAACTATCTAGACCACACTGAACTTATATTTTAAATCATCTGTGGTGTATGTGATTGAATGCATTTGGGTACAAATCTTCTTTACGTAAAAGCACCCTTATATTGTACCATTTGATTGTATATCTGAGAGATTCTAGGCGTGGCCTGAGGGGGGCTGTAATCCATCCCGGTAAGGATTGGTGTAAAGGTTGAGGTCAGTCCTGTGTTAATTTGACCTGATTTGTATAGGTGCCGCTCCACTCGTTTAAGTGAGCAAGTTATTGTGATAATCCTTGTGCGGGTTAGCCAAGGTGGGGACGTAGGTAGTTGGCCAAATATCGATAAAATATCTGTGTATCACTCTTCTCTTTCTGATATTACTCGCACTAGATCAATCATAGGATTGTGGACATATTGCTGTTAGAAGGAATACCTAGGGGATAGATTTTAAAAATACCAATTCACCCCCCTCTTGGGATTATGGTAAAGCTATCAATCATCTTCATCAATTTCCTCAATCTTGAAAAAAAAAAAATTTCACATTACATTTGATGGTTAACCATCACAATAGTTTGTGCTTCTTAGACTAAGGATTTCTTTATATATATATATATATATATATATATATATATATATATATATATATATATATATAAAATTTAGGAATGACCATAAGTTCATCAAGATCTATACCACTACATTTCTTATCTTCATACATAGAGGAAGAAGAATCCATTCTGGCTTGATTTGAATGTTTAGCAAGATCAAAATTGCCCAAACTTAGGCAAAATTCAAAAACCAGTGCATAATAGTGCTTATATGCTCTCAAGAACTGGGAGGGAAATTGAAGTTCCTGCCCAACTTTTTCTTAAAAAAGAAAAAATTATGTGCTATGTTTCAAAATATAGAATATTAATTTTTTATTTATTCATTTAGTTTTTCTATTAATCGCATGAAAACTAATAAGAAATTTTCACAAGTAGTATGAAATTTTATTATTAGTTCAATTTAATTAATCTTTTGACACTCAATATATTCCATTTCCCCTAATTTAAGAAATTTTTTATCGTAATTTACTTGTAATGAACAAAACCTTTCCTTTTTCCATGCTTGAATACTTCATTTTATCTTCAATCAAATCTTATAACAAATGACGATAAACATTATCTCAAAACTTGGGAGTTTATGATGGGAATTACTGAAAAAGAAACAACATATGCGTGTGATTGAATAAGATCATTCAATAATATTTTTTTGTCATGTTTTTTTATGTATTTATTTATTTATTTATTTATGTATTAACCAATTACAAACTTGTAATCTCAAGTTAAGTTCTATATTTTTTTTCTATCAAATTTATTTATTTATTTGTAAACTTTTCTACCCGTCACAAGAAAACTATCAAAGAAATTTTTGTAAGTGACATGAAATTTTATGATAGGGATTATAATTAGTTTACCTTTTCACAGTCAATAAATTCCAATAAATCACAAGATTTCGCATCATTTGTAAAAATTTATTGTAATGAACGGAATTTTTTTCCTCAACCTTGGATATATATATGCTTCATTTTATCCTTTCAATCAAATTAGAGTAAATGAAGTTTAATGACAACTTAGGAATTCTAGATGAAAATTACTCGGAAAAAAATAACATGTGCATGTGATTAAATGGAAAAAGCTTAGTGTCATGGGCCCGTGTCACCGGAGAGGGTAAGACAATGTGGGGTCTACTTATTGCACTCATTCTCTCATTGCCATGTGGGCCTACTAACGTGAAAGGAAGTTGGGAACATATATAGAGAATGACATTGCTTGTGATTAAACAAGATCATTCAATAATATTTATTATCTAGTTTATTTATTTATTTATGTTCTAAAAAAATTACACACTTCTATTTCCAAATTATGTTATATATTTGTTGTCAAATTTATTTATTTATTTGTTAATTTTTCTTTTTCATCACATAAAAATTATCAAAGAAACTTGTCACAAACAATGTGAACTTTTATGATTGGTCGGAATTAATTAATCTTTTCATGCCCAATAAATTCTAATAAATCATAGAATTACATGTCATTTGCGAAAATTTCTTATCAAAATTTTCTTTTAATGAACAGAGTTTTTCTTTCCTAACTTTGAAAACGTACTTTATTTTAAATTGCATAACAAATGACGATATGGCATTTTCTCCCAACTAAAGAATTCTAGATGAGAATTGCCGGGAGAAAAAACAACATATGATTGTGATTTCTCAATCAAGATATTTTTCTAGTTCTTTGTAGTTGAAGAAGAAACACATTCCCTCTCAAGTCTCAACTCCCCACCCACAATATAACCTAGAAGATGAAGCAGAAGCATAATCATGATGATGACAATCAGGAAAAGAACAGCCGGAGGAAGGAGAAGGAAGCCCAAGAAACATGTCAACGAATGCCCAAACTATAACACCGTGATTCTTCCTCCCATTCATTCTCAAGTACCAAGCCAGCAGCTCCTGCAACTGCTCCCTGTGCTGCCCATGAGACTTCAGCCCACAGGCCTCAACTACTTCCTCCATTGAAACCCTAAAGTCCAAGTAAGGATCCTCAGAATCCAAAGTTACCATCTCACACATGTTGAAAGGAGAATGTGCTTCTGCTGCCATGATTGACCTTGTCTCCTCCTTCTCAAAGAACAACCTCTCCGATCTCAGTGCATGAAAAGCCATCTCCATTGATGAACTTGGCAGCCTTGGAGAGGGCTCCTGCTGCTTGGATTCCACCACTACGGAAACCCTGGGTGATGAGTTTAGCTTTTTGATGAACTTGGCAGCATTGGACAAGACTGAGTTTACCTTCTTGAAGGTGCGTTCTCTGGCTTGAAGAGAAATGGCTTTGAGCTTCTTGCTGCGGTGAGGCCATTTGCTCGAGGTTTTTCCTTCTTTATTCTTGAAGAGAGAAGGGAGATGATTCTTCTTCTTGCTCATTTGATCCCTTGAGAAAGCTAGCTAGGTAGCATTGCTGGGATATGACACTGTAGGGTTTTTAAAGGGTTTTAGGGGTTTGCTGGGGTATGACAGTGTAGGCTAGCCTTGTATTAATGTTGGTGAGAAGGGGGTTGCTGAAAGATTTGAAGGAAATTGGTGAGAGCAGGAAATGATGGGATGAGGAGATGGGTCTGTTGAGACTTTCAATATGACTGAATATTGTACATTTGTAATTATATATGCGCTGTTCCTTTTTCTCTCTTTTAATTTTACTTTCTTTAGTGGCTTGGGAGTTAAATATATTGTGTTAGATATCAACCAACTTTTTCCAGCATATTCACATAAAAAAAGGGCTAGCTGTTCTTACCAAATGCATTTAAAGAATAACGTAAGAGCCATTTAAACATACGGAGATGGTGGTGGTTTTGATTTTAAGGAGATGGTTGTAGTTTTAAATTTTAAGGACGCAGTGATAATCTTTTCTACACCTTTTTAATTTTTATTTCTTTTTTCATTTCTTTGGTAGAGTCCTATGTAATGTATAGGATATTATTCAATTTTAATATATAAATAATTTTAATTATTTTAAATTAATAATGTTCTATCTGTCTCTTAATATGAAATGATCTTGCTTGTTGTTAAGTTTAGGCAATTGCATAAAATAAAATGCGAGATTTGACTATTTCATCATTTAAGTCAAGCAATAAAAAATTTTATTTTTTAATTCAAATGTTTCAATCTCAACGATTAATTTAAAAGTAATAAGATCGTTTCATTTATTTCCTTACATATTTTTTTTTTCGCTTATTATAATGCTTAATTTACATTTTCTTATTTCAATTTTTTTTGCATGAGCTATATCTTTAGTAACATATAAATTGATTAAAAACTTAATAAATTTAACATTAATAGATGTGTGGAATATATATGTATGCATATATACATAATTGAATAAGTATTAACTAAGAATTCAAAGAAGATGAATTTGATAAATTTCTGAATCACCGAGGCTATGTACTTTGAATTTTTAGAGTTTCATATCATTGTTTTGGGGATTTCAAAATTGGTAGGTACTTTCTATAATAAATCTGTTCGCCTTCTCTAACTTATTGATTAGAGCATACTTATTTATTCATGTGTGAGAATGTGAATAATTTTCTAAATATTTATTAACGTTAAACTTATCAAATTTTTAAAAATCCATTGTTATATATTACTCTACATTAATATAACTCATGGAAAAAAATTGAATTAAACATATGTGAATCAAATATTATAATAAGTGAGTAATACATGGGAAAATAAATGAAATGTTCTTATTACTTTCTCAATTAGTTGTCTATGAACGGGCTCTTTTAAATTAAGAAAAGGATGAATCATTATTATTACTTGATTTAAACATCGAAGTAGTCAAAGACCCTAATTAGTTTATGCAATTGTCTACATTTTAATGGCAATTATCACTACAATGCACCAATCAGCCGCTTCTGTTGACATTGGAGATCAGCCGCCACCAACTCCAGCCACAATTATTGATTATAATCTTCACCTATCATCCATCCTTTGCCAAATATAGATGTGTGTGTGTGTGTGTGTGTGTGTGTAATGTAATGTGTGGCGTAAGGAGAGACATCAACTAGTGAGAAGAAGTGTGTATTTTGAATTCCTCTATAATTTTTTTTTAGATTGAAATCAATTGAGCGTATTTGTGTGCAATCCTCACTGAGTTTCAATCACAACTAGTGATTGAATGAGTTCCCTCCACCCAGCAGTGGTATCAGAGCTTCAGGTTTGCCGGAATTCACCAAATAGAGGCGAACAGAGGGAAAATTCAATTTTTTTCCTAGATTTGAAGTTACTCTAAATCAAAAATTGAGTATACCATTATGAAATTCACATCGAGACAAGTCCAGAGGTGAAAACCATGTCTCAAACGGAGTCTGGGATCCCCAACACGCACTGACAGATGAAACAACGTCCTTCACACGCACCACACATGCCGGCGAGGATATTAACCGCCGATGTCACGCCCCTCACATGCCCGCATGCGTCTTCTCCGCTCGGCTGATGTGATTCGACCCGAAAACCTGATCTGCAGCTCGGCTCAACAACAAACAACTCGGATATTAACCCACGAGCACAACCCAACCTAGCTGACGGACCCGCGTCCAATCACCGACACGTGGCACACCTAGAAGCTGCCATGTGGACTAACAGTAAGAACTAATGTCGTTTATCTCCATTAAGAAAAATTGGCCTAAGACAAACCGGTTTAGAATTGTTTTTGGCCAGTTCAGTGATTTTTAAACGGATTCTTTGCAACCCAAAACCGATTCTTAAATTTTTTCAACATTCTGAATACATTGGTGACATCAGATTTGCCAAAATCAATCTTTATCACACTGTTTTTTGATATATTAAATCTGATGGCAAACGGTCTACCCAAGTGGTCATTCCAAAGTTGATACAGGAGAATTATGACAACTAGTCTATTCAAATGAGAGCTCTTCTAGGTGCTCAGGATGTCATGGACATCGTTGAAGATAGGTACAGAGAAAGACCATCAAAAGAAGCTGAAGCAACTATGTCTAACACTCAAAGAATGATCTTGCGAGCCAATCGAAAAAAATTTTATAAGGCGAAGTCCATAATCTACCAAGGGCTTGATAAGGCCACGTTCGAAATCATCGCCTCCGCCAAGAAATCCAAAAAAGTTTGAGGCTCTCTCCATCAAACACACAAAGGTGCAGACAAAGTGAAGAAGATTCGTCTTCAAATATTGTGAGGTGATTTTGAATCTTAAAGAATGAAATCTACTGAATCTATTGCTGACTATTATACACGAGTTATGGTAGTATCAAATCAATTGAGAAGAAAATGAGAAACTCACAATGACGAGAGAATTTGCAAGAAAATTTTACGATCTCTGGATCCAAAATATGATTATATAGTTGTGACCATGGAAAAAACAAAAGATTTGGAAACCATGTCCGTAGAAGAACTTGTGGGCTCACTGCAAGCCCCTGAGCATAAAGTCAACAGAAGGAGTGAAGATAAAGCACTAGAGCAAGCCTTCCAAATGAAGTTGTCCCTCACTGCAGATAGATACAACAAAGGGGGGACGTCACAGCAAGGAAAAGGATGAGGCCGAGGATCTCGTGGAAGAAATTATGGAAATTTTGACTTCATTGAAGGTGGAAGAAGTAGAAGAAGTTTCACTAGAGAAGGAAGCAATCAACAGAACTATGTTCCACGAGGTAAAGGACAAGGAAGAAGAGGGGGATACAATAACCATCCGAATTTAGACAAGAGAAATGTTCAGTACTACAATTGCCACAAGTATCGACACTACAACAATGAGTGCAAAGGTAATCCCCAAAATCACGAAGTAATTGAAAATGATAAATTTGTAGAAGAGGAGAAAGTCGAATGAGATTCGTTGATGCTGATGGCACACAATTCAACCCACCAGGACCAAAATGTTTGGTACCTTGACTCTGGAGCTAGCAATCACATGACTGGTAGAAAGAACCTATTTAATGAACTTAATGAGAAAGTTCAAGGAGAGATATCATTTGGTGATATCTCTAAAGTCCCAGTTTGAGGAAGGGAAAATGTCCTAATCAAGAGGAAGGATGAAGACCATGCTTTTATCTCCAACGTAAACTATGTGCCAGCCATTAATACTAATATACTTAGTCTCGGACAGCTTGTAGAGAAAGGTTACCGAATTAGCCTTAAAGATAAGCAAATGGTAATAACAGATGCTCGAGGTAAGCTCATTACTTGAGTACAAAAGGCAAAGAATCAAATGTTTCCACTTGCCATTCAACATGATACGCCAAGGTGTTTGATCGTTATCATCAAAGACAAAGACTGGCTATGGCATCTTAGGTATGGACATCTGAATTTTGAAAGTTTGAAACAGGTGGGAAACAATATGGTGAAAGGCTTACCCAACATCGATCACCCAAATGTGACCTGTGAAAGCTGTTTTTTGAGCAAACAAAACAGAAATAGCTTTGGAAAGCAAGCTGACTGGAGAAACAAAGTGGCTATCGCATCAAGTCACTCCGATCAAGCCAAGGAGGAGAGTACAAGGATGAAACTTTCCTAGAATTCCTTAGGCAATAAGGGATTCAAAAATAGTTCACACCGACCTACACTCCCTAGTTGAATGGTGTAGTTGAGAGGAAGAACCGCACAATCCTTAACATGGTCAGGAGCATGTTAAAGAATAAAAATGTGCCCAAGCATTTTTTGGTAGAAGCAATGTCATGTACAGTCTATCTACTCAATAGGTGTCCTACGAAGAGTCTTGGTACAAAGATACCACATGAAGCCTAGAGTACTCACAAGCCCAGTGTGAGTCATCTTAGAGTATTTGGCTCCACAGCCTAAGCCAAGATCCCAGAGGCAAGAAGGAAAATTTTGGAAGATAAAGGAGAGAAATGTATCTTTATTGGATATGGCGATAGAACCATGGTATATCGACTCTATAATCCCATCAACAAGAAAGTCATTCACACTCAGGATGTCATTTTTGAAGAAAATGAATCCTGTAAGTGGGATCAGGCTGAATCTTTCAAAGATGTGGAATTGACGCTTGAAGGAGAAGAACCCACATAGAAAAGAGAAGTGATTATTGAGTCACAAGTTCCCGAGCTTCAGACACCTCCTCATGGTTCACCTTTGAGGAATGAAACTCCATCACCAATTGAGCATGAAATCTCAGACATGAGGCCTAGAGGAGCTCGTAATCTAGTTTATCTATATTAAACTATAAACCGAGAGAAGAATATGTTACTCTATACTGTTTGTTGTTGACTAGTGACCCGGTTAACTTTGATGAGGCTAACGAAGAAGACAAATGGAGAAAAGTGATGGATGAGGAGATTCAATACATTGAGAAGAACAAAACTTGGGAACTAACAAATCTCCCGAAGGGCCGCAAAACTATTGGTGTAAAATGGGTCTACAAGACTAAAAAGAATAATCAAGGAGAAGTTCAGAGATACAAAGCAAGATTTGTCGCCAAGGGCTACAAGCAGAAAGAAGGGATTGATTATGGAGAAATCTTTGCCCCGGGTGCTAGACTTGAAACTATTAGATTACTAATTTCACTATCAGCATAAAATGGATGGAAGATTTACCAGATGGATGTGAAATCAACATTTCTAAATGCTTTTCTAGAAGAAAAGATCTTGATGAAAGAAAATGCATGACTAGATTTATGTTCTTCATGGGCGATATAGCGTTTACATCGTCATCAAAGAAGCAACCCATTGTAATGTTGTCATCATGTGTAGTTGAGTATGTTGCTGCTAACTCAACTACTTGTCATAGTATATGGATCAGAAATATACTGAAGTATCTGAAATTTCTTCAAAATAACCCCACATAAGTCTACATCGGCAATCGATCAGAGATTGCACTTGTGAAGAATCCAGTATTCCATAAAAGAAGCAAGTATATTGATACTCGGTATCATTTTATCAGGGAGCATGTCGAGAATAAAAAAGTAGAGTTGATATCTTGCAGAACGTATGATCAAATTGCTTATATTTTCAAGAAGCCACTCAAGCATGATATTTTTCCAAGACTAAAGACAATGCTCAGAATGACAAAGTCAGGAGAGTCAAGTTTAAGGGAGGATGTTGAAAATTAAACTTGACTGGAGTCGTGAGTAGCCGCACCAACCAGCCACTTCTATTGACATTGGAGATCCGCGACCACCAACTCCAGCCACCATTGTTGATTATAATCTTCACCTATCGTCCATCCTTAATTTGCTATATGTAGATGTGTGTGTGTAATGTAAAGTGTGGTGTAGAGAGAGACATTAACCAATGAGAAGAAGTGTGTGTATTTTGAATTCCTCTGTAATTTTTTTCAGATTGAAATCAATTAAGTGTATTTTTGTGCAATCCTCATTGAGTTTCAATCACAACCAGTGACTGAGTGAGTCTCCTCCACCCATCACAATGTGCTTATAATTCCTCTTTAAGAAAAATTATTTTTTTTTTGGGGGAAAATCGAACAAACACAACATAAATGAATAGTCAATCATTAGGGATCATTTGGTTCATGGCATCAAAAATATTTTCATGGAAAGATATTCTTGAGATTTTCATTCCTGGTAATAGGATGATTACCTCATGACAATTTTTTTTTGTTTAGTTTGCACTATAAGATTCTCAGGAATGTACATAGGGATTTCCACATTAATGTTTGATTCAACATGAGATATCTAGTTGGTATTTTATGAAGACGACTATCATATACCCTTTGTATATGTGTAATGAATATACAAAGAAAAACTACATTTTTCAACACAAAAATCTATTACATGTAGTTAATTAAATTAAAATTTTCAAAAATTATAAATTTAAAATATTTATAACATAAATATTAACACTTTTAATAGATATTTTAAATATTGTATAATGAGAAAACTAATTTTTTTTTTATTAATATTTGTAATGGACATTTTTAATATTTCTAATTTAAAAATTGATAAAATTTCTATAATTAATATTTTAGTTGCCATTTTATTATTTTCTAATTAATAATTAATTAAATTTTAATTATAATTTTATAATTAAATTTTCATATATTTTTAAATTATAATTTTAATATATTTTTAAATTAAAATTTTAATATTTATGTTAAATTTAAAATTTTTATTTTTTATTTATTAGTAATTTATTATTTTAAATCTAATGACACGTTATGATTATGTAGGGACAATAACTTGGTCGAAAAAGTAGGAGTCCCATGAGAGTATGATTATCATGAAACTTACCTATGAGAGCCAACGCGCGCGCGGGCGGGGGGGGGGGGGGGGGGGGAATAGAATATGTCTATGTTTTATGAGAATCCTTACATTCATAAGAATGTGAATAAGCTCACGATTTCCATGCCTAGTCAAAAGTGGAAATGAGATGTACCAAACTAGTCAACAAAATTTAAATTTTATTGCATCATTAAAGTTTGATCTTTCTTAATTTTAATTAATATTTAAATAATTGTTTTTTAACAATGTTTGATATAGAAAAATGCAATGAAAAATACATTTTTTTCTTAATTTTATTACCTTTTCTTTCATCGAACAAAATCCTAATCTAAGTCGTGAATGAATTAAACACCATCAACAATTTATTATCATAATACCTATCAAGCATTCAAATATATCCAAATAATTAAAGGCCTATTGCGACGTACCTAGAGGGGGTCAACTTCTGAGGAAGGGAACGACCAATCTTAGAATCATCTCTACTAAGTAGCAAATTCGATATCATGTGTGTCGCAACGTTCCGGAGGGCTGATCCCAAGTGACGGGCGAGATCGAATCTCTTAATCACTTTGACTGAGTGGCGAACTCAATATTGTATGAAATGAAGTCAATTGAGTGTAATATACTGGACTAAGAGATGGGTTACTTAGAAAATAATGAGTTGCCACTAAACTATTTATTTTAGGTGCTTTATTCAAATACATATTTAACATACTACTAGTTCATTGGTCACTTAGGTCCAAGGAAGCTAATAGTTAATGGTCTGCGTTAGCAAGTCTGGATTCGGGAATACAGTTATGTTAAGGAAATGTATTAGCACCCCTTCACACTCATCCAATGGATGGTACCTAATTAACTTGAGATTACATTCAAATTTAACGTATCAAGACTTCAATTCTTTTACTTATTTTTTTAACTGGCCTTCAAATATTGTATAGTCCTGCAAAGGACAGAGACTATCCTCGCCTCAAGACTCCCAAAAGCATGCTAAGAACATAACTGTCACTTATCCTTTTGAGAATTATTCACTTAATTTTTCCTCCCTTGAAAGTTTATCCTGGTAAATTGTCAGGGGTATGAGTGAATGTAGTATGATTGGTATCACTAGTAGTATTGGTTAACACCACTTAACTTCCTTCTCTCTTATTCCTCTTCTATAGATATCTTCAAGGAGCTACATCAATATGGAGTTACTCAACCATTATGAGGGAGACTACATCTCCATAATAATTTGTGAGGAGGTTATGCCTCTATAATGTGGAGCTTATGCCTCTACTAATAGTCATTTTCTTAACCAAACAAATAATAACTCAATTGAATAATGTAAAAATCAAGTTAAAACAAAGAGAGAAAAAAAACTTGTATAGAGTGATCGACTAGTCACTCAAAAGTGGTTGATCAATTCTCTTTCCCATACTATGCATGCATAAATGTGTATTGTGACAATTGTTCATGTAGTGCAATGTTCTAAGTGTAAGTTCGTATAGAAGTGTTGTGTCATTGTTTTAGAGAAGAAATGCATGCATGCTTTCATCATGATTTTTATATCACTATTTTAAAGAAAATGTCATTTGTAAAAATGAGTATGAAAACTTTTCTAAACTCTTTTCTACCTATGCATATTGATTTTTAACGTTAACATGTCATCTAAGATTAATGTAGTGTAGATTAGTGCATTGGTTTCATAAAAACAGGCACAAATATTTTTACAAAATTTTAAAGTGTTGATGTAGGTGGTCAATCAGCCTCGAAGGCACAGTCTACTAGTTCTTCATTTGGAAATGGTCAACCGGCCTTTAAGGCGCAGTACTCTGCCCAGTCCGCAGACCATTCTTGGCCTTTTTTGGACTTTTTCTTATTGTTTTGGAATGATTCTTTGTTTGGTCACTCCTTTTGTTGATCATGAATTAAGTTACTTTCCATGGAGCTTTTCATTTATGAACTAGTCTATCATCTCAGTACCCATACTTTCTTAGATCCGGTTGGTTTCATAAAGGATGTTTCTTTAACTCTCCATATTTGTTTAGTTTTCACTCCTTTTCTCTTCAATGGATATTCAAACTTTATATGCCCCTTTTTCTTACATTGATAGCATATGGTGTTAGTGTAAGCATTAAGGGATGTGCTTGCATTATCTTCGGAGGCTTTTGAGATATAACCTATATAAATATTCTTTTTCTTTTTATTTTCAATTCCATTAAATCCAATGCCTTCTTTGTTTAGAGACATTCTTTGGGAGTCTACCATTTTGTCAACGTTTGTTTTTCCTTTTGTAAAGTTATAAATGATCTTTTCTTTATCTTTAATCTGATTTTTGAGATCATTTAACTCTATCTCTTTCTTGTTATCAACCTTTTTTAATGATTTCTCTAGCTCTAGAGATAATTTTCTTATTCTATCCTCTAATCCAGAAATATACATATCTTTCTCATATACCATAGAGGATAGGGATCGAAGGTCTTCTATCATTTGTTCATTCTTACTTTTTAGTTTCTTGATTTTCAAGTTGTTTTATTTTTCAGCAAGATATTTGGATTCTATTTCTTTCATTGCTGATCCATACTTATGTTCTATTTTCTTGATCCTTGAATCATTTTCTCTTTCAGCATTTTTAAGGGATTTTAATTCTTTCATTATACTTTCATTTTTATTCTTTAATGAAGTATTTTGTTTATTTGCTTTGATCAACATCTTATGTACTTTGAATAAATCATTTTGAAGTTCATCATAAGATGGCATACCCTCATCACTTGATTCATCACTACAAGAATTATTTGAAGATTTAGTTAAGGAGCTTTCTTCATTATCCCATGCCATAAAGCACATGTAGGCAACCTTTTGGTCACTTATTTCAATCTCCGAACTACTTGTACTATCCCAAGTAGTGGCTTTCATGGCCTTCTTGTTTTTCTTTTTAGACACTTTCTTTAATAGTGGGCATTCTGGTTTTATATGTCCAATTTTATTGCAATTATAGCAAGTAGGGGTTTTATCTTTAGATTTCTTGGTACCAATATCTTTTTCATCTGATTTGGAGTCTTGGTTTCTTCTTTTGAATTTGTTTCTCCTTCTAAAGATTTTTACTAGCTTTTTAGATATAAAGACTACTTCATCTTCATCCATTTCTTCTTCACTACTTGAGTTCTCTTTTGAGGCTTTGAAGACTATTGTGTCTTGGGCTTTGGTTTTACCACTCTTTTCATTTATTGTCATTTCATATGTGAGTAAAGAACCCATAAGCTCATCTAAGGAAGTGGTTTTCAAATTTCTTCCTTCCGTTATAGCAGTGGCTTTTGGTTCCCATTTAAGTGGCAGCCCTCTAAGAATTTTCCTTATCATCTCATAAGTAGTGTAGGTTTTTTCCTAGTGCATTTAGGGAATTGATTATGTAAGTAAACCTAGTAAACATATTAGTTATGGATTCATCTAGGTTCATCTTAAAAGTTTCATACTCACTTGTAAGCATATCGATCCTATTATCCCTAACATCTATAGTGCCTTCGTATGTTACTTCTAGTTTGTCCCATACCTCCTTAATTGATTTGCAAGTCATTACTCTATTAAATTCATTGGCATCTAAAGCACAATATAGAGCATTCATGACACTAGAATTTACTTACAGCATCTTATTGTCTAAATCGGTCATATCATTTTTCTCTTTGGGAACTTGTTTTCCATCAACTATCTTAGTGGGAATTTGGTCACCTTCCAAGACAACTTCCCATGCTTTTGAATTCATAGTTTGAAGATATATTTGCATTCTATTTTTCTAGAAGGTATAGTTCAAACCACAAAATATTAGTGGCCTAGTTGAAGATTGTCCCTCTCCAAAGGGAGCTACGCCTAATTGAGCCATTTAGATCTTTTTATAGCTACTTATTAAGATTTGTTATAACCCTGCTCTAATACCAATTGAAATTAGGAATAGCTTCCCAAGAGGGAGGTGAATTGGCTTTTAAAAATTCCTCTTTAAATTCCTAAACTTCTTTTAATATTTAACCAATTCTTTGACTTGTTTATCAATTTTGTCAATCAAACAAGAATTTGGTTTCTTTTAAACAATCAATAAGACAACTAAGAAAACATTCAATCTTCAACCATAATTTGTTTCCCAAATATAAGTTCACTGCAGCACTATTAGATTGATGGAAGATTCAAGACTCAGTACTTTCTGAAATATAAACACAGTTCACTCAATCTCGAGCTTTATACCATTTAATCACAATATATTTAAAGTGTATGTAACTTTCAACTTTTGTATTATGTTCAGCACTGTGGTGAATGTGAGTTTGAACAAAGCCCGGTATATATGAAATTGCTTCTTTAATATGATGTTCAATATAAAACTCAATTACTTTTTCCAAACTTCAAAATTCAAATAAACTCTTAAGTTAATTTATCTTTGGAATGTTTAACCAAGCAACGTACTCCCGCATGGTTTCCGCAAAGTATGATTTAAACAACGTACTCCCTTTCAGTCAAGTCAAAATTAAATTTCAAGTTTACTTGATTTCTAAATATACGTAGTATATATGATTTTCAATTTTAACCATCCACGCAATTTAAATATGCTAAAAATAAAGAGTAAGGGAAAGAGAGAGTGAGATCGGGATTTTTACGAGGTTCAGCTTATACCCAACCTATGTCCTCGCCTTTGGCAAACCACCAAAGGATTCACTAAACTTGTTCCTTTAATGGGCGGAACAAACCTTTACAACACTCATTGGTAAGGCTAGAGCCCGCCTTCTCCAAACAATGTCCCCTGGTTTGGTCACTCCTTACATAGGCTAGAGCCCGCCTCTTTAAACAATATCCCCTTGCTTAGCCAATGATCCAAACAATCCTTAAAATATTCAATCTACAAGATACAAATCAAATATTTGTGCACAAAGAATTTGCTCCTGAAAGAGCTTATTAGTACAACAATTCAAAACTATAATATACTTCAAAGTAAATAACAATATGTAAATTAACTTGAAGCTCAATGAAGTATATCACCATTTAATTCTTTCAATGATTGAAAGATTTATAATTTGTAGCACAATTCTAGTGGAAGAAGATTAACAAAAACTTAGTTGAATTCGTGCAAGCTGAGAGCAAGAGAGAGCCTTGAGAATTTGAGAGCAATTGAGAGAGATTTTGAATTTTTGCTGAATTTGAATTCTTGGTGTATTGATTCAATGATCGTTGAGGCTTATTTATAGACTTTAAAAGGTATGTAACTTGGTTCCCAAGTGACTTGGAGTATTCCCCAAGTTTTAACAAAATTTGAGCCCCAAGCAAACCATTTAAAAAATGTTTCCGTTGAGGTTTTTTCTTTTCTTTTTTTCAAATTATGTTCGTGGCAGTCGCCTGCCCCAATCCACCAATCGCCTACCATGTTATTTTTAAAGGAGCAACAGAGGCAGTAGGGTGGCAGTCACCTGGCTTGACCACCTAGGCGCCTGTCCTGGTTCAGGCAGTCTATTGGTTGCTGTCAGCTTCGAGTACCCTTCTATTTTTCGGTCATAAATTTTTTTTTTGTAACTCCAAATTTGATGATCTTGGTGTCAAATGAAATCTAAGAGAAAATCCTACAATTTTCATGTTGAACACTGTTTAAAATAAAGAGTTTTTTATAGATAAAAATACACCTCAATGCAGATGCAGAAAAATTAACAGCATTTGGAAAAACCTCTTTTTGGTGCTTTTTCATTCCAAAAATGAATCTAACCTTTTTGAAATAATTTTTAACCTTATAAAAATATTTTCCAAGTATGTTGAAAGGTATTTAGGTCCAATAAATTAACCTAAGAGCTTCACGTATCCATATTGAAACTATTTGAAGTACTTACATGAAATTTCCTATAAACTTTTTCAAATTTTCAATTCTTGAATTCTTTGAGGTCTTTATGTTTGCTTCATCTTTCTTTGAGATTTCATAAAGTTCTCTTTGTACTTCATGCTCTCATGATCTTCAAGCTTTGTCATTAAATCCATTTTTGAATCCATGTTTCAAGCTTGATATAAATCATCCTTCTTTGAAATATAAGTTTTCATGAATTCTTTAACCTTACATTCATCATTGAGTCCTAAAAATCCATCACTTAAACAATACATGTTAAGTTGTACTTGTTTGTTAGCATCAAAATAAGATGTTAAGCCTTGTAAGGCCAACAAAACCCTTTTCATAAATTGCACGGTAATCAATCCTAAAACGGGTGTCAATAGGGTGGATAGCTAACTAATTTCTTATTTTTGTGAATTAATAAGTTACGTTTCCTATTTGTAAATGTGCTTCCGAACTCAAACTCTTAAAGGATTTTTTTTTCTTTATCTCTAACTTTTTCAAAAACTAAAAATGAAGTGACAATTTCGTTTTTAAAATATAGAAAAGAGAAGTTAGGAAATCGATAGATCAATTTTTCTTTAGTTTAATAACTTTCAAAATGCTCATCAAATATGTTGACTAAAGACATATCACTCGAGTATAGTAGTGTTGATAAGAGTGTTGACCTGATAGGTCATATCCAGTTTTGATAATGACAAATACTTTTGGTATTTGATGACTTTCGAGTTTGTATGCAAGTATATAATTAGTAGATCAACTAATGGCACATGAAGACCCAAAGTCTAAAGACCCGAAAGACTTCTTTTGTTGTATGTATTATACGGGTCTATATATAGTAATTAAGATATCGGTCTGTAATAATCTCTGCATGTCATGCATGTAGGTGTTGTAAGCTCAAAAAGACCGTAGTTTGACCATAGGGACCGAATGACTTTAGAGCACTCTTCGGTCGACCGACGCTAGGTTTTTTGGGCATATTGAAAAGACCCTAAGTTCCTATACATTGTGCACAAAGTCCCCATCATCTCTTACATTATCAAGAAAAAGAATTGAAATAAAATTAGATAAAATAGGGAAAGTATGAGAGAGCTCAGGCGATCGAACCCTAGGTGAACAAATCACCTCGGGCGCCCTAACTGTTGAGAAGTCAACAATTTGATCATGCTTCGGGCGACCGAACATATTTTGAGCGTATCTCCCTCAGGCACCCGAACTTGTGTCAGGTTCCTTTTCAACTACCCAGGCACTCGAATGATCACGTTCAAAATAGGGCTTGGGCGACGGAATTGGCTGGTTTGGTTAACCGAACCTAGGGCCGGGCACCTGAACCTACGAACAAATGTTTCTGACTTTTGTTCGGGCTACTAAATCTACACTTAGGCTACTGAACTAATTTAAAGGACATTTATAACTGTGTCTGTTTGGGCTACCGAACCACGGTTCACCCACCTGAACCTTGCTGGGTTAAAATATTTAACTGCGGTAAATTGAGTTAATTTGGGTTAATACTCCCTAAGCATTTTAGAACTTTTCTAATAATACCCTATAGGTCCTAAACGGCTATATTTTGGTCTTGGCCTATATATATGGTTTCATTTGTGAGGATTAGATATAGATTAGCCAAAAATAATTAGACAAAAAGCCTCTCTCTTAAATACTCCTTTTGTCCAAATACTCTCAAATTTCTATTCCCTTGATACATTTTAGTAGTGTGAGAGTATGTTGATTGGGCTAGTGTATATTAGATTGCTAATACTCCCACTTGCTTGTGTGATTGAGATATTATTTTTGGGGAGTTTAGCTTAGGTTTATCCCACAGATTTTCATACTATAAATCTTGTGTTAGGATAACCTAGCAAGCTTAGGATATTTGCATTGTTATTGCAAGTGTCCAATAGTTTTGTTTTTGGTTGTGCAAAGATATTTTCAAATAAGCAAAATATTTTCAAACTAGTAGTGTGCCTATTTCATTGAAAAAAAATCTTCTTGAACTAGTTTGAATATCTGATTGATATCTTTGGAATACTGATTTGCTATTGATTTGTGCTTTGCTTAAATTCCAAGGTATTGCTTGTTTAGAACACTCTTGAGCATATTAGCGATCATATCGTGTGAAGTGTGGCTTGCACAAAAATACACATCACTGAGCTTACATTTACCTACATTGTTGATGTGTATGTGATTGCGCGTATTAGGTACATATCTGCTTTACATGAAAGCATAATCATTGTACCATTTGAGTGAAAATACTGTTGTATTTCCAGGCATGGCCTAAGGGGGTTTGATCTGGCCCGAAAGGATCAGGTTGGGGTCAGCCCTGTGAATTTGACCTAGTGCCTTCTCCGCCCCGCAAGGAGAGTTTGTAAAGGTTGAGGTCAGCCCTGTGCTAATTGACCTAGTTGTATTAGGTGCCATTCCACCCATTAAGTGAGCCATTAGTGGAATCATTGGGTTTGCGAACTAGAGGCAGGGACGTAGGCACAATTGGCCGAACCCCGATAATATATCGTGCGTGTTCTTTACATTTCTGTAATTTTATTTACTACACATGTATGTTATATTGTAAATGATTGGGTTTAATTTTGCATAGACAGACTCTAGGTTAAGTAATACTGTTATTCTAGTTTAACCTATGCGATAATTTTTTAAATACCCAATTCACTCCCTCCTCTTGGGAATACACCAAAGCTAGCAAAGAGTAAACATTTCGGGAACAAAAAATAACATTTTTTTCATGTGCAAGAAGATCCTATACACTTTGGTAGTGAACTAGGGACAAGCACTCCTATCAAAATTTTGAAAATAAAGAGATATTTTTTGATAAATTATTTGTTCTTGCTAAAATTTTGAAAATAAATTGAAGCCTTTGATAAATTAAGGAGATGCCTCAAAAAAACTCATTTGGACCCATTTTCAAACGCATGAAACATGAAAGATCGAATTTTTTTTTTTGTAAATATTATTATTCTAAATGATTATTACAAGTGTTAACGTGAATGTGTGCCTTATAGTCACTCGTATTGGAAAAATTAAAACATGTTTATATGTTATTATTCTTGCAAATGACAAATTTTAGATCCCTCAAGCTGCAACAATGGCTTCATAAGGAGAAACTATTGGAACAACCCAAAAGGTGTGATACCAACTCACTCTGTCGATAGCTAACTAGGCACTTAAATTGCAGGAGACTCGTTCTCTGATACCATGGCTTTAGAAGAAGCCCCTAAATATTGAACAACTTCATTGTGTCAAAGTTAAGACAACACGTGTATCAGAATGTCTAAGACTTCTTCGAAACAGAAGGAACAAAACTCACATGGTTGGTAGTTGATACAACTTTTTCAAGAAACTTCAAGTTCAACTTAAGCAACAAGCTAACTAACAACGAATACCTTAAGGATTTACTTCTACAATGCTAGTACAATTAGCACCTATATTTTTAAAAAAATTCTAAAGAGAAAAAGAACTTTGTTATGGCATATATTGAAAAAAGAGCCTTCTTCCAAAAGGAAGTTCTTTGAGACATACCTTAAGAATTTACTTTTGACCCTTTCATAACCCATTTTCCTTTTCGATCCATAATCTTTTAATACAATAATATGTGGCCAAAATTCTCCATACCAAGTTCGTTTTGACATCCTTTCAACCTTATTTTATATTAGTTGCTCGTGTTCCGGTTTTTGAGTGATAATTATTTATCATCTATAAATATAATGTAATAAAATAAAAAATAATATATTTATACGTGAATATATGAAATCAATAAAAAGACTACCAATTTTTATAAAACAATAGTTTAGAGTAGTTATGGATAGTTACAAAATACTTTTGAATAATTTTAGGATTATTTTAGAATATTTATAAGCAGCTATAAGGATATTTTGAGATTTTAAAAAACAAATCAAAAAAGAGAAAATCATCTTTCTAATAGTAGAAATATATACCACAGTCCATGATACTTTTTTTAATTTTTTGGTCAAAAGATGTGAGTGCTCCCCCCACCAACCCTTAGATCATTGTTCGGACAACGGTACAGTGAGAATTGAATATATATATATATGTGTGTGTGTGTGTTTGTGTTTATACATAAATTAATTGAATTTTTTTTAGCATGCTTATAACTTTCACAGTATAAAATTTAAAATTTACTATTTAAAAAATATTATATTAACTATTAAACTAATCCACAGAAACAAAATATGAGATTCACATTATTAACATTTACATCAAATCACGCTTTTTACTTGCATAAAAATTATTAAATTAGAATAACTTGGGTTAAATTATAACCCATTTCACAACTATCTCTATTTTTAATATATATGAACTAGCCCACTAAAACAAAATGCAAGATTCACATTATTGAAATTTACATTAAATTATATATTTTACAAGCATAAAAAAAATATTAAAATAGACCAACTTCCAGCGAATTGAAAGCTCATTTTGTTTCTAGAAAGGATCCTAAAAATTTCAAAATCGGGCAAGCTACTCTCAATAATTCAAGTCCAATAAACTTCTCAATCAATTTTTTAATAGAATTTGAAAATAAAAAAAGAGTTGTGTAATAAAATATACAGGAAAATAAATAAAGACAAGATAGAAACTTTACGTGGTTTAGATATACCTACCCCACGAGCGGATGAGATAAAAAACTTCACTATCGCAGGCGAAATTACAAAATGATTTAGAACCAGCCTTATACAAAATATCGGAACTGATCTTGTACAAGATAGCTCTCTTCTCTTTATCTCTCTTCTTCTTTCTATATGCCTACTTACTTCAAGCATGCAAATGTGTATACAAGCATGCAAATATGTGTGCTCCAAATGAGAAGGGGAGGGTACCCTTATATAAGGCAATAAGGATAGCTAAGAATTTATTGGGATAAAAAAATGAAGGGGTGGAAGAGGGGGTGACATTCATATTTTTCATAACACTCTCCCTTGGATGTCACTCATATATTAACTCCTTCTATTAGATCTTTAAAATGTCTCATTCCGATGAGATGAACCAATTTTTCTTGAATGTTATAGTAGGCAAAGTTTTGGGAAATAAATCTGCTAGATTATCACTTGATCGGATCTACTGAACATCTATATCACTATTCTTCTAGAATTCATGTGTATAGAAGAATTTTTTAGAGATATGCTTTGTTTTGTCACCCTTTATGCATCCTTCTCTTAGTTGAGCTATACATGCAGCGTTATCTTCATATAAAGCTATTGGAATATCTTTGATTGAATGAAGACTACAATTTGTTTGGATATGAGAAATCATTGATTTGAACCACACACATTCTCTACTAGCTTTCATGGATAGCTAGTATTTTAGAATGATTGAAAGATGTTGTTGTAATCGTCTCTTTTACTGATTTCCAAGATATAATAATTTTTTCACTAAGAAATACATATCCACTTTGAGATTTAGCATTGTGAGGATTAGATAGATATCTAGCATCTGCATATCCTACTAGCTGAGATTTGGAATCAAATGAGTAGAATAGACCCAAATCAAATGTACCTTTCAAATAGCGTAAAATGTGTGTAATTCTATTCCAATGTCGTCGAGTAGGAGCAGAGCTATATCTTGTTAGTAGATTTATAGAAAATGCAATGTCGGGTTTTGTATAATTGACCAGATACATTAAAGAGCCGATAGCACTTAAATATGGTACTTCAGGACCAAGTAATTCCTCCCCCTCATCATAAGGTTGGAATGGATCCTTCTTAACATCAAGTGATCACACCATCATTAAAGATCCGAAAGGATGAACTTTGTCCATAAAGAATTGCCTTAATACCTTTTCGATATATTTAGATTTATGAACAAGAATTCCGCCATTTACATGTTCAATCTGTATGCCAAGACAATATTTTGTCTTTCCTAAATCTTTCATCTCAAATTCTGCCATTAAATAATTAGCAGGTTTAGTGAGCTCTTTAGAAGTCCCAACTAAATTCAAATCATCAACATAAATAGAAATTATAGTAAATCTGGATTTTGATCTTTTAATAAAAATGCATGAACTAATTGGATCATTTATGAATCCTTCTTTCACAAGGTACTCACTTAATCGATTATAGCGCATGCATCTAAATTGCTTTAATCCATATAATGAACGTTGGAGTTTGATTGAATATAAATTTTTGGGTTTTGCTTTAGGCAATTTAAATCCTTTAGGGATTTACATATAAATTCATTATCCAACGATCCATATAGATATGTTGTTACTATGTCCATAAGACGCATGCTCAGACGTTCAACGATTGGTAGCCCAATTAAGAATCTAAAAGTGATTCCATCCATTACAGGAGAATATGTCTCCTCATAATCAATTCCAAGTTTCAGTGAGAAACCTTGTGCCACAAGTCTTGCTTTATATCGAGTAATTTCATTATTTTCATTTCGCTTGTGCACAAATACCCATTTCTATCCAACGAGTTGGACATCTTCTGGTGTTTGTACTATAGGTCCAAAAACTTCTCTTTTTGATAGAGAGTTTAATTTTGATGTGATAGCCTCTTTCCATTTTGGTCAATCAATTCTATATCGACATTCATTAATAGATTTAGGTTCAAGATTCTCATTACTTCTTGTAATGTTAGTAGCTACTGCATATGTGTAGACACCCTATTTTTGCCATAGCCAAACAGAACAAGGGGTCCCCTCTTATTATTTTCATTATTATTATTATTATTATTACTTTACTATTATTATTTTTGGTATATTATTATTATTATTATTTAGTTATCATTATTATTTTTAGTATCTTTATTATCATTATTATTATTATTATTTATTTATTTATTTTGTTCTTATTATTATTATTATTATTATTATTATTATTATTATTATTATTATTATTATTATTATTATTATGCTATTTTTACTATTACTATTATTAATACTATTATCTTATATATTATTAGTGTTGATACTTTCTTATTATTATTATTATTATTATTTTTAAATATCACTTTATTATTATTATTATTATTATTATTATTATTATTATTATTTTCAAATCTTGCATTAATTACATTACTATTATTATTATTATTATTTAGATATTATTATTATTAGTACAAAAAAAGGAAAAAAAAAAGAAAAAAGAAAAAAGAAAAAAGGATTTTAGGGTTTGATTTAGGTTATAAAAGAGGGAACAACCGGAGAGTCCAAGGGGGGGGAGAGGCGCACAGAGGGCGCTGCGCACAGCAAAGCCACAGAGCCAAAAAAAAAAAAAAAACCATCTTCTTCTTCTTCTCCGGCCACCCCATCACCCACGATCCATCCCAGCCTCGCCCACAACGACCCCCTCCTCACTTCTCCATCTTTATCTCACAGGCAGTGAGCGACTTTTAGCCTCCGGCGACAACATCACAGCAACACAGCTTCTGCTTCGGCTCTGGCTATCGGCCAGCAACCACACCCGACACAACTCCAGCACCTGGCCAACCACCGAGTCCACAACCACAAACTCATCACCGTCACACTAGCCCCGGCATCACCAACCTCCCAGCCTCACCTAGATCCGGTGAGTCGCGACCAGCTTCAATACTAGATCAACCTCCGTCCACACTGTAGACACCCCATTTTTACCCTGGCTCAATATATTTATTACTATTATTATTATTATTATTATTATTATTATTATTATTATTATTATTATTATTATTATTATTAGTAGTATTTTTATTATTTCATTTATCCATATTATTATTATTATTATTATTAATTAGTCTTATTATTATTATTATTATTATTATTATTATTATTATTATTATTATTATTATTAGTACTTTTATCTTTAGGAATAATATTATTACTATTACTATTATTATTATTTATCATTTATTTATTATTATTATTAGTATTTTTACCTTTATTATCATTATTATTATTACTATTATTTATTTATCCTGTTATTATTATTATTATTATTATTATTATCATTATTTATTTTTGTTATTATTATTTTTAACATTTTTAGTATTTATTATTATTATTTTTATATTATTATTTATTTATTTATTTATTTATTTGTTATTACTATTATTATTATTTTTCTATCATTATTATTTTTTATACTATTATTATTTATTTATGTATTTTTGTTATTACTATTTTGCTATTATTATTATTTTGCTATACTTATTATTATTATTATTATTATTATTATTATTATTATTATTATTATTATTATTATTATTATTTCCTTATAACCATAATAGTAGTATATATTATTTCCAAAAAAAGAAAAATACCAAAAACTGAAAAATGAATTTTTTTTTAGGGTTTGTTTTTCAAATTTTTTTTTTATAAGAAGAGGGCACAGCTCACAGCCAATAGGAGAGGCTGCGCACAGCACACACGGGAGAAGAGCCAAATCAAAAAACTGAAAAAAAAAAAAAAAAAAGGGCTCCTTCTTCTTCTCATCTTCACGCCCACACAGGGGGGGCGCAGCGTAGACCAAGAAACCAACCAAAAAAAAAAAAACCCTAACCATCTTCTTCTTCCTCCCTCATCTCTCTGTCTCTCTCGTCACTCACCATCCAACCTCGCTCAGCCTCTGCAGAATTTATCTACAGCCACAGATCCGCAGCAGCTGCTTCACAGCAGACCAGCTGAACCACGCCACCACCGCACCAGCCAAGCTCCTGCAACAACCAGCAATTCCGGCAGCAACCAGCAATTCCGGCAGCCTTCTCCACCGTCACCGTCGTCGCCCTTCAGCATCACCTCACTGCAACACGCGGCGGGCCTTCCAACTCCGGCAGCAAAACACAGCCCCGGCCACCCTCATTCAGCAAGCCAAGGCACCGCCTGCTGCTCCTCTCGGCTCTTCGCAGAAGAGCCGAGCACCCACTCCTCACTGTAGGCTCTCCGGCTCTTCCATGGCTACTCACCGGACATCCACACGGTATCTCCAGCCATCCTCCCGGTGAGTTCCCTTAACCCATACACACACACACACATGCGGGTTCTTTTTCTCTTTTTATATTTTTTTTTAATATCATGGAGTTTTATTTTCTAAATACTTTCTTAGATGCAACTATGATTATATTTTTGTTGGGATACTAATTAATTTATTATTAGTGTTACAGGATTTTTGTTGGGAGTTTGTTTCGGTGTCTAAAGGTCGAATCTTTGTTACATTATCTTGACATATTAAATATTTTTATTGTTGTGGTTGGTATTTTATACTAATTAATTTATTATTATTGATGCAAATTCTTGTTGGGAGTTTCAGTGTTTAAAGGTCAAATCTTGGTTACATTAGATGGACATATTAAATATTTTTATTGTAAATTTATTGTTGTCGATAGTATTTTAATGGTGGATCTTTATGTTTAGGTTGTTGGTTGTTATTATTGTATCATCATGGAATTTATAATATTTGTTCTTAAAAATTTTAATCTCCAAGTTCATATTTTTGGTGTTAGTATTCATGTGTGTTCATAGTTTAAAACTTTCCTATCGCTTGTATATCATTATTAGTAAGATTATTATTACGCTGATTGTATATCACTATTAGTAACATTACTGTATTCATTAGATATTATTATCAATATTATTACTACATCGATTACATCAGTACTATTATCACATCGATTATACTAGTATGAGCAATCCGTTGTTTGCATATTATTGTTAGTATTATAGGTGTTGGGTTAGCTGTAAAATTATACCCTTTTGTACATGATTATTGGTAATATTATTATATTGTTCGTGTATTAATATTAGAAATATAAGTATACTACTTGTACATTATTATTAATATTATTGTAATTATCATCATCATTAGCATTATTATTATTTTTACTATATTCTATTTTAAAGTATACGTATATTCGATCGTGTTATTTTTAGTATTTGTATTAGCTTGTTGTTATTTTAGTATTACTATATTTTAGTTGTTAAGTACTTTCGATTTTAATCCCTATGATTTTATTGCGGGGGTATGAGCCTTTGGGCATCACGTAGCCTAAGCTCTGAGGGAATATATATATATATATATATATGTATATATTGTATTTATTTTTATTTATTTTTTTTATGTGTATTTATAAATTCATAAGAAGGAGTAATTTAAAGAATTATTAGATTAACTTAGGGATAATTTCGGATTAATTAGGTACCGTTCGTAAGAACGGGCGCGTAGGGGGTGCTCGTACCTTCCCCTCGCGTAACCGAACTCCCGACCCCAACTCTGGTAATGTAGACCGATTCTACCCCTAACGGGGTAGTAATCATGTGTTCTAACCGCACTAAAGGTTAGTGGCGACTCCGACCTTTTCCATGATTTTTCCATGAAAATACAAAAAATTGATTTTAATTTCGCCGCCCGGGGCATACGCGCTCACGGGACGCCGCGACAGCTTGGCGAGTCCGCTGGGGACCCCACTTAGAGAGTCAAGCCAATAATTAATTAGAAATTATCCCAAGTTCAAATTTAATAAATCTTTTAATTACTCCTTATTTTGTGAATATTATAATTCGTAAATAACTTTGATTAATTGTATATATTTTACTTCCATAATTTGTAAATAACCTTAATTAATTAAAAATATTTTGTTTCCTAATTTTTTTTGAATATTCAATGTAGATATTTTGTTTCCAAATACTTTGAAAAAGCATATTAATTGTAAGATATTTTGAATAAGTATAGTAATTATAGATATTTTGTATATTAAATCGTAAATATTTTGTTTCCTTATTCTTTTGTTTCCAAATTTTTTGTGAATAAACATATTAATTGCGTATATTGTGTTTCCTTATCTTTTGAATATATATATATTAATGGTAGATATCTTGTTTCCATATTGTTTATAGCATGTGAATAAATGAGGGGATAGTGGGATTAAATTAAAATTTGAATTCACACACTCTCACGCTCTATACCCGAGCTTTACCTGCTAAGATTAGATAGGGGTGTAATAGCGTTTGTCCCTTCGTAGCTTAAGCTTGATGAGACCCGCGAACCACCCCGCTCAATGCGAGTTTTGTCCGGACCCCTATGGGGGAGGATGAAATTTCAAATTGGGAACCTTTTTGTCAATAGGTATTAGAGCCTACCCACACGTACTTGTCCATAGTTTTCCCTTAACTAGGATAGAGCCATGAACAACCCTATATATGTGTACCTACCCTAGGTTGGGACAGGAGCCACATCCTTCTCCATGAATAGTGTGTTGTATATATGTTGGGGAATACTTTGTATTATATCATGCATTTGACATACATTTAGGCATACATACTACTTAGCCAGTATTCAGAAAAAGTCCAGTAATGAGACAAAGGCCCATCCTTTCAAAATGAAGCACTTGGCCCAACTATTTTAAAATATGGGTCGGCCCAACCCTTTTCAAATAGCTCGGGCCCAATTTTTTGAGAAATAACAAGTATAGGCCCAACCTTTTCCTAAGAAAAAATTCGGCCCAGACCCAATTTTCCAAAAGGGGTCAAACCCAGTTTTCAAAAATGGTCTTTGGCCCTATTACCCTAAAAATCTGGGCCAATATTTTCTAAACAATCTAAGCCCAAATCCTTTTAAAACTAGGGCCTGATCCCATCATGAAATATAATGAAGCCCATATTTTAATATACTTGAGGCCCAAGTACACACTAAAGTCCACAAGTCCACATTGAATGAATCCTACGGGTTGACTAGCTTGGGTCAACCCCAACCTCATAACATAATCTGACCCTTTATAAAACCTGAGGTTCGTGGACCGTTAATTAGGAAATGAGTGGGTAAGGGAGAAATTGAATTGAAATCGTGGTCCATCAATGGTCATGTTAATCTTGACCTGTTTCATTAGTGGGATTTTTCTAGAATTCTAGCTAAGTAGTAATTTAGGACATCATATTCATGCATTTCATTTCATACATAGTCATGCACGATAGGTTGCATGCATGTTTATATCTTTGTTTGTATATATAAGTGCACTAGTTGCATCCATGCAAAAACACCCATTGCATACCCTAATCATGCATCAAAACACTTTCACTCATGTAGTACATAATTGTGCATTCATGGTTCTAAAAAAGGGAAATTCTTTGGTTTTCAGTTCCTAATTGAAGAGGTGGTTTGAGTAATATAAAGCAATAATTGAGACCACCACGCATCAGTACAATACGAGGCGAAAAGCGAGAAAAATGAGCGAACAATTGGAAAATAGAGTCCTGGGTCTAGAACAAGGACAAGAAGAGATAAATGACAAGATAAGTAAGGTTCTAGAGTTATTGATGAACAAGGGAAAGGCAGTGCATGTTGATCCCGAAGTAGATATGGACCCCGCTCATCCCCCAGGATTCACCCCAGATCATGGACAAACATCAATTCCGCCACCTGGCGTTATGGGGGGTCCACCGCCAAATATGCCTCCTTTCATCCCTGCTATGCCAGCACAGGGGTTCCCAGTGGTAGGAACTCCTCCATTAGTACCATCTGATATGGGAATAAGCAAATCTGAGGCTGAGCGTCGCTGTGAAGTATTAGAAGAACGCTTAAAAGCAATGGAAGGTTCTAATACTTTCGATTCAGTTAATCCAAATGACCTTTGCTTGGTGTCGAAAGTCACCTTGCCGCCAAAGTTCAAAATGCTAGACTTTGAAAAGTTTGACGGGACTCGGTGCCCTCGAACACATTTAGTGATGTACTGCCAAGCAATGGCCGCGTACTCAGACGATGAAAAACTAATGATGCATTGCTTTCAAAGCAGTTTGACCGGGTCCGCCATCCGTTGGTACATTCAGCAAGATAAGGCTCGGGTCCGCACTTGGAAGGACTTGGCCAACGCCTTTGTTACTCACTACCGCCATGTGACGGAAATGGCGCCTGATCGCATGACTCTACAAGAGATGGAGAAGAAATCCACCGAAACATTCAGAGAATATGCTTATAGGTGGAGGGATATGTCGATCCAAGTGGACCCCCCGGTGAGTGACCGAGAGGCTATCTCCTTGTTCGTGAGCACACTAAAGGACCCCTACCGTATGCACCTTCGGGGAGCAACTCCCCATGATTTTATGGATATTGTGGCTGCGGGAGGAAGAATTGAAGGCGATATCAAGGTAGTCCTAGTCAAGGATAGCGGCACAGAAACTGGTTTAGGCAAAATGTGGACTAATAGGAAGAAAGAGGAAGAGGCGCAAATGATACAGGGGCAGTTTAATTGGAAGAATCAGTACACTAGAGGTGGGAACCAATGGCCCAAGAAAAACTTTGGTTTTGAGCCCATGGTAAATCAAACGACGCATACAGGCACAAGGCCCCAGATTGTTCACTCTAGTCCACCGAACCAGCAAACGCAAGATAGGTTTGTGACCAGAAACTTCCGAAGGGTGGACCCTATTCCTATGACATATGCCGAATTATTTCCTCAGCTACGGGAAAGGGGGATGGTATCTGCAATCCCTGGAATGCCCGTTGCGAACCCTCCTCCACAGTGGTATGATCCTGGGGTTCGTTGTGAGTACCATGCTAACTCTCCCGGCCATACCATTGACCGTTGTTGGGCTTTCAAGCATAAGGTGCAATCGTTAAGAGATGCAGGATGGTTAGCTTTTGATGACAAGCAACCAGGAGTCCAGGGGAATCCTTTGCCCAAACACGAGGAAGGAAGTGGTTGACATATCCAGGAGGTTCCCAAATCAATGGTTTCAGTCGTTATCCACCGAGGCTGAAATGATGGAGTACCGAACTTTTGACTATCTAGTCCTTTTCAATTAATGTTTTTTCGTTTTCCAGTGTTATCTGCTTTTTGTAATCCGTGGACGCCTATGTCTCGGAATATTTTCTATATTCAATAAAATGAATTATGCATTTAGTTATCTCACTTGCATCATAAGTCCAATTGCCAAATTCTGTTTGCTTATGTTTCATGCCGAATAGGGAAAGTAATATTGCCAGTGTTCATGAGCTAGAAAGAGATGATAAAGGATGAAACAATCTTTGAATTCAGATGTTATGAAGAAGTTTTTTTGTTTACTTTCCAAGGAATTCAACGAAGTGGCTGCACTGTTCTGATAATTTCCTATCAATTAATCACTCATGTTTTGATCAAATGATGGATGGCCTTCTTTGGCCGACCAGTTATCCTTAAAAAGAACCCAAACAATGATTTACCATTTGTTAACCAAATTGAGCCTGAATGTTAAACCAGCTTTTTCTTAAAAGTCAGATCACCAAAAATCCAACTTGGGTTTGGGTCCCTTAATGTTTGGCAAATCGTTTGAGACAATAGTCATTACCAAAATGATGGCAGGCCATTTTTCTGCTATCCAAAAGAAAGTAAAAGAAGAAATCCCTTGACAACCCTTTTGAGCTTGAAAAATTCATTCCTTGATTAACCCGTCAAAGGATCACACCCCACACTGGGGCAGTTTTTAAAAGATTGGTCCCAATTGAAGTTCAAATGAAAATGAAGTCAAGATTCCTTTATAAAAGAAAAAGTGAAAGTTGTAGTAAAAGAAGGAAAAAGAGATTAAAAGGGAAAGAAAAAAGAAAAGCAGAAGGAAGAAGAAAGAGAATAAAGGACTTACTACATATGTGATCTTTGACCAAATTACCCTTGATGAAATTGATGATTTTGAGCCTTATGTAACTCCTTTCTTCGTCAACCTATACCCTTAGCCTACATTACGGCCCAAATAAAAGTCCTGACCAGATTGGTATACATTGTTGTCTCTAATAATTTGTCAGACTCAATACTGAGTCTGAACTACGTATTGACCTGATCTTGAAAAGGTACGTAGGCAGCTTGTTTAAATAACAAGTTCGGTCAACATCTTGCAAAAGCGCCTCAACTCGAACTGGGGGCATAAAACATTATTTGGGGTGGTATTTTTGAGCCTTAGTTTCCCTTTTATTCTGAAATCCTACATCCCTAAGCCTACGTTTCGTCCCAAGTTTTAAAGACCATCTTGAGATCAAAGCATGAGTTGATGAAACTGGGGCAGTTGAAGAGAAGGAACAGTCATCTAGGCTGGGAAATCAACGTTACATGACTTTTGAATACTGGCATGAATTTTCCCCTACGATAGCATTGAAACATGGTCAAACATTTATTTAGTGCAGATGGCCTTTTGATTTAGCGAGTTGATGTCATAGTTGCATAATCATTCCTTGTTCCTTATAAAAAAAAAATGAAAAAATGAAAAAAGAAAAAAAAAAAGGAACCCTTCTTATTCTTTAGAGCATTAAAAGAGGATGGATAGTCAAAGAGTTTCAGAATCACCAGAAATTTCTATAAAGAAGATCCTTGTGGAGAAAGAGCAGTCAAACTGGAGCAAATGTTATATCAAGTTCAAAAGAAATCCAACAATAGATTCAAGATCGGTGGCAGATGAATTTAACTGGGTCCCATTCAAGCACTTTCTTATCGGATTGGAATAGGAAATCAGAGTCAAGATCAGCTGTAGGTCCATTCAACTGGGGAAGATTTTGTGATTTTTGAGTTGAGTCAATCACTTTCATGACCGGATGAATAAAGAAGATTAAACTAAGATCGGTTACAAATCCATTCAAATGTGGCGAATCTCATGTAGAGACCAAAGATGAGGTCATTGGGAGAAAAGATTCATGCATTGTCATGCATTACCCCAAGTTTCACGCATTGTCATACATGTCATGCATTACCCTGAATTTCACGCATCGTCATACATTTCATGCATTACCTAAAATTCATATATTGCCATGCATTCCATGTATTACCATACATCTCATGCATTGTCATGTATTTCATGCATCACCTAAGATTTCATGCGTTTCCATGCATTCCTTGCATTACCATACATCTCATGCATTGTCATGCATTTCATGCATGCATTGTCATCCATTGCATGCATTACCTACACTTCATGTATGGTAATACATCTTATGCATTGCCCTGCATTTCTCGCATTACCATACATCTTATGCATCGTCATACCTACATTTCATACATTACCATATATCTTATGCATTGTCATGCATTTCACGCATTATCATACGTCTTATGCATCGCCATGCATTTCATGCATTACCCTATATTTCACACATTACCACACATCTCATGCATTGCCATGCATTTCATGTATTACCATGCATCTCATGCATTGTCATGCATTTCACGCATTACCATACATCTTATGCATTTCATATTTTAGCATCACAAAAATAAAAAATAAAAATGCATACATATAATCACAAGTTAGCAACATGCATACATATAGCAGCATATCATTGCATTCTAGCATCACAAGCAGCAATAGAGCACCTTTCACACTTGTCTTGAGCTTTCAAATGATTATTTGACATCCTTGATGGAGAGATTTCAGTTGTATTGGAGTAACTGACTCCAAGCACACATTGATTTACTTGGAAAACTAGGGCAAGTTGACCCCAGACACACGTTGATTTACTTTGAACTGGGGTAACAATTCCCAAAGATAGGGGTTTCATTTGCTGACATTCGGATTTTTACCCCAAGTGCATTTTCCAAATAGAGTAACAACTTTCCCGACTTTGCATTCACACCTTGTTACTGGTTGAGATGGCTGGATCATCGTGTCCCTACGGCTCGAATTCTTACATTCGAAGCAAGCCATCATCATTTCCCATGGCTGGATCATCGTGTCCCTACGGCTCGGATTCTTACATTCGAAGCAAGCCATCGTTGTGTCCCATGGCTGGATCATCATGTCCCTACGGCTCGGATTCTTACATTCGAAGCAAGCCATCACTGTCCCATGGCTGGATCATCGTGTCCCTACGGCTCGGATTCTTACATTTGAAGCAAGCCATCATTGTGTCCCATGGCTGGATCATCGTGTCCCTACGGCTCGGATTCTTACATTCGAAGCAAGCCATCATTGTACTTTGGCGCTCGGGTTCTCAAACCCAGTGCAAGTCATTCTCATGTGCTTTGGCGCTCGGCTTCTCAAACCCAGTGCAAGTCATTCTCATGTGCTTTGGCGCTCGGGTTCTCAAACCCAGTGCAAGTCATTCTCATGTGCTTTGGCGCTCGGGTTCTCAAACCCAGTGCAAGTCATTCTCATGTACTTTGGCGCTGGGGTTCTCAAACCCAGTGCTAGTCATTCTCATGTACTTTGGCGCTCGGATTCTCAAACCCAGTGCAAGTCATTCTCATTGTACTTTGGCGCTCGGGTTCTCAAACCTAGTGCAAGTCATTCTCATGTGCTTTGGCGCTCGGGTTTTCAAACCCAGTGCAAGTCATTCTCACATACTTTGGCGTTTGGATTCTTACATTCGGTGCAAATTATCCCTGATTGGCAAAAGCAAACAATACCTGATTGAAAAGCCCAGACAGTTACGTGGCCTGGCTAAAATAAGTGTCTTTTATTTTTGCAGGCTTGTTACTACAAAAAACGTAGGAGAGTTCCTACCGTTACATTGAAGCAACTAAGCCTACAAAGAGGGGCAGCTGTAGACACCCCATTTTTACCCTGGCCCAATATATTTATTACTATTATTATTATTATTATTATTATTATTATTATTTAATTATTATTATTATTATTATTATTATTTAATTATTATTAGTAGTATTTTTATTATTTCATTTATCCATATTATTATTATTATTATTATTAATTAGTCTTATTATTATTATTATTATTATTATTATTATTATTTTCATTATTATTAATATTATTTTTAATTATTATTATTATTATTATTATTATTAGTACTTTTATCTTTAGGAATAATATTATTACTATTACTATTATTATTATTTATTATTTATTTATTATTAGTATTAGTATTTTTACCTTTATTATCATTATTATTATTACTATTATTTATTTATCCTGTTATTATTATTATTATTATTATCATTATTTATTTTCGTTATTATTATTTTTGACATTTTTAGTATTTATTATTATTATTTTTATATTATTTATTTATTTATTTATTTATTTATTTGTTATTACTATTATTATTATTTTGCTATCATTATTATTTTTTATACTATTATTATTTATTTATGTATTTTTGTTATTACTATTTTGCTATTATTATTATTTTGCTATACTTATTATTATTATTATTATTATTATTATTATTATTATTATTATTATTATTATTATTATTATTATTATTATTATTTCCTTATAACCATAATAGTAGTATATATTATTTCCAAAAAAAGAAAAATACCAAAAACTGAAAAAGGAATTTTTTTTTAGGGTTTGTTTTTCAAATTTTTTTTTTATAAGAAAAGGGCACAGCTCACAGCCAATAGGAGAGGCTGCGCACAGCACACACGGGAGAAGAGCCAAATCAAAAAATTGAAAAAAAAAAAAAAAAAAAAAAAGGGCTCCTTCTTCTTCTCATCTTCACGCCCACACAGGGGGGGCGCAGCGCAGACCAAGAAACCAACCAAAAAAAAAAAAACCCTAACCATCTTCTTCTTCCTCCCTCATCTCTCTGTCTCTCTCGTCACTCACCATCCAACCTCGCTCAGCCTCTGCAGAATTTATCTACAGCCACAGATCCGCAGCAGCTGCTTCACAGCAGACCAGCTGAACCACGCCACCACCGCACCAGCCAAGCTCCTGCAACAACCAGCAATTCCGGCAGCAACCAGCAATTCCGGCAGCCTTCTCCACCGTCACCGTCGTCGCCCTTCAGCATCACCTCACTGCAACACGCGGCGGGCCTTCCAACTCCAGCAGCAAAACACAGCCCCGGCCACCCTCATTCAGCAAGCCAAGGCATCGCCTGCTGCTCCTCTCGGCTCTTCGCAGAAGAGCCGAGCACCCACTCCTCACTATAGGCTCTCCGGCTCTTCCATGGCTACTCACCGGACATCCACACGGTATCTCCAGCCATCCTCCCGGTGAGTTCCCTTAACCCATACACACACACACACACATGCGGGTTCTTTTTCTCTTTTTATATTTTTTTTTAATATCATGGATTTTTATTTTCTAAATACTTTCTTAGATGCAACTATGATTATATTTTTGTTGGGATACTAATTAATTTATTATTAGTGTTACAGGATTTTTGTTGGGAGTTTGTTTCGGTGTCTAAAGGTCGAAGCTTTGTTACATTATCTTGACATATTAAATATTTTTATTGTTGTGGTTGGTATTTTATACTAATTAATTTATTATTATTGATGCAAATTCTTGTTGGGAGTTTCAGTGTTTAAAGGTCAAATCTTGGTTACATTAGATGGACATATTAAATATTTTTATTGTAAATTTATTGTTGTCGATAGTATTTTAATGGTGGATCTTTATGTTTAGGTTGTTGGTTGTTATTATTGTATCATCATGGAATTTATAATATTTGTTCTTAAAAATTTTAATCTCCAAGTTCATATTTTTGGTGTTAGTATTCATGTGTGTTCATAGTTTAAAACTTTCCTATCGCTTGTATATCATTATTAGTAAGATTATTATTACGCTGATTGTATATCACTATTAGTAACATTACTGTATTCATTAGATATTATTATCAATATTATTACTACATCGATTACATCAGTACTATTATCACATCGATTATACTAGTATGAGCAATCCGTTGTTTGCATATTATTATTAGTATTATCGGTGTTGGGTTAGCTGTAAAATTATACCCTTTTGTACATGATTATTGGTAATATTATTATATTGTTCGTGTATTAATATTAGAAATATAAGTATACTACTTGTACATTATTATTAATATTATTGTAATTATCATCATCATTAGCATTATTATTATTTTTACTATATTCTATTTTAAAGTATACGTATATTCGATCATGTTATTTTTAGTATTTGTATTAGCTTGTTGTTATTTTAGTATTACTATATTTTAGTTGTTAAGTACTTTCGATTTTAATCCCTATGATTTTATTGCGGGGGTATGAGCCTTTGGGCATCACGTAGCCTAAGCTCTGAGGGAATATATATATATATATATATATATATATATATATGTATATATTGTATTTATTTTTATTTATTTTTTTATGTGTATTTATAAATTCATAAGAAGGAGTAATTTAAAGAATTATTAGATTAACTTAGGGATAATTTCGGATTAATTAGGTACCGTTCGTAAGAACGGGCGCGTAGGGGGTGCTCGTACCTTCCCCTCGCGTAACCGAACTCCCGACCCCAACTCTGGTAATGTAGACCGATTCTACCCCTAACGGGGTAGTAATCATGTGTTCTAACCGCACTAAAGGTTAGTGGCGACTCCGACCTTTCCATGATTTTTCCATGAAAATACAAAAAATTGATTTTAATTTCGCCGCTCGGGGCACACCCGCTCACGGGACGCCGCGACACACACAGCAGGAGCAGCGCCGCCGTTGCTCCCCGCAAATCCAGTCCAGCCCCTTGCAACTCTCCACGACGACACCACTAGGGCCCCGAGCACTTCTCTAGTTGCTGGTCCTGCTAGAAACCGAGAGAAGCTCCCCAGCACCAGCAGCCGTCGCCGTTCCTCCATCGCCGCCACAAGCTCTCTGCCCCGCCGTTTTTCATCGTCGCCGAGCCTAGCTCCGATCACCTTTCCTTGCTGTCGTCGCCGCTCCCAGCCTCAACTCTCCGGTGGTACCCCCCGCTGTAAGTCCCTGTACACACTCACACACCCAGTAAACACACACACACTGCACATACTGTTGCACTCACACACACACACAATCTGCACATATATATATATATATATTTATTTATTTATTTATTTTATTACGTTGTTATTATTATTATTATTATAGATTGTGGTATATTTAACTGTCCCTGTTCTTTTTTTTATACGTATATATCTCACATCAATTTATTTCTTTTGCAGGATTTTTCTTCCTTTTTGTAGCAATATTTATTTAAGTTATATATAAATTATATAGATTTGATATCAATTTGTCTTTTATGGAAGAATTTTTCTTCTTTCTAATTTTAGGGAGTCCATATTATTTCTGTATTGGTATTTAGGGTTTTAGGATATATTCATTGTTGTGTGTGTTTTAGGGTGTCTTGGTTATTATTGTATTCATTTTATGTTGAATAATTGTAAATTCATGGCTGTGTATTATTTTTGGTTGCCATATTGAATAGGTACACATTAATTTTGGCAAAAACTTGTTTCCATAAATTCAATTATTTTCTTGCCATTCTCGTTAGCTTACATATTTTAATTCTAAATTTGATTTGTTTCCTTAGTTAATTGTTCATACATGAGTGTGTTTGTTTTAAGGAAAGTGTTATAAAATATGTGCGTTATATGTAACACTACTATTTATAATATGTTCATTATATTATCATTACTATTGATATTATTTATTATTATTATCACTATTGTATTTATCATTATTACTATTAATATTATTAGTATTACTCCTATTATCATCATTCATTCATTCATTCATTCATTATTATTATTATTATTATTATTATTGTTATTATTATTATTATTGTCCTTACCATTTATTAGCATTATTATTATTATCATATACCTTTTTTTTTTTTTTACTATTTTCTATATTTATATTTTATTACAGTATTTAGTATTCATAGTATTTTTGTTAAGTATTTTTGTGTGTTTATCCCTATGATTTAATTGCGGGGGGTATGAGCCTTCGGGCTTCACGTACCCTAAGCTCTGAGGGAATATATATATGTATATATTTATTTATTTATTTATTTTTTTACATGTATTTATAAATTCATAAAAAGGAGTAATTTAAAGAATTATTAGATTAACTTAGGGATAATTTCAAATTAATTAGGTACCATTCGTAAGAACGGGCGCGTAGGGGGTGCTCGTACCTTCCCCTCGCGTAACCGAACTCCCGAGCCTAGCTCTGGTAATGTAGACCGATTCTACCCCTAACGGGGTAGTAATTATGTGTTCTAACCGCACTAAAGGTTAGTGGCGACTCCGATATTCCACGTTTTTCCTTAAAAATAAAAATGATTTTTTATTTCGCCGCCCGGGGCACTCGCGCTCCCGGGATGTCACGACAGCTTGGCGACTCCGCTGGGAACTTAGAGAGTCGAGCCATTAATTAATTAGAAATTATCCAAAGTTTAAATTTAATAAATCTTTTAATTACTCCTTATTTTGTGAATATTGTAATTTGTAAATAACTTTGATTGATTGTAAATATTTTACTTCCATAATTTGTAAATAACCTTAATTAATTAAAAATATTTTGTTTCCTAATTTTTTTGAATATTAATTGTAGATATTTTGTTTCCAAATATTCTGAATAAAGCATATTAGTTGTAGATATTTTGGAATAAGCATATTAATTATAGATATTTTGTATACTAATCGTAAATATTTTGTTTCCTTATTTTTTGGTTTCCAAATTTTTTTGAATAAACATATTAATTGCATATATTGTGTTTCCTTATCTTTTGGTAGATATCTTGTTTCCATATTGTTTATAACATGTGAATAAATGTGGGGATAGCGGGATTAGGTTAAAGTTTGAATTCACACACTGTCACGCTCTATACCCGAGCTTTACCTGCTAAGATTAGATAGGGGTGTAATAGCGTTTGTCCCTTCGTAGCTTAAGCTTGATGGGACCCGCGAACCACCCCGCTCAATGCGAGTTTTGTCCGGACCCCTATGGGGGAGGATGAAATTTCAAATTGGGGACCTTTTTGTCAATAGGGATTAGAGCCTACCCACACGTACTTGTCCATAGTTTTCCCTTAATTAGGATAGAGCCATGAAAAACCTTGTATATACATACCTACCCTGGGTCGGGATAGGATCCACATCTTTCTCCATGTATAATATGTTGTATATATGTGAGAGACTTTGTATTATATCATGCATTTGGCATCCATTTTAAACATACATACTACTTAGCCAGTATTTTGGAAAAGCCCAACAATGAGACCATGGCCCATCATTTCAAAGAATGAAGAACTTGGCCCAAGCATTTTTAAAATATGGGTCGGCCCAACCCTTTTCAAATAATTCCGGCTCGATTCTTCAAAAACAAAACTCGACCCGACCTTTTCCTAAGTAAAAACTCGGCCCAGGCCTGATTTTCAAAAAGGGTCAAACCCAGATTTCCAAAAATGGGCTTCGGCCCTATTACCCAAAAATCCGGGCCAATATTTTCTAAGCAATTCAAGCCCAAGTCCTTTTAAAACTAGGGCCTGATCCCATCATGAAATATATTGAAGCCCATATTTTAATATACTTGAGGCCCAAGTGCACACTAAAGTCCACAAGCCCGTATTGAACAAATCCAGTGGGTTGACTAACCTGAGTCAACCCCAACCTCAGATCATAATTTGACCCTTCATAGAATCTGAGGTACGTGGACTGTCATCAAGGAAAAGAATGATTGAGGGAAGAATTGAATTGAAACTGTGGCCCATCAATGATTGTCTTAATCTTGAAATCTCTCATTAGTGGGACTTTTCCTAGAATGCTAACAAAGTAGTTAGTTAGGTTACATTGCATTCATGCATTCATGCATAATTTCACACATAATCATGCACGATAGGTCACATGCATGGTCATATCTCTATTTGTATGTGTAATTGCACTAGTTACATCCATGCACAAACATTCATTGCATCCATGCATTCATGCATAATTTCACACATAATCATGCACGATAGGTCACATGCATGTTCATATCTCTATTTGTATGTGTAATTGCACTAGTTACATCCATGCACAAACATTTATTGCATCCCATGGTCATGCATTAAATACTCACACATTCATGCATTACATAATCGTGCATTCAATTCTAAAAAGGAAGTTTTGGTCCACAGCTCTCTCAAGGAAAGAAGTCGTTTGAGTAGCAAAAAGCAATAATTGAGACCACTACACATCAGTACAATACCTGAAGAAAGGCAAGAGAAATGAGCGAACAGCTAGAAAACAGGGTCTTGGGCATAGAACAAGGACATGAAGAATTGATTGAAAAAATGAGCAAAATTATGGAATTGTTGATGAACAAAGGAAAAGCGGTACAAAATGATTCTGAAACAGATATAGACCCTACTCATCCTCCAGGGTTCACCCTAAATCATGGACAAACATCAGCTCCACCACCGGGCGTCATGGGGGATCCAATGCCAAATATGCCTCCATTTATCCCAACTGTGCCAGCACAGGGGTTTCCAATGGCGGGGACTTCCCCCTTAGCAACTCCTAATATGGGGATAAATAGATTTGAGTCTGAACGTTGTTGTGACATATTGGAGGAGCGCTTGAAAGCAATTGAAGGGTATAATACATTTGACTCCGTTGATCCTAATGACCTTTGCCTGGTGCCAAAGGTCACTCTGCCGCCAAAATTCAAGATGCCGGATTTCAAAAAATTTGATGGAACCCACTGTCCTCGAACCCATTTGCGCCTTTATTGCCAGAAAATGGCTGCACACACCGATAACGAGAGGTTGATGATGCATTGCTTTCAAGATAGCTTTACTGGAGCAGCTATCAGATGGTACATTCAGCAGGATCGAGCTCGAATCCGTACTTGGAAAGATTTGGCAAATTCATTTATAGCTCAGTACCGTCATGTGATAGAAATAGCACCTGATCGTATGACCTTACAAAGCATGCAAATGAAACCTAATGAAACATTCAGAGAATATGCATATAGATGGAGGGACATGTCCGTCCAAGTGAGCCCTCCGGTGGACGATAGGGAGGCTATCTCCCTATTCGTGAATACATTGAAAGATCCCTACTTTGGGCATCTCTTAGGGGCAACCCCCATGACTTCATGGATATTGTATCTACCGGAGAGAGGATTGAGACGGCCATCAAAGTCGGAAAAGCCAGAAGTAGTGACGGAGAAACCGGTTCGGATAAGAAATGGACAAATAGGAAGAAGGATGATGAAACTCATATGATTCAAGGGCGACAATACCAAAGAGGTCATAACCAAGGGTTTAGAAGAAATCTTGTTAACCAGATAGCGCATACAGGCACAGGGTCTCAGTTTGTTCCCTATGGGCCTACACTCACACAGAAAAATGTTCTGACACAGAGATATGGTCCTAATAGGGTGGAACCAATTCCCATGTCCTATTCGGAATTGTTCCCCCAATTGCTCGAAAGAAGGCTCATTTCAACAATTCCTGGAGTAGCCGTACGACACCCCCTACCACAATGGTATGACCCGGATGCTAAGTGCGCGTATCACTCCAATTCTCCAGGTCACACCGTTGACCGCTATTGGACATTTAAACACAAGGTACAGTCGTTGAGGGATGCCGGTTGGTTGGTCTTCGATGATAAGGAGCCAGGAATCCAGAGTGATCCCCTACCCAATCACGGGGAAAGAAATGGTTAATATGTTGTACGAAGGACTGGGAGCCGAGGTCAGGCAAAAGAATATGTCAAGTTATGGATCCTAGAGTTCTCATAAGGAGCCCAAAGGGAGCAAAAGTACACAAGGGGCAAGTTTTTGATTATCTAGTTTGTTTCATGTGATGATGTCATTCCCTATCTTCTGGCAGTCTGTCGACACTATTGTCTCGGACAATTTCCCTTTCATTAATAAATTGAATTATGCATTTTCTCATATCACTTGTGTCTTGAGTTCAGTTAACCAAAAATTTGTTTGCTGATGTTTCGTGTAAAGATAAGGAAAATAATAATACCAATATTCATAAGCCAAAAAGTGATGTTAATTTTGAAAACCAAACATAGGAGATGGAATCAGAAGAAGATAAAACAATTTTCCTCACCCTATGAAGACAGATGTTGTGAAGAAATAAAGAATCTCGAAGGAATTCAGTAAAATATATGTGCTGTGCCAAGAATTTCAAGTCAATTCACTATTCATGTTTTGATCAAATGATAGATGGCCATCTTTGGCCGACCAGTTATCCCTAAAAAGAACCAAATATTGATTTATCAATTGTTAACCAAGTTGAGCTTGAATGTTAAACTAGTCTTTTCTTAAAAGTCAGTTCACCAAAAAGTTAACCTGGGTTGGGTCTCCTAACGTTTGGCAAGTCATATAAGACAACAATGGGCTATCGAAATGATGGCAGGCCATTTTTCTGCTACCCAAAAGAAACTCAAAGAAGAAATCTCTTGCAAGCCCTTTTGAGCATGAAAAATTCATTTATTGATTAACCCGTCAAAGGATCACACCCCACACTGGGGCAGTTTAAAAGAAATCAGTCCCAAAGGATGTCCAAATAAAATGCTAAAAAGTCCTTCACAAAAGGAAGAGCAAAAGTGCAGTAAAAAAGAATATGCAGGGAAGAGAAAGAAGAAAAAAAAAAAAGGAAAGAAAGAAATAAGGACATATTACATATGTGATCTTTGACCAAATTACCCTTGATAAAATTGACAATTTTGAGCCTTATTTAACCTTTTTCTTCTTTAACCTATAACCCCCCAGCCTACATTACGGTCCAAATGAAGACCTGACCAGATTGGTATACACTGTTGTCTCAAATGATTTGTCAGACTCAATGACGAGTCTGAATTACGTGATGACCTGATCCTGAAAAGGTACGTAGGTAGCTTGTTTAAATAACAAGTTCGGTCAACATCTTGCAAAGCGTCTCAACTCGAACTGGGGGCGTAAAACATTATTTGGGGTGGTATTTTTGAGCCTTAGTTTCCCTTTTATTCTGAAAACCTGTATCCCTCAGCTTACGTTTCGTCCTGAGTCTTAAAGACCATCTTGAGATTAAAACATGAGTTGAACTTGACTAAACTAAAGGCAATGTTTAAATATGAGAAATTTCTAATGGTTTCACAGCAGGATGAAACAAAAGAAGAGAGGTGCCCATCGATAAAGCTGGGACAGTCGAAGAAAAGATTAGTCATTCAGTTTGGTAAATTAACATCAATATCATATAACTTTTGAATACTGGTATGAATTTTTCTTGTAATAGCATTGGAACATGGTAAAACATCTTTTTGGGTGGTTGACCTTTTGATTTCACAAGTTGATGTCATAATTGCATAATCATTCCTCATTTCAATGGATGGATAGTCAAAGAGTTTCGGAACCACTAGTGTGCTTCTTATAGAGGAGGTCATCGTTGAGGAAATACGATGCACATAGAATCAGTCAATTTAACTGGGGCAAATGTCATGTCAGGCTTTAGAGATCTGCTTATTCAAGAAGAATCTAGCAATCAGGCCAAGATCAGTGGCAGATAAACTCATCTGGGGCAAGTTTCGATTTGAGTTTCAATGGAACTTATTCAAGCACCTTCTTATCAGGTTGGATGAATAGGAAAACAGGGCCAAAAGCTGTTATAAATCCATTCAACTTGTTAGATTCTGGGATGGAGTTTCATTTGAGCCGAGTTGACCACCTCCATTAAGAAAATTGGGCCAAGATCAGTTATGAATCCATTCAGCTGGGGCAAGTTTCGAAGGAACCAGGTCAGAGGCAACATAGTCAAGATTAGAGGTTGATCGGTTGATTATAGGCACATTGGAAAAAGAAAGTTCATGCATTGTCATGCATTTCATGCATTGCACAGAAAAGTGCATACATATTATATCATGCAACATGCCTGCATATCCCCCATGTTCTGGTGTCATATCAAACACCTTGCATGCATGCATCCTCATAAAGCATCATTCATTCACACCCGTCTTGTCATCCTTGTCTAAGCAATCCATGTTTCATCTAAAAAAAAAAAAGGAAAAGGAAGAAGAAGAAAAAGGAGTTGGGGCAACTGGCCCAGGTACCAATCGATCCATCTACCCTGAGACTGGGGCAACTGGCCCAAGTCTTATTCAAGTCTTTCACTTCCAAACTGGGGCAATCGACCCTAGTCCAAATTTTAGCATTCATTTTGAAGTTGGGGCATCTGCCTTTAGGACCAAATTAGGTCGCATGACTCTTGGGATCCTATACCCAAGCATTCATCATCAATTCAAAATTCATCTAGCTCTCAGGATCCTATACCCGAGCATTCATCATCAATTCAAAATTTCATCTGGCTCTCGGTATCCTATACCTAAGCATTCATCATCAATTCGAAACTTCGTCTTGCTCTCGGGATCCTATACCTGAGCATTCATCATCAAATTGACAATTCATCTAGCTCTCGGTATCCTATACCCAAGTATTCATCATCAATTCAAAAATTCATCTTGCGAGCTGGGATTCTACACCTGAGTCATCATTAACCATCGGTCCAAAATTCCCATTCGAGCAGTTAGCAAACTCTCAGAATCCTACATCTGAGAAGTCCTCGAGATCCTATACTCGAGCAATCAGAAAACTCTCAGAATCCTACATCTAAGAAGTCCTCGAGATCCTACACTCGAGCAATCAAAAAACTCTCAGAATCCTACATCTGAGAAGCAATCAGGAGATTGTCGGAATCCTATATCTGAGAAGTCCTCGAGATCCTACACTCGAGCAATCAAAACTCAGAATCCTACATCTGAGAAGTCCTCGAGATCCTACACTCGAGCAATTAGCAAACTCTCAGAATCCTACATCTGACTCGAGATCCTACACTCGAGCAATCAACAAACTCTCAGAATCCTACATCTGAGAAGTTCTCGAGATCCTACACTCGAGCAATCAATAGACTCTCAGAATCCTACATCTGAGAAGCCCTCGAGATCCTACACTCGAGCAATTAACAGACTCTTAGAATCCTACATCTAAGAAATCCTCGAGATCCTACACTCGAGCAATCAGGAGACTCTTGGAATCCTACATCTGAGAAGTCCTCGGGATCCTACACTCGAGCAATTAGAAAACTCTCAGAATCCTACATCTGAGAAGTCCTTGAGATCCTACACTCGAGCAATCAGGAGACTCTCGGAATCCTACATCTAAGAAGTCCACGAGATCCTACACTTGAGTAATCAACACTCTTAGAATCCTACATCTAAGAAATCCTCGAGATCCTACACTCGAGCAATCAGGAGACTCCCGGAATCCTACATCTGAGAAGTCCTCGAGATCCTACACTCGAGCAATCAGGAGACTCTCGGAATCCTACATCTGAGAAGTTCTCGAGATCCTACACTCGAGTAATCAACAGACTCTTAGAATCCTACATCTAAGAAATCCTCGAGATCCTACACTCGAGCAATCAGGAGACTCTCGGAATCCTACATCTGAGAAGTCCTCGAGATCCTACACTCGAACAATCAACAGAATCTCAGAATCCTACATTTGGGCAGCCCTTGAGATCCTACACTTGATGCACATCATCTTCATATTTCAGCGCTCGGGTTCCTACACTCGATGCGCATCATCCTCATACTATAGCACGTGTTCCTATACCCAGTGCGAGTCACCCTCCATAAACTATAGATCGGGATCATACACCTGATTGATCATCTCCAACGAAGTAACCCTACACCTAAATAATCGGGATCTTACACCCGATTGATCATTGTCTAATGTAGTAACCATTTTTGAAAGACTCAGGATTCTACACCTGAATACTCAGAATCTTACACTCGAGTGATCATCCCTGGTTGGCAGAAATAAACAATTCTTAATTAACTTGAAAAGCCATTGGGAGTTAAATGACTTGGCTAAAATAGGTGTCTTTTATCTTTGTAGGCTTGTTGCTACCAAAAAACATAGGAAAGTTCCTACCGTTATATTGAAGCAACCAAACCTACAAAGAGGGGCAGCTGTAGACACCCTATTTTTGCCCTAGCCAAACAGAACAAGGGGTCCTCTCTTATTATTTTTATTATTATTATTATTATTACTTTACTATTATTATTTTTGGTAATTTATTATTATTATTATTATTTAGTTATCATTATTATTTTTAGTATCTTTATTATCATTATTATTATTATTATTATTTATTTATTTTGTTATTACTATTATTATTATTATTATTATTATTATTATTATTATTATTATTATGCTATTTTTACTATTACTATTATTAATACTATTATCTTATATATTATTAGTGTTGATACTTTCTTATTATTATTATTATTATTATTATTATTTTTAAATATCACTTTATTATTATTATTATTATTATTTTCAAATCTTGCATTAATTACATTACTATTATTATTATTATTATTTAGATATTATTATTATTAGTACAAAAAAAGGAAAAAAAAAAAAAGAAAAAAGAAAAAAGGATTTTAGGGTTTGATTTAGGTTATAAAAGAGGGAACAACCGGAGAGTCCAAGGGGGGGGGGGGGGGAGAGGCCCACAGAGGGCGCTGCGCACAGCAAAGCCACAGAGCCAAAAAAAAAAAAAAAACCATCTTCTTCTTCTTCTCCGGCCACCCCATCACCTGCGATCCATCCCAGCCTCGCCCACAACGACCCCCTCCTCACTTCTCCATCTTCATCTCACAGGCAGTGAGCGACTTCCAGCCTCTCTGCTGTATTCGAAGCAGTAGCGCCGCCCAGCCTCCGGCGACAACATCACAGCAACACAGCTTCTACTCCGGCTCTAGCTATCGGCCAGCAACCACACCCGACACAACTCCAGCACCTGGCCAACCACCGAGTCCACAACCACAAACTCATCACCGTCACACTAGCCCTGGCGTCACCAACCTCCCAGCTTCACCTAGATCTAGTGAGTCGCGACCAGCTTCAATACTAGATCAACCTCCGTCCACACAGCAGCAGCAGCGCCGCCGTTGCTCCCTGCAGATCCAATCCAGCCCCTTGCGACTCTCCACGACGATGCCACTAGGGCCCCGAGCACTTCTCCAGTTGCTGGTCCTGCTAGAAACCGAGAGAAGCTCCCCAGCACCAGCAGCCGTCGCCGTTCCTCCATCGCCACCACAAGCTCTCTGCCCCGCCGTTTTTCATCGTCGCCGAGCCTAGCTCCGATCACCTTTCCTTGCTGTCGTCGCCGCTCCCAGCCTCAACTCTCCGGTGGTACCCCCCGCTGTAAGTCCCTGTACACACTCACACACCCAGTAAACACACACACACTGCACATACTGTTGCACTCACACACACACACAATCTGCACATATATATATATATATATATATATATTTATTTATTTTATTACGTTGTTATTATTATTATTATTATAGATTGTGGTATATTTAACTGTCCCTGTTCTTTTTTTTATACGTATATATCTCACATCAATTTATTTCTTTTGCAGGATATTTCTTCCTTTTTGTAGCAATATTTATTTAAGTTATATATAAATTATATAGATTTGATATCAATTTGTCTTTTATGGAAGAATTTTTCTTCTTTCTAATTTTAGGGAGTCCATATTATTTATGTATTGGTATTTAGGGTTTTAGGATATATTCATTGTTGTGTGTGTTTTGGGGTGTCTTGGTTATTATTGTATTCATTTTATGTTGAATAATTGTAAATTCATGGCTGTGTATTATTTTTGGTTGCCATATTGAATAGGTACACATTAATTTTGGCAAAAACTTGTTTCCATAAATTCAATTATTTTCTTGCCATTCTCGTTAGCTTACATATTTTAATTCTAAATTTGATTTGTTTCCTTAGTTAATTGTTCATAGATGCGTGTGTTTGTTTTAAGGAAAGTGTTATAAAATATGTGCGTTATATGTAACACTACTATTTATAATATGGTCATTATATTATCATTACTATTGATATTATTTATTATTATTATCACTATTGTATTTATCATTATTACTATTAATATTATTAGTATTACTCCTATTATCATCATTCATTCATTCATTCATTATTATTATTATTATTATTATTATTATTATTATTATTGTCCTTACCATTTATTAGCATTATTATTATTATCATATACCTTTTTTCTTTACTATTTTCTATATTTATATTTTATTACAGTATTTAGTATTCATAGTATTTTTGTTAAGTATTTTTGTGTGTTTATCCCTATGATTTAATTGCGGGGGGTATGAGCCTTCGGGCTTCACGTACCCTAAGCTCTGAGGGAATATATATATGTATATATTTATTTATTTATTTATTTTTTTACATGTATTTATAAATTCATAAAAAGGAGTAATTTAAAGAATTATTAGATTAACTTAGGGATAATTTCAAATTAATTAGGTACCGTTCGTAAGAACGGGCGTGTAAAGGGTGCTCGTACCTTCCCCTCACGTAACGGAACTCCCGAACCTAACTCTGGTAATGTAAACCGATTCTACCCCTAACGGGGTAGTAATCATGTGTTCTAACCGCACTAAAGGTTAGTGGCGACTCCGATATTCCATGCTTTTCCTTAAAAATAAAAATAATTTTTTATTTTGCCGCTCGGGGCACTCGCGCTCCCGGGATGTCGCGACACCATCATCAACGCAGCTGCTGCTGATCTCTGGGTGTCATTCATAAGAAAATTCATGCATTTGTTATAAGGAAATGAAACACCAGCCATGAGCTGAGACGCAGCAGCCAGTCTCTGCTGCTGTGCCACCGCCTTAGATCTCAGCATCTCTTGACATTGCTCGAACCCGTCCAGCTTGTTCGGCGACCCGACCACGGCCGTCGGAGAATCAACAGAGTCGCCAAACCCGCCGTGAAGGAACTTACAACTATTCCCGTTCTTGCAAAATCCCCGAGCAAAGTAGAGGCACGGCTTCCACCCAAACCCAGGACCAGAGTCCTCAGACCCAAAGCACGCATCGCTCAGCGAAAGGCTTCGCCTGTGAAGGTGATGATTTTGGTTCTCGCCATTGATGGAATCTCCCCAGCTGGTAGTAGAAATCCCATAAGGAAGCACCATGCGATCACCCAAAACGTTACTGTTTCCGCCGCATTGGGCGTCGAGCAAATCCACCTTCTTCGCAGACGAAGATGAGTCGTTGAGGAACGATAGATGGTCTTGAAGATTGTACTCGTCGAAGAGATCACCTTGGGCACCACCGTTGTTGCAATACGCAAACGAAGAAGTTGAAGAACTAGTACTACTGCTACTATTAACAGTGTTACTGTTGTTACTACCACTACCATTACCACACATGTTGCTGGCTCCGTTAACCACAGCGGCGTAAGACGGCGACGAGGAAGCAGAATTGGGGCAAAACCCAGAGAGATGCCACTGAGCGGAAGACGGCGACGGGGGGTTCGCCGGGACGGCCAGCGGCGAAGGGAGGTTGTAGGAGTTGGTGGGGGTGGTGTTGATGCTGGGAGAGTGCTGAGACAAGGGGGTGGGTCTGGGGATGGAGAGGGGGTTGAAGGGGGAAGGAGAAGAGGGCGTGGAGGGCGTCGATGAACTGTTTGACGGAAGTCCCAAGTGAGCTTTGGCTTTGTAGATGAGACCGTGAAGAAGGCTCTCCGGGCCAAACGCCAACCTTATCATCTCCTTCTCGCCGTGCTCTTGGATGAGCACGAAGCCCGTTATCTTGGAAGCATTCTCTGGATCCAAAGCTTGGATCCTGGAGAACACTATCTTTGTTGCTTCATAAGAATCCATGAACAAAAACCCAGTAAGCTCTAGAGAGAGAAAGCTTTATAGAGAGAGAGAGAGAGTGGTTTGAACTTTGAACTCTGCTAGTAAAAGGTAATGATGGGTGGGTTTTAATTTTACAATGATGATTGGAATATATGAGTATGATGGGGAGAGTGTGTGAATTTAAATTTAACATAATCCTACTATCCCCACATTTATTCACATGCTATAAACAATATGAAAACAAGATATCTACAATTAATATATATATTCAAAATATAAGGAAACACAATATATCCAATTAATATGTTTATTCACAACAAATTTGGAAACAAACTATTGTCAGCTAATATGCTTACTTAAAAAGAATATGGAAACAAAATATTTACGATTAATATATAAAATATCTATAATTAATTTACTTATTCAAAATATTTTACAATTAATATGCTTTATTCATAATATTTGGAAACAAAATATCTATAATTAATATTCACAAAATTAGGAAACAAAATATTTTTAACTGATTTTGGTTATTTACAAATTATGGAAGTAAAATATTTACAATTAATCAAGGTTATTTATGAACTACTATATTTACAAAATAAGGAGTAATTAAAAGATTTATTAAATTTAAACTTGGGATAATTTTCAATTAATTAATGGCTCGACTCTCTAAGTCCCCAGCGGAGTCGCCAAGCTGTCGCGACGTCCCGGGAGCGCGTGTGCCCTAGGCCGCGAAATTAAAATCAATTTAATATTTTCATGGAAAAACATGGATATCGGAGTCGCCACTAACCTTTAGTGCGGTTAGAACACGTGATTACTACCCCGTTAGGGATAGAATGGGTCTACGTTACCAGAGTTAGGCTCGAGAGTTCGGTTACGCGAGGGGAAGGTACAAGCACCCCCTACGCGCCCGTTCTTACGAACGGTACCTAATTAATTTGAAATTATCCCTAAGTTAATCTAACAAGTCTTTAAATTACTCATTTTTATGAATTTATAAATACATGAATAAATAAATATAATATAATATACATATATTCCCTCAGAGCTTAAAGGTACGTAAAGCCCGAAGGCTAATACCCTAGCATTAAAATCATAAGGATAAAATCGAAAATAATTTACAAAATACACTTCCAAAATTTGAAAATTTTCTAGGGTTTTTCTAAGTATTAAAATACTAGTTGGAAGGTTTTTGAAACTAAAAAAAAATATTTTTAAGTTTCTAAGTATTTTCCTTACCTTCTTCTATTTTTCTGATTTTTTTTATTTTTTTCATATTTTTACTGTATTTTGAAATAATAAATCAAAAATATTTTTTAGAATTTTCTCCTAATTTTCTATTTTTTATTATTTTCTGTATTTTACAAAAATTTCAAATAGCTAATAACAAAAAATAATATACTACTTAAAATATAAATCATAACACGTAAATATTATATATCATAATAGTCAAATTTTTAATGATAAAACCCCAAGTATTAATAATCAAACCCTAATGATATACTCTAGAATGGAAATAATCAAACCCTAAAAATTATATACTTTTTATAAACATGTAAGGAGATAGAATGAGATTATGGACAATAATTCACATCCTGAATCTATAAAATATGCACAAACTCTAAAATATTAATATACCTTAATATGGAAATGCTGTACATAAATATGGAAAATAAATCAAATTCTCCCAAACCATATAAAAGCCAAAGAAGTAATATACATTTTATGGAAACCCTTAAGATCAATATTCAATGGTATGGAATCCCTAAAATTAGTACACAATAACAGTACAGGGACAGATTAAATAAAACACTACTCAAAAACCCTAATAACGTAAAATAGTCAAAACCCTAAACTAAAACAATAATCAAAACCTTAAAAAATAATATCATGTAAATAATCAAGAATCATGAACATGCGTAAATGTTACAATCCTAAACAATAATACACAAAATCCCTAAATATCCTATAAACAATAAATATGATAAATATCCTAAATACATCAAAAAGCCAAAAATAATGTCTACACAATAAAACAAACACCCTAAATAATATGTAACAATAAAAATAAGTATATTACAATGAAAACAACGATAATACAAGTACTTTAAACAAATATACAACAATAGCTATGAAAAATAAAAAAAAATAATAAAAATTAAATGATATAATCCAAAACCTACGACAATAATATTAAGTAATATACACAATAAAGGCAATGAAACTTTAAACCTAAATTTTAAATATTAAAACACTACCAATAACAACCAAAATAATAACATTAGATATGTGTATGTAAAACCTGAATAAAAATTCTTACACAAGGGAAGAAAATCCTGAAAAAATTGATGTCAGATATACCTATATAAATATTATCATAAAAAGAAGAAAAGCCCCGCAATAAAAAGAATAGACTCAATTAGCATTTTCCATGCATAAACAAAAATAATTAAAATTTAAATATGAACAAAAATCCTGCAACAAGAAGAACAAAATTAATTAGTATTTACCATTTAAAAATTAAAAATAATATTACTATATTGATTCTCTAACAAGTATAGTAGTAACAAATAAAATAAAATAAACACCTAATAAGAGAACTTAAATAAGTAAAAGTATACACAGCATGTAAGAAAAAAAAATTTTAAAAAGATAAAAAGATAAAAGACCTAAACTTTATGTCATAAAATGCAAACCTAAACCCATATTCATATATATATATATATATATATATATATATACATATCCATGTGTGTGTGTGTGCAGGTACAGAAGAGTGAAGCACTTACAGTGGGCAGCCGAAACAGCAGAGGGAGGTCGGGGGCTCACCTGGTGTTCTCGTGGAGATGCCGGAGAATAGAGGTTGCCGGAGTTGCAGGTTCACCGGAGTTGCAGGGGGTCTCGGCCGCTGGTGGGGCTGATGGATGCTGGTGCTCTGGAAGGGGTTTTGTGGGGGGGCTGGCGGCGTGAAAGCAGAGTGCTGGTAGTAGGTAGCAGGAGGAGTGGCCGGAGTTCGGCTGGGGTTGCTGTGCTGTGGCCGGAGATGACGGGAGTGAGCGACGAGGCTGCTGGGTGGTTGCTCCTTCGGTGCCGGTCGTGGTGCTGCTTCGGATAGGAGATGGTGGATCGTGAGCTATTGCTGCAGAGGGTTGAAGCTGGTGTGGCCGTGGAAGAAGGTGATGGCTGGGTGCAAGGGAGAGTGGGTATGTGAGATTTTAATATGGCCTTGGTATCTACAAAAGAATCTAGTAATTGATTTGTAATCCCTTACAAATGTATAATCTTTTGAACTTCAAGTTCACTTTGATTTGTCTGAGAATATATATGAGATAAACTGATGGCATTCCATGTGATTTCATGTTGTGCTTCAGGCACTAATTTTGCTCTCCCTAATGTTGGGTCTGCTTTGTCAAAATGATAATCTTGAAGCCTTGCCTTAAACAAATCACCTGTTAAAGGTTCAAGATATCTAATAATAAAAGGATAACCAAAACCAACATAGATACCAAGCTTACATTAAGGACCCATTTTAGTTCTTTTAGGAGGGACACTAGGAACATATACTGCACAACGAAAAATTCTTAAATAAGAAATATTAGGTTGTTGTCTAGAAACTAATTGCATAGGTGAAAGATTATTGTAAGTAGTTGGCCTTATATGAACTAAACATGCAGCATGAAGAATAACATGTCCCCGAATAGATATAGGCAATTTGGTTCTCATAATCATAGGTCTAGCAATGAGTTGAAGTCTCTCAATAAAATATTCAGCTAAACCATTTTGTGTATGGGTATAAGATATGGGATGTTCAACATCTATTTTAAGTGACATGCAGTAGTCATCAAAAGTTTGTGATGTAAATTCACCAGCATTATCCAAACAAATTGATTTAATTGGATAATCGGGATAAAGAGCTTGTAATCTAATCAGTTGAGAAAGAAGTCTAGCAAATGTAATATTACGACTAGAAAGTAGAGAAACATGTGACCATATAGTAGATGCATCAATTAAGACCATAAAATATCTAAATGGTCCAGATGGTGGATGTATTGGTCCGCATATATCACCATGAATTCTCTATAAGAAATTAGGAGATTCAAGACTTACTTTTGAAACAGATGTGTAGATACCCGAAGAATTATAGTAATTAAATAATAAAGAAAAGAGAGGAAAAGGAATTTTAAAAAGGGGACTTATAGGGTCTCGTCGACAAGCATCCTTCTTGGGTTCACCAATGGGGACATTCGTCTAGTTGACAAGAACTTACCAAGAGGACCGTTTTCAGGCCCTAAATCTCGTCGATGAGGAGTAGGCGTTCGTCGACGAGACTACTGCTTGGACTCGTTGATGAGAAGACGTGGCTCGTCGATGAGGCCACATGGACAACACTCTATATATGGCCCTAAAACGGATTTTTAATGAAAATAATTCACTTTAATAGTTTCTCTCTTTATCTAACTCGGTTCTTCTTACTTCTCTCTAAGTTTTTAGCTCCGTCTCTCCCTGGTTCGACGATTAGAAGCTACCATGGTGATCCTGGGGAGATTTTCTGTAGCATAGCTAGAGCGACATGTTGATTTTAGAAGTTTGAGAACCATCCCAAAACCAAGGTAAGTAGATTATTTGAGTTTTGTCAGTATTACCAAGTTCATTTGAGCCTAGATTTTGTATTATATGAGAATATACTAGAGTTTTGCGAAGTAAAATTAGGGTATTATATTTTCAGGAATAAGGTGTTTTGGGGACCCTACAGGAGTGGGTTGAGGACCCTAGTGGATATCTTTTCAGAAACTCGGGTAAATAATGAATAGTTTACAAGTTTGAAGATGGAAAAATGAAGAAAAATTCTAGGTATTTAGTTGATTGACAGGATATATATAATATTTTCAGGGTTATGGAATTATAAATGCTAGAGGTGTAATTTAGAACGTTAGTAGGCGAGCTTAATTACGAGGTAAGAGAAATATGCTATGCTAGGAATTTTAGTATGATTATCAGCAGAAATTACATGTTTTACCAGATTATCATTATTCAAATTATAAAATATTCGTATAGCAGAAAACATAGATTTTAGAGCATGTGAATCTAATTATTTAAATAGTGTGGCATGAGTTCATAACAGTTAACACGGTATTTATGTAGCTACAAATATCATGTTTTACACTATATTAGCAAAAAATATCATGGGATATACATGTTTTGTAGAATGATGACTTTTCAGTATACATATAGATAGAAATTATACAGTATATTCATAAACATATATTTTCAGTAATTTCATAACACCATGATTTCAGAACCATAACACTCAAATACTCAGATATTTAGATAGATATTCAGTTATATAGATATTAAATATTCAGTCAGTCATTCATATTTTCAGATTTATGTAGATTAGTTTTACAGTGTTGTGGTTATTTCAAAATCATGGCAAAATAGTAATATAAATATATCTGTTACATATGTATATAGTATTAGACCCTAATGGACCAGATTTAGCCAGCAGAGTATGATACCATAGCTATTTTTAGTTCAGAGTGCAACAACATAACTCAGATAGTATGTAGATTTTCAGCAATCGATCGTGCCTATATTGTGGACAGGTTCCCCATCTGTAACAACCCAAAAGTTACACTATTTTTTTCTATATATATATATATATATATATATATATATATATATATATATATATATATAAATTACTCTGATACCCCTATTATACCTGCTATAACATCTCAGGCCCCAGGTGGGCACTGAGGTATCCCCGTTCACAAATTGACACACCTAAGCAGTGGAAAACGTAAAGTCATACACCCATATTTACAATACCAGAATTCAGTGTTTCCAAACCATATATACATTTTTACACATCACCCCAGTATCATTTGCTCAAAAACATATTTCCCTGAATACACTTACCCTATAAGTAGGGCAAAATAAAATATCTCTCTATCTGCGAGCCTGATCTGCTCACCTAACTAGATTACCTGAAAAATTTTAAACCACTAAGTTGAGACAATGCTCAGTAAGAGGAAATATGTTATTACTAGTGTGTGGCGACTGAGTTTCATAAATATTATATTGAAAAAATCTGAAACTATAAAAGCTGGTAATTCAATATATAGTATAGCTTGTAATGATCATAGTTTAAAATATAATTGTAATAAATGAGTTTTCTACTTTTCATACTTCTAGTATCATACTATATTTGCTGTAATTCTGTAAATCTATATACATATACATAACTTAAATGTTTACCCTGAAAAATTGTGCGTTATGATTTAATCCCTCATGACAAGGTTGTGTTGCCCGTAGGAGGGACTTAAACCTGGTTAGCCTACTAGATAAGTCAACTGTACTCTACCAATCCTCAATCCAATCAAACTGCATTGTCTCCTAAGCACAGAACTAGTATCTACCTCGTCAAACTGGTCTCCTCAACCCAGAATAAAGGGGAGACTGCAATCTCTCTAGACACGGTTTGACGAAATCCATATACTATTCGTGATATGTGGTTGAACTCTGATATGAAAATAGCAATGGTACCGTGCTCTGCTAACTGAACAATAACTGAATTCATCAGGGTCTGATTCTGTATATATTATTTCTATAGATATCCTATTGTTTTCATCATGAATTCAAAATAACCATAACACTATAAATCTGATTTGAAAATACTATAATATCTAATTGTAATGTCTGATTGATTAATCTGTAATGTCTAAGTGTTATGGTTTTGGAAAACATGACATTCTGTGATTACTGTGAAATACTTGTATGCATAATCTCTGTAAATAACTGTCTGGTAAATATATATCTATCTATATATATACACTATAAATCATAATGTTTGTAGCTGCGTAAATACTGTGCTAATATACTATAAGCTCATGCCACACGATTTAAATAAACAAATTCACATGCTCTAAAATCTGTATTTTCTGTTAAACATATATATTTTATAATCATAATAATAATAATCTGATAAAACACATAATTTCAGCTAATAATCATACTAAAATTCCTAACTTAGTATATTTCCCTTACCTAACTATTTGAACACTAGCTGCTATCTACCGTCTCACACATATGGCATTTATAATTTCAACATTTTGTGATATACACATATAATTCCCCAATCAAACAACTAAATTCACCTAAAAGTTATCATATACATACTCCCTAAATCTACCTATGCATAATTCCTAAACTACAATTTGTATATCATTTTACCTGGGTTTCTAAAATACCACCCGCTGGGTCCTTAACCCTTATCTGCAAGGTCCTAAAACACCCTATTCTTGAAAATATAATACCTCAATTTTACTTCACAAAACTCCAGTATATTTGCATATAATACTAAATTTGACTTAAATGAACTGGGTAATATTGAAAATGTTTAAATAATCCACTCACCCTAGTTTTGGGACGGTTCCCAAATTTCTTAAATCGAAATTTCACTCTGGCTATGTTGTATAGAATCTCCCCAGGATCACCTTAGTAGCTTCTAATCGTTGAACCAGGGAAAGACGAAGCCGATAACCTAGAGAGAAGTGAGAGAATCCCATTTTTAGAGAGAGAAAATGAGAGAGAGAGAATTTCCTTCCCTAAAAACCCGTTTCCTACATATATATAGATGTCTTGACACATGGCCTCGTCAACGAGTCACGTCACCTCGTCGACGAGTCCAAGAAGAGTTTCGTCGACAAACCCTTACTCGTTGACGAAATTCAGGTCCTAAAAATTGTCCTCTCGGTATCTTCTTGTCAACGAGACATGTTTCCACGTTGATGATCTCAGGAAGCCTGTTCGCCGACGAATGCTCCGTGTTCGTCAACAATACCCTGCTGACCCTCCTAAAATTCTCCTTTACTTCCTCATTTCTTTTATTATTTAATTATCATAATTCTACAGGTCTCTACTCTGCCAGTTAGGGTTGAGGAGGCCGATCTGGCTTTCGGAGTTCAGTCGACTTATCATGGTTGGCTAGCCAGGATAGGTCCCGCCTTCGGGCCGCACAATCCTATCATGAGGGGTTAAATCATGACGTTCAGTTATCTATTCAGGGAATTTTCTCAGTTATCCTATATATATAGATTTACAGAAACCATAGACATACCTATGAATATTAGAAGTATTATGGTTAGAAAATTCAGAAAAACAGTTTATGTTAAGTAACATAGGTATGAGCTATACTATACATTACTTATACGTATTTTCTCATATTCAGTTATTTATGGTATTTCTAAGTCAAAATTTATATATATTTAAGCTCACCTGCCACACACTAGCAATAGCTTATCTCGTCTTACTGAGCGTTGTCTCATCATAGTGATTTAATATTTTTCAGGTGATCCAGTTAGGCAAGCAGATCAGGCTCTCAAATAGAGGGGACTACAGTACTGCCCTATCTCTACGGTGAGTATTTTAGGAAGTCATTTTGAGTAGTCTTTAGGTTCAATTGGGGGCATTTTGGAAATGGCTGTGTATGCATATTTTGGGAAATGTCTGACACTCTGGTATTGTGTGTGTATATATGTGAACATGGTTGTATGTATTATGTTTTCCGCTACTTAGATAGTTTATTGTGTCTTAGATTCCACAGGTCCTATCTGGAGCATAATGATGGTTTGATTTATATTAAAAGGTATCAGAGTAGTTAAGTTTTATAGTCAATTTATGTAGGGAAAAGAAAAAAAAAATGGCATGAAAATTCAGGTATTTACAAGATGGTTTGACAATTAATTTCCCTTGAGAGCAAGCAGTACACATGAAATCATTTGATAAAAGAATCTTTTGGTTCTTTAGTGGATGACCATGTGAATTCTCAATGATTCTTCGCATCATTACATCTCCAGGATATCGAAGATGATCATGCCAAAGTGTAAATAACTTTGAGACATTGCGCTTCTAGTGCAAGACATTATATGATTAAACTATTTTAATCTTTGTATAATACAATCCAGAAGATAAAGTAGGCAGTTTTTTAAAATATGTTTCTTCCCAGAATCAATAGAATTAATATAAAAGAATTCTTAATTTACTATCCTCATTTGTAGTTTCAATGTGATATCCATTGAATCTTAAATTTTTAAAACTTAACAAATATCTTTTGAATCTGCAGGAATATAAAACTTCATCAATTTGTAAGAAAGTACCATTGGGTAACTTTATATTAGCTCTTCTGGAACCTTCAATCAAATTTGAAGTACGAGATATTGTATTAACATTTGTTGAAGATATATTTTGAAATTAGAATAGTGTTCCCAAGGGGGGGGGGTGAATTGGGTTAATTAAAAATTTTAAATTCTTTTTAACTTCTTACTTGCTTTAGTGCAACAACAAGAACGTAAGTAAATCAATCAATTTATAATCACAACGAAAACACACCATAAAGTATGGAAATTTAAACAATCCAATCAACCACAATATTAAAATTAATCAATCATTCAAGAACTTGATGCTTTTAGCTTTTGGTAGCAGCCCTGTGTTTATATGCAAGCCCTATTTTGATTTTGTTCTGTAATGCACTCTTTTAACCAAGATTTCCACAAATTAACTAACGTACTCCCTTGTGGGTTTCCGTAAAAACGTTAATTAAAAACGTACTTTCTAAAATTAAGAGTCTTCTCTGAATTTTTACTTAAGCCCTGCAATCAGCAATATGCATTCAACAAATAAAAATATCGTGCAGAAAGTAAAGGGTAAAGTAGAGAGAAGAACACCAAGTTTTTATGAGGTTCGGCTTATCCCCAGCCTACGTCCTCGCTGTTAGAATTGGTGTATTCCTAAGAGGGGGGGGGGGTGAATTGGAAATTTAAACTTTTTTTCTAGGTTAATCTATCCAACAACAATATATATACAACCTAGGGTCTGTGTATGCAATTTCCAAATGCGTAGATAAATATGATGTGGAAATTAAATCAACCGCATCATTCACACCGCTTCATACTATAACATATACATGTGGTAAATATAAAGTATAGAAATATAAACAAGGCACACGATATGTTATCGGGGTTCAGCCAACTGTGCCTACATCCCTGCCTCAAGCTCGCAAGTTCAAGGATTCCACTAATAGCTCACTTAAGGGTGGAGCAATACCGATTACAACCAGGTCAAATTAACACAGGGCTGACCTCAACCTTAACCAGGTCAATTAGCAGGGCTGACCTCAACCTACACGCCTTAATAGAACGATGCACCTAACTTTCCTAACCGGGTCTAAGCCAATCTGGGACTATTCCAGGGCTAGTCTCCCTCTTCAGGCCCGTGCTTGGAAATACAATAGATGTGTATTACAATCAAATGGTACAGTGATTATACTTTCGTGTAAAGCAGATATGTATCCAGTTACGCGCAATTATATACACCACAATATGATTCAATATGTAAGCTTAGTGTGGTTTAAGATGGTTCAACTCTCAAAGATATTTTCTATCAATGTAATGCGTACGTGAGAGTGTCAAACAAGCAATCTTTGTTTCACAATATATTCAACTAATAAGTTCACACAAAGATGTCAAGTCTCAAGTATTTCAATCAGCGGGATGTCTCATGCTTGGTTTGCACAAGATGTGTAATCTTTATATTCAGCATGTAATATATGAGTGAATGAATATTGCAACAAAGATCACTATCACACAAGCAAATACCTCTTCAAATATTTTTCAAGATGAAAGCACAATAGATATTTGAAAGTGTTTGAAAAGTTTTGCAATCCAAAAACAAGTACAAACTTCTCAAGATATTACAATGAGTGTGCAATACTCAGAAGTTTAATAAAAGCCTTCTTAGGAGAGACTTATTAACAAAGTCCCCTAAGAATACTAAGGTTTAGCCCTCAATAAAATCATATCAATCAAACGATGTAAGGAGAGCAAACCTATGAAAACAGACACTCAATCCACTTACAAATGATGTAGGCACTAGTAAACGATAAGCCCTAAGGTCATTCTATGGTCACTTTTCATTTATGGTTTTTTGGAGCTTCTGTAATAAATCATACATGTGATGTGTGTGAGCTTATTACAAACTAGAGTCCTACTTACTATTACAGACCGATTTTCACAAATGAATTATATTACAATTAAGATCGATAATCGGTCTTCAGGCTTTACTTGCTTTGTGCTCATCTTGATCTTAACAATCTTAGTTCCTACACAAAACCTCAAACACCCTTTAGATACAAAGAGTATTTGTCATAATCAAAATCGGGCATAACCGATAAGGTCAACACTCGCCTTTGGCAAACTACCAAAGGATTCCACTATATTAGTTCCTTTGTCAGGAGGAACAACACCGTTACAACCACTCCTTAATTAGTCTAAAGCCTGCCTCTCCAAATGATATTCCCTCATTTAGTCCAATGATCCAAGCCCTTGAACCATCAATAAATCCACAAAGCAAGATTTGAAACAAGGTGTACAAGAGATGCTCTCAAAAAAGCTGATTAGTACAAATTTAGAGCTATGTACTTCAAAGAAAATCAAATATGAAATTCAGATTAAAGCCCCAAGAGTATATCACCCTATGATCCTTTCAATGGATGAAAGAATTTAGAATTGTAGCACAATATTAGAGATTGAGAGTCAACAAAGCCTTGGTAGTTTTTGTGCAAGTTGAGAGTGAGAGAGCCCTTGAGACTTTGAGAACAATTTGAGAGATTATGAATGCTATAATTGATTCTTGGTAATTGAATTAATTGATCTTGGGTGTATTTATAGAGTTAGAAAAGTATTTAACTTGATCCCTAAGTTTACTTGGAGTAGTGTCCAAGGTTTGAACAAGTTTGATCCCCAAGTAATTGATTTTTCAAAAATATGCCTGTTATGAATTTTAAAATCTTCAGCAAGGAAGTAGCCTAAGAGCTTCTAGTTAGGCACCTGTCAATAATTTACACAGTCAATTTTCACAGGCAGTAGGGTGGTAGTTGCCTGTCACTTTGTGGTCAGCCGCCTCTCAGTAGGGTGGCAGTCGCCTATCACTTTGTGGTCAGGCACCTGTCACCTTGTGGTCAGGCGCCTGTCACTGAATTTCTCAGTTTTAATAAATGGGCGAAAGGGTGACAGCAACCTCATAAAACCTGAACAGGCTTCTTAAAAAAACCTCGTCAGGCGCCTGTCAAGGTCCAAGTAATAGCCTGAAGACCTTCTGTCGGTGTATTTTAAAAGCCTTTAAAGCAACAACCTACTGACCATGTGCAGTTAGGCAACTGTCAAGTAAAAAATCTTACTTTTAAAATATTGTTATTCTCTCTCTCTTTTCTTATCTATTCTTGGAATGTTAATTTGTTTTCTTTGAAAAATATATTCCAAGTTTTAAAATCAAGGTCTCTAGGTCTCTTCATTCCTAATGAGCTTCATAGTGAAATTTCATAATTTGAAAATACTTGAAGTACTTACAAACATATCCTATTAGACTCTCTTCATTTCTTGAACTCTTTTTGAAAAACTTCATCAAGTTGTTGCTTTGAGTTCTTGAATTTTCAATATTGATCACTTGAATTGATATGAGCTTTCAATGTTCTTGTGGTCTCCGAGTCTTTCCATGTTGGTCTCTTGAGCTTTCAAAATTGATCACTTGTATTCATGAAGTATGTTTTTGTTTCAATATCTGAAATATCACAACTTTGAAGAACATTAGATAACCTTACTTTGTTATCATCAAATTCAAGAGTTGTAAGCCTTGGTTAGGCCAACATATTCAAGTAATGAAAATATTTCCTATCACGAAGAATTATGTGCTGTAACACTGTCAGCTACACAAACTTTTTCCAAATACATCTTAGAATCGATCAAAGTTTTAAAACAATTCATACTACAACACATATTTTAAAAATCCATTATTATAATTGATTATATCAACAATAAATACGGTAATTTATTTATTAAAATCAAAATACAATATTTCTTAGTTTATATCTTAAAATATTACATCATTATTTCCATCTTGATTTATAAGGAAATCAATAACATCAAGATAAACAAAGTTGGATACTCCAGCATTAAGATTTCCTTGGACAACATTATTAGCAAAATTTACTTCAACTTCCTTACTCTTTTCCTTTTCTTTTATAAAGGTTTGGTATAGATCTACCAAGTGCTTGAGTGTACGATAGGTACACTATGACGACGTGCCTAATTTACCAAAAAAAAATTTTCATAATAAATACTTATAGTAACTCTATCACCTACTAAATTGATGTAATCATGATCAACCTGGACCTATGGGTACCAGAGATAAACCTGTCATTAAATTCTGATACCTAAGCAGCAAGAAATGTAATTTACAAATATGTCATCCAACCAACCACAATACAAGAGTCCTACTAAAACTGTTATATATATTTACAAGCATCCATCAAAAGATAAAAAAAGTAACCTAGGGTCACTTCTGATTACGCACCAAAACTGCGTAATTGGGCACTTTAATCCGGTCTTTACGACTTATATTTTTAATTAAATGTCCAATTACATATGATATTTTAATAAAGTGCCAAAATTATCATTCTTGAGTTTTATTGTGCAATTTAGGAATTTTTGATAATTCTTTATCGCAAGAAAAGTCCTGGGAACCAAAACCGACATTTGTTCGTATTGCGTGCATAACTTTTCCGTTTGAGTTTCGATTAAGATGATTCAAATTTATGGAGAAAGAGAAAATGATTATCTACAACTTTTATGTTTTAAGTTTTGTGAGAAACTAGCTCCAAAAGGGTCAAATTTGGCGGTGAACAGAGAACATAAAATGACAAAACGAAAAAAAGGAGAAAAAAAAATATAATAATCATATTGTGATGTGACCGGCCATGCATGGCCGGGTCGGGTTGGAAATATTCGGGTCGGGTTGGTCTCGTGGGTCTAGGGTAGCAAAGCCCTTCCTATTTAATGCCCTCTTCTCCCCAGCGCACCCTGTGCCCAGCGCACCCCTCTCCCATTCTCTTCTCTTCCATTTTTTTCTTTCTTTTCTTTTGCTTGTCTTTGATCTCTCTGATCTCTTCCTTTTTTCCTTTATTCTCTCATTCAATCTCTCTCACTCTGTTTTTTTTACTCTCCTTCTCTGATCACTCTCTTACTCTCCCTATCTCTTCTCCCCTGAACTCCCTCCTGCCATAGCAGCCCGAGTACCAATAGAACCCCAGAAGCCTCTGCCTAGCTCTTCAGCCCAGCTCTCGGCCACCACAGCAGAAGCACCCAAGCTCCACACCACCATCCTCTACCCCCCACTAGCAACTCCACCGAACAACTACCCCCTGGAGTACCTCGGCCAGTCCAACAGCTCTGTAACTCTAGCCATTGCATTCCAGCCACACCCGGTAGCCCAGCCAAACCACAGACTAGCCGAGGATTCAGAACAGAGCATCTCCAGCTCTGGCCACCAACACCACACCAGCCCCGGCCATTCTCCAGTAGCCAAGCTCCGGGGATTCTCTCTCTCTCTTTCTTTATCTTTTTTCTTTCTCTCTCCTTTCAATTTTAATTTAAGCATTGTAGTTTTTATTAAGGATTCTAGTAACACTCAATTTTTCTCTCTCTTCTTTTTATTTATTTATTTTTTGTTTTGTTTTTATTAAATTAGTTGTTTCCTCTTTTAAAAAGATTTAATTTTTAGCTGCAGTTTGATATAGTTAGGTTCCCTCTGTAAAAGTATGCATTTTTATAATATTTGGGTAGTGCTTAAGTTTTTAAAACTAAATTTTGGTTCGAGTTTTTGATTTGGTTAAAGATTCAGTTTTTACTGTGTATGGTCATGTCTATTGAGTCTCCATTATTGCATGATTTAATTCCATGTTCAAAGTTACCGTCTTTAGTTAACGCGTGTCCCTTCTGGGGTTATGTTGGTACTCGTGTTGCTATGGCAGGAGAGAGTTCAGGGGAGAAGAGATGGGGAGAGTAAGAGAGTGATCAGAGAAGGAGAGTAAGAAAAACAGAGAGAGAGATTGAATAAGAGAATAAAAGAACAAAGGAAGAGATAAGAGAGATCAAAGACAAGCAAAAGAAAAGAAAGAAAAAAATGGAAGAGAAGAGAATGGTGTTGGGGTTTTACCGATCGAGTAATTAATGGAGAAAAATAAACAAAGCACACACACACCAATATTGACACCAGAGTTATGTGGTTCGGCCAAATTCCGGCCTACGTCCACGGGAGTGAGAGATTACTATGTACTGGGAAAAATATAGAGGAGGAGGAGGAGGATACAATCACTCAACTCTCACTCAACTCTTACAGCTCTCTCTCTCTACACAATCTCTTTACTTCATGCAGCTTACACTGCAACACACTTTCTTACACTCTGCACTCTTATGCACGCTGCAACACACAACCACACTACACAACTCCACACACACGTATATATATATACACAAGGGGGAGCAAAAATTCAACGGGCGGTGGCTAAATGTCAGCATAGCCGGCAGAGTAGGTGGAGTAGCAAAGGGTGATAGAGGAGTAGCTGGCGCCGAAGATGTTGAAGGAGCAGCAGCCGTCTGCTTTGACTAGGTATGGATCCATCAATTCTCCCCCTCCATACCCATAGGAGGAGAATAATATGTTAATATTCAATTGATGTCCATCCCAACTATATCCCTACATAGCTGGAGCTTCTCATAAGTTACCCCCTTTGTTAACATGTTTGCCGGATTCTCTTTAGTATGAATTTTGACTAGCTTCAACAGTTGTTGTTCCATCACTTCGCTTATCCAATGATAGCGAATGTCAATATGTTTTGTTCAGGAATGGTACATTGAATTCTTGCTCAAGTCCAGAGCACTCTGACTACCACAATGTACCTTGTATTCTTCCTATTTGACTCCTAACTCTTGAAGAAACCACTTTAACCACAACATCTCCTTCCTAGCTTCAGCTGCGGTAATATATTCTGCTTCTGTTGTGGATAGGGCAACACACTTTTTTGCAATTTTGACTGCCATGATACAGCTCCCCCTGCAAAGGTGAACAAAAAACCTGATGTGGACTTTCTTCCATCAAGATCACCAGCCATGTCTGCATCAGTGTAACCCTCCAAGATTGGTTCAGCTTCCCCGAAACATAAGCATAATCCCAATGTACCTTTCAAGTACTTGAGAATCCATTTCACAGCTTCCCAATGGTCTTTCCCTAGATTGGAAAGAAACCTACTCACAACGCCTATAGCATGGGCAATGTCTGGTCTTGTACACACCATTGCGTACATCAAGCTTCCAACTGCTGATGAGTATGAGACTATTGACATTTCTTCCCTTGATGAGTGAGACAACTTCTTGCTTAGCTTGAAATGATTAGCCAGTGGAGTACTTACTGGCTTGGTACTTTCCATGTTGAACTTTTTGATTACCCATTCAATATACTTCTCTTGTGATAACCATAATTTTCTTGCTTTCCTATCGCGACTGATCCTGATGCCTAGGATTTGCTGAGCTAAGTCTAAGTCCTTCATTTCAAATGACTTAGACAACTCCATCTTTAACTTGTTGATCTTGCTTGCATCCTGACCAATGATCAACATGTCATCAACATAGTGTAGTAGTATGACAAGACTACCATCTGGAAATATCTGAACATATGCACATTGATCTGCTGCAGTCCTCTTGTATCTGTGACTCACCATGAAAGAGTCAAATTTTCTATACCATTGTCTCGGTGCTTGCTTAAGGCCGTAGAGACTTTTCTTCAACCTGCAGACTAGGTGTTCCTTCCCTAGAACTTCAAATCCTTCTGGTTGTTCCATGTAGATGTCTTCTTCCAAGTCTCCATGTAGGAAGGTTGTCTTCACATCTATTTGTCCAAGCTCTAGATTTAACTTGGCTACTAATCGGAGTATGACTCGAATTGTTGTCATTTTCACTATTGGCGAAAATATCTCGTCAAAGTCAACGCCTTTCTTCTATTCGAAACCTTTGATGACCAATCTGGCTTTATGCGTCACTATTTGTCCACTACCATCTTTATTAAGCTTGAACACCCATTTATTCCTTAGTGCTCTCTTCCCTTGGGAAGTCTTACCAGCTCATACGTTTGATTCTTATGTAAAGAATTCACTTCTGCTTTCATAGCTTCCATCCATTTGGCTTTGTCGGTATGAGACTGGACCTCTTTGAAACTTTCTGGCTCCCCTTCATCAGTGAGTAAAAGATATTTTGATTCTAGATATCTTCTCGACGGAATCAGAACACGACCTCTTTCAGATCTTCTGGGCTCAACTTCTTGTGGAGGAGGAGATACTTCATCATCTGACTGATGTGATGATTCTGCAATTTCTGGTGAAGGGGGTTGTTGCTCCCCCTGCTCAACACTGTCTACATCTGTTACCAAAGGATCATCCTGCAATTCTCCATGGTTTGTGGGAGAATATGATGGTGTAGGATCTGTTACAATGACTGGAGCACTGGAACTAGGCTGGTTAGACTTTGTTTTCGGTTCAAAGTCCTCAAACACTTGGTTTTCATGGAAAACCACATCTCTCGATCTGATCACCTGCTTCCTCTCTGGATTCCACAATCTGTAGCCTAATTCATCATCTCCATAGCCAATAAAGATACATGGAATGGTCTTCACGTCGAGCTTTTGCCTCTGCTCATTAGATATATATGCAAAAGCTTTGCACCCAAACACTCTTAAATGAGTGTAAGAAACTTTTCTTCTGGTCCATTCTTTCTCTTGAATTCCAAAATTAAGTGGTGCTGACGGTGATTTGTTTATAAGGTAACATGCGGCACAAGTAGCTTCCCCCCAGAATGGCTTAGGTAATTTAGCCATACTGAGCATACTTCTAACTCTCTCAATAATGGTCCGATTCATTCTTTCAGCTACACCATTATGTTGTGGAGTACGTGGGATCGTCTTTTCATGCCTAATACCAAGTTCAGTACAGTATGCTCTGAACTCGTTGGAAGTATACTCGTCTCCATTATCTATCCGGAGGCACTTCAATTTCTTCCCTGTTTGCCTCTCCACCATAGCATGAAATTCCTTGAAATATTTAAATTCCTGGTCCTTTGTTTTCAGAAAATATACCCACACCTTCCTTGAAGCATCATCAATAAAGGTAACAAAATACCTGTTGCCACCGATTGATTCTACTTCAATGGGTCCGCATACGTCAGAATGTACCAAACTCAATGGCTTTGACCTTCTCTTCATAGAGGAACTAAATGAAACTCTATGTTGTTTCCCAAATAAGCAATGATCACATGGGTTCAAGGCAATACATTTTGTGATTTTGATAAATGCCTTCTTCGCCAGTCTAAGGAGCCCTTTTTCACCCACATGTCCGAGTCTCTTGTGCCATAAGTTTGGTGATGCTTCATCTTCCACTGCATTGATAGCATTAGTACAAATCTTCACTTGCGTCTTATACAATGTGCAGCAAATGCGTCCTCGTGCTATTGTCAAATTACCTTTTGACAATTTCCAAACACCTTTCCCAAAGTAGCTTTCATAGCCCTATTTATCAAGGGCTGCCCTAAAAATAAGGTTGAGCCGAAGGTCTGGGACATGTCGAACATCCTTTAGTGTTATGGTGCAACCAATATTGGTCACAATCTGCACGTCTCCGATTCCCACGATCTAAGAAGAACTGGTGTTTCCCATCTTTATTGTACCAAAGTCTCCAGATTTATACACTATGAAGAACTCTTTGTGGGGAGTGGCATAGTAGGAGGTTGCTGTGTCTACCACCCATTCAGTGTCGTGGTTCTCAATATGACAACATGCATCTTCATCAATTGAAAATACTGATATATCTTGGGTTAGGGTGACCGAGTTCTCACATTCCTCCTTCTTTTGTTGCTGTCTACTTTGACCATGATCCCACCGAAATTTTTGACAATCTTTCTTCATGTGGCCTTCAATACCACAATCGTAACAAGAGATTTTTCCTCTCTGCCAATTTCTACCATCACTAGATCTACCGCGATCCAAGGACCTTCCTCTAGATTTACTTCTACCTCTGCCTCTACCTCAACTTCTGGTACTGGTACTTCCCTGACGTTGGCCTCTAGTTTCAGCAACAAAGGCTTGTGACTGATCTGCACCTGTCTCTTTTCTCCTGGCCTCTTCATTGAATAAGGCATCTTTTACCATCGCCATGGTAAGTTTGCCGTCAGGAGCTGAATTGCTGAGAGTGATAACCAATGTCTCCCAGCTGTCCGATAAGGAGCTAAGAAGCAGCAGTGCTTCTGCTTCATCGCCAAGATCCATCTTCACAGATGAAAGCTGATTTACTAGGTTTTGGAATTCACTAGTATGTTCAGCTATAGAGGTCCCGCTCTTTAACTTCAAATTAACAAGCTGTCTCATTAACATTGCTTTGTTGCGAGCAGTCTTGGCTTGGTACATGTTTTCCAGCTTCTCCCAAAGATTATAAGCATCAGTCTTTTGTGCGACGTGTTGATATACCTTATGGTCAATCCATTGTCTGATTTGACCAATGGTCTTCCTATTCATTCTTCTCCAATCATCATCTTTGATGGAATCTGGTTTCATACCTTTATAATCCAAAGGATCTACTAGATCCTTACAATTAAGGAGATCCTTCATCCGAGACCTCCACAGAGTGTAATTGGAGGCTGTGAGCTTGATCATAGTACCCGAGTCTGACTCCTCCATTGATTTTAAGCACTAACTTGCTCATACAGAAGAAATTAGGGTAGAATCTCAAGAAACCGAATGTACGGTTGCGTCCAGAACGGTCGAAAACCCTAGAAATAGCTTAAGTTGTTCGAAAAAAACGAACCTGAAATGGCTTTGAAGGGCCCGATCAAACTTTGGTCAAACTGGTCAACTATGCTGACGTGGTAGCGATGACGTGCCGTGGGTCCCACCTACTGACATGTCACTGTGTGGTCCACAAACAACATGGATTGTACGAACTTCTGACGTGGCTGTCGGTCCCGATTGCTAACGTGTCACTGGGCTCGCTGACGTGGCCACTGACTGTGCGGCTAACACGATGCTGACGTGGCGTGCTGACTGTGCGGCTGATGTGTCCTGACGCTCTCTGATGCGGTGCTGACTCAACGCTTACGTGGCCGCTGACGTCAGCGTCTTCTTCCTTTGAACATGCGCCGAACGTTCCCCAGCGCGTGGGCGCGCGTGTTGGTACCTGCCGACCCTCTTCCAGCGCATCTAAGGGCATGGAAACGTCCTCTTTATGTTGGAGGTGTGTGCAGGTGCGTGTTCCCTCCTCTGTGGTTGTTTGAAGCTCTAGTTGCCACTGTTAGCTTCGTCTGGATGAGAGGAGTTCGATGGTGGTCTCAAAGTTAAATTTTGAGCTACTAGACAGAGGCTCAAAATCCAGGGATTTTCTCTGATCTAGAAATTCTACTCCAACCAACGCTCTGATACCACTTTGGTGGGGTTTTACCGATTAAGTAATTAATGGAGAAAAATAAACAAAGCACACACACACACACACACACACACCAATATTGACACTAAAGTTACGTGATTCTCGGCCAAATTCCAGCCTACGTCCACGGGAGCGAGAGATTACTATGTACTCGGAAAAATACAGAGGAGGAGGAGGATACAATCACTCAACTCTTACAGCTCTCTCTTTAGACAATCTCTCTACTTCACGCAGCTTACACTGCAACACACTCTCTCACACTCTGCACTCTTATGCACGCTGCAACACACAACCACACTACACAACTCCACACACACGTATATATATATACACAAGGGGGAGCGAAAATTCAATGGGCAGTGGCTATATGTTAGCATAGCCGGAAAAGTAGGTGGAGTAGCAAAGGGTGACGGAGGAGCAGCCGGCACCGAAGATGTTGAAGGAGCAGCATCCGTCTGCTTTGACTGGGTATGGATCCATCAAATGGGAGAGGGGTACGCTAGGCACAAGGTGCGCAGGGGATGAGGGGATTAAATAGGAGGGGCTTTGCTGCCTTAGACCCATGAGGCCAACCCGACCTGAATAGTTCCAACCCTACCCGGCAATGCATGGCCGGGTCACATCACAATATGATTATTATATTTTTTTTTCTCCTTTTTTTGTTTTGTCATTTTTTGTTCTCTATTCACCACTAAATTTGACCCTTCTGGAGCTGGTTTCTTGCAAAACTCAAAACACAAAAGTTGTAGATAATCCTTTCCTATTTCTCCAAAAATTTGAATCGTCTCGATCAGATCTCAGATGAAAATTTTATTCATGAAATATGAACATGTGTCAGTTTTGGTTCCCAGGACTTTTCCTGCGATAAAGAATTATCAAAAATTCATAAATTGCCCAATAAAACTCAAGAATGATAATTTTGGAACTTTATTAAAATATTAGACGTAATTGAACATTTAATTAAAAATATAAGCCACAAAGATCGGATTAAAGTACCCAATTACGCAGTTTTGGCGCGTAATCACACCCCCTAACTAACGTTTTGCTAGTCTCTAGCAAATGACGTGAATGAATTTCAGGGCGGTGCCTACAACTACAAACTCCAATGAACATGAAATTAGTGCACATGTAACACAAGCATATCGTTTATAATTTCAGGGTGGTGCCTACAACTACAAACTCTAATGCTCATGAAATCAATGCACATGCGACACAAGCATATCGTTTCACATACAAGAACATAACTGAATGTCACACAGGCTTGTTCATATTCAGTACACACAAATCCAAAGCACATCACTCATGCAAGTTTCATCATTTATATGTCATTTAAGAGCAGTATACTCACATGAAGTTAATCAGTGGCACATTTAGAGTTAATGTAGTCATGTAAGTTCAAGTATAAATAGGAAGACTCTCGAGGTGTGTGTGTGTGTGACTCAGTACACCTAGAATACCAGTGGACACCTACAGAACCATCACTTTGACTCAGCCTACCTAGTATACCCTCAATAACACTCAAAGAAGATGGGTTCACTAATCATATGTGAGGAGTGTCGCGATCAAACATCCCACATATTAAAAGGAACAAACACTAAGTATACGAAGTGGACTAGTCTGGAAAGGATCTAGCCTATTTGTGAGGTGTCGGGTCCTTCACACTAGCATCTTCTCACCTATTCGTCATACCCAACCGAGACCACCCTAGATCAACTTATTCGCAAACTTGTCGCGAATACATCCGAGGCATTAACCGGTTAAAGCATCTTCATACGTGGAAAACATGTATTGTGTCCTTGACTTTTTGTGATACGTACGTGGACCAGCATTGACATTTCATTTCTTGCGCATGTGTATTACTTATTCTTTTTTTCTGCTCATTCTTCATTATCTGTCTTTTCTTGATTAATTAGGACAATCATAACACTTCTTTTGTAATCTTCATACCATCAATGGGAATTAAGCTTGAATAGTGGTCTATGAACTAAGTCTATCTCTACGAATGGCTCAACCTTCACATCTTGAGTACGCTACAAGATCTAGGTTTCTATCTCCCCACTAGGTGTCACCTCTAGGCTAGCAAATCTAAACATAGACTAGTGTACAAAGGATATCCAGAAAAAAAAAAAGAAAAGGAAAGTTGAGTTTCATGAACTCTGAGCTGACGTCAAAAACTCAAAAGAAAGGTAATTGGCTCAACAATACCTCACAAAGTGTCATAGTCGTCACGGATGTTCTCTTAGTGCTCACAGGAAACCCTAAGTGCAATGAATCACGTGAATGTGTCTATTTAGTCTCGTCAGATGTCGTGTAAATATAAGAAATTATATAGCTAGATTAACATGAATGTACTACCAATTGATTCTTCATGGAGTCATAAGATGATATAAAGAGAAACTATGCATGATTGACTCAAGTGTGTAATTTGTAAGTTATACTCAAGTATGTGAAGGGTATACAGTAGTGTTAAGCATGGCATAATGCAGTGTAATTCCTTAGTGCTCTTCCCTTCTTTTCTCTCTTTCTTTTTGATTTTTTTTATTTTTTTTAATATAAAACCCGGTATGTGTACATTTGATTTTTTTTTTTTATATATATATAAAACTCAGTACGTGTACATGCACAGTGTCACATGCGAATGCTCATCCCCCCAACTAAAGTGGAACATTGTCCTCAATGTGAAAGCATAGGGGAAATAGAAAAGACTGTGTACGGGAAAGGTAAGTCGTACCTAAACAGCGAGGTAATGGAAAAGAAAAACTGAACTACGAGAAAATGGACCTAAAAACTAACTAAAAATAAAATAAGATAAAATAAAAGGAAAATAAGGAAAAGAAAAACATCACAATTGTCTGGCGAAGGCTCAGGAGGAATTTCGTCTAGTGACCGCAAGTCTATAAATTGCATCGGCGGGTCTCCAAATTTGAGTCGCCACAATCGATTAGTCTTCATACCTGCACGAAAATCAGCCTCAAATAAATCAATGTACGTTAAAATACCAAACAATATGTGTGTAGGTTGACCCTCGTGTGTTGACAAGAAAGGGTCTTTGTTCAACATCATGTCCAGGAAATTTGCTTCTTTACAAACTAACGTGTGATGGGAAGTTATTGGAACAATTACTTGTAATTCATTAAAAGCATTAACATTAAAGGTTTTACCTGGTTCCTTGAAAATTATTTTCTCATCATATTGGTCACCCTCTTGATCGAGTGCATATATTATCGTACCACTGCAAGGATCTACTTCCACATTAGGCACTTTAACATCTTATTCAGGTGGGAGTGACGGTTCCACGGTTTCTGAGCTCGGAGTATGAGGTACCACAGGTTGGTACTCCGTATGAGTATCAGTCTCCTCATCAACTAACTGCTCTGCTTCTAGGCTCGTTTCCTCTAATTTTTCTTTGAATTAATCTATTTTAGCTGTAACTTCCGTCGCTGGGACAACTAGTTGTCCGACGATGAGCATCTTAGGTTAGGGAAATTCTTTTTCGCTTCTTGAAGTAGTGGCAGTCTCTATTGTCTCAAAGAGAACATCGTTCATTTGTTGTTGTTGCCGGTACTCTTGAGAACTAAGCTGAGGTTCCGTGAGTGATTCCTCTTGTTCTAAGATGTCCAAATGCATGCTGATCGCATTAATGGTATCCCGCAATTCATTATTATGATTGACTTTAGTTTACATGAACTACTGGAGCATGTTCGCCATCTGTGTTATGCTATCCTCGAAAAGGTCTGATGGCATACAACTCTGAGGGATCTGTTGTGGCTGGTATTGAGGCGAAAGATCATCTGGATAATATGTTGGCTCATGCGCTTCTCTACCACTAATTGTGCTGATAGGGTGTGCAATCATGGGTGCTTGATTGTATTGTGTATTCCACTATGGGACATTGTCAGCTAGGTAATCAAAAAATGATAATACCATATCTAGATCCTTGCTGAAGAGTTCTCCATTGCACATGGTCTAGACAAAATACTTGCAATTAAGTGTAAGAGCAGTATAAAAATAATCAGCTAACCTCCATGAGTCGAACCCGTGATATGGGCAAGTACTTAGCAGATCCTTAAATCACTCCCAGCAAGCCCGAAATGTCTTTTCATTCTGTTGCACAAAATTAAGAATTTGGTCCTGTAAAAATTGATTTTTTTGTGAGGGACAAAACGCATGTAGAAATTCACGATCCATATCAGACCAATTAGTGATAAAGTGAGGTCACAAGGAATGAAACCAGATCTGTGCCCTATCCTGCAAAGTAGTAAGAAATAAATTCAGTCGAATAGATTCATCAGTTTTAGCATGAGAGAAAAACATATTGCAGGTTAACTCAAACTCTACTAAGTGCTGATAGGGGCACTCAGATTTCGTCCCGTAAAACTCAGGTAGCAATGACGTCCTCTCACGCTGCATCATGAAATTAAGTTCTTCATTAGACAAAACAGTGGAAAAGGATGCAGTGGCATATTCAAGCTGCAAAAAGTCCATTATCGTGTGCGGTTGCAGGTGCAGTAATTTTTTTAAAAACTCAATTTTTTTTCCAATTTTTGTTTTATGTTTTTTTTTATTTTTATAAAACTAACAAAAATGATGGGAAAAACGCTAATTTGAGACTAAGACCGACATTCCCCGGTAACGGCGCCAAAAACTTGACTCACTTAAAAAATGAGCAGCTCGGAAGCTATCCCAAGTATAGGAGTTCAGTCGTGTAATATTAAGCCCAAGGGTTATATCGTCTTTCCTCAGGGAATGTGTTTTAATCTCAAATGTTACGTTCGTCTAATCGAAAACAAAAATGGTCTGAACTCGATTTAGATTTAGGATTTTCAAGATTGTTAAATTTCACTTTTGACAAATTAAATGACATGCAATTTAAACCCTAAACCTAACAAGTACTGAATTAAAGAACAAAAATAGGAACCCTAAAACTAATCACGCAAGAATCGGGACACGCGTTAACTAAAGACGGTAACTTTGAACACGGAATTAAATCATGCAATAATGGAGACTCAATAGACATGACCACACACGATAAAAATCGAATCTTTAACCAAATCAAAAAATCAAACCAAAATTTAGTTTTAAAAAGTTAAACACTACCCAAATATTATAAAAATGCAAACTTTAACAAAGGGAACCTAACTAAATCAAACTGCAGCTAAAAATTAAATCTTTTTAAAAGAGGGAACTACTAATTTAATAAAAACAAAACAAAAATAAATAAATAAAAAGAAGAGAGAGAAAAATTGACTGTTGCTGGAATCCTTAATAAAAACTACAATGCTTAAATTAAAATTAAAAGGAGAGAAAGAAAAAAAAATAAATAAAGAGAGAGAGAGAATCCCCGAAGCTTGGTTGCGGGAGAATGGTCGGGGCTGGTGTGGTGTTGGCGGCCGGAGTTGGAGATGCTCTGTTTTGAATCCTTAGCTGGTCTGTGGTTTGGCTGGGCTGCCGGGTGTGGCTAGAATGCAATGGCTAGAGTTGCAGAGCTGCTAGACTAGCTGAGGTACTCCAGGGGGTTGCTGTTTGGTGGAGTTGCAGGTGAGGGGCAGAGGATGGTGGTGTGGAGCTCGGGTGCTTCTGCTGTGGTGGCCAAGAGCTGGGATGAAGAGTTGGGCAGAGGCTTCTGGGGTTCTACTGGTACTTGGGCTGCTATGGCAGGAGGGAGTTCAGGGGAGAAGAGATAAGGAGAGTAAGAGAGTGATTAGAGAAGGAGAGTAAGAAAAACAAAGAGAGAGAGATTGAATGAGGGAATAAAGGAACAAAGGGAGAGATAAGAGAGATCAAAGACAAGAAAAAGAAAAGAAAGAAAAAAATGGAAGAGAAGAGAATGGGAAAGGGGTGTGCTGGGCACAAGGTGCACAGGGGAGAAGAGGGGAATAAATAGGAGGGGCTTTCCTGCCCTAGACCCACGAGACCAACCCGACCCGAATAGTTCCAACCCAACCCGGCCATGCATGGTTGGGTCACATCACAATATGATTATTATATTTTTTTCTCCTTTTTTTGTTTTGTCATTTTTTGTTCTCTGTTCACCACCAAATTTGACCCTTTTGGAGCTAGTTTATCACAAATCTTAAAACTCAAAAGTTGTAGATAGTCCTTTTCTCTTTCTCTAGAAATTTGAATCATCTCAATCGGAGCTCGAACGGAAAAATTATGCATGAAATACGAACATATGTCAATTTTGGTTCCCGGGACTTTTCCTACGATAAGGAATTATCAAAATTCATAAATTGCATAATAAAACTCAAGAATGATAATTTTGGCACTTTATTAAAATAGCAGACGTAATTAGACATTTAATTAAAAATATAAGCCGTAATGACCAGATTAAAGTGCCCAATTACGCAGTTTTGGTGTGTAATCAACTTCCCAAAAATAAATCTAACCCTAGCCCAACAACTCACCCTACTGATAAGGTAGCTTAGTCGAACTCTATCGTCGCGGAGCTCTATCTGCTCCTTTACCTAGATTTCCTGAAATGTTTGAAGTGCTAGGGTGAGACACCTCTCAGTAAGGGAAATAAACTAACATCAGTGTGTGGCATCATGAGTATTTTCATGTTATACATAAAACAATATAATTAGCATATTTGGTAAAATATTGTATATATAGACCCGAAGAATTATAAAAATTAAATAATAAAAGAAAAGGAGAAAAAGGAATTTTCTTACAAGATTTTAGTAGGGTCTCGTCGACAAGTGAAGAAGTGCTCGTCAATGAGCAGGATTCTTGGGCTCATTGATGGGGATATGGGCCTCGTCGATGAGAAGTTACTGAGAGGACTATTTCAAAACTCTAAAACTTGTCGACGAAGAGAAGGTGTTCGTTGATGAACACCCTTCATTAACTCACCGACAAGGAGTTGTAGCTCGTCGACGAGGTCACGTGGACAAGTTTTCTATATAAGCTCAAGAACTCATTTTTCTGTAAAAAAAAACTTACAGAAACTCTCTCTCTCTCTCTCTCTCTCTCTCTCCTACGACTCTCTCCCCCTTCTCTCTAGAAATTCGGCCTCATTCCTTTCCGATTCGACGATCTGAAGCCGCCACGTTACTCCTGGGAAGATTCTCTACAAATCTACTGGAGTGATTTGTTGATTAGGCTAACTTGGGCACCATCCCAAAATTTAGGTAAGTTGATTATTTTAATATTTATTAAGGAATTTGGTATTTTTGGACTAAGGAAAGAGATTAGATGGGTTTATACTAAAGTTTTGTTGGGGGGAAATGTAATTTCAGGATACTGAGCTGGGGAACATCACGGGTGTAATTTTGGAGTGATAGGTGGGTTCCTTGGGAGGCCAGGTAAGGAAATAAACTAAGTCAGTATTTTCATGAAATTATTTATTAATATTCAGTTTTTATTTTCAAGGAAATTATGTATGTTATAGAACTGAATTTGGAAAAACTGATGTTAACAAGAAAACAATTTTAATACAGTTCAGTAGGGAATATGATTTTGTGCAAATTTTACGAATGGAACAATATTCACTTTTGTGTGGTATGAGTATGAAATTCTATGATTTTATGTAATATCATAATATTATATTTTCAGAATAAGCATGTTATTACTATTTTCAGGAAGATATTAAAAATAGTACAGGGATTTCAAACTATGAATGTTATATGATATACCGGCGTAAGGGCCGTGGTTTTTTTTATACGATATGCCGGCGTAAGGGCCGTGATTTTTACATTTTACTATATCAGTGTCAGTGCCGTGATTTACAATATACAAAATGTCGGCGTAAAGGTCGTGGTTTATATGTTATGATATGCAAAAACTCATGAAAATATTATCTTGACAAATATTATTGTGAAATAACTAACAAATATTATTGTGAAACAACTATAAATTAATATTTGAGATTTACTATATGTTATCAGAACCTAGATGGCTTGGTTTAGGCTTTCACGAAGCACGGTGCTGTAGCTATATGATCATGATCATGTATATGTTAGTGCAACCATACGTCGTAAGAGACTGTGGGAGATCGGAAGTCGATGTGGTTTTATGGTAGTGCAGGAGTCCCTCTTGCATCCGGACCAGGAGGGGCAGACCCATCATACTTACAGACTTACGATGATCTAGCGTGGTCGGCCAGCCATTGCTAGGTCTTGCCTTGGGGCCACACAACCTAGTTTTGTGGGGGTAAGACATGACACCAGCCAGCTATCCATCTAGGGTGTTATTTCATGTACAATTATATAAGATGATGTCATGTATAGAAACTCAGTATGTATACCATGTTATGATAAATTATGCTTTATACAGATATGATAAAGACAGTTTTTCCAAATATGATTTATGTACTATTATATGTATAACACAAAAATACTCATGTTACCACACTCTGATGTTAGTTTATTTCCCTTACTGAGAGGTGTCTCACCCTAGCTATATAAACATTTTAGGAGCCCCAGATAGAAAAGCGGATAGAGCTTTGCAGCGTTAGTGATCAACTGTCCTGACCTGTTAAAAGGGTAAGTCGTTACGCTAGGGTCTGATGAGTTTATGGGTTATGACCATAGGGCACATTTTTGGTCTTTTTGGGGTGTGTATATATATTTGGCAGGTTTGGTAAAACTCTTGTAATGTATTGGTTGGATGACATGGTATGTATATGATTTAACATTTTCCGCTGCTTAGGTGTCATAGTGTTATTTTAGGTATATCCCTAGTACTTATAGGTCCAAATTGATTATGTTTTATCTGCTGAACAAGGTATAAGGATTATTATGTTAAATGTTATTATAAAAAAATAATACATTAAAATAGGCAAGTCATTACAGTTTGGTATCAGAGCCTAGGTTGCTAGGTTCTATAGATCTTAGAGTGCAGCGGAAACAATGCCAGAGTATAGGAAAAAGATTTGAGGTTTTGTTTTGCAAGTTAGAGATAGGACTTCCATGGTGGTTTCGGTATCTTTCCTAGAGTGTCGATTTCAGGAAAGTCATAGTAAACTATTGTCGGGTTCTGTTTCTAAAGTGTAAGACTGAATCTTGAATTAGGATAGGGATGTCAAGAAAGAGGGATTGTAATAACCCGAGAAATTTAATCAGGTCCTCGTCGACGAGCACAGGGGATTCATCGACGAGGGTATATGAGGATCTCGTCGATGAGGATACGTTTCATCGATGAGAAGATACTGAGAGGCTGTTTTTCCAAGTTTCGAATTTCTTCGATGAGGATATGACATTCGTTGACGAACCTCCTTCTTTACCTCGTTGACGAGATGACGTGGCTCATCGACGAAGCCTACAGTATAAATAGTCCTAAACTTGGATTTTCACACAAAATTAGCAGAAAAATTCTCTTTTCTCTCTCCTCTACGGTTCTTCCTTCTTATCTCTTCGATTCAGGCCCCGTTAGTCACCGGATCGACGATCTAAAGCCACCACGATACTCCTGGGAAAGTTCTCTCCAAGTCTACCGGAGCGGATCGTTGGTGGGACTGAGTTGAATTCCATCCCAAATTCAGGGTAAGGCCTTTTATTCAATACTTGGCCTCCAAGCAGTTGTAGGAAATGTAGTACTCAAAGAGATAATGATATTTTGTTCTGAGAAATGCTGCTTTCAGGGTGTTGAGTGGGGAATCCTGTGGGTGTAGGACCCGTCACAGTAGGGGACCTTAGTAGGAATCAAGTAAGGGAAATATGCTATGCTAGGAAACCTTATTATGATTTAGTATAAATTATTTGTTTTTATCAAATTAATAATCAGACCATATATACATTTTTCATAGCCTAATAACATTAATATTTATTTGTGTGGCATGAGTTGATAACAGAATAGTACAGTATTTATACAATTTAGGAGTATCATGTTTACAGCATATTAGCAGAAATAGCATGAAATTTATATGTTTATAGAAATATGTTTATATTCAGAAAAATATATTTTTAGTAATTTCAGAATATCATGATTTAAGTACCATAACGCCCCGGTACTCAAATATTTAGATAGCTATTCAGTTATAGAGAAACCAAATATTCAATCAGTTATTCATATTTTCAGATAAGTTTTATGGGGTTATGATTATTTTAAAATCATGGTAAAAACAGTATTATAAAGATATTAACTACCTATATAGTATCAGACCCTGAAGAACCAGATTCTGTCAGCAGAGCACGGTACCATAGCTATATTCAGTTTAGAGTGTATGGGTTGAGGGAGTCGATTTGACTATCGGAGTTTAGTTGACTTACCCTAGTTGGCCAGCCAGGTTAGGTCCCGCTTATGGGCCACATAACCCTGTCATGAGGGGTTAAATCATGACTTCAGTTACCCATCTAGGGAATTTTCTCAGTTATTATATATATATATATATATATATATGTATGATTAGATTTATAGAAAATAAACATACCTATAGATATTAGAAGTATTTTGAATATAATACTTAGAAAAATAATTTATGTTAAGCAACATAGGAATGATTTACACCGTAACAGGTATATGGGTTTTCTCAGTTTTCGTATTTATGGTATTTTCAAAGTCATATTTTACAAGCATGCAGCTCACTTGTCACACACTAGCAATAGAATCTTTCATCTTACTAAGCTTTGTATCATCCCAGTGGTTTAATATTTTTCAGGTGATCTAGTTAGGCGAGAAAATCAAGCTCGTAGGTAGAGGGGCTATAGTCCTGTTCTGTCTGTAGAGTGAGTGTTTTTAGGAGGTTATTTATGTACAACCCTAGTTTCAGTTCAGGGTATTTTGGGAACAGTTGTATGTGTTTATTTTGGGAGTATTTTGGCACTCTGGTATTGTATATATATATATGGGTATGGTTATATGAATTCAACTTCTCGCTGCTTAAGTTGACGGTTTTATATTAAATAGAAGGTATTGGAGCAGTGAAATTTCATAGTATTTATTATTGTTAATATATATATATATATATATATATATGTTTAGCAGGTCATTACAGTTTGGTATCAGAGACTAGGTTGCTAGGTTCTGTAGACTTTGGAATGTAGTAGAAGCAACAACAGAGTTTAAGGAGGGATTTGAGGTTTGTTCTATAATCTGGGTATAGGATTTCCATGGTGGCTTCTGTGTTTTTCCTAGGATGAAGATTTCAGGAAAACCATAGTAAACTATTGTTGGGTCGTGTGTCTAGGTTGCAAAACTAGATTTTGAATTAAGATCAAGAGAAGTAGTTAATTATGAATATGAGATTCAAGTTGACTGAAATAGGTTAGGTTTGTGTAGGAGATAAGGTTCTTAAAGTGTGTTCCTTGTTTTTCAGGATGGACCTAGGAAGCAGTGGCACAAATGTTGGGAAAGACATATCAGGACCCTCCAATATGGGAGGTGGAGATAATGATGCAGTATTGCACAGCGTCACCCAACAGGTGATGGTTGAGATGGCTAGGATCTCAGGGAAGCGTAGCTGCACGATCGAACAGTTTACGTGGATGAAACCCCCATCTTTTGCTAGAGGAGATGACCCGATTATAGCTAAAAATTGGGTCAAGGACATTAAGGAGACGCTGGTTGTGCTTCCATATATGGATGAACAGAAGGTGGTATTTGAGGCATTTAAACTGACAGGAGAGGTGAAGCGCTGGTGAAGATCAGCTCGACTAATTGAGGAGTAGAGGCCGGTTCCAGTGCTAGTGACGTGGGATCGAATCAAGGAGCTTTAAGTGATATTTCCTTACTATCGTTCGGAGTGCAAAGGCAAGAGAGTTTATGCACCTGGTACAGGGGCAGATGATAGTATCTCAATACGTAGCTCGATTTATTAAGTTGTCACGTTTTGCCCCACATTTAGCACTAGATGAAAAGAAAAAGGCAAGGAAGTTTGAATAGGGTCGGAGGTAGAACTTGTTTGAGTAAGTGATTGGTTTTAGGGCTCAGACATTTGTGGAGATCATAGATAGGGCTGTGATTAATGAGAGTGGCATACAGAGAGGTATTGTAGCCCAGAGTCAAAGAAAGAGGCCCACGCCTCAGGGTTTTAAGGCTGGCTCCAGTCGGGGCTCATGGAGAGAAGGTCGTGATAGGGGAGATCATAGGCAGATGGTCGAACCTTGGGAGAATCAGGGTGTGCAGACCTTCCTGTTATGTCAGACATGCGGGAGATGACATTTAGGGGAGTGCCGGGCAGGGAGACATGTTTGTTATCGTTGTGGGAGATCCGACCACATGGCACGTGCATGCCCAAAACCGCCAGACCAGGTTCCAGCTTCTAGGCCCTATTGAGGAGGATATCAAGTGCCTCATGGAGGCCAGTAGAGAAATGTAGCTCCGGAGAGGGTTTATGCTTTGACGTCGAGTGATGTTGAGGCTGCCGCGGATGTGGTGGTAGATACTATAACCGTTCTATCATATCCAGTTATTGCTTTATTTGATTCAGGTGCTACTCATTCCTTTTTCTTTGCATCCTATGTCAAATTATCTGGAAGTGAGACCCAGTCATTAGATATAGAATAGTCAGTAGCTACACCATCAAGGTCAACGATGAGGTGTCAAAGGGTACTCAAAGGCTATCTAATAGAAATTCAGGGGAGAGTGCTAACAGCTAACCTAATCATGTTAGATATGTGTGGGTTTGATGTAATACTAGGTATGAATTGGTTGGCAGTTAGTCACGCCAGTATTGATTGTCATAAGAAAGAATTATTTTTAGACCCCCTGCTGAGTAGGAATTTAGATTCGTTGGTTCACGTGTATGTGCTCCGTTGCAGCTAGTGTCAGTTATGCAGGCGAGCAGATTGCTCCTAGATGGAAGTCAGGTGTTTGGACTTTTGTAAAGGAAGTGTCAAAAAATGAATTGAAGCTTAAAAGTACACCAGTAGTACAAGAATTCTTAGATGTTTTTCCAGAGGAGCTACCTAGGTTGCCTCCCGAATGTGAGGTGGATTTTGCTATAGATTTACCTCGAGGGACAGTGCCTATCTCCAAGGTTCCCTACCGTATGGCTCTAGTTGAATTAGGAGAATTAAAGGATCAGTTACAAGACTTGTTGGATAGGGGATCTATACGACCCAGTGTATCATTGCGTGGAGCTCCAGTGTTATTCGTAAAGAAGAAAGACGGGTCTATGAGGATGTGTATTGATTACAGGGAGATAAACAAGGTCACAATTAAGAATAAATATCCTCTACCCCATATAGACGATCTGTTTGATCAGCTCTAAGGTACATAGGTGTATTCCAAGATTGACCTCATATCAGGTTATCATCAAGTGAGGGTAAAAGAAGAGGACATTGCAAAGACAGCCTTCAGGATTAGGTATGGGCACTATAAATTTCTCGTTATGCCATTTGGTCTAACGAATGCCCCAGTAGTGTTCATGGACTTGATGAATAGAGTCTTCCACTAGTACTAGATCAGTTTGTAGTGGTTTTTATTGATGATATATTGGTTTACTCGAGGAGTTTTGAGGATCATAAGGCGCATTTGAGGCAGGTACTGCAGACGCTTAGGGAGGAAAAGCTCTATGCCAAATTTAGCAAGTGTGAGTTCTAGCTTGAGAATGCATTTTTGGGCCATGTGATTTCAGGAGATGGTATTTCAGTGGATCCTAGCAAGATTGATGCGGTGGTGAATTGGGGTAGGCCGAAGAACATTCAGGAAGTCAAAAGTTTCTTGGGACTGGCAGGTTATTATCGTCGATTTGTTAAGGGGTTTTCAACCTTATCAGGGCCTCTCATGCATTTGGCTAGGAAAAATGCCAGATTTGTGTGGGATGAATAATACAAGCGGAGTTTTCAAGAATTAAAGTAGCGGCTTGTCACTACACCAATACTGACGATCCCATCAGGAGGTGATGGTTATGTAATTCATAGTGACGTGCCTTTGAAAGGGCTCAGTTGTGTGTTGATGCAACATGGTAGGGTGGTATCGTATGCTTCCAGATAATTGAAAGAATATGAAAAGAACTACCCTACTCACGATTTGGAATTGGCTGCAGTAGTGCATGCACTGAAGATTTGGAGGCATTACATATATGGTGAGAGATGTGAAATATTTTCTGATCATAAGAGTCTAAAGTTTTTTTTTACACAAAAAGAGTTGAATATGCGGCAAAGGAGGTGGTTAAAACTCATCAAGGATTATGATTGCACCATCAATTACCATCCAGGTAAAGCAAATTTGGTGGCTAACGTGCTGAGCCGTAAATCAGAGGATAGAGTGCAGTTAGCAGTAGCAATTCAGCACCCAATTCAGATGGACTTGGAAAGGCTCGACGTGGAGTTAGTGGAAGATGATCCTCAGGAGTTTATTACCAGTCTGGTGGTGTAGCCTACATTATATGAAAAGATTAAAGTTGTTCAAAGGGATGACCCAGAATTAGCAGAAGTGATAGCTAAAGTACATGATGATCAAGAAGAGGAATTCAACATTTCAGATGATGGAGCTTTGAGATTTCACTAGATTGTGCATGTATGTAGATGATAGCATTAGGAGAACAATTCTAGAAGAGGCTCATAGATCTTTATACATTGTTCATCCTGGTAGTAGGAAAATGTATAGGGACCTACGAGAGTATTTCTGGTGGAGTGGCATGAAGAGGGAGATTACAGAATTTGTACAGTAGTGCTTGAAGTGCCAACAGGTTAAGGCTGAGCACTAGTTTGTGGCTAGTCAGTTATAGCCATTTTTTATCCCTGAATGGAAGTGAGACCATATATACATGGATTTTGTTACTAGGCTACCTCCGGCGCCACTTGGTCAAAATGTCATTTGGGTAATTTTTGATAGGCTAAGAAAAATGACTCATTTTCTGCCCATTAAAGTTAGCTACCCTATGAACAGACTAGCAGAGATTTATATATAAGAGATTGTTCAACCCCATGGAGTGCCGATATCCATAGTCTCAGACTATGATCCATGTTTTACCTCACGATTTTGGAAGAGCTTGCAGGAGGCTTTGGGGACCCAGTTAGCATTCAGCACTGCTTCCCATCCTCAGACAGACAGTCAGACAGAGAGAATGATTCAGATACTGGAGGATATGCTGCAAGCATGTGTGTTGGATTTTGGGGGTAGCTGGACCCAGTATTTGCCATTAGTGGAGTTTGCCTACAATAACAACTATCACACTAGCATAAGCATGGCACCTTATGAAGCGTTTTATGGTTGGAGGTGCCGTTCTCCTTTATACTGGAGCGAGCTTGGTGAAAGGTGAGTTTTAGGGCTAGAAATAGTACAGAAGGTGTATGATAAAGTCCTACTTATTCAAGATAGAATCAGTGCAGCATAGAGTCGGCAGAAAAGTTACGCAGACACTCGCCACCGAGAATTGAAATTTGAAGTGGGTGATCATGTATTTTTGAAAATAACACCACTGAAGAGAATCATGAGGTTTGGGAAGAAGGGTAAGTTGAGCCCTAGGTTTATTGGCCCATTTGAGATACTCGAGAAGATTAGGACAGTAGCCTACTAACTAGATTTACCATCATCTCTATTTAGAATTCATGACGTATTTCATGTTTCTATGTTAAGGAAATACGTCCCGGATCCTTCCTATATTATCAGTTATGCAGAATTAGAACTCAGTGATGTTTTAGTATATGAGGAAGTTCTAGTACAGATCTTAGATAGAAAAGAACAGGATATGCGCAGTAAAAAATACCGTTAGTAAAAGTCCAGTGGAGGAATCACGCGATAGAAGAAGCTTCTTGGGAACTTGAAGATGAAATCGGACAGAAATACCCCCACTCTTTTAGTGAACTACAGCAGTGATATATATGTCAAGGTAACAATAATTTTATTTTGTTTAGTACAGTGTAATTGTAATGTAGAGTACCTATAGTTGTAACCACGGTATTCCTCTGCCATAAGGAGGGGAGAATGTAATAACCCGAGAAATTTAATCAGGGCCTCGTCGACGAACATAGGGGATTTGTCGATGAGGGCACATGAGGATCTCATCGATGGGGACACGTTTCGTTGACAAAAAGATACTGAGAGGCAGGCTATTTTTCCAAGTTCTGAATTTTGTCAACAAGGATATGGCATTCATTGACGAACCTCCTTCTTTACCTCATCGACGAGATGACGTGGCTCGTTGACAAAGCCCATAGTATAAATAGTCCTAAACCCGGATTTTCACACAAAATTAGTAGCAAAATCCTATTTTCTCTCTTCTCTACGGTTCTTCCTTCTTCACTTTTTGATTCCGGCCCTATTAGTTGTCGGATCAACGATCTGAGGCCACCACAACGCTCCTGGGAAAGTTCTCTCCAAGTCTGCCGGAGCAGATCGTTGATGGAACTGAGTTAAATTCCATCCCAATTTTAGGGTAAGGCCTTTTATTCAATACTTGGCCTCCCAGCAGTTGTAGGAAATGTAGTAGTTGAAGAGATAATGATATTTTGTTCTGGGAAATGTTGCCTTCAGGGTGTTTAGTGGGGAACCCTACGGGTGTAGAACCCGTCACAGTAGGGGACCTTAGTAGGAATCAGGTAAGGGAAATATGCTATGCTAGGAAACCTTATTATGATTTCAATACAAATTATATGTTTTTATCAAATTAATAATCAAACCATATATAAAGTTTTCGAGCCTGATAACATTAATATTTATTTGTGTGGCATGAGTTGATAATAGAACAATACATTATTCATACAATTTAGGAGTATCATGCTTACAGCATATTAGCAGAAATAGCATGAAATTTATATGTTTATAGAAATAGTGCAGTATATTCAGAAACATATATTTTCAGTAATTTCAGAATAACATGATTTCAGTACCATAACGCCCCGGTACTCAGATATTTCGATAGCTATTCAGTTATACAAAAACCAAATATTCATTCAATTATTTAGATTTTCAAATAATTTTTATGGGGTTATGGTTATTTTAAAATCATGGTAAAAACAGTATTTTAGAGATATCATCTACCTATATAGTATCAGACCCGAATGGACCAAATTCAATCAGTAGAGCACGTATCATAGCTATATTCAGTTCAGAGTGCAACCACATTACTCAGATAGTATGTGGTATTCAGAAGTCGATCGTTCCTATGTCGTGGATAGGCTCCCCATCAGATATGGGTTGAGGAGGCCGATCTGACTGTCGGAGTTCAGTTGACTTACACTGGTCAGCCAGTCAGGTTAGGTCCTGCCTACGGGCTGTACAACCCCGTCATGAGGGGTTAAATCATGACTTTCAGTTATCCATCCGAGGAATTTTCTCAGTTATCCATCGAGAAGGTAGTGCCCATGCAAGTGGTAGTGATGGTGCAGGGCCCTTGAATGTAGGTGGGGCTGATTCAGATGTAGTACTACACAGCATAGCTTAGCAGGTTATGGCTGAGATTGCTAGGAGCTCTAGAGAATAGGGAGGCTCGTGTGCAGGCCATGGGTGCACAATAGAGAAATTCACCAAGATGAATCCTCCAGCATTTTCAGGAGATTGAAAAGGTGTTGGAAGTATTACAGTGTACAGAGGAGCAGAGGGTACTCTTCGCCACCTATAAACTAATAGGGGAGGCCAAGAGGTGGTGGACTGCTGTGAAACTTCTGGAGTAGCAAAGGACGGCGCCGATAGTTATGACATGGGACCAATTTAAAGAATTATTCTTTGAAAGATATTTCCCTGCCACTGTCAGGGAAACTAAAGTGGAGAAGTTCCTAAATTTGAAGCAAGGATAGCAGTCGGTCCAACAGTATGTAACGAGGTTTATAGAGCTATCCCGCTTCATCCTGTATATTGTTCCTAATGAACTAAAGAATGCAAGACGGTTTGAAATTGGATTGAGGCATGGAATATACAAGCAGGTAGTAGTGTTGACAATACAGGACTTTGCTGAGTTAGTTGATAGAGTAGCATTGGTTGAGGCTAGTGAGGGGATATGTGCAGAGGAATAGGGACAGAAGAAGAGATCTATGCCTTCAGGCTTCTAGTAGGGATCTAGGAAAGGTCAGTGGAGGACGAGAAACTATGGAAAAGGACAGAGGCAAGATACTAGAGGTCGTGAGTTTTAGGTGGTGCGGAATTTCCCTGTCTGTCAGACCTATGGAAAGAGACACTTGGGAGAGTGTCGAGTGGGGAGAGTCGTCTGCTATCACTACAGTAGGTAAGGACATCTAGTGTAAGATTGCCCTACACCACCCAGTACTGCTCCTACTCCCAGACCTTACCGGGGAGGTTATCAGGCGCCTCGTGGAGGCCAACAGAAGAATGTAGCTTCGGCAAGGTTCTATGCTTTGACACCTAGAGATGCCGAGACCTCAGGCGATATCATGACAGGTACCTTTAATATTTTATCATATCAAGTAATTGTTTTATTTGATTCATGTGTCACCCACTCCTTTGTGTCTGCGGCCGATATTAAATTGTCTAGAAACGAAGCGTAATTATTATAAGTAGAATTTTCAGTAGCTACACCATCAGGGTCAATGGTGCAATGTCGTAGAGTGCTCAGGGGTTATCTAGTAGAAATTCAGGGGAGAGTACTACCATTTGACCTTATTGAGCTTAATAAGCATGGATTTGATGTAATACTGGGTATGGACTAGTTGGCAGCTAACTACGCTAATATTGACTGTCATTAGAAATAGGTGATTTTCAGACCACTAGGGGAGCAAGAATTCAGATTCGTGGGATCGCAGGTGAGTTTCCCGCCACAATTAGTGTCAGTTATGCAGGTAATAAGATTACTCCTGGACGGTTGTCAGGGGTTTATAGCCTTTGTACAAGAGATGTCAAAAAATGAAATGAAGTTGGGCAATACACCAGTGGTTAAGGAATTTCTAGACACTTTTCTAGAAGATCTATCCAGATTGACTCCCAACCACGAGGTAGATTTCGCTATTGATCTACTTCCCATGATGGAACTGATTTCTAAAGTCCCTTACTGAATGGTTCCAGCAAAATTGGGAGAATTAAAGGACCAGTTGCAGGATTTGCTAGGTAAAGGATTTATCAAACCTAGCGTTTCGCCTTGGGGAGCTCCAGTGTTATTTGTAAATAAGAAAATTGGTTTAATGAGGATTTGTATTGATTACAAGGAGATAAACACGATAACCATTAAGAATAGGTACCCTCTACCTCACATAGATGACTTATTTAACCAGCTTTAGGGTATGCGGGTCTATTCCAAGATTGACCTCAGATTAGGCTACCACTAGGTGAAAGTTAACGCAGAAGATGTCTTGAAGACAACTTTCAGGACCAGGTATAGGCATTATGAATTTCTGGTTATGCCATTTGGTCTGACGAATGCTCCCGTTGTGTTCATGGATTTGATGAATAGAATTTTTCACCAATATTTAGATCAATTTTTTGTAGTTTTCATTGATGACATACTGATTTACTTAAGGAGTTTTGAGGAGCATGAGATACATTTATGTTTGGTACTTCAAATGCTAAGGGAAAATAAATTGTATGCCAAGTTTAGAAAATGTGAATTTTGGCTAGAGAAAGTGTCATTTCTAGGGCATGTTATTTCAGGAGATGGTATTTTAGTGGATCCCAGCAAGATTGAGGCAGTGTTGAATTAGGAAAGGTTGAGGAATGTTCAGGAAATTAGGAGTTTCTTGGGACTGGCGGATTATTATCATCGGTTTGTTGAGGGGTTTTTAGCCTTATCAGGACCTCTCACGCGTCAGACCAAGAAGAATGTCGGGTTTGAATGGGATGATGATTGAGAGCAGAGCTTCCAGGAATTGAAACAAAGGCATGTCACTGTACCAGTGTTGATCATTCCGTCAAGGGGTGTGATTATGTAATTTATAGTGACGCGTCTTTGAAACGGCTTGGCTATGTATTAATGAAGCATGGTAGGGTTGTAGCTTATGCCTCCCGATAGTCAAAAGAGTATGAAAAGAACTACCATACCCACAATCTGGAATTGGTTGCAGTGGTACAAGTGTTAAAGATTTAGAGGCATTACTTGTACCGTGAGAGATGCGAAATATTCTCCGATCATAAAAGTTTTGAAGTACTTTTTCACTCAAAAGGAGTTGAATATGAGATAGAGAAGGTGGTTGGAACTTATTAAAAATTATGATTGCACTATCATTTACCACCTAGGGAAAGCAAATGTGGTAGCTAATGCTTTGAGTAGGAAATCAGTGGGACTAGCACTGGCAGCTATAGAGGTTCAGCATCCGATCCAGATGGATCTGGAGAGAGTCGATGTAGAGTTGGTAGAGAGTGATCCTTAGGCATTTATTGCCAACTTACTGGTGTAGCCTACTCTACAGGAAAGGATTAAGATCGCTCAGAGAGACAACGCATAATTAGTAGAGCTGATAACTAAAGTGCAAAATGGACAAGGAGAGGAATTCAGTATTTCTAATGATAGGGCCTTGAGGTTCCGTTCCAGGTTGTGCATGCCAATAGATATGGACCTCAAAAGGATGATCATAGAGGAGGCTCACAGGTCCTTGTACACGGTTTATCCAAGTAGTACTAAAATGTATAGGGATCTACGAGAATCTTACTGGTGGAGCGACATGAAAAGGGAAATTGCCAAGTTCATACAGCAGTGTCTGACGTGCCAGCAGGTAAGGGCCAAGCACCAAAGGCCAGCGGGTTAGTTGTGGCCACTTTACATTCCATAGTGGAAGTGGGATCATGTATCCATGGTTTTTGTGGCTGGTTTACCATCGGCACCACATGGTCAGAATGCTATTTGGGTGGTCATTGATAGATTGATGAAGACTACTCACTTCATTCCTATTAAAGTTAACTACCCTATAGACAGACTGGCAGAATTATATATTCAAGAGATAGTATGATCACATGGTGTGCTGGTGTCTATAGTATCAGACCGAGACCCACGTTTCATGTCACGGTTTTGGAGAAGCTTGTAGGAGGCTCTGGGGTCTCAGTTATCTTTTAGCATGGCGTTTCATCCTCAGACGGACGGCCAAACTATGAGGGTGATTTAGATATTAGAAGATATACTGCGAGCGTGCGTTCTAGATTTTGGGGGTAGTTGGACCCAATATATACTGCTGGTAGAGTTTGCATTCAATAACAACTATCAGGCCAACATCAGCATGACACCTTATGAAGCACTCTATGGTAGGAGGTGTCATTCTCCTTTATACTAGAATGAGTTAGGTGAGCGACAAGTTGTGGGGCTAGAGCTAGTGCAGTAGGCATATGATAAAGTTCTGCTCATCAAAGACATGATTAGTGCAGCTCAAAGCTGGCAGAAGAGTTACGCTGATACTCACCGCAGGAAAGAGTTTGATGTTGGAAATCACTTGTTTTTGAAAATAGCTCCATTAAAAAGAGTTATGAGATTTGGAAGGAAGGGTAAGCTTAGCCCTAGGTTTATTAGCCCGTTTGAGATCCTTAAGAGAGTGGGGTCAGTTGCCTACATGCTATCCTTACCACCCCATTTTGTCCAGAATACATGACGTATTCCATGTTTCCATGTTGAGGAAATACCTCCTAGACCCCTCCCATGTGATCAGTTATGGTGAGATAGAGCTTAGGGATACTCTGGTGTATAAGGAGGTACCAGTGCAGATTCTAGACAGGAAAGAACATGAATTGCGCAATAAGAAGATTCCTTTAGTAAAATTTCCTATGTAGAAATAATGTGGTAGAGGAAGCATCATGGGAGCTCGAGGAGCAAATCCGACAGAAATACCCGCACTTACTCAGTGGAGATCAACACTAGGTATATGAGTAAAGTAAATGTAGTATGGTTTAAGGTTATAAAAGCAAAATGATGTATGTGTGAGTTACATTGTAGGTTATAGAATAGGTAGTATTTCGGTTTTAGGATAATTTTAGTTTAGGTATTTGTAATCTTCTTGGACCCTGAACGTAAGCACGGTATTCCTTGCCCACAAGTGAGGGTAAGTAATAAAATAAGTAGACCTTTTTCTTTAAAGGATGGTGTCAATACAAATAGTAAATTTTGAGAACGAAATTTTTACAAGGAGAGGATAATGTAGAGACCCGAAGAATTATAACAATTAAATAATAAAAGAAGGGGATAAAGAGGAATTTTCTTAAAGGATTTTAGCATGGTCTCGTCGATGAGTGAAGAAGTGCTCATCAACGAGCAGGATTCTTGGGCTCGTCGATAGGGACATGCATCCCGTCGACGAGAAGTTACCAAGAGGACTGTTTCCAGACTCTAAAACTCATTGATGAGGATAAGGTGTTCGTCGATGAGTGCCCTTCATTAACTTGTCGACGAGGAGTTGTGGCTCGTCGACAAAGCCACGTGGACAAGCTTTCTATATAAGTTCAAGAACTCATTTTTCTACGAAAAAAACTTACAAAAAATCTCTCTCTCTCTCTCCCTCTCTCTCTCTCTCACTCCTACGACTCTCTCCCCCTTCTCTCTATAAATCCAGCCCTGTTCTTCATCGGTTCGATGATATGAAAATACCACGTTACTCCTGGGATGATTTTTACAAATCTACTGGAGTGATTTGTTGGTTAGGCGAACTTGGGCACCATCCTAAAATTTAGGTAAGTTTATTATTTTAATATATATTAAGTAATTTGGTATTTCTAGATAGAGGAAAGGGATTAGATGGGTTTATACTGATGTTTTGTTAGGGGGGAATGTAATTTCAAGATGTTGAGCTGAGGAACATCACAGGTGTAATTTTGGAGTGATTGGTGGGTTCCTTAGTAGACCAGGTAAAGGAATAAATTAAGTCAGTATTTCCATGAAATTATTTATTAATATTCAGCTTTTATTTTCAAGGAAATTATGTATGTTATAGAACTAAGTTTGGAAATACAACTGTTATCAAGAAAACAATTTTAATACAATTCAGCAGGGAATATGATTTTGTGCAAATTTTACGAATGGAACAATATTCACTTTTGTATGGCATGAGTATGAAATTATATGATTTTATGTAATATCATAATATTATGTTTTCAGAATAAGCATGTTATTACTATTTTCAGGAAGATATTAAAAACGGTGTAGGGATTTCAAACTATGAATGTTATATGATATGCTGGCGTAAGGGTCGTGGTTTTTATATGATATGCCGGTGTAAGGGTCGTGGTTTTTTTTTTTCATATGATATTCCTATGTAAGGGGATATTTATGGACTTTGATATATTTTTAAAACCTTGAAAAATATTTTTATAAAAGGGCAAAGAAAGAGAGCAAAACAGATTTTTGAAACTCAAAAGAAAAAAATTCAGGAATGGTTCAATTCAGAAGACCGAACTTCAAGTTCAGTTGTCCGAAGATTGAACTTCAGAAGACCGAAGTTAAGCTTAGTCGTCTGAAAAATTTCTTCAGAAGACCAAAGATTCAGTTTAGTTGTCTGAAAAATTAATAGTGAAACACAGAACCTGGCAAAAGCACCTCAAAAGACTGAACTCAGACTTCAGTTGTCTAGACTCGACACTTCAGAAGATAGAACCCCAACTTCAGTCATTTGACCATGTGTCCAGGTTATTTTTTCGTAGATCTAAGGAACTTTAGTAATATAGGCTCTAACCCTCAGTCGTCTAAACCTGCGGAAAAGTTAAAATTTTGATTTTAATGAGAGAACACGCGAGCTATTTTTGATATCCAGTTGATCCAACAATTATAATTGATTCTAAGGGCAAGGTTACCTGTATAATAAACATCTAAACCCTAGTGGCCTAGACTTTTGGAATAGAATTAGAAGACTTGAACGTATTGCTATACGATTGCCTGCACTCCAACTTATACTCATCAAGCTTAAGCAAATCAACTCAAAAAAACGAAGGGATTTCATATACACATCTTGATTTCTATTTGGTATTAAGGTTTGGTAAATCCATTTTTTATTTTCAAGAGTTTCTTATCTCATCATTTATTATTGAATATTATTAGAGAGATTGATCTTGAGGTGTTCATATACATATAAAGATTGTTTTGACAAGATCATTACCTGAGAAAGGTTTTTGCCATTGGTTAAATAGTTCTCATTCAAGTGTGTATTTAGTTAAAGACTTGATTTTTTGATACTTCAAAACCATTAGATTAAATATCCTTAGAAGTTCACAAGTATATATATTATTGAGGGATATTTTCTGAAAACTCTTATATTAGGTTTTGATCTTTGGTAATCACATCATATATATATATATACAAAGATCATATTGTCGTTGAAAATTTGGGAGAAAGCTTACTGATTTAGATCTTTATAATATTCAAGACAAACTTTTTAACAAGATCATATTTGATATTTGTGCACCTTGTCGTCAAAGCTATTACTCATACAAATATTTTGGGAGATTTGATAAAAGAGAAATTTGGTGAAGCATATTCATTCAGATAACGATTGTGTTAGAAAAGGTGTACTCCCAAGAGGGGGGGGGGGGTGAATTAGAATTTTAAACATTTTCTCCTAGGTAAATCTATCCAATGGCGATATATACACGATCTAGGGTTTGTCTGTGCAATTTCTCAATGCATAGATAAAGGTGATGTGGAAATTAAATCAAACGCATCATTCACACAATAACATATACGTGCGGTAAATATAAAGTGTGGAAATGTAAATGAACACACGATATGTTATCGGGGTTCGGCCAACTGTGCCTACGTCCCCGCCTCTAGCTTGCAAGCTGGAGGATTCCACTAAAGGTTCACTTAAGGGTGGAGCGGCGCCGTTTACAACCAGATCAAATTAACATAGCGCTGACCTTAACCTTAACCAGGTCAATTAGCGGGGCTGACCTCAACCTACACGCCTTAACAGGACGACGCACCTAAGTTTCCTAACCCGGTCTAAGCCAATCCGAGACTATTCCAGGGCTAGTCTCCTTCTTCAGGCCCGTGCCTAGATATACAACAAATGTGTATATAATCAGATAGTACAGTGATTATGCTTTCGTGTAAAGCATATATGTACCCAAATGCGCGCAATAACATACACCACAAATGATATAATAAGTAAGCTCAATGTGGTCTAAATGGTTCAACTCTCAAAGGTTTTTCTATCTGTGTAATGCGTACGTGAGAGTGACAAACAAGCAATCTTTGTATCACAAGATATTCAGCAAATAAGTTCACACAAAGATGTCAAGTCTCAAGTATTTCAATCAATAAGATATCTCAAGCATGTAAGTATTAAATGATGTATATGCTTGGTTTGCAAAAGATGTGTAATCTTTGTATTCAACAAATAATATATGAGTGAAAGAAAATTGCAACAAAGATCACTACCACACAAACAAATATCTCTTCAAATATTTTACAAGATAAATGCGCAATAGATATTTGGAAGTGTTTGAAAAGTTTTTACAACCAAAAACAAATACAATCTTCTCAAGATCTTGCAATGAAGTGCAAGCTTGGAAGATCAAATCAAAGTCTACTTAGGAGAGACTTATTAACAAAGTCCCCTAAGAATAGTAGGGTTTAGCTCTCGTAAAAATAAAATCAATCTTACATAAAATGGGAGAGCAAACCTTTTTTAATCAAGCACTCAATCAACTTACAGAGAGTTTTAGCAATTAGAGAAGGTAAGTATGAGTGTTTGGGGCTTAGATATGAGTATTATAGGATTTGGAAATTTTAGAGAATTTCTCCTAATCAAAATGGCTAATCCTTTCTAATTTGCACAAATGATCTCATATATATAGATATTTGAGAAAATATGACCGTTGGAGACCTATTGGGTATTATTAAGAAAGTTTAATGACATTTAGAACATTTTAACCCTATTTAAAAAATATTAACTGCGGTAAAAAATCAGGGCAACCTGAGAGGTCTGGTCGACCAAAAATGTTTTGGTCGACCAAGTCTCATATGGTTCGGTCGATCGGGAGAGTTTTGAACTAAAGGCTCGGTCGACTAGGAGAGGGTGATTTTCCAATTTTTTGAGGTTCGGTCGACCAAACCATTTTGAATTGCCTGGTTCAGTTGACCAGACTATTAGGATTTCTCCCAAGGACCCTCCAGTCGACCAGGTAGTCGGAGTACAAAAAGGGCAGTCGACCAGATGGTCAAAGTGTTGACCCAGGGAGGTTTTGGTCGACCAGGAGTTTTTGAACTACTTGGTTTGGTCGACCAGGGCCTTGGTCAACTGTTGACCCAGGCCTGGTTCGGTTGACCAAGGCAGAATGAATTGCCTTGGCTAGTCGACCGAAAGTGCACCATGTGTGCATTTTGGTCCCATTTCGAAACATACAAGCTCTATTCAAGTGCCTAACAAACATATGTGTAAATGTGTGTGTCTTAGGGTCACTTGAGGTCCAATTTGAAGACACCGAAAAAGTCTGGTGTCGGTCGACCAAAATCCTAAGGTCTTTCTAAGGTCATTTCTCATTCACAGTTTGTTTGAGCTTACGTATTATCATACATGTGATGTATGTGAGCTTAATACAAACCAGAGCCCTAATTACTATTACAGACCAATTAATTGAAATATATTTCAACTGAAAAACGTGTATTGGTCTTCAGGCTTTAAGCTTTGTGCCTATCTTGATCTCAACAATCTTAGTTCCTGCACAAAAACTCAAACACTCATTAGATACATTGAGTATTTGTCATAATCAAAACCGGGCGTGACCAATAAGGTCAACAATCTCCCCATTTTTGATGATGACAAATACAACACACAAAAATATAGGGATAAGCCAAAGAAGGCTCCCCTTCACAATATGCATCCAATGTACCCAGTATTTTTAATATAGTGATAAGCCAAAGAAGGCTCCCCCTCACAATATGCATCCAATGTACCCAGTATTTTTAATATAGGGATAAGCCAAAGAAGGCTCCCTTCACAATATGCATCCAATGTACCCATTATTTTTGCTTCCTTCCTATCCCCCCCTTTTAGCAACAGCAAAAGGGTTATTTGAAGTAAAATCCTAGGCCATGGGTAAATAGTACAGTTATATAAGAGAAATTTTGGAAAGATTTAGAAAAATTTCGACAGAGTGCCGTTTGTAAATTGGACTTTCCAAAAATAAATCCTGTATAATATGTAACCTGTTTGAGTTTATATTTCCTAGCAATTTATCCACGACTACTCAAACAGTTCAATATGGTGAACGCATAGATTAGAGGTATAATCATTCAATCATTCAAAAATATAGTAGTCATACTTATGCAAAAAGAATGACAAAGATAACCTCAATAATTAAGCATACAAACAATATAACTGGTTATTACGAGGTTCAAATGACATAGCAACCATGATTAGACCAGAAATATACACAAACCATTTGAAGTTGAAACATATCATAAGACCCATGGAAGATTTGAGTTAAAGACACACGGCATATGATACCAAAAAAAAGGTTTGAGCATAAATATAGTCTGACTAGTTCATATGCATTTTCACATATTATCAATGAGCCAGTTATGTAATGCAACACCCTTAAGAGATTTCATGACATAAAATTTTAATACAGAGAAAGCACAAGTCATGAAGGCATGTAAGCATAATAGCAAGACATAAAGTATATTCTATATGAGTTCAATTCTTGCTTTCATAAATAGAGATATATATATATATATATATATATATATATAAGTATATATGTTGATTAAGGTGTAATCTCAAGAGGGGGGGTGAATTGGGTATTTTAAAAATTCTTTGAAACCTATTTACTAATCAATCCCTATTTCTATGTTTAACTAATTAATGGTAGGGACTTATGTCTGAATTAAAGTTATTTTATCAATGAATTCCTTTTTACCCAATTAAGTGCGTGGAAAGTTATTCAACATACACAAGCAAGCAAGAAATTAAAATACTATGTGGGAAATAAAAAGGATAAGGGGAGAGAGAATGCAACAGCGATTTTACGAGGTTCAGCCGACCCGACCTACGTCCTCGCCTTGAGCAACCCACTCAAGGATTCCACTATAATCCCTACTCCTTAAATTGGGAAGGAGCTTCCCTTACAATCCGTTGCTTAGAAGAGATACAACTCCCTCCTAATCCGCTGCTTACAAGAGGTACAGCTTCCTCCTCACACCCAGTTCACAACCCGAACCGTGTTTACAATTAGGCTCAAATCTGCAAACACTCAATGTTGCTTCTAACAAAAAACTGGTGAGTACAATTCAAAGTCCTAGTACATAATCATATGATAAAACTTGAAGCTCAGAATGTAGGGAAACGATACAATCGTTTATGTATGATATGCTTCAACACACAAGTACTCTTTTCATGAAATCTCCCAAATAAAGATATATTTAAGCACTTTGGAGAATTTTAGAGTTCTAGTTCACTTGGTAAAAATGCACAATTATGTCTATTGTGAACTTGTTAAAAGCCTTATCTTGAATATTTTATCAATACATATCAAAAAGCTTTCTTTCAAAATATTTAATCACAACCCGATCTTTGTAATATGTAAATAGATATATGATATGTAATTCAAAGATGAAAATACTGAGTATAAGGTTTTACAAACAAAATATCCTTCAATAAGATAAATATTTATCAATACCAAGGATATATATATTCAAGTGTTGTAATATATCTAAAATATGAATCTTTTAACTTAATACACACTTGAATCAAACCATTCAATCAATCACACAACCTTAATCAAGCAATGATGTTGTTTAGAAAATAAATATGTATATGAATATGCACATCCAAGATCAACCTTTAATACTTAATCAAAAAAGGATTTTTCAATAATAAGCTCTATGAACACTATATGTATATATGTATATATACTCTAGAATCAAAATCCAATCAACCAAAAGTTAAACAACTTTCTCAAGTAATGATATTTTCAAAAACAATTTTTATATGTATGTGCACACTCAAGATCAAACTTTTCTAATGATGTTCAATAACAAGTAATGAGATGAGAAGTTCTTAAAAATAATAACTTGAATGATCAAACCTTAATACCAAGTTGACAATCAAGATGTATAAGAAAAATCCCTTTGAGATTCTAAATTGATTTGCCCAAACTCGATGAGTAGAAGTTGAAGTGTAGGCAATCGTATAGCAATGAGAGCAAGTTTCTCAATATTTTTCAATAATATGTATTCTTCTCTTCTTGTACGTCTTAGCTTCGTTCTAGGGTTTAGATATTTAGTATTTATAGTGTCTTACCCTTAGGATTGATCTCAACCGTTGGATAAAAGAAAAAGCTCGCGAGTTCTATTGATAAAAATCTGAATTTTAAACTTTCCGGCGACTTCAGGCAACCGAAGTGAGTTCAGGCTCCTAAAGTGGTGACTTCAAGCGACCGAAGTTCCAGTTCAGGCAACCGAAGTACCTCGGCCTTCTTGCTGTGTTTTCCCATTAATTCTTCAAGCTACCAAACTTAATCTTCAGGCTACCGAAGAAATTCTTCATGCTACTGAAGTGAAGTTCAGGCTACCGAAGTCCAAATTTTTATTTCCTTTTTCTAATTTTAGAAAATACTTTGCTCTTTTTCTTGGGCCTTTTATAAAACATATTTTCCATGATTTCAAAAACATTTCTAAGTCCATGAAGGTTACCTAATGATATACATGAAATGCATGAATCCTAAAATCATTCTAAGTTATGTTGAGCATCAAGATAAATCATACGAAAATGTAGATACATGAGTTCTAAATACCCATTCGCAAGATGTTCTTGAACTTTGCCGCTTGCATCTTGATTCTTGTACTTTTTGAGTTCCATGGATCTTGCCAAGATGTGTAAGCTTTACTTGAAGGCTTCCAAGACTCATTATCTTTACGTGCATGCTTAATATAGGTTCCTGTTCACAAATTCAATGCACAGATCAAATACCAAGTGATTTGTCATTATCAAAATAGGATTGGACTTGTAGAGTCAACAATATATATATTGATATACATATGTATATAATAAATATATATATTCCCCTTTGATATGTGCAAAAGGTACTGGGGGTTGCTTGATGAAAAAGAAAACTTTAATTTTAAGACAATCAAGCAACATTTTTCTGGGTTGTCAATTATGCACATACTGAATTATAACCAGAAAAATCATAGCCATAATGATCCGTAAAAAAATTCACATGCAAGATCATATGGCAAATCAAGTAACTGTTGCAACAAAAGCATATTTCCAATTTATGATAAAAGCATTCCATTTAAGCACATGCCACACTTGATTTAATAGCAGATCTAATCCAAACATATTTTGTGAGCAAACCAAAATAGACATTTATTTTTAGATGCTCCTCCTAAATGTATGCAAATTATGAAACAATTACTTTACATGTATATATACATTGGGCACACACAAGAAGTAATGTTGCAATTATTTGGGCAAATGTCTATAGAAAATTTGGCAGCATGCCGACTGTAAACAGGACATTTCCCAAATTTTACCTGCACAAAAAACGTTCTCAAACAGATAATATCATAGAAGTAAGGCATGCAAGAACCTATCATCTACCAACAGGCAATTCTCAACAACTGCATCCGCCATGTAGTAGGCATTCTATACAACTCATGCATTTCAATATAGTACACATTTAACCACTAAAACATGCAAGTCAAGAAACTGTAGAGATATATATATATATATATATATATATATCATAAATAACCAGAGTAGTATGTCAAAGTATCATGAGAGTAAAAAATAAAAGGAAAGAGTTGTTTTTATTTAGTACAGACCAGATGATATAAGATAAAAATAAAAAAAAATCAAAGCTACGCAATCTGATCTGCAGACAACCCCGGAGACTAGAACATCCCTCCATCCTCTCCTCCATCACCATCATCACCGGCATCGAAATCGAAGTCCATAGTCATCCTATCCCTCTCATCCTGCATCTCCTCAATGCGGTCACTCAGCTCATTAAAGCCAAGCTGTCATAGACCGCTCCAAATCTGTAAGGCGGCTGGCAGTGGAGATGGAGTGCTGCTGGAACTCCTCCCGAAGTGCAGCAGATGACGATGCCAAGTCCTGTAAGTCTTACTGGACTGATCCTCGAAATTGTAGGAATGTGTCAGACAAACTGGTGATCGCAGCCATGAGATCCAAGTTCGATGGCTGCGGAGGCTGTGGTGGCTCCTGTGGGGCCTCTACCTGCACTGCTATTGCTCTAGAGGGTGCCCAGATGTTCCTAATAAGCTCGTACCCCATCAGTTGTAGGGTCACACCGGAGAAGATGTCAGCAGGTCGTCTCCTTTTTAGTGAAGCCACATTTGTCCTTGTGACTCCAATGTTTCTGAACACCTTGTTTAAAATGCCTCCATATGGCATTATCACTCGGTGGCCAATCGTATTGGCCATCATCCAACGAATTACCAAACTGGGCAGGTCCAACTTCTTTCGAGCGAATAAACACCACATAACAAAGCAGTCTAAAAATGATACGTGCACTCTAGATCCCGCCTTGGGCAGAACATTGTAGGTGACCAGATGGTGCACTATCTTAGCCTCTAGGGTGAACTGCCTATAATGTGGCGGGTGGTTCTGGCTAGCAGTGCTAGGGTCAGCCAAGGTCAGGTTGGCAAATGTGGCTACAGTAAATTCCTACTCAAAGATCCATGAGTTAACTACATTGGGGCACTCAAAGTCGCCGCGGCCAATGTCGAGGATGTCAGAGATATATTGTGCATCAAAACACACATCTGTCCTCAGAACACGGGAGAAGTACCCATTCTCATCATTGCTTAAGTTGGCACAAAACATCCTAACAAAAGTTGGGTAATGACCCCCAGGCTGGTAGGAGATAAAGGCTCTCCACCCCTGATACTCGAACATGTCCATAATGTTTCTAAAATGCTGATTCATAAATTCTAAATCGAGTATCTTACCTAGTATAGCTTCCTTGGGATGGAACTCTCGTATATACCATACTTTGCACCTTTCTGAGAGAAAATACTCATCCTCTGTGTGTGCAAGATCATGGGCTTCAATGTGAGCCATGGTAGTGCAGATATGAGGCTTGGATTGATGGAAATGCAAAGAAGGAATGGAAAATCTCTCAAGAATCTCGCGCAAATGAGCTGAAAATGAAGAAAAAACCATATATATATATATATTGCAGCTCGGTCGACCAGGAGTAGATACGGTCGATCGACGCTTGAACTTCCCCATGCACCGACACAGTTTGGTCGACCGAGGAGAAAATAAACTAGGATGGCCAGTCGACCGAAAGGGTGTACTGTGCCATGTTTTGGTTAACCATGGGGAAACCGAAAGGTTCGGTCGACCGAGGAAAATGTGTTCACTAGGGTTCGGTCGACCGTGGGGTCAAAGTCAACATGTCCTGGTCGACCGGAGCACTTTATAACTGCAATGCTCGGTTAACTGAGCATAGTGGATTTTCCCGATTTTGCCTGATTTTTTATCCAAAGTTCACCCTAAGATCCATATTTGATATGTAATAGTATAAACATGATTCATAGGGATTCTTGGTGAAAGGATATTGCTTAAATGAAGTGTGTACCAAGAATAGACTTATTGGCCTATTTTGGGCACCAAGCACTAAGGAGTATGAGGCTTTTTCTTAAAACAATGCTCTTTGGTGATTGGAGAGTATCCTATAGAAATGAAGACATAGAGGAGCAAGGATACAAACCAAAGAATGGGTGAAACCTCACGGAGTATGATCGTGGTTTGGTGAGGACTTCCTATGGATGAGATTGACCAGAGTTAAAGGATTTGTAATTTTAAACATAAAGGGTTTCCTAGAGGATACCTCTAATCTGGTTAGAACTATGAGAAGCACACAATGTACATTGGTCATTTATGATTAGTGGTGCTTTAAGCCTAGAGTGATATCTTGATTTTGATTTAGGATTTTCACGTTTAAAAGTGAGTTTAGGGTATAGTGATGCGAGATATAAGATGGAACCCTAAAATTCAACTTTGTGCAATGGACAACTGCTGCTTAACTTTATGTTTTTCATGTCGGCAGGGGTTAAGCAATTAGAACTAAATACCGGGCGTACACGCCATGTCCATTTGGAAGTGGATAAAAGTTCTTAGTATAACAAGATAGTGCACTAAGATTTACATTTTAAGCAACAACCACTTCCCGAACCTGTAGACATCACAACCCCATAAACCTAAGCCTAGGAACTAAGGAAAGATTAAATAATCAAGTACTATTTATTAAAACCATCCTTCCTCATCTCCATTTGGGTTTGCTACCATGATAACCCACATCATTTCTTTACTCAAGCCTCTGGCACTTCTAAATAGAATCTTAAACCATACGTGCCACATAGTTTTACACAATAAGCAGGTATTGAATTTTCGTGAAGGGATATGCTTATTTATTCCAAATTTCTTTAGCGAGGCTAGACTGTTGGTTCTATGTAAGCAACCCGAACCCTTTTTGAAATGAACTTTCCTTTTAGGTCCAAAGGGTTTATTGTGATTATTCTTATCATTTTTAGCTTTGAGTATAAGTATAGAACAATCATTTATTTCTCCATCCAAGCATGCAATTTTCAATATCTTCCCAATCCTTTTCTTTTCAAGAACGGCATGAAGATTTTTCAACCCCTTTAATGGTTTTGCTATTCTTTTGTTCTCACTCTTCAAGCGTATTTTATGCTTAGAGATTCTAACTAGAAACTTGTGCATTTTCAATAAGGTCTTCTCTAGTTTTTCATGAGACAACATGCTTTCAATATTCAAATGAGCACATGATTCACCACAATGTTTATTACTATAACATTCATATGAATCAATGCACACAGTATTATCATCAGAACCCATAGATGACTCATCATACAATATATCACAGGATTTGGCACAAGAGTCATCACAGCATGCATCACATGGATTATTGCATGAGCTAATAGCATAGTTATCACTAGGGCAATCAGATGATTCATTGCATGATATATTCCATTATTCAACATGAGAATCATCAAGTGCATTAATATCAAAACTATCACAATATTCAATAGATGATTCAACATTAGATACATCATAGCATTCAGCAATAGAATCATCTACGGAGGCTAAGATAGGAACACATACCACACCAGCTGTTACAACAATTGCCCTATTATTTACCACTTCCTGAGTGGTGGTCTCATTTTCCTGGGACTCTCCATATTTTCTTTCGAGTTCATCCCAGATATCCTCTGCACTACTACATGCCACAAACTCAACAAAAATATTAGTCTCTAAAGCACAGAACAATATATCCATGGCTTTAGAATTAATCATATTAAAGTCATTTTCATTTATTTGTACACATCTTCCTTTAACAGTCACAAGCCAGACCCTCCAGTCTATAGATTTCAAAAATATGGTCATTCTAACTCTCCACATGGTGTAGTCGACACCACAAAATACTGGAGGACTGGAAAGTGACTATCCCTCGTCGAATGGGGATACACCAATGTGAGCCATTGCGATCTTTTGCAAAAACTTTTTAAGTCAAGTGCAACGAGGTGTTGTTACCAATTGTTAGAAAAGGTGTATTCCCAAGAGGGGGGGTGAATTGGAATTTTAAACTTTTTCTCCTAGGTAAATCTATCTAATAGCGATATATACACGACCTAGGGTTTGTCTGTGCAATTTCTCAATGCGTAGATAAAGGTGATGTGGAAATTAAATCAAATGCATCATTCACACAATAACATATACGTGCAGTAAATATAAAGTGCGGAAATGTAAATGAACACACGATATGTTATCGGGATTCGCCCAACTGTGCCTACGTCCCCGCCTCTAGCTCGCAAGCTAGAGGATTCCACTAAAGGCTCACTTAAGGGTGGAGCGGCACCATTTACAACCAGGTCAAATTAACACAGGGATAACCTCAACCTTAACCAAGTCAATTAGCGGGGTTGACCTCAACCTACACGCCTTAACAGGACGACGCACCTAACTTTCCTAATCGGGTCTAAGCCAATCCGGGGCTATTCCAAGGCTAGTCTCCCTATTTAGGCCCATGTCTGGATATACAACAAATGTGTATATAATCAGATGGTATAGTGATTGTGCTTTCGTGTAAAGCAGATATGTACCCAAATGCGCGCAATAACATAAACCACAAATGATATAATAAGTAAGCTCAATGTGGTCTAAATGGTTCAACTCTCAAATGTATTTTCTATCTGTGTAATGCGTACGTGAGAGTGACAAACAATATCTTGCAATGAAGTGCAAGCTTGGAAGATCAAATCAAAGTCTTCTTAAGAGAGACTTATTAACAAAGTCTCCTAAGAATACTAGGGTTTAGCTCTCGTAAAAATAAAATAAATCTTACATAAAATTGGAGAGGAAACCTTTCTAATTCAAGCACTCAATCAACTTACAGAGAGTTTGAGCAATTAGAGAAGGTAAGTATGAGTGTTTGGGGCTTAGATAAGAGTATTATAGGATTTGGAAATTTTAGAGAATTTCTCCTAATCAAAATGGCTAATCCTTTCTAATTTGCACAAATGATCTCATATATATAGATATTTGAGAAAATATGACCGTTGGGGACCTATTGGGTATTATTAAGAAAGTTTAATGACATTTAGAACATTTTAACCCTATTTAAAAAATATTAACTACGGTAAAAAATCACGGCAACCCGAGAGGTCCGGTCGACTAGAAATGTTTCGGTCGACCAAGTCTCATATGGTTCGGTCGACCAGGGGAGTTTTGAACTAAAGGCTCGGTCGACCAGGAGAGGGTGATTTTCCAATTTTTCGAGGTTCGGTCGACCAAGCCATTTTGAACTGCCTGGTTCGGTCGACTAGACCACTGGGATTTCTCCCAAGGACCCTCTAGTCGACCAGGTAGTTGAAGTACAAAAAGGGTTGGTCGACCAGATGGTCAAAGTGTTGACCCAGGGAGGTTTCGGTCGACCAGGAGTTTTTGACCTACCTGGTTTGGTCGACCAAGGCCATGGTCAACTGTTGACCCAGGCCTGGTTCGGTCGACCAGGGCAGAATGAACTGCCTTGGCTGGTCGACCGAAAGTGCACCATGTATGCATTTCGGTCCCATTTCGAAACATACAAGCCCTATTCAAGTGCCTAACAAACATATGTGTAAATGTGTGTGTCTTAGGGTCACTTGAGGTCCAATTAAAAGACACCGAAAAAGTCCAGTGTCGGTCGACCAAAACCCTAAGGTCTTGCTAAGGTCATTTCTCATTCACGGTTTGTTTGAGCTTACGTATTATCATACATGTGATGTGTGTGAACTTATTACAAACCAGAGCCCTAGTTACTATTACAAACCAATTAATTGAAATATATTACAACTAAAAAACATGTATTGGTCTTCAAGCTTTAAGCTTTGTGCCCATCTTGATCTCAACAATCGTAGTTCTTGCACAAAAACTCAAACACTCATTAGATACAATGAGTATTTGTCATAATCAAAACTGGGCGTGACCAATAAGGTCAACAAATTTTATTGTTACATACATATTGAGCTTGAAGTTTCATTATATGGATATGTGTTTGGAATTTCAATTGTACTCACTAGCTTTGTTAGAATCGAATTTTGAGTTGTTTTGCAAATTTGAAATTGTAATTGTAATCATGATTCGAGTTGTGAACTGGGTGAGAAGGAAGTTGTGCCTCTTGCAAGTAGCGAATCTAAGGGAAGCTCCATCCCAATTTAAGGAGCAGGGATTTTAGTGAAGTCCTTGAGTGGGTTGCTCAAGGCGAGGACGTAGGCCGAGTTGACTGAACCTTGTAAAAACCGTGTTAGTCTTCTCTCTTCCTTTACTCCTTTTAATTTCTACAACGCATTTTACTACTTACATTGCATGTGTGTTTGTTGAATAACCTCACATGATACTTGGTTAAATATAGAAATATGGAGTAAGTGGTAAATAAGTTTTAAAAAATTTTAAAGTACCAAATTCACCCCCCCCCCACCTCTTGGGATTACACCTAAATCAACATTTGGTATCAAAGTGGGTTTACATAGATGTAATTGTTCATTTGTAAAAAGATCACATGGCACACATCGGTGTAACTCCATTCGGTGAAGGACACTCATCCACTAGACCACCAATTTTCTATGGTGTAAATTACACCTATTGGAAACGTAGGATGAGCATATACCTGTTAAATATAGATGGGAAGGTATGGAAAATAGTTACTAAGGGGAATCATGTTCCCATAAAAGTAATTGATAAAGTAAATGTACCTAAAACTGAAGATGATTATAAAGAGGAAAACTGGAAATCAATATAAATAAATGCTACGGAGATGAACTTGCTGTTCTGTGCAGTAGATGTAAATGAATTTATTAGGATAATGGCATGTAACTCTACTAAAGAAATTTGGGAAAAATTAGAAGTTATATATGAAGGTATTAAGGAAGTAAAAGATAGTAGGATAGACATGCTTACAAGTTGACTCACTCGAAAAATGAGCAACTCGGAAGCTATCCCAAGTATAGGAGTTCTGTCATGTAATATTAAGCCCAAGGGCTAGATCGTCTCCTCAGGGGATGCGTTTAATCTCAGATTTTACGTTCTTCCAATCAAAATTAAAAATGCATTGAACTCAGTTCAGATTCGGGTTTGTCAAGATGGTTCAATTTCACTTTTGCCGAATTAGATGACACGTAATTTAAAAACCCTAAAACTAACATGTACTAAATAAAAGAAACAAGAATAAAAATCCTAGTTTACTTAAAGAAACATTGGGACACGCACTAATTAAAAATGGAAACTACAAATAAGGAATTAAAACACGCTAGAATAGAAACTCTAATCTACCTAAGGAAACATCGACACATGCACTAATTAAAAATGGAAACTACAAATAAGGAATTACATACGCAATAGAGATGCAATCAAAATAAAACACACTCACAAACAGTAAAAATCAAACTTTTAACAAAATTAAGAAATTGAATCAAAACCAAACTTCAAGGGGAACCAAGAACTCAGATAGAAATTATCCCTAACAACCTAAACTAGACTGAACACAATAAAGATGGAAGCTTTAATATGACTTGACCCTAAACTAAAACAAGTTTCGATAAAAAAAATATATGAATTTAATTAAGAATGCTAAATTAAAATAACTATCAATTAGATAAACAAAGATATTAATTTAACAATAATGAAATACTCAACATTACTCAACTTAAACAAAAAGAAAGAAAACTCCAATAACATTAAAAAAAACTAAAATTTCTTCAATATTCCAAGATTCAAAGAAAAGTAAATAAAAGAAAGAAAGAAAGGAAAAGAGAGAGAGAGAAACAAATCCACGGAGCCATGAAGTTGCTGCTGTGCTGGAGAAGTTGCTGCTGCGCTTTGGTGGTCCTGCTATGGAGTCGGCTAGTGTTCTGCTGTGCTTGGGGACTGCTGAAGATGGTGGAGGAGGCTGGTCGTACTGCAAGAGGGCAGAGGAGGCCAAGAGAAACAGAGGAAAGGGGGAGAGTGAGGGAGGAAAGACAAAGGGAAGGAAGAGAGACAAGGGGAGAGAAGCAGAATTGAAAAGAACAAAAAAAACAAACTAAAGAAGAAGAAGAAGAAGAAGAAGAAGAAGAAGAAGAAGAAGAAGAAGAAGAAGAAGAAGAAGAAGAAGGAGAAGAGGAGAATGGGGAGCCATGGGGGCTGCCTACACAGGAAGAGAAAGAGAAGGGTTAAATAGGATAGGGGGGGAAAGCCCTAAACCCGGATTAGAGATTTGACCCATTTAGAGGACCCGAATTATTATATTTTTTTATTCTCTGTTCATTGCAAATTCTGCTCTTCTGGAGCCCGTATCTCACAAAACTCAAAACACTAAAGTTGTAGATGATCCTTTTCTATTTCTTCAAAAATTTGAATTGTCTCGATCGGAGTTTGGACGAAAAAGTTATGTACAAAATACGAACAGGTGTCGGTTTTGATTCTCGGGAATTTTCCTGCGACAAAAAATTACCAAATTCTCATAAATAGTGCAATAAAGTTCAAGAATGATGATTTTGGCATTTTATTAAAATATTAGACAATTTTGGACATTTAATTAAAAATATAAACCGTAAAGCTCGGGTTAAACGTCCAATTACGTAGTTTCGGTGCGTAATCACCAGTGAATATGAATCATTTAGAATGATTACTGATGAATCTATTCAATCCATGTACACTATATTCACACACATCACAAATTCTTTAAATGCACTTGGAAAATCTTACCCTACTTATGAGTTGATCAGGAAAATACTCAGGGGACTACCTCCAGTGTGGGAAGCTAAAGCTACTGCAATAGCAGAAGGGAGAAATCTCAAGGAGATGTCGGTTGACGAATTCATTGGATCGCTCATCACCTATGAGCTGGCAATAAATGAGAGGAAGAATGAGCAAAGCAAAGCAAAGAAAGCGACATCACTTAAGGCGTCATCAAACAACTCTAGTGAAGAAAGTGATTCTGATAAAGAAGATGACATGACCTTGCTAACAGAGAAGTTCGGGAAGTTCTTAAAGAATAATAAGAAGTTCAACAGAAAATCCTAGAACTTAAAACTAGAAAGAGGAGAGTCAAGCATGAAGAAAAAGAAGAAAGATCCACTAACTTGCTACAACTAAGAGAGGTTGGACACATCAAGCTTGAGTGTCCCAAACTAATGAAAGCTTCCAAGAAAAAGAAGAAGGCGCTAAAAGTCGGTTGGGATACGCACAACACAAGTAATTCAGAATCTGAATCCAGTGATGACGAGATTGCAAATATGTGTCTAATGGCACATAATGACTCTGAGGTACAATCATCATTCTCATCATCTTCTTATTATTCTAGTGATTCTAAAAATGAGAATGGCATGCTTTCATATGATGAACTGAAACAAGAATATTTGTACACTATTAAAATGCTTGAGAAGAAAACTAAGAAAATTTTTTATTTGAAAAATAAAGTCAAACAACTTTCAAGTTTAGTTGAACATCAAAGTGAAACTCATGCATCTCTTATGAAAGACAAGGATTTGAAAATTGAGTTAAAAAAGAATTTGAAAGACAAGTCTAAGATTATTTGTAAGTTTACAGAAGGACTAACAAATTTTGAAAATCTTCTTGGAATTCAAACAAATTCCCTAGAAAAGGAAGGGCTTGGTTATAATGGAAAGGATAAAATAGAATAGAGACACCTTTACACGGGATATTTTGTAAGAGAGTCAAAATTATATTTCCAACTAAAGACTATCATAAAAATATTACATGTTTTAAATGTAAGAGGTTGGGTCACATAAAATTTGACCGTACTTTCAAAAATAAAGATGTCAAAATTAAGAAAGCCTGGAAGGTCAAAGAAGAATCTAGTACTAACCCCCATGGACCGAAGAAAATCTGGGTACCAAAACTAGTTATCTGATTGTGTCTTGCAGATATGCCTAAGATCCTCCTCCTCAAAAGATAGATGGTATATGGATAGTGGATGTTCATGTCACATAACCGGGGATAAAGAAAAGTTCACATCCATTACACCCAAGGATGGAGGATTTGTCACTTTTGGGGATATTGCTAAGGGAAGGATCACAGATGTAGGTAAAGTTAGTAACAATTCATCACTAATTATAGATGATGTTTTACTAGTTGATGGTTTAAAGCACAACTTGTTGAGTATAAGCCAACTGTGTGATAAAGGTTACAAATCGTCTTTTGAACATGGCAAGTGCATTGTTGAACACAAAACTGATAATAAGATACTATTCACTGCTGAGTGTCATGAAAAAGTATATACCCCCAGTTTTGATAACGTAACCTCACAGAGTGTGACATGCTTCTCTACTATGAATGAAATTAGTTGGATTTGGCATAGGAGACTAGGACACGCAAACATGGACTTAATATCTAAACTAGTTAAGGGAGACTTAGTTAAGGGATTGCCTAAGACAAAACTCATCAAAGATAAAATTTGTGAGGCTTGTCAACTAGGAAAACAAGAAAGAGCGAGCTTTAAGAAGAAGAAAGAAATCTCGACTACTAGGCCACTTCAAATGCTACAATTAGATTTATTTTGTCCAAACCCAATTCAGAGTCTAGGAAGAAAATCATACGCATTTGTCGTAGTTGATGATTATTCAAGATATACCTGGGTACTATTCTTAGGTCACAAAGATGAAGCATGTGAATAATTCATAAACCTGTGCAAGAAAATCCAAAATGAAAAGGGATATACTATCACTAAAATTCGAAGTGATAGGGGTGGAGAATTTAAAAATCAAGGCATGGAAGACTACTACAATTCATTAAGAATAGCTCATAATTTTTCAGCTCCTAGAACACCACAATAGAATGGTGTAGTTGAAAGGAAAAATAGGTATATACAAGAAATGACCAAAACTATGCTTAACAAACATAAACTACTTAAGTACTTCTGGGCTAAGACAGTAAATACCGCCTACTATGTTCTAAATAGAGTTTTGATTAGACCATCTCTAAATAAGACTCCGTACGAATTATGGAATGGCCATAGATCAAACATATCATATTTTCATGTCTTTGGCTATAAATGTTTTGTGCTTAGAGACAATGAACATTTAGGAAAGTTTGATGTGAAATCAGATGAAGGTATCTTCCTAGGATATGCCTTAGATAGTAAATCCTACAGAGTATATAATAAATGAATATTAACTCTTATAGAATCTATTCATATAGTGTTCGATGAGTCAAATCCCTTCTCTAAAAGGACCGATGAAGATGAAATTGAGATCAACAAGGAATTGGAAAAACTATCCATTAAAGATGATTCAGAAAAGAGAAATGAAATTAAGGAACCATTGGCTAAAACTAATCAAATTGAAAATGAGGTTAATGAACCACCTAAAGAATGGAAGTACATTAAGAATCATCCCATTGATCAAATAATTGGTGAACCATTACGTGGAGTATCCTCACGATCCTCACTTAGGAATATGATTAGTCATTTTGCCTTTCTATCTCAAGAAGAACCTAGGAATGTGCGTGAAGCAATTAAGGATGAATCGTGGGTGTTGTCTATGCAACAATAGTTAAACCAGTTTGAAAAAAACAAAGTATAGACATTAGTTCCTAGAACTGAGAATAAGACAATTATTGGAACAAAATGGATATATAAGAACAAGAAAGATGAACATGGGATAGTGGTTAGAAATAAGGCTAGACTAGTAGCTCAGGGATATAACCAAGAAGAAGGAATAGATTTTAAAGAAATCTTTGCATCTATAGCTAGAATGGAAGCCATTCGAATGCTTTTAGCCTATGCTGCTTTTAGGGATTTCAAGCTATATCAAATGGATGTCAAAAGCGCATTTTTAAATGGCTACATAAGTGAAGAAGTATATATAGAACAACCCCTAGGTTTTGAAAACCATAAAAATCCATATCATGTTTATAGACTAACAAAAGCCTTGTACGGTTTAAAGCAAGCTCCTAGAGCTTGGTATAAGAGATTAAGCGGCTTTCTGATAGACAATGGATTTATTAAAGGAAAGATAGACACAACACTCTTTATAAAGTCTAAGAAAGATGACTTGCTCCTAGCTCAAGTATATATAGATGATATCATAGTTGGAGCTACAAATAAAGAATTGTGTAATGAGTTTGCTAGTACTATGCAAAATGAATTCGAGATGAGCATGATAGGTGAACTAAATTTATTCCTAGGACTTCAAATCAAACAAGCAAAACATGGAATCTTTATAAATCAATCAAAGTACATTAGAGATTTGCTCACAAAGTTTAATTTAGAAGATGAAAAAATACTAGGAACACCTATGAGCGCTTCTTTGAAATTAGACAAAGATGAACAAGGTATACTAGTAGATGTCAAGCTCAATTGTGGAATGATTGGTAGCTAACTTTATCTGACTACCAACAGACCTAACATAATGTTTAGCGTGTGTTTGTGCGCAAGATTTTAGGCTACACCAAAAGAGTCACATCTGTTAGCTATCAAACGAATACTAAGATACCTAATAGGAACCGTGGAACTTGGGTTATAGTATCCTAAGTATACATCTTTTGAGATTATCAGCTATTCAGATGCTGATTTTTCTACTAGCAAAGTGGATAGGAAGAGCACAAGTGGTATGTGTCATTTCTTCGGACATTCGTTAGTCTTTTGGTTTTCCAAGAAGCAGAATTCAGTAGCTCTTTCCATAGCTGAGGAAGAATACGTAGCGACAGGAAGTTGTTGTGCTCAAACACTATACATGAAGCAACAACTGACGAATTTTGGATTAAGCTATGAAACAATTTCTATAAGATGCGACAATACGAGTGCAATAAATATCTCAAAGAATCCCATATTACATTCACGAACTAAGCACATAGAAATACGACATCACTTTCTTCGTGATCATGTGCAAAAAGGGGATGTGACACTTGAGTTTGTCTGCATGAATGAACAATGGGCAGACATATTCACGAAACCACTTGCAGAGGATAGGTTTATCCAAATTAGGCGTGAATTAGGCCTAATGCATAGTCAAGAGGTTACCTAGAATTATATTAGATGACATATTTCAGGGGGAGCAACGTCACTTAATATTCAAATATGATTAAAACTTTCAATTTTGGCTCATTTGTTCCAATTTGGTATCCCATTAGTTAACATTTGGTATTACACTCCCATAATGATGAGAGCATACTAATTTCCACATGTTAATCCTCACATAATCTTTGAAGTTTAATGACTGTGTTTTCTTATACATTTATATGACATTTATCACACTGTGTATGTTCACATTGAAATTTAAATTCAGCAACACAGCTGTTTGCACTAGCAAGAGGGAGAAGTAAATTAAAGTAACACTGGGAGACATGTTTCACAGTACAATCCTTTCATAGATGCTGGTTGAATAAGTTCAAAACTTTAAGAGTTAAAGGGGGAGAAGAATATAAGCCTATGTCCACTCATTTTTTTTTTTGTAATACACCTTTTTGTTGATGTCAAAAGGAGGAGAAGAATCAGGGCAAAAATGGTTGGCAAAAATGGTTAGCAAAACTAATTGCATAAAAAGGGGAGAAGAATACCATGAATATCATTTTATAGAAAACATGTATGGCCAAGCAAATTGTATGATTATGGGCATATTTTCATTTGTTGAATATTTGATGCATTATTTGAGGGGGAGCCTTGTTAGGCGTAACTTATTATATATTTTTGCTCGTGTATTTGTCATCATCAAAAAGGGGGAGATTGTTTACTCTATGAGTCCAATCCTGTTTTGATAATGACAAATCACTTGGTATTTGATCTGTGCATTGAGATGGTAAATAGGAACAATATATAGCATGCACGGAAGGATGACAAGTCATGGAAGTTATGAAGATTAAAGCATACATATCTTGGCACAATCCATGGAACTGAAAGAGTAGAAGAATGAAGATGCAAGCGGCAAGTTCAAGATCATCATAGGAATGGGTACTTAGAACTTATGTATTCACTTACTTCATATGATTTAATTTGAGGCTCAACATATACCCTAGAATGACCTTAGGACTCATGCATCTCAAAAACATCATTAGGGGATATTTATAGACTTATATATATTTTTAAAATCCCAGAAAATATTTTTATAAAAGGGCAAGGAAAAAGAGCAAAACTGATTTTTGAAACTCAAAAGAAAAAAATTAAGGAAAGGTTCAGTTTAGAAGACCGAACTTCAAGTTCAGCTGTCTAAAGATTGAACTTCACAAGGCCGAAGCCCAGCACAAACATTTGAAGAATTTCTTCAGAAGATCAAAGATTAAGTTCAATCGTCTGAAGAATTAATGATGAAACATAGAACCTGACAGAAGCACCTTAGAAGACTAAACTCAGACTTCAGTCGTCTGAACCCAACACTTTAGAAGACTGAACCCCAACTTCAGTCATTTGACCCTGTGTCCAGGTTATTTTTTCAAAGCTCTAAGGAACTTCAGTTATCTATGCTCTAACCCTCAGTCGTCTGAACTTGTGGGAAAGTTAAAAATTTGATTTTTAATGAGAGAACATGTAAGTTATTTTTGATATCCAGTTGATCCAATTGTTAGAATTGATTCTAAGGGCAAGGTTACCTATATAATAAACATCTAAAAACTGGTGCCCCAGACTTTTGGAATAGAATTGAGAGACTTGAACATATTGCTATACGATTGCCTACACTCCAACTTATACTCATCAAGCTTGGGCAAATCAACTCAGAAAAATGAAGGGATTTCATATACACATCTTGATTTCTATTTGGTATTAAGGTTTGGTAAATCCATTTGTTATTTTCAAGATTTTCTTATCTCATCATTTATTATTGAATATTATTAGAGAGATTGATCTTGAGTGTTCATATATATATAAAGATTGTTTTGACAAGATCATTACTTAAGAAAAGTTTTTGCCATTGGTTAAATAGTTCTGATTCAAGTGTGTATTTAGTTAAAGACTTCAAAACCATTTGATTAAATATCCTAAGAAGTTCATAACTATATATATTATTAAGGGATATTTTTTGAAAACTCTTTTATTAGGTTTTGATCTTTGGTAATCACATCATATATATATATATATATATATATATATATATATTAATTTGCATATTACAAAGATCATATTGTGGTTGAAAATTTGGGAGAAAGCTTATTGATTTAGATCTTTATAATATTTAAGACAAACTTTTTAACAAGAACATATTTGATATTTGTGCATCTTGTCTTCAAAGCTATTACTCATACAAATATTTTGGGAGATTTGAAAAAAGAGAAATTTGGTGAAGCATATTCATTCATATAACGATTGTATCATTACATACATATTGAGCTTCAAGTTTTATCATATGGATATGTGTTAGGAATTTCGATTGAACTCACTAACTTTGTTTAAAGTGAATTTTGAGTTGTTTTGTAGATTTGAAATTGTAATTGTAATCACGGTTCGGATTGTGAACCGAGTGAGGAGGAAGTTGTGCCTCTTGCAAGAAGCGGATGTAAGGGAAGCTCCATCCCAATTTAAGGAGCAGGGATTTTAGTGGAATCCTTGAGTGGGTTGCTCAAGGCGAGGACGTAGGCCGAGTTGGCTGAACCTCGTAAAAACTGTATTTGTCTTCTCTCTTCTTTTACTCGTTTTAATTTCCGGAATGCATTTTACTACTTACATTGCATGTGTGTTTGTTGAATAACCTCACATGACCTTGATAAGTAATTGGTTAAATATAGAAATAGGGACTAAGTGGTAAATAAGTTTTAAAGAAATTTAAAATACCCAATTCACCCCCCCTCTTGGGATTACACCTAAATCAACACACAGTACCGTAGCTATATGATCACAATCACATATATGTTAGTGCTACCACATGTCGTTAGGGACTGTGGGAGATTAGTAGTTGATGTGTGATTTTATGGTAGTGCAGGCATCCCTCTGGCAGCCAGACCAGGAGGGGCAGACCCATCATACTTACATACTTATGTTGATCTAGCGTGGTCGGCCAACCATTACTAGGTCTCACCTTGGGGCTGCACAACCTAGTCATGTGGGGTAGGACATGACACACAGCCAGCTATCCATCCAGGGGGTTATTTCATATACAGATATATAAGATGATTTCATGTATAGAAACTCGGTATGTATATCATGTTATGATAAATTATGCTTTATCCATATATGATAAAGACAATTTTGCCAAATATGATGGATGTATAGAACAATATATATAACATGAAAATACTCATGTTGCCACACTCAAATGTTAATTTATTTCCCTCACTAAGAGATGTCTCACCTCGACTATATAAACATTTTAGGAGCTCTAGATAGAAGAGCGGAGAGAGCTCCGTAGCGTTAGAGGTTAGCTGTCCTACCCTGTCAAAAGGGTAAGTCGTTATGCTAAGGTTTGATGGGTTTATGGGTTATGACCTTAGGGCAAATTTTTTGTCTTTTTGAGATGTGTATATATATTTGACAGGTTTGGTAAAACTCTAGTATTGTATTGGTTGGATGACTTGGTATGCATATGATTTTATATTTTCTGCTTCTTAGGTGTTAGAGTTGTATTTTAGGTATATCTCTGGTACGCATGAGTCTAGGATGATTATGTTTTGTCTGCTGAACAAGGTATCAGGATTATTATGTTAACTGTTATTATAAAAATAATAATATGGTAAAATAGGCAGGTCGTTACAGAGTAAACATGATTTGTCATATCATAATAATACATACTGGATTTCTGTACATGAAAATCATCTTATATAACTGTACAATAAAATAACACCCAAGTTGGATAGCTAGCTGATGTCATGTTTTACCCCCACATGACTAGGTTGTGCAGCCTAAAGGCGAGACCTAGCAATGGCTGGCCAACCATGCTAGATCAAACATAAATCTGTAAGTACAATGGGCCTGCCCCACCTAGTCCAGGACTACTAGGGGAACAACTCCACTCTACACTGAAGTCATATCGACTGCCATGTCCAAAACTACTAGTCGTGTGGTAGCACTATCATAATTCTAAACATATAGCTACGGTACCGTGCTTTTGGAAATTGAACTAAACCATACCATCCAAGTTCTAATAACATATAATATGTTCCATATATTGAACATAACAATTTCGTATTTCATAATGATATCTGACATGATAATATCTCATGAATTCTATCTTATCACACATGATTATGGCATTTGCACCAACATGAATCACGGCATCTGCGCTGGCATATCATAATATGCTGAACATGATTTCTTTGTACTGTTAAACATTATATTTATAAAAATCATAATTCCTGTACTATTTTATATTTGCCCTGAAAACTATCATATCATGCTTATTCTGGGAAAACATATTATTCTAATATACATAATTATATGAAAATTTAAACTCATGCCACACAGAAATGGGTAAGATTCTAAATATAAAACTCTGTTCTAAATTTATAATTTCTGATAAAACGCGTTTAAATCATATCCTCATTCATACTAGTACATTCCAAACATAATTCTATAATACACATATTTCTTTTTCTGAAATTTAATGTTGTAGAATAATAAATAATTTTATAAAATTTTTTTACTTAGTTTATCCCCTTACCTGGCTTACTGAGAAGCTCATAAAACACCCAATCCTACTCCTACAGTGTTCCCAGCACAACACCTTGAAATTAAATTTTTCCCCAAAAAAAGTTTAGTATTATCCTACCTAACATATTCTCCTTAGTCCAGAAACATCAAGTACCTAATAAAACTAAAATTAACTGACTTACCCAAAATTTGCGATGGTGCCCAAGTAGGCCTAACTAATTACTCCAACAGATATGGAGAGAATCTTCCCAGGAGTAGCGTGGCGGCTTCAAATCGTCGAACCAGCAAAGAAAAAAACCAAAATCGAAGAGAGAAGGAGTGGAAGAAGATTTTTGAGAGAGAGAAAAGTTGCATGCAGAAATCTCGTTGAAAACCCGAGTTTGAGCTATCTATACTCCTAGCTTCGTCGATATGACACGTCACTTTGTCAACGAGGTCAGGAAAGGAGTTCATCGACGAACTCATAACCTTTGCCAATGAAATTTAGGCCCTGAAATAGCCCTCTCGGTAATTTCTCGTTGACGAGACACGTGTCCTCGTCGACGATCCCAATAAGCCACTTCATCGACGAACGCAACCTCTTTAAAATTTCCTTTTTCTCTCCTTTCTTTTATTATGTAATTGCTATAATTCACTGGGTCTCTGCATTCTCCCCTCTTTATAAAAATTTCGTCCTCAAAATTTACTATCTATATTGAACACCATCCTTTGAGGAAAATGGACTACTTATTTAATTACTTACCCTCACTTATGGCGGAGGAATACCTTGGTTACATTTAGGGCCCTAGGAGATTGCAAATACACATAAAATAAAATTCTCCCACAACCAAAATGCTATCTACTAACCAAAATACTATTACATGCACTGACTAACCTACAAAAGAAACATCACATATCTACCTGTATTTCTTCCTGATTACTACTATTCCCTGCTAAACAAATGCGGGTATTTATGTTGTATCTCTTCCTTGAGCTCCCAAGAAGCTTCTTCCACTGCATGATTTATCCACTGGACTTTTACTAATGGTATTTTCTTACTAAACAATTCATGTTCCTTTCTGTCTAGGACTTGTACTGGAGTTTCCTCATAAGCCAAGGTATCACTGAGTTCTAACTAACCATAACTGATCACATGGGAGGAGTCAGGGACATATTTCCTCAACATGAAAATATGGAATACGTCGTGAATTCTAAATAAAGTTGGTAGTAAAGCCAGCCGATAGGCAACTGACCCTACTCTTTCAAGAATCGCAAAACAGCCAATAAGCCTAGGGCTCAACCTACCCTTCCTCCCAAATCTCATAAACCCCTTCAGTGGCGCCATCTTCAAAAACACATGGTCTCCTACTTCAAATTCTAACTTTAGGCGATGAGTATTGGCGTAACTCTTCTGTCGACTCTGAGCTGCACTGATTCTTTCTTTAATGAGCCAGACTTTGTCATAAGCTTGCCGCACAATTTCTAGTCTCAATACTCGCCTCTCACCTATCTCATCCCAATATAGAAGAGAACGACACCTCCTACCATAGAGCGCCTCAGAAGGTGCCATGCCGATGCTAGCCTGATAGCTATTATTATATGTAAACTCTACCAGCGGTAAATACTGTGTCCAACTACCCCAAAAATCCAGCATGCACGCCCGTAGCATATTTTCTAATATCTGAATCACCTTCTCAGTCTAGCTGTCCGTCTGAGAATGAAATGTCGTTTTGATAGATAACTAAGACCCCAGAGCCCCCTATAAGCTCCTCCAAAACTGTGACTTGAAACGTGGGTCTCGGTCTGATACTATAAACACTGGCACACCATGTGACCATACTATCTCCAGAATATATAATTCCGCCAATCTGTCCATGGAGTAGTTAACTTTATTAGGAATGAAGTGAGCGGTCTTCGTCAATCTATCAATGACCACCCAAATAGCATTCTGACTATGTGGTGCCGGTGGTAAACCCGTCACGAAATCCATGGATACATGATCCCACTTCCACTCGGGGATAAAAAGTGATTGCAACTGGCCTGCCGTCCTTTAGTACTCAGTATTTACCTGCTGGCACGTCAGACACTGCTGCACAAACTCTGTAATTTCCCTCTTCATGCCTCTCCACCAGTAAGACTCTCGCAAATTTCTATATATTTTAGTACTACCTGGATGAACCATGTACAAGGACCTATGGGCCTCCTCTAAGATCGTTCTCCTAATGTCCCTATCTACAAGCAGGCATAATCTGGAACGGAACCTCAAGGCCCCGTCATCAGAAATATTGAATTCCTCTTCCAGTTCATCCTGCACCTTAGTTATCAGCTCTGCTAATTCTGAGTCATCTCTCTGAGTGGCCTTAATCCTTTCCTATAGAGTAAGCTACACCACCAGGTTGGCAATAAATGCCTAAGGATCACTCTCTACCAACTCTACACTGAATCTCTCCAGATCCATCTGGATCAGATACTGAACTTCCATAGCTGGCAGTGTAGGTCACACTGATTTCCTGATCAGAGCATCAGCTACCACGTTTGCATTCCCTGGGTGGTAACTAATAGTGCAGTCATAATCTTTAAAAAGCTCCAACCACCTCCTCTGTCTCATGTTTAGCTCTTTTTGAGTGAAAAAGTACTTCAATTGATTGGAGAATATCTCACATCTCTTACCGTACAAGTAATGCCTGCAAATCTTTAACACGTGTACCACTGCAGCGAATTCCAGATTGTAGGTAGGTTAGTTCTTTTCATATTCTTTCAACTGTCGGGGGGCATAAGCTACGACCATAACATGCTGCATCAATATACAGTCAAGCCCCTACAAAGACGTGTCACTATAAATTACATAACCATCACCCCCTAACGGGATGATCAACACTGGTGTAGTGACAAGCCTCTTTTTTAGTTCCTAAAAGCTCTGTTCACAACTGTCATCCCATTCAAACTTGACATTCTTCTTAGTCAGACGCGTTAGAGGCCCTAATAATGCTGAAAATCCCTCAACAAACCAATGGTAATAACCTGCCAGTCCCAAGAAACTACTGATTTCCTAAACGTTCTTTGGCTTGGCCCAATTCACTACTACTTCAATCTTGCTAGGATCCACTGAAATTTCATCCCCTGATATAACATGCCCCAGAAATGCCACTTCCTCCAACCAAAATTCACATTTACTGAACTTTACATACAATCTCTTTTTCTTGAACATCTGAAGTACCAGCCGTAAGTGTGCCTCATGCTCCTCAAAACTCCTAGAATATACCAATATATCATCAATGAAAATCACAATAAACCGGTCTAAATACTGATGAAAGATTCTATTCATCAAATCCATGAATACAGCAGAAGCATTTGTCAAACCAAAAAGCATAATGAGGAATTCATAATGTCCATATCTAGTCCTAAAGGCTATCTTCGAGACATCATCTGCTTGTACTTTCACCTGGTGGTAGCCTGATCTGAGGTCAATCTTGGAATAAACCAACGTATTCTGAAGCTGGTCAAATAGATCATCTATACGAGGTAGAGGATACTAGTTCTTAATTGTCACCTTATTAATTTCCCTATAATCTATACACATCCTCATAGAGCCGTCCTTCTTCTTTACATGTAGCACTGGTGCTCCCTAGGGTGATACGCTAGGTATGATAAACCCTTTATTCGATGGATCATGCAACTGGTCCTTTAATTCTCCCAATTCAACTGGAGCCATATGGTAAGGAGCCCTAGAGATTGGCGCCATCCTTGGAAGTAAATAGATGGAAAAATCTACCTTGTGGTTGAGAGGCAACCCAGGTAGCCCTTCTGGGAAAACATCTGGAAATTCCCTTACTACTCGTGTACTGCCAAACTTTGATTCATTTTCTGATACCTCCTTTACATAAGCCATAAACCCCTGACAACCGCCCAGGAGCAGTCTTCTCGCCAGCATGGCTGAAACTAACTGAGGCGGGGGACACACCTGCGGCCCCACAAATTTGAATTCTTGCTTTCCTGGTGGTTTGAAAATCACCTCTTTCATATGACAATCAATATTAGCATAGTTAGCTACCAGCCAATCCATACCCAGTATAACATCGAACCCATGCATGTGAAGTACAATTAGTTCAGCAGGTAGTACTCTCCCCTAAATTTCTACGGGATAACCTCTAAGCACCTTACACCACTTTACCACTAAACCAGCCAGTGAAGCTACTAACAATTCTACATCTAATGACTGGGTCTCGCCTCGAGACAATTTAATGAAATTTGTCTCACTTCTAAAATAAGTAGCTCTAGGGCTATCCTAAGTATAGGAGTTACGTCGTGTAATAATTAGCCCAAATAGGCCAGATTGTCTCCATAGGGAATGCAGATTGGTTTTAAACTAGTGCGAAATAGGAAAAGACAATAAGAAAATAATGTACTGAACATGGTTTAGATTCGATTTCTTGGGAATTGGGATTTTTGAAAGCTTATGATGAAATTGAAATGACGCAAAACCTAAACTAAAAGTTTAACACGCATAAAACCAACCAAACAACTCACTAATTAAGCAAACATAAACTAAAATTAAACCTTAACAATGACTTAAGATTAAACACCCAACCCAACACAATGATAACTTGAATGAAATATAAAGATCATGCCATATTTTAACTAAATAAAAATAAACTAAACTAAACAATAAGTGAAGCTCAACTAAATAAATAAAATAAACCTAACAATAGATAAACTCAAACAACTCTTAAATAACGATAACTAAATTTAAACTAATTAAAGCTCCAAAAAAATATTTATAATGACTTAAAGTAAAATAATGAATTAACTCAAGCTAATAGAGAACCCCAACCAAATATTTAAAATGATATTAAACTAAATAAAAAAACTAAACGACAAGGTTCCAATAGAATATTTAAAAATGATGTTATAGTACAAAAAAAATGCAATTAAAATAACAGTAAGGTATTTTTTTTTTAAAAAAGACAAAGAAGTAAACTAGTAACACTAATGACAACAAAGGGGGGGGGGGGGGGAGAGAGAGAGAGAAAGAGAATAATCTCAACAATAACTTTGAAGATAACTATTTAATGCAATAAATAACTCAAACTACACATTAAAATATCCATGGAAAATGACAAAGAAAAAGTATTAATAACTCAACAAAACTATTTAAATACACAAGAAGAGAGAGAGAGAGAGAGAGAGAGAGAGAGAGAGAGAGAGAGAGAGAGAGAGACCGTGAGCTCCCTACACAGCAGCTAGCTGCTATGTTCTGCTCCTTGCCACCGCATAAACCCAAGAGAAAACCCATTTTCTATTTTTCTAAGAACCCCTAACTAAAAACCCTACTAACTAGCCCTCCCTTTTTTACTTTTCTCCCTTTTCTTTTTTTTTCCTTTCCAGTCCTCTACCCCTTGCCTTGTGCGCCCAACATGCCCTTAAGTTGCATGGCTGGGTCACATCAATGGACCCGGCCCACATTTTTTATTTCTTCAATTTATTGTTTTGTTTGCTCCATTTTACGTTTGTATCCCCTAGCGAACAAGTCCAATTTCAACCATCTTAAAGCTCATATCTCTCAAAGTTTGAAACATGAAAGTCGTAGATAATTTCTTCAGCTTTCCCTAAAATTTTGAATCGTCTCGATTGAAGCTTGAACGAGAAAGTTACGCTCAAAATACGAAGTAGTCTTGATTTTTGCTTCCAATAATTGTCCTGCAATAAAAAACACAAAAAATTCATAAATTACTCAATAAAACCCAAATGTTATAAACAGGACATAATGTTAATTTATTGAGATTAATTAGGCATGTAATTAAAAATATAATTCGTAATGCATGAATTAAAAACCCTAATTATGCAATTTAAGCGCATAATCACCCCCCCAACTAACGTTTTGCTAGTCCCTAACAAATAACGTGAATGCAATCAAACTAGGGGAGAAGCACTAAAATTTCAATACTTATGAAAATTACATGCCGTGAAATATGTTTAATGAGTTTAGGAGCATAGGACACATATTAATCCAAGTTACGTCTCAACTCGAAGATTTATACACCATTTAGTAAAACAACCAAGGTAGTGGAGTGTGACAAGAGAGGATCAGAATTCCAAGATTGACCACCAGCAAACATTAACAGTTTCAAACATAATCAATTAGTCTAAGACAATGGCACGGTTTTACTCTAATTCAAAACCATTGTATTGGCGACTTTCACACTCTTTAAAAGGCACCCACTTTTTTTATTAGTTAGGACCTCGATAGTAAGTAGTCATTTCCAGTGCATGAATGTACAAAGGTGGCTTTCACACTACTACACTTTAAAAGGTACCCACTTTTTTGTTTAGTTGGGGCCTCGGTAATAAGTAGCCCTTTCCAATACACAATTGTTTCTCTCTTCTTCTTTTTTTCTTTTTTTTTTTCCTTTTTCTTCTTTTTGCAACTGATCCTTGGCTTGTTTCTTGTTTTCATTTGCTTCAAACTTTTTCTCTTTTTTTTTTCTAAGCCATTAGGATATGGTTCATTAAAGTCCCAAAAAATTAAAGTGTATATAAACCATAAATGATCTAAGGTAGTCTTTCTAAGTCTTATAACCTGTGTAGTGTGTGTAACAAGACTTTCAACATCCATCCCTTGGATGAAACTAAGTGAAATGGATAAAAATCTCTTTTGATACAAACTTTGATTGCACTACATCCTATATGTTCCATATCCTTGAGAAAAAAAAAAAAATTTTGGCATGTAACGTTCACAAATGAGGAATTTAGCATGCCCTAAGTTCAATAATAGTATTTCCCAAAAGGTGGACCTAACTAAAATGCAAACATCACATGCAATTTTCACATTGAAACTAAATCACATGGAAGCACACTATTGCACATGCAAATTCTCTCCCCCTAACTAAAATGAAACATTTCCTCAATGTGAAAGCATAAGGGAGATGGTAAAGATATGCATGGGGGGAAACAAACCAACAGAAAAAAAAAAAAATAGAACAATAGAGAGTCACAACCAACAAACACGGTAGAAAAAGAAAAGAAAGATGCAAATAAGGACAAATAAAATGAAAAGAAAAATAAAAAGAAAAATAGTAAGAGAGAAAGATTAGAGGACTCCCCTGGGGTCTTGCAAAAGCAAGACCTCCTCATATGGATCGAATGGAGTCATGAAGGGCTTTAGAAGATGTCCATTGACTGTAAAATTGTTGCCATTCTTTGGATCTACAATTTCTACTGTGCCATGGGAATGAAATTTTTCAACGATGTACGGGCCACCCTATCGGGACTTAAGTTTTCCAAGAAACGGATGCAATCTGGAGTCATAGAGAAGCACTTGCTGAGTAGGGAAAAGTTGTTTGTCTTTGATTTTCCTGTCATGCAGCAACTTCATCCACTCTTTTGCTAAGCGGGCATTGTCGTAAGCTTCCCTCTTTGACTCTTCAAGCTTATATACCTGCACTTTCCTTAAACCCTTGGCATCATCAAGTGAAAAGTTAATCTAGTTTATAGCCCATAAAACACGATGATGAATCTCAAAAGGTAAATGACATGCCTTGCCGTAAACTAACATATTGGGATACATCCCTAGATTTTTCTTGAATGTAGTTCGGTAGGCCTAGAGTGTATCAACAATTTTTTCTAACCAGTCTTTTCGATTATGACGCACCGTTTTCTCAAGTATGATTTTGATCTCTCAATTGGCCAATTCAGTTTGACCATTAGTCTGAGGGTGGTATGGAGCAGAGACCTTATGGGTCACCCCCTACTTTTGCATGAGTTTTTCAAAGGTTTGTCATAAAAGTGCAACCCTCCATCACTAATGATCGCCTTGGGTATGCCAAAACATGCAAATAACTCTTTAAGAAAACAGATAACAACCTTGTGGTCATTTGTTCTATAAGGTATAGCTTCCACCCATTTTGAGATATAATCCATAGAAACTAAAATGTAAGAATTCCCAAAAGAGTTTGGGAATGGTCCCATAAAGTCAATTCCCCAACAGTCAAAAATTTCAAAAGTCAAAATGGGAGACATAGGCATTTCATTCTTTGTCATGATTTTGCCTAATTTCTGACAAGCCTCACAAGTTTTACAAAAATTCTCAACTTCTTTGAACATAGCAAGCTAGTAGAGTCCACTTTACAAAATTATTTAAACAGTTTTCTTTGCAACAAAGTGGCCTCCACACGCTCCACTATGACAAAAATGCATCACAGAAGTAAATTCATCATCGGGCACACATATGCGAACCAGTTGATCAGAACAATATTTAAAGAAATATGGATTGTCAAAATAATAGTGTCATACCTCTGCAAGGAACTTACGCTTGTCTTAAGTTACCCAATGGTCTAGCATTCAATCGGTGACAAGGTAGTTCACAATATCAGCAAACCAAGGAGCGCACGACACTACAAAAAGATGCTCATCAGGAAAATCATCATTTAAGGGAGAAAGGGATATAGATATATCAAGTAGCTGCAAACGAGAAAGATGGTCAGTTACAACATTTTCTACTCCCTTTTTATCTCGAATGGTGATGTCAAACTCCTAAAAAAGTAGAATCCATCTTATCAACCTAGGCTTAGCATTTTTATTGCCAATAAATATTTCAACGCAGAATGATCAGTAAAAATAATAACAAGAGATCCAATGACGTAAGAGCGAAAATTTTCCAAGGCAAACACAACAGCCAACAACTCCTTCTCAGTGGTGGTATAATTTTTTTGAGCATCATTCAAGGCACGACTTGCATAATAGATGATAGAAGGCTTGTTATCAACTCTTTAACCAAGAATGGTCCCAAGAGCAAAATCACTAGCATCAATCATAATCTCAAACGACAAGTCCCACCGAGGGGGTTGCATAATGGGTGAAATGGTCAAATATTTTTTTAGTGTATCAAAAGCCTGTTGGCATGCATCTGTCCATAAACATTCAGTCTCAATTTGCAATAAAGAATACAGTGGTTTAGCAATACTACTAAAATTCTGAATGAAAAGCCTATAGAAGCCGGCATGGCCAAGGAAAGAATGGATATCCCTCACTATCTTAGGGACAGGTAATTGGGAAATAAACTCTACCTTGGCTCTGTCAACCTCTATACCACACTCAGAAACTAAATGGCCAAGTACCAAACCACTACTTACCATAAACTGACACTTTTCCCAATTCAACAATAAGTTCTTTTCTTCACATCTTTTTAGGATAGCAGTCAAGTTTTTCAAACAGGTATCAAAACACTTACCAAACCCAGAAAAATCATCTATGAAAATTTCACACATCTCATCTAACATGTCAGAGAAAATACTCATTATGTAGCGCTAGAAAGTAGCGGGTGCATTGCATAATCTGAATGGCATCCTGCGAAAGGCGTAAGTACCAAAGGGGAAAGTGAAGGTGGTCTTCCCTTGATCCTTTGGTGCTACGACAATTTGATAATACCCAGAAAAACCATCAAGAAAACAATAAAAAGCATTACTAGCTACTTTTCGAGTATATGATCCAGGAAGGGTAACGGGAAGTGATCTTTTCAGCTAACTGAATTCGACTTACGATAATCAATGCACATTCACCAAGCCGTTACTTTCCTAGATGGGATCAACTCTCCACTAGCATTCCCAACGACAGTTAAACCAAATTTTTTTTTGTACTACCTGTGTTGGGCTTTCCCACTTGCTATCAGAGATGGGATAGATGATGTCAGAAGCTAATAATTTCTACACTTCTTTCTTTACCACTTCTTTCATGGTTGGATTCAATCTCCGCTATGCATCACAAACTGGCTTTGCATCTCCTTCTAGAAATATTTTGTGAGTACAGATTGTAGGATCAATCCCCTTGATGTCTACAATAGTCCAGCCTATTGCTCCTCAATGCTACCTCAAGACCTACAATAACTCAGTTTCCTACTTCAAAGTAAAATGAGAAGAAATTACCATAGGAAATGTGCCCTCATCTGGGCCTAGAAAAACATATTTCAAGTCCTTAGGTAGTGGTTTCAACTCAACTGTAGGGACTTCTTCTTCTTCTGATGACTTCATGACTTCTGGTAAGTCAAGAGCTTCAAAAGTTGGCTTACGCCAACTACTCATATAACCTGCATCTAACAACTAAGGGGAACCATCTATCTCTGTGCACTGCCCCTCAGATTCTATCAACTCTCTAGACAAAGGAATTATCTCATCAAAAATATCAGGCTGCTCGGGAGAGTCATTCTCAAATGCATTGTTAGAACCAAACACTGATAACAACTATAAAATATCAAAATCATCTATCACATCAACTGCTCGTACCTTGCAGTCATCACAACCATTAGGCATCTTGCAAGCATTGAACACGTTCATCTCCCATGTCATATTTCCAAATGTGAGCTTCAGTAGTCCACTTCGACAACTTCCGGTGTTGGGGCAACTATTTGCCTCTCAGTAGATATCTCGGGTTAGGGGACTTCCTTCCCACTTCTCAAAGTAATGACAGCCTTTTCCGTCTCAATGGAATCCCCTGTGTTGACCTTACAAGGTTTAATACTCCATTTTGATGCTAACAAACAAGTAGGACTTAACATGTTTCAGTTGAGTGTTTTGTTTTCTCAGGAATCCATATTGAAGGTACTCATGTAGCATGAATCAAAGTCTTATAGTATGGATCAAAGTCTGAAGACCATAAGAGCATGATGATTAAAGAAGATCAACATAAGAGCTCAAAGTCTGAATTAATGAAGAAATATCAAGAGGGTTTAAAGAGATGAAAGATCAGATTATTCTGAGAAATCAGAGACTAGCAACAAAGAAAGTTCAGAGCAAAGAAGAATTTTTCAGAACTTAGGACAAGTCTTTGTAAGTACTTTAAGTTTATTCAAGTATGAAATTTTCATTTTGAAGCTCATTAGGCAAATAGACTTAGAGACCTTAAGATAATAACTTGGAACATGTTTTCAAAGTTAAAACAAATCTATATTCCAAGTAACAGTGAAAGAGAAATCAAAAAGTGACTAGAAAAGAAAATCATTCAGTTAACAGATGACTATCTGTTAATAGACAGACGACTGGCTAAATTAAAGGCTTAAAATTGAAACACAAAAGCCTGACAGACGACTGTCAAGGCTCTGACAGACGACTGTCAATGAAAAGTGAGAAGACTATGTAGGTTTCACCAAACAACTATCCACCCTCTATGTTACTGAAAGGCTTAAAATTACACATGGACAGACGACTGTCACCATATGGACAGACGACTGTCACCTTATATTCTAATGACACACGACTGCCACTCAAGGGACAGACGACTGTCACCTTTCTACCTATGATTTTTACCATTATCTTAAATGGATAGATGACTGTCAGGACTTCATAGTCGTCTTCCTCGTGGAATTTTTCTATTTTCCAACGGATATAATTTTTGAAATTCAAATATTTGGAAACTCAAATAAGTTTAATATATGGAAACAAGTCTGAGTATCCTTTGGGGAACAAGCAAGAAGGTTTTATACATCTATAAATACCCCTAAAGACACATTGATTTAATCATCAAGATCATTAAGACCTCACATTCAGCTGTCATACTCTCTCTCATTCTAAAATTCTAAAAGTGCTTCATATTGCTCTCATTCTTGCTCAAAATTAAGAGAAGTTCTTGCTGAATTTCACTGTGTTTGACCATTGAGTTACTGATTCTTTCATTGAAAGATACCCACAGTGATAAGTTTCTAAGAGCTTCATTTTGAAATTCATATTCTGAATTTACTAAAGTGCATAAGTATTTTAAATTTGTACTAATTAGCTCTTTGAGGAGCAAGTTCTTGTACGTATTGTTTTTCTATCTTTGTAACAGGGCTTATTGACAATTTGAGTATTGAATCGTTGGACCAAACAAAGGCAGATTGTTTGGAGAAGGTGGGCTCTAGCCTTACCCAAGGAGTGCTTGTAATTTTTTTTATTCCGACTGATAAAGGAACGGTAATAGTGAATCCTTTGGCGGTTTGGCCAAGGGCGAGGACGTAGGCTGTGTTGAAGCCAAACCTCGTAAAAATCCTTGTGTTCTTCTTTCTCTACTCTACTCTTTATTTTTCAAGGATATAATCTGTGTGGTTGCTTTAAATTTCAATTCTGAATGTTTGGTTGTTAAATAGACCGGAAGGTAATTCGTTTTGGATAAATCAGCATTGATTGCGGAAATCGAAAGGGACTACGTTAGTTGATTATCCTTGACCTATTTATCTGAAAGTTTATTTAAAAACTGAACATTGGGAAGAAGAATAATTGTGATACAGGGCTTATACTGAGTGCATCAAATTTTCACATATATTGTTACATAAATTAAGAGTTTGATCTTGTTGTGATTGATTGTGATTATTTCTAAGATTTACAATTTAAAATAACTAATTCTAAAGGAACAATTTTTTTTTTAAAACCAATTCACCCCCCCTCTTGGGAAGTTATTCGTAATTTCCCCTTGAAACATTATGCACTGGCTGCTATTGTTGCCAATATGCCTGAGGATTAGGCTGAGGCTGCGCTGGAAATTTCCCCTTCTCTAAGGTATTCAACTGTGTACTGATCTTATTAATGGCGCCTCACAATTCATTGTTAGTTGTGGCCTGAATTTGCATGAACTACTGAAGAGTATCCTCATGATACCTTTTCAGTGGAATGGGTGCAACATTAAATGGAAACCCTGGAGGTGAGTAGTGTTGAGAAATCGGATGTGGCTAATACGGGTGCTGAGACTATGGTGCAAAAGATTGGGGAGGCTGCTAAAACTGTGAAGAAGATTAACCAACCTGATCATTCCTCCATGAAATATTTGGGTGATTCCTCTATCCCGGATTGTAAGTGTTTGAGAAGAGCTGATTGGGAGCTCTGCTAACCCAATTTTCTGACTAAATTTGATCAGACCTACTCTCTTGTACTACCATCATGATCAAACAATCTTGGGCCTTATGGCTAGATTCGGCGCATAGAGAGCACACCTCAACTGATTTCACCACTTTCACCTTCTCTAACTCCATAACCTCTACCCTCCTAGCTAATGCAGCAATACGAGCCTAGATAGCATTTTCCTCCTTTACCTCATATCTACCTCCACCACCAATTGCTTTGAGAGGTTGCACTGCCATTGGTGCCCAATTAGATCATGTATTCCACTGTTGTGCACTTTCAGCTAAGTAATCAAAGAATGCTAGTGCCTCATCTGGTTTCTTGCTGAAGAACTCCCCATTACACATAGTCTGAACAAACAACCTACAATCAGGAGTGAGGGCAGTGTAGAAATAATTGACCAGCCTCCAAGACTCAAACCCATGATGTGGATAGATATTTATTAGCTCTTTGAACCTTTCCCAATAAGCTTGGAAAGTCTCATTACCTCTCTGCATAAACTGACTGATTTGCTTATGTAGGAACTAGGTTCTCTAAAAATGGAAAAATTTATGTAAGAACTCACGTTGCATATCAGTCCAATCAGAAATAGAGTTAGGTCTTAGAGAATTAAACTAGATCTTCACTTTATCCTTCAAGAAAAAAGGAAATAAACGAAGCTTAATGTATTCATCAGTTCCTACTCTAGTAATAAAGGTAGTACATGCCAACTCAAAATTTGTCAAACGTTGATAAGGACTCCCAGAATCCATCTTGTGGAACTGAGGTATTACTAACAACATACCATGCTTAATGGTGAAATTCGGAGCATTATTTGGCAAAGCAATATAGGATGGTGTAGTGGTGCGTGTAGGCTGCAAAAAGTCTTTCAAAGTGCGTGGTGCAGGTGGAGGTGCAGGTGGATGTTCGACCATACTTTCCTCAAAATTCTATTAAGAAAGATCACTCAAATCAATTTCAGTGTCCTCACTTACAACAGAAACAAGAAACCTACTTCCTGTATTAGGTGATAGTTTGTATCGCCTATGTGAAATGTCTCTAACCCAAGGCATCAAACATCAATCCAAATAGCAAGCAGTCACCAACATAGCAACAAACAAGCATGATCAAAAAAAATTTTGCTTTTTTTGGCTTTTTATTTTTTGAAAATATTATATTTTTTGTGCTTTTAAATTATGAGAGAAATAAAAATAAATGGGAAAAACACTAGATTGAAACTAATTCTTACACTCCCCGACAACGGCGCCAAAAACTTGACTCACTTCTAAAATGAGTAGCTCTAGGGTTATCTCAAGTATAGGAGTTATATTGTATAATAATTAGCCCAAATAGGCCAGATCGTCTCCACGGGGAATGCATATTAGTTTTAAACTAGAGCGAAATAGGAAAAGAAAATTAGAAAATAATGTACTGAACATGGATCAGATTCGATTTCTTAGGATTTTAGAAAGCTTGTGATGAAATTGAAATGACGCAAAACCTGAACTAAAAGTTTAACACGCATAAAACCAACCAAGCAACTCACTAATTAAACATTAACAATGACTTAAGATTAAATACCCAACACAACACAATGATAACTTGAATGAAATATAAAGATCATGTCATATCTCAACTAAGTAAAAATAAACTAAACTAAATAATAAGTAACGCTAAACTAAATAAATAAAATAAACCTAACAATAGATAAACTCAAACAACTCTTAAATAAAGATAACTAAATTTAAACTAATTAAAGCTCCAACAAAATATTTATAATGACTTAAAGTAAAATAATAAATTAACTCAAGCTAATAGAGAACCCCAACCAAATATTTAAAATGATATTAAAGTAAAAAAAAAAAAAAACTAAATAGCAAGGTTCCAACAAAATATTTAAAAATGATGTTAAGGTAAAAAAAAAAATGCAATTAAAATAACAGCAAGGTATTTAAAAGAAAAAAGAGAGACAAAGAAGTAAACTAATGCAACTAATGACAACAAAGGAGAGAGAGAGAGAGAGAGGGAGAGAGAATAATCTCAACAATAACATTGAAGATAACTATTTAATGCAATAAATAACTCAAGCTACACATTAAAATATCCATGGAAAATGACAAAGAAAAAGTATTAATTACTCAACAAAACTATTTAAATACACAAGAAGAGAGAGAGAGAGAGAGAGAGAGAGAGAGAGAGAGAGAGAGAGAGAGAGAGAGAGAGAGAGAGAGAGAGAAGACGTGAGCTCCCCACACAGTAGCTAGTTGCTGTGTTCTACTCCTTGCCGTGGCACAAACCCAAGAGAAAACCCCTTTTCTATTTTCCCAATAACCCCTAGCTAAAAACCCTACTAACTAGCCCTCCCTTTTTGAATTTTCTCCTTTTCCTTTGTTTCTTTTTTTTCTTTTTCCTTTCCAGCCCTCTGCCCCTTGCCTTGTGCACCCAGCGTGCCCTTAAGTTGCATGGCCGGGTCACATCAATGGACTCGGCCCACATTTTTTATTTCTTCAATTTCTTGTTTTGTTTGCTCCATTTTAAGTTTCTGTCCCCCAGTGAACAAGTCCGATTTTGACCATTTTAAAGCTCATAATCTCAAAGATCAAAACATGAGAGTCGTAGATAATTTCCTCCGCTTTCCCCAAAATTTTGAATCGTCTCAATCGAAGCTCGAACGAGAAAGTTACACCCAAAATACGAAGTAGTCTCAATTTTTGCTTCCAATAATTGTCCCGCGATAAAAAATACTAAAAATTCATAAATCACTCAATAAAACCCAAATGTTATAAACAGGATACAATGTTAATTTATTGATATTAATTAGGCATTTAATTAAAAATATAATTCGTAATGCATGAATTAAAACACCTAATTATGTAATTTAAGTGCGTAATCAAAATTCACAAACACAAAAGAATGAGTAGCACCTGAATCAAATAAAACAATTGTATGGCATGATAAAATAGTAAGGTTACCTATCACAACATCTGTGGCAGTCTTAGCGTCTCTTGGCGTCAGAACATAAACCCTCGCTAGGGCTATATTCCTCTATTGACATCCATGAGGCACTGGTAACCTCCCATGAACTGCCTAGGAGTAGTAGCAGAACCCATAGGTGTAGGACAATCTCGTGCCAGATGCCCCAATCCTCCACAACGATAGCATACACCTCTCCCTACTTAGCACTCCCCCAGATGCCTCTTCCCACATATCTGACATACAGGGTAGGTCTAAGCACCCTGAACCTCATAGCCCCCAGTCTCCTGCCTCTGACCTCTACCATAATTTCCTCTCCTCCACTAACCTTGTCCAAAGACCTACTGAAAACCTGAAGGTCTGGACCTCTCTGTCCCTGCTCCTCTGTACCCATCCACTCACCGGCCTCAGCCAAAGCTGCTCTATTAACTAACTCAGCAAAGTTCTGCATATTCAATACCATAACTTGCTTGTAGATCTCATGCCTCAAACCCCTTTCAAACTATCTTTCCTTCTTGGCTTCGTCGGGTATAATAAACGGGGCGAAGCGAGACAACTCGATAAATCTCGCCGCGTTCTGTTGGATTGACTACTATCCCTACTTCAGATTCAAGAACTCCTCCATTTTGGCTTCTTTAATAGTGGCTGGGAAGTATCTATCAGAGAACAAGTCCTTAAAATGGCACCAAGTCATTTCTATAGGCACCACCCTCTGATTCTCCAGTAATTTTACCGTAGTCCACCATCTTTTAGCCTCCCCTGTTAGTTTGTGAGTGGAGTATAAGACACTTTGCTCTTCAGTGCACTGCAGCACCGCTAAAACCATCTCTATCTCCTGCATCCAGTTCTCGGCGACTGCAAGATCCATTCCTCTTGAAAATGCCAGAGGATTCATCCTAGTGAACTTCTCTATCGTGCACCCATGGACTCAGCCTCCCTGTTCTCTGGAGCTCCGTGCAATCTCAGTCATGACCTACTGAGCAACACTACATAATACGGCATTTGGATCACCTCTGCCTACACCCGAAGGTCTAACTCCATCACTGCCACTCACATGAGCACTACTACCTCTAGGGTCCATCCTGAAAAGACAGGAACATGGCTTAGAAACCTTGTCCTTATAATTTACATATCTAACCCAAAACTTATATTATCTCTCTATCTTGACATCCTTATCTTAATTCAAGATTTAGTCCTATACTTTAGAAACACAACCGAACAATAGTTTACTATGACTTTCCTGAAATCGTCACCCCAAGAAAGACATAGAAACCATCACAAAAATTCTGCCTCTAGACTGCAGAACAAAACCTCAAATCCTTTTTCCTATACTCTAGTATAGTTTTCACTACACTCTAAAGTCTACAGAACCTAACAACCTAGGCTCTGATACCAAACTGTGATGACCCGCCTAATTTACCAAAAAAATTTCCATAATAAATACTCATAGTAACTTTAACACCTACTAAATTGATGTAGTCATGATCAACCTAGACCCATGGGTACCAGGGATAAACCTGTCATTAAACTCTGATACCTAAGCAACAGGAAACGTAATTTACAAAAATGTCATTCAACCAACCACAATACCAGATTCCTACTAAAACTATTACATATTTACAATCATCCATCAAAAGATCAAAAAATAACCTAGGGTCACTTCCCAAAAATAAATCTAACCCTAGCTCAACAACTCACCCTACTGATAAGGTAGCTTAGTCAGACTCTACCGTGACGGAGCTCTATCTGCTCCTCTACCTGGATTTCTTGAAAGGTTTGAAATGCTAGGGTGAGATACCTCTCAATAAGGGAAATAAACTAATTAGTATGTGGCATCAAGAGTATTTTCGTGTTATACATAAAACAGTTTAATTAGCATATTTGATAAAATCTGTCTGTAGCAAAACTGAGTAAACATGATTTTTCATATCATAATAATACATACTAGAATTCTATACATGAAAATAATCTTATATAACTGTACAATACTGAAATAACACCCAGGATGGATAGCTAGTTGATGTAATGTCTTACCCCCACATGACTAGGTTGTGTAACCCAAAGGCGGGACCTAGCAATGGCTGGCCGACCATACTAGATCAAACGTAAGTCTGTAAGTACGATAGGCCTGTCCCACCTAGTCCCGAACTGCCAGGGGAACAACTCCACTCTACACTGAAGCCACATCGACTGTCATCTCCCACACTACTGGTCGTGTGGTAGCACTATCATAATTCTAAACATATAGCTACGGTACTGTGCTCCTGGAAACTGAACTAAACCATACCATCCGGGTTCTAATAACATATAATATGTTTCATATACAGAACATAATTATTTCGTATTTCATAATAATATCTGACCTGATAATATTTTATGAATTCTGTCTTATCATACATGATTATGGCATCTGCACCAACATGAATCACGACATCTACGCTGGCATAACATAACATTTAATCACGGCATATGCGCTGGCATATTATAATATACTGAACATAATTTCTCTATACTGTTAAACATTATATTCATAAAAATCATCATTCCTGTACTATTTTATATTTTCCCTGAAAACTATCATATCATGCTTGTTCTGGGAAAACATATTATTCTGATATACATAATTATATGAAAATTTAAACTCATGCCACATAGAAATGGGTAACATTTTGAATATAAAAACTCGTTCTAAATTCATAATTTTTGATAAAACACGTTCAAATCATATCCCCGTTCATAGCAGTATTTTCCAAACATTCTATAATACACATATTTTTTTTCTGAAATTTTATGTTGTAGAATAATAAATAACTTCGTGAAAATTTCTAACTTAGTTTATCCCCTTACCTAGAATACTGAGAAGCCCACAAAACACCCAATCCTACTCCTGTAGTGTTCCCAGCACAACACCCTAAAATTAATTTTTTCCCTAAGAAAACTTTAGTATTATCCTACCTAACATATTCTCCTTAGTCCAAAAATACCAAATACCTAATAAAATTGAAATTAACTAACTTACCCAAATTTTGGGATGGTGCCCAAGTAGGCCTAACCAATGATCTACTCCAGCAGATATGGAGAGAATTGTCCTAGGAGTAGCGTGGCGGCTCCAAATCATCGAACCAATGAAGAACAAAGTTGGAATTGAAGAGAGAAGGAGTGGAGGACGATTTTTGAGAGACAGAAAAGTTGCATGCAAAAATCTCGCTGAAAACCCGAGTTTGAGCTATTTATACTCCTGGCTTTGTCGACGAGACACATCACTTCATCGAAGAGGCCAAGAAGGGAGTTTGTTGATGAACTCATAACCTTCATCGATAAATTTCTAGTCTTGAAATATCCCTCTCAATAATTCCTCATATAATAAGAGTTGGCTTTAAGTCCATGGTAGAACCCCTTTTTCAAAATGAAGATCTTGAGTCCCCTTCTTCAAAATAAAAAAATAAAAAATTGAGTCCCTTTTAAGTAGTTCAATTCTCATTAAAACCCAGCTTGTGTAATTCTAGCATAATTTTCTTTAGTTGCAAAATTGATCTCTTTTCATTAGTTAAGGTCCTATAATTGTCAAAACCAACTTAGACTAGGAACTGAGTTTTAACATCCCAAAATTGAGTCCTTTTAAGTTTAATGTGATTTCAAAATTAGTTTTCTTCTACCAAATCCCCGTAATTAAGGTCCTCAAAATTTTAATCCAATCTATTAAGTTGCAAGTGTTGTCCTCATTTTGAAAGTCTAGTCTTCAATTTCTTTAGTTTGAATCTAGGAATTTTTTAAATAAAATCATTCAAATTTTCATTTTAAAATTGAGCTTTTCAAACTCCCAATAAGTCCCTTAATTTTTAAAACCGAGTTTTAATTGGGTTTCAAAGTAATTTTTATTTCTAGGGTTTTCCTTTGAAAAGTCAACTGAATTTTGGGTTGCTGGTCAAAATTCAAAAAAAAACTTAAGGTCACATTCCATCACAAAATGAGAGGGGCACACACCCAAAGAGGTACAGAGGGATGATGCACATACACTATAAAAGTTCTACAGAAGTACAGAAAGATAAAAACCAAAGATAAAGGAATGTTACAATGAATAGTTGTAGTGCAAAAGGGACGAGGGTACATCATGTACAACAAATACATCCAAAATTTAAAAAATAAAAATAAAAAAAGGTAATAAAGATGTGTTGACTCTATGAGTCCAATCCGGTTTTGATAATGACAAATCACTTGATATTTGATCTATGCATTGAGTTTGTGAATAGGAACCATATTAAGCATACACAGAAAGATAACGAGACATGGAAGCCATAAAGTAAAGCTAACACATTTTGACAAGCTCCATGGAAATCAAAGAGTACAAGAATCAAAATGCAAGCGGCAAAGTTCAAGAATGTCTTGGGAATGGGTATTTAGATCTCATGTACTTACATTTTCGTATGATTTAATTCGAGGCTCATAACTTAGAATGATTGTTAGGATTCATGCATTTCATGTACACCATTAGGGAATCTTCATGGACCTAGAAATGTTTGGAAAATCATGAAATATATGTTTTATAAAAGGCCCAAGAAAAAGAGCAAAGCATTTTTTTTTTAATTAAAAAAAAGGAAATAAAAAAAGAAGGGGACTTCGGTAACCTGAAGTTAACCTCAGGCGCCTGAAGAATTTCTTCGGTAGCCTGAAGATTAAGTTCGGTAGCCTGAAGAATTAAATGGGAAACACAGAACCTAGCAGAGGTACTTCGGTTGCCTGACCCTAGAACTTCGGTCGCCTGAAGTCACTTCGGTAGCCTGAACTTCAACATTAGTAGCCTGAAGTCGCGGAAAAGTTTAAAAATCATATTTTTATTAAACAAACTCACAAGCTTTTTCTTTGATCCAATGGTTGAGATCAATCCTAAGGGTAAGACACTATAAATACTAAATATCTAAACCCTAGAACGGAGCTAAGTCATACAAGAAGAGAAGAATACATATTATTGAAAAATATTGAGAAACTTGCTCTCATTGCTATACGATTGCCTACACTTCAACTTCTACTCATCGAGCTTGGGCAAATCAATTTAGAATCTCAAAGGGATCTCTCTTATACATCTTGATTGTCAACTTGGTATTGAGGTTTGATCATTCAAGTTATTATTTTCAAGAACTTCTCATCTCATTACTTGTTATTGAACATCATTAGAAAAGTTTGATCTTGAGTGTGCTCATACATATAAAAATTGTTTTTAAAAAGATCATTGCTTGAGAAAGTTGTTTAGCTTTTGGTTGATTGATTTTTGATTCAATGGTATAAAAATATACATATATTTCTTCATAGAGCTCATTATTGAAAAACCTATTTTTGATTACTTGATTGATCTTGTAAGTGCCCATACACATACTTAGTTATTCTAAACAAGATTGATAATTGATTTAGATTGTGTGGTTGATTGAAAGGATTGATTTAAGTGTGTGTTCTCTAAAAGATTTATATTTTAGATATATTATTGCTTAATCAAATATCCTTGGTACTTATAACTATACAATTAATTGAGGGATATTTTCTGAAAATTAATATACTTAGTTTGTGATTGAGTACATGAAATAAAACTTTGTGATTTGCATTGACTTAATATTCAAGACAAAGTTTTTGTTAACAAGTTCACTTCAAATATATTTGTACATTTTTGCAAAGTGAACCAAGAACCCTAGTTGACTCCAAAACATTTTTAATATATCTGTACTTGGGAGTTTTGGTTAAATAGGGAGTTGTGTGTTGAAGCCTATCATACATAAAACGATTGTATTGTTTTTTCATACATTCATGAGCTTCAAGTTTTATCATATGATTATGTACTAGGACTTTGAATTGTACTCACCAGCTTTTGTTAGAAGCAACATTGAGTGTTTGCAGATTTGAGCCTAAATTATAAACACGGTTCGGGTTGTGAACCGGGTGTGAGGAGGAAGTTGTACCTCTTGTAAGCAGCGGATTAGGAGGAAGTTATACCTCTTGTAAGTAGCGGATTAGGAGGAAGTTGTACCTCTTGTAAGTAGCAGATTGTAAGGGAAGCTCCGTCCCAATTTAAGGAGCAGGGATTATAGTGGAATCCTTGAGTGGGTTGCTCAAGGCGAGGACGTAGGCCGGGTTGGCTAAACCTCGTAAAATCACGGTTGCATTCTCTCTTCCCTTATCCTTTTTATTTTCCGCATCGTATTTTAATTTCCTGCTTGCTTGTGTATGTTGAATAACTTTACACGCACTTAATTGGGTAAAAAGGATTTCATTGATTTAGTAATTCAAATCAACATCAAATTCTAGTCATTAATTAGTTAAACATAGAAATATAGATTGATTGGTAAATAGGTTTCAAAGAATTTTAAAATACCCAATTCACCCCCCCCCCCTCTTGGGATTACACCTTAATCAACAAGATTCAATCCTCTCCAATCCTCAGGTGCTAGCTAGAAGCATCTTCCACTCGCCTACACACAAAAGGGAAATAGGGAGAGTTAGTCAGCAACAGAAATTCAAAACTAAAAGAAAATAAAAACAAATCACATTAAGAGAATAAAATATTCCCTGGCAGGATTGTTTGGAGGGGAATTCTGTTGGAGCTTTTGGTGCTAATTAGGACCCCCAGACTCCCTATAAATAGGGAGTCCGGCATTGAAGAAAAAAAAAACCCTCTGAGAGCACGGAGCCACTCTGCAGAAATTGAGAGGTGGAGAGAACATAAAGAAACTCTGCAAAATCGAGGGTGAAAACTCAGAGAGCATAGCATCACTCTGCTAAAATTGAGAACTTTGCCAAATTACAGAGAGTAGGAAAGAAAGAGAGAGAAGCAAAGAAGTTGAAAAAGAATCAAAAGTGTCATTTACGACATTTAAACTGACAGGAGAGGCAAAAAATTTGTGGAGATTAGCGTGATTGATTGAGGAACAGAGGCCAGATCCCATGCTAGTGACATGGAATTGGCTCAAAAAACTATTCTTCAAGCGATATTTTCCTACTATTGTTTAAAGTACAAAGGCAATAAAATTCCTGCATTTAGCTCAGGGGTAGATGACAGTGTCACAGTATGCAGCACAGTTTATTGAGTAGTCTCGATTTTCCCCACACTTGGCACTAGACGAGGAGAAGAAAGCGCAAAAATTTGAGGAAGGTCTGAAGCAAAATTTGTTTAAGCAGGTCATCGATTTTTGGGCTCAAACATTCGCAGAGGTGGTGGACAGAGTTGCTATTATCGAGAGTGGCATGTAGAGGGATGCCGCAGCTCAGAGTCAAAGGAAGAGGCCCATGCCTCAAGATTTCCAGGTGGGTTCTAGCCGGCGACCATGGAGGGGAGACCGATATGGAGGTGGTCATGGATAGGTGATGGGGCGCAGTGGTCCTCAGGGTGAACATACTATTTCTATTTATCCTAGATGTAGCCGAAGGCATCCAGGTGAATGTAGGATGGGAGAGGACATCTACTATCATTGTGGGAGACCTGGGCACAAGTCTTGGTCGTGTCAAGGATTTTCGGCCCAGGCACCAGCTCCCAGACCTTTTTGGGGTGGTTATCAGGCGCCCCGTGGAGCCTAGCAGAGGAACATGGCACCAACGAGGGTCTATGCATTAACATCGGGTGACGTTGAGACAGCTGGATATGTAGTTACAGGTACCTTTACTGCTTTTTCATATAAAGCTGTTGTTTTATTTGACACTGGTGCCACCCATTCTTTTATTTTGTCAAGATATGCTAAACTTACTAGGTATGAGGCACAGTTGTTATGTTGGCCTTACAAGGCTTAAAATCTTATTATCTTGTTTTGATGCTAAAAAACAAGTGAAATTTAATGTATTTGTGTGAGTAATGTTATTTAAGGGCTCAAAAATGAGAAAGCAAGTTCAAAGTGCTCACAAGGATCAAATGAAGCTTAAAAGAGTCAAAGCATGGATTAAAAGATGATTTAAATAAAGCTTGAAGATTATGAGAGCATGCATATTAAAGTGAACTTGCTAAAAGCCTGAATTACATTAAAAGCTTGAAGAAAATATGGACTCAATCCAAGGACAAAGCATGAAGACTCAAGAACCTAGAATGTGAAAAGTCTTAGAAGTCTTTATGTAAGTACTTTAATGTTTAAATATCGTTTGAAATATTATGAAACTCTTAAGTTAACTTCTTGGACCTAGATACCTTTTAAAATACTTGAAAAATATTTTTATAAGGTCAAAAGATATTTCAAAAAGGATTAAAATTATTTTGGAATGAAAAGCACCAAAAAGAGGATTTCCCAATTGTTGTCATTTTTCCATACATATTCATTAAGGTACAATTTTCTCTATCAAAAACTCTTTATTTTAAAAAGTTTTAAACATAAAAGTTGTATGATTTTCTCTTAGCTTTCGTTTGACACCAATAAAACCTAATTTGTAGTATATAAAAAGTTATAACTAAAATACTGAAGAGGGGTCGAAGTTATTAGCCAACTGAACAATGTTCACACCGGAACATCAGAAGACTGAACCGGATACTTCAGTCGTCTGACCCTTAACCTCGGTCATTTGAAGATATGTTCAGTTGGCTGAAGATTAAGTTCAGTCATCTAAATATTTTGCTAAATTTTTTTTAAAGAGGCAGAACCACCTCAAACGACTGAACTCGAAAGTTCAGATGTTTGAACACTATTAACGGGCATATTTTTCAAAAATTTTATTTTTTAAATATTAGTTGCTTGGGCTCCAAACTTTTTAAAAACTTGGGAAATACTCCAAGTAAACTTGGGCAACAATAAAACCCTTTTGAATGCCTATAAATACATGGTTTTGCAAATCAAAATATATAATGAATTGAAAATTTTGTTTGAAAAGCTGAAAGCACTCTTATTCTTCCAAAGTTTTCTTGCTCACTCATTGCAAAACTCTTTTGCTGAGATATTCTAAAGTGTTGATCCTTCCTTCTCTGAATTCCTACTGCTAATCCTCATCTAAGAAGGATATTGGTGAATTCTACACTTAAGCTTCATTCTATTTCATATTGATATTTTACATTGAAGTATATAGTGCTGAACTTGTACTGACTTGCTCTTTGTGAGAATATACTTGTACGCAGATTGTTTCTTGTTTTTATTGTAGATTAACGATTCCAAGGATTTTTTGGATCATTGGCTAAGCAAGGGGATATTGCTTAGAGAGGCGGGCTCTAGCCTCTTTGAAGGAGTGACCGAACGAGGGTACATCGTTTGGAGAGGCGGGCTCTAGCCTACTGAAGGAGTGTGTAAATAGTGTTGTTCCACTCAGAAAAGGAACTAATTTTAGTAAATCCTTTGGTGGATTACCAAAGGTGAAGACGTAGGTTGGGTATAAGCCGAACCTCGTAAAAATCCCAGTCTCACTTTCTCTTTCCCTTAATCTTTTTTTTCAGTTCATATACAAATTGCGTGGATGTTTTAAATATCTAAATCATATTCACTACGTGGATTAGATATTAAATGAACTTAAGCTTAATTTGTTTTTGGGATTGCGAAAATTGAAAGGGAGTATGTTAGTTTATCAATCCTTTGCGGAAACTGTAAAGTAGTACGTTGATTGACTCAACACCCCAAGACTCTTTAAAATTAAAGTTTATTTAAGGTCTAAGTATTTGGAAAGATTAATTGGATGTTGTATTGAATATCAAATTGAGAAACACATTTCATATATACAGGGCTTGATTCAAATTTATATATTCAGGGCTGACAACAAAAGCTGAAAGTTGAATCTAATATGTTGTGGTTGAATGGTTTAAAGTTTGATATTGATTAGAATGTGTTTATATTTTAAAAAGTGTTGAATCTTGCAAACCTTCATCAATCTAATAATGCTGCAATTAACTTATACTTGGCAAATCAATTGGTTGTTTAGTTTGAACATTGTGCTCGATTAGTTGGTTTAATTGATTAGTTGATTACTTGCTTGGTTAAGCAATAGTGTTATGGATTAAAAGAACTAAGTTCTTGTGTGATTAGTATATCAAACAAACAAGACAAGAATTGGTTAAAAGAAATAAAAATAAGTCTTCAAAGGAATTAAAAGAAAATTTTAAAATACAATTCACCCCCCCCCCTCTCTTGGGACTACACCTTGCTTTTCATGTTAGATGTCGAGTTGGTTGTAGCTACGCCGACTGGATCAGTGGTGAGATATAGGAGGGTACTAGGGGATTTTCTAGTGGCCATTCAGGGAAAAGTACTGCCAGCTAATCTTGTGATATTAGATATGGAGGGGTTTGATGTAATTTTATGTATGGATTGGTTGGCCGCTAATCATCCCAATATTGATTGTCATTTGAAAGAAGTGATTTTCCAAACCTCCTGGTGAGCAAGAATACATATTTATTAGTTCACATGTGCTCTTCCCACAGCTTGTGTCAACTATTCAGGTGAGGAAACTGATTCAAGATGGTTGCTAGGGATTTGTTGCCTACACAAAACAATTGCCGAAAGAAGAATTGAAACAAGTAGATATTCCTGTGGTCAGAGAATTTTCAGACGTTTTTCTAGAAAAATTACCTGGTTTACCGCCAAACCATGAAGTTGAATTTACCGTGGATCTTCTACAAGGGTCAACACCAGTATCTAAAGCACCTTACCAAATGGCTCCAACCGAGTTAAAGGATCTAAAAGATTAATTGCAAGAATTACTGGATAAGGGATTTATCAGGCCCAGTGTGTCGCCTTGGGAAGCACTAGTTCTATTCATGAAGAAGAAAGATGGGACCATGAGGATGTGCATAAATTATAGGGAAATAAATAAACTGACAGTCAAGAACAAATATCCTCTTCCCAGGATCGACTATTTATTTGATCAACTCCAGGGGACCCAGGTCTATTCTAAAATTGACCTTTGGTCGGGTTACCATCAATTGAAATTTAGGGTAAAAGACATTTCATAGACAGCATTCCGAACTAGATATAGGCATTACGAGTTTCTAGTGATGCCATTTGGGTTGACTAATGCACCAGTAGTATTTATGGATTTAATGAATCGGGTGTTTCATCAGTACTTGGACTAGTTTTTTGTAGTATTCATTGATGATATACTGGTATACTCGAGAAATTTCAAGGAGCACGAGCATCATTTAAGGCTGGTGTTGCAGACATTGAGAGAAAGAAAGTTTTACGCAAAATTCAAGAAATGTGAATTATGGCTGAGGCAGGTTTCTTTTCTCGGCCATGTGATCTCTGGGACTGGTATATCAATTGGCCCAAATAAGATAGAGGTAGTGGTGAGTTGGGTGAGACTAAGGAATGTCCAAGAGGTTAGAAATTTTCTGGGCTTGGCAGGCTACTACCGACGTTTTGTTGATGGTTTCTCTAGATTATCAGGTCCGCTGACGTGACTCACGTGGAAAAATGTGAGGTTTAAATGGAATGATGACTGTGAATAGAGCTTTCAGGGATTGAAATAGAGGTTGGTCACTGCCCCAATGTTAGTTATTCCATCAAGAGAGGACGGGTTCGTGATATATAGTGATGCATCCTTGAAGGGACTTGGGTGCGTATTGATGCAACACGGCATGATTATCACATATGCTTTTAGGTAGCTTAAAGAATATGAGAAGAACTATCTTATGCATGATTTGGAACTGGCTGCGATGGTTTACGCTCTTAAGATTTAGAGGCATTATCTGTATAGAGGAAAATGTGAAATCTTTACGGACCACAAAAGTTTAAAATATTTCTTCACTCAGAAAGAGCTAAATATGAGGCAAATAAGATGGTTGGAACTTATTAAAGATTATGACTGCACTATTGGCTACCATTCAGGGAAAGCAAACTTGATGGCAGATGCATTGAGACGAAAGTCAATAGGAGCAGTAGTATCAGCAGTAGAGATTCAGCACCCTATTCTGATGGATTTGGAGAGATAAGGCATGGAGCTGATAGTGGATGATCACCAGTCATTCATTGCTAACTTGGTGATTCAGCCTACGTGGCAAGAAAGGATTAAAGCAGACCAGAATTTTGACCCAGAGTTAGCAGAGTTAAGAGAGAAAGTGCAAGACATCCAGGAAGAGGATTTTAGCATATCAGATTGCGAAGCCCTGCAGTTCTATACTAGATTATGTGTTCCTGTAGATGCTGAGATCAGGAAAACTATATTGGAAGAGGCTCACAGATCCCTATACACCGTACATCCAGGTAGTACTAAAATGTATCGGGATCTACGGGAATCCTTTTGGTGGAACGGCATTAAGAAGGATATCGCTAAATTTGTAAAGCAGTGCTTAACGTGCCAACAGATAAAGGTTGAGCACTAGAGACCTGCGGGGCAGTTGTAGCCACTCTTCATTCCATAGTGGAAATGGGATCATGCCTCTATAGATTTTTGTTGACCTTATAGGTCACACCCGGTTTTGATAATGAAAAATACTTGGATATTTTATGGTTTTCAAGTAAATGTGTAGGCCTATATGAGCATTTCAAGGAATGGCGGTTGAAACAAGAAGTAGAGGTTGAAGACCCTGAAGACTTTATTTGTATTGTATTTAAATTCATTATTCAATATGGGTCTGTAATAGTAAATAGGATTTGGGTTGTAATAATTAAACACATCACATGCATGATATGATAGGTAATCTCAAACGAAAAAGACCTAGAATGACCCTAGGACACTTATGCATGCTTTAAATATATATGCTCACATGAATAGGGTTTATGTATAAGGGACTTGGACGAAAATGTATGAAAAATACATATTCAGTCGACCGTACTTGAAAGCACTATTCCCTCGGCCGACCGAATTGATCAAGTCAATGGTTTGACCAACAAGTTCAATCAACCGAACCTTGCCAGTTCAAGTTACTTGGTCGAACAAACTCCCTCCAAGTCGAATGTTCAGCCACACAGTCGACCACACTTAATATGCTTAAGCCAACCACCTAATCGACCAAGTCCCCACATGGGTTTGGCCAACCTCTTGGTCAACGAAACCACTCAATTCAAATCCACACGGTCGACTGAACTATGCAGAAATGAAAAATCGCCTTCGGGAACCCTAGTATGGTCGATCGAACTTTCAGTTCAAATTTTTCTTGGTCGACCGAACTTCGTCACTAGGTTAACCAAACCTCAAGTCTGGTCGACCGGTGCCCTCGGGTTTCCATATTATTTTGACTGCGGTTAAATTTTTTAAACATGGTTAATTGGGTAAAAATGGTTTAAAACAATCTTAATAATAAGCAATGTGTCCTGGACGGTTATAATTATGGGTTTGTCTATATATGCCCCCTCATTTGAAAAGATTAGACACTAATTAGCAAACTTGATTAGTGAAAATTCTCTGAAATCCAAAATCTCTTATACTCACTACCAACTATCGTACACTCATACTTACCTTGCCATATTGCCAAAAATCCATTTGTAAGTGTGAATTGAGCGTTCTTACTTTAAAGGTTTGTTCTCTCCAATTTTTAATTGATTGAGATTATTTTGTTTGAGAGCAAGACCTTAAGTTTTTCTTAGGAGACTTTATCAATAAGTCTTCCTTAAGTATGAGGATTTTTCCCAAACCAAAAACTTGTGTTAAGGATGATTATGATAATAAAAAGTTAAAATGTTTTTGAAAGGATGAGTGAAGACTTAAATAGAAATATCACATTTTCATCCTTGCATAATCATCACATACTTAGGGAAGCTCAGCTCCATCCCTATAGGAAGCACATAAATGACTTATATGCGTCACTTTCGTCTATTGAAATATTGAGGCTCTTCTAAAATCCCTGAACATTATATCTTGTGCTCAAAGGCTTATATTTTTATATGGAATGTTTGTGGGTCTTGAACTATATTGCATGCCTTAATATATCTCTTCTTATGCATCCATGGTCTATAGGGACAACTATACTAATCAAGTGAAAAAGACAATTGACAAATACTCAGTATAGTTGATTTTAAACATTTGGATTGATGGCTTATAATACTAAATATAATGAAATTAATCTTTGGTTAGTATAAGTAGTTAAAGAATCTAAGCACATATTCAAATTGATAGGGGGAGCATCTAGAATTAAATCACTACCCTGTTTTGCTTACCCATATGTTTAGCTAGATCTTGAATGAATTCATTGTGGCATGCACTTGGATGAAAAGATTTTATTGAAAATCATAATCTGAAGCATGTTTATATTGCCACAACTGTTTGTACTTGCCATATGATCTTGCATGTGATTGTTGAACTCTTAGGATCATTATGGTTTTGGTTTTCTGGTTATTTTTAGTACGTGCTTTATTGACAAACCAGAAAATTTGTTACTTGCTTGCTTTAAATTAAAATCTTATTTTTCCAGCAAGCAACCCCCAGCACTATTTTGCAAACATTAAAAAGGGGATGTATACTACAGTTATATACGTATATATATTTATCAACATGAACTTTTGGCAAGATCAAATTTCAAAACAAACTCTTTTTTCTCTTGCCTCATTAGTATTATATACATACATGTTTTTTTAAAATTGCATAACTTTGAGTATAGTCTTAATTGACTATCATGCTTTTAAAATGAAATGCAATATGTCATGGATATGCACTGAATGATTAATATTTGTTGCATGCTGAATTTATTTGATATGATGAGTATATAAGAAATGCACTTAAGAGAACATCATCCTTGAGCTTAATTCAAGTAAGCGTGCATGCAAATATACATAGGAATTTAAGTCCCAATCTTGGAATAAATTAGTAAGAACTAAATGCCTAAAATCTCTTGCATGCTAAGTAATACTAAGAATAATGAACATATGATGGATGTGCTTAAATGAAATTCATTCTTGAGCATAAACGCACTTATGTATGCCCGAGACTATATCGGGGAGTTTAAGCCCCATCCTTGTTAAGAGAATTTTAACTCACCAAGCTCTTTGGGCTCATACTATTAACTGGTTTTACTTTGTGAGTCTGATTTGTTCCATTACTTATACTGTGTTAACAACCTAATGAACTCTCATAATTAATGTCAGTATAAGTAGGTAACAGGTCTAATGCATAGTAAAGATGCTTCTTAGATGTTTCATAGGTTGCATACATTTAGGGGGAGCTCTCTAGTAAAAAGTTTACAAGTCTTAGCAACTAATTCTATTGTTGATTTATCTTCTTGCTTTAGACTTTGTGAAAGTTGATTGTGTGCACATGTCAAATATATATCTATAGCATTATTATAGTGATTATCATTTGAGATGCAAAACTTGTCCATTTAATGATCATCTTGAACATACATATTTATGTATTGGACCATACTGAACTGTTCAAAATCCCCCTGGTCGACCGAACCACAAGAGACCTAGTCGACCGAAACTGTTCTGGTCGACCGAACCTCTCGGGTTGCCCTGCATTTTTACCGTGGTTAACTTATTTTTATCAGGGTTAAAATATTTAAAACATCATTAATCTTTTCTAATATTCCTGACTATATCCCTAACGGTCATATTTAGGGGTTTTCTATTTATACCCCTTCATTTGGGAAGATTAGGAACTTGATTAGCCTACTTGATTAAAAATTCTCTCTCAAGTTCAAATATCCATAATACTTAGATCTAAGCCTCATTCACTCATACTTACCTGCTACTATTGTCTAAACCCTCTGTAAGTCGATTGAGTGTTTATTTGGAAAGGTTTGCTCTCCTTGTTCTATTTGATTGACACGATTTTCTTGAGAGCCAAACCTAAGGATTCTTAGGGGACTTTGTTGATAAGTCTATCCTAAGAAGACTTTGATAGATCTTCTAAGCTTGCACCTTCATTGCAATATCTTGAGAAGATTGTACTTGTTTTTGGTTGCAAAATATTTTCAAAATACCTGCAAATATCTAGTGTGTTTTATCCTGATAAATCTTTGAAGAGATATTTGTTTGTGTGAGAAAAATCTTTGTTAAAATATTCACTCACTCATATATTGTTTGCTAAAAACAAAGATTGCACATATTTTGCAAACCAAGCATATACATCATTTGATACTTACATGCTTGAGACATCCTACTGATTGAAATACTTGAGACTTGACATCTTTGTACTTATTGGCCGAATATATTGTGAAACAAAGATTGCCTGTTTGACACTCTCGCGTACGCATTACACTGATAGAAAATACCTTTGAGAGTTGAACTATCTAGACCACATTGAGCTTACATATTGAATCATATTGTAGTGTATAATATTGCGAGCATTTGGGTACATATCTGCTTTACACGAAAGCACAATCACTATACCATTTGATTATATACACATCTGTTGTATTTCCAAGCACGAGCCTGAAGAGGGAGACTAGCCCTGGAATAGTCCCGGATTGGCTTAGACCCAGTTAGGAAAGCTAGGTGCGTCGTCCTGTTAAGGCATATAGGTTGAGGTCAGCCCCGCTAATTGACCTAGTTAAGGTTGAGGTCAGCCCTGTGTTAATTTAACTTGATTGTAATCGGTGCCGCTCCACCCTTAAGTGAGCTATTAGTGGAATCCTTGGGCTTGCAAACTAGAGGCGGGGACGTAGGCACAGTTGGCCAAACCCCGATAACATATCGTGTGTTTATTTATATTTTCGCACTTTATATTTACCGCACGTGTATGTTATTATGTGAATGATGCGCTTGATTTAAATTTTCGTATATTATATTTATCAGTGTATTTGGAACTGCATAGAAAGACCCTAGGTTATAATATTCTGCTAACATCTAGTTCAACCTAGGAGAAAAGCTTAAAATTCCAATTCACCCCCCCCCCCTCTTGGGAATACACCAATTCTAACATCTACTTTACAAGAAAGCATAATCATTGTACCAGTCTTGTTAAGAAAAATATTGTTATATTCTAGGCATGGCCTGAGGGGGCGGTAATCCAATTCGGTAAGGATTGTGTGTAAAGGTTGAGGTTAATCCTATGCTAATTGAGCTGGTTGTTTAGATTACGCTCCACCCATTTAAGTGAGCATTATAATGGTAATCCTTGTGCTTGTTAGCCAAGGCAAGGACGTAGGAAATTTTCCAAACCTCACTAACACTTCTAGGTGTCACTTACTTTTTACTACTTTTCGGGGCATGCTTGGTTGATTAAATTGTGTTATTTAATTTCTGCTACATATTGCAATTGATTTATTTTACTTGCACTAGATTTACTTTAGGGTTGTGAAAATACTACTATTAGGGTATTGACTTAGGGCATCAATTTTAAAATACCAATTCACCCTCCCCCCCCCCCCCCTTTCTTGGGATCACGATAAAGCTAACAATTGGTATTAGAGTCACGTAGCATAGACTCATAGATATTTTGCAAAAGATCTTAGATGGCTCATAGCACCGTGACCCCTTTCCCTGAGGGACCATCTTCCTCACAACCTCCAGTTTTTAGTGGGGTTAATTACACCTTCTGGAAATAGAGGATCAGCATCTACCTTCAAAATATAGATTGGAATTTGTGGAGGATCGTCTCGAAGGGAAATTATATTCCTATGAAAACAGAGGGTACAACTAGAGTTCCTAAAACTGAGGAAGAATATGATGATGATGATGATGATGATACGAAAGCTATTAGTTTGAATGCCACTACTATGAATAATCTGCATTGTGGTCATGATGTGAATGAGTTTAATAGAGTAATGGCATGTGCTACTGCAAAAGAAATTTGGGATAAGTTAGAAGTCACATATGAAGGTACTAGGGATGTGAAAGATAGTAGGATAGATATGCTGACTAGTGAATATGAGGCCTTTAGGATGAATGTAGGTGAGTCCATTCAAAGCATGTTCACTAGATTCACACACATTATAAACTCACTGCATGCATTAGGTAAGACCTATCCTACATATAAGATGATTAGGAAGATCCTTAGAGGCTTGCCTCCTGTTTGGGAAGTTAAGGCTACGACCATTTCTAAGGGTAAAGACCTTAAGGCCATGACTCTAGATGAATTGATAGGTTCCCTGATTACCTATGAATTAGCCATAAATAAGAGACTCAATGAACATAATAAGGCAAAAAAGATGACTGCATTGAAAACCTCCACTAATACATCTAATGAATGCAGCAAACCTGACTCTGAGGATGATATGGCCATGCTAACTAGAAAATTCAACGAAGTCATCGAGAAGAATTGAAAGTCATACAAAAGATATAGGGAGTCTGCATCTGAGAAGGGAGAGTCTAGTAAAAGAAAAGAAAAATCAAACGCTCCCACGTGTTACAATTGCAACAAAGTTGGGCACATCAAGCCAGACTGCCCACTACTGAAAAAGGATGAGGAAAAAGAAGAAAGCCATGAAAGCAAGCACTTCATGGGATAAATAAAGTAGGAGTGACTCAGACTAAAACCGCAGCGACTCAGAGGTTGCTATTCTGTGCTTGATGGCACATGATGATGAGGTATCGTCTTCTTACTCTTTATCTTCATATTATTCGTTTGATGATTGTAATTCTAATTGCATGCCTATGTTTAGAGAATTATAATTTGAATATATTCGTGTATCTAAACTATTGAATAAATTGACCAAATAAAATGATGATTTGAAAAAGAAATGCGAAAATTGGTCAAAATTATTTGGAATTGCAAAAACCTCTCATGCTTCGATTTTGAAAGAAAAAGATGTGACTATAGCTGAGCTTGAGAGGAAATTAGAGGATAGCTCTAAAATTGTTTTTAAATTCACTGAGGGCAAATGCAATTTGAAAAACTACTTGGTGCCCAAAGAAATTCTCTAAGTAAAGAGGGTCTAGGTTTTGATGCCATTGAAAATGTTAGACGACCTAATCTTTACTTGGGATATTTCACACATGAATAAAAATCTCAAGTCCCACCTAAAGATCCTAAGTGTAAAATGAAATATTTTAAATGTAAACAAATTGGTCATATTCAATTTGATTGTCCACCTAGGAATAAGCATATGAAAAGTAGAAAAGTGTGGGTAGTCAAAGGCGATCCGGTTACTAACCCCCGCGGACCCAACAAATATTGGGGACCAACATCAGTTACTTAGTCTATTTTTCAAGTGTGTTTGAGGTCATCCTCCTCCAAGGACAGGTTGTACCTAGACAGCGGGTGCTCACAGTACATGACCAACGACAAGGCAAAATTTGCGTCAATCATTCCCAAGGATAGAGGGTATGTGACGTTTGGCGACAATGTAAAGGGACGTATCATTGGCGTAGGTAAAGTTGGTAAGGATCCTTCCCTGGTTATTGATAATGTTCTATTAGTTGATGGGTTGAAGCATAACTTATTAAGCATAAGTTAGTTGTGTGATGAAGGATATGAGGTATCCTTTGAAAATGATAAATGCATAGTTGAAAGTAAAACAGATCATAAAGTTCTTTCTACTACAGATCGCCATGAAAATGTATACACTACTACTTTTGATAACTTAGTTTCACAACAAATAACTTGTTTTCCTGCAATAAATAAAGCTAGTTGGTTGTGGCATAGGCACTTAGGACACGCTAGCATGGACTTATTGTCAAAACTAGTAAGAAAAGATTTAGTAAAAGGCTTGCCTAAAACATCATTTGTGAAATATAAAATCTATGATGCATGTCAAATGAGTAAGCAAACAAAATCAAGTTTTAAGAAAAAGAAATTTATATCTATCACTAGACCACTTGAAATGTTTCACTTGGATTTGTTTGGTCCTAATTCTGTGCAAAGTCTTGGTGGTAAATCATATGCTTTTGTCATTGTTGATGACTTTTCTAGGTTCACATGGGTGTTATTTCTCTCACATAAAAATGAATCATGTGAACAGTTTACTAAGCTTTCCAGAAGAATTCAAAATGAAGAAGGCTAAAAGATAACTCATATAAGAAGTGATAGAGGCATTGAATTTAAAAATGAAGGCATAGAAAATTATTGTGACCTAGAGGGCATATCACATAACTTTTCTACACCTAGGACCCCTTAACAAAATGGCGTGGTAGAAAGAAAGAATAGGTCATTACAAAAAATGGGTAGAACTATGCTAAATGAACATAAGCTACCTAAATATTTTTGGGCTGAGGCCATAGATACTGCTTGTTATGTCATGAATAGGGTGTTGATTAGACCGTCACTTAATAAAAGCCCTTATGAATTGTGGAACAACTATAAACCTAATATTTCCTATTTTCATGTTTTTGGTTGTAAATACTTTGTGCTTAGGGATAATGAATATCTAGGGAAATTTGATTCTAAATCTGATGACGGCATTTTCCTAGGCTATGCTCTTAATAATAAAGCATATAGAGTTTTCAATAAAAGAACATTGACTGTCATTGAATCTATCCATGTTGTATTTGATGAGTCTAATCCATTTTCTAAGAAAGATGATGAAGATGATATTGACATTAGAAAATGCTTAGACAAGTTATCTATTAAAAACAATGCAAGTAAAAATTCAGAAGTAAATGATAAATCATCAGAAGATAATGACAATGAAAATGAAGTTCAGGAGTTGCCTAGAGATTGGAAATTCATTAGATCAAATCATAGGCGAACCATCTCGTGGTGTAGTCACAAGATCTTCCTTGAAGAACCTAGTGAGTCATTCTACTTTCTTGTCCTAAGAAGAACCTAAAAACATTAAAGAAGTCATAGAGGATAATTCTTGGGTGATGTCCATGCAAGAAGAACTTAATCAATTTGAAAGAAGTAAAGTGTGAACCCTAGTTCCTAGGCCTAATGATCATACAATTATTGGAACTAAATGGGTATATAGAAATAAGAAAGATGAGAATGGGGTAGTAACTAAGAATAAGGTTAAACTAGTTGCCCAAGGTTATAATCAAAAAGAGGGGATAGACTTTGATAAAACATATGCTCCTGTTGCTAGGTTGGAAGTCATTCGTATGCTACTTGCTTATGCCTCTTATAAAAATTTTAAATTATTTCAAATGGATGTTAAAAGAGCTTTTCTAAATGGCTATATTAACTAGGAAGTATATGTAGAACAACCACCAAGTTTTGAAAATCATAAATATCCAGAGCACGTTTACTGGTTGTTTAAGGCCTTGTATGGATTGAAACAAACTCTTAGAGTTTGGTATGAGAGGCTTAGTGGTTTTTTGCTAGAAAATGGGTTTACCCGTGGAAAGATTAATACTACACTCTTCAACAAATCCAAAAATGATGATATGCTCCTAGTTCAAATTTATGTTGACGATATCTTTTTGGAGCAACTAATGATGAGTTGTGCAATGAGTTTGCCAAATGCATGTAAAGTGAATTTGAGATGAGCATGATGGGTGAGCTTAGTTTCTTTTTAAGGCTACAAATTAAATAAGTTGAATATGGAACTTTCATATGCCAATCCAAATATGTTAAGGACTTGCTAAAGAAATTTAATATGGAAGAGTGTAAAATTCTTGGTACTCCTATGAGTTCTTCCATCAAACTTGATAAGATGAGCAAGGGATCCCTTTTAATGTGAAATTGTATCGTGGCATGATTGAGAGTCTTTTATATTCCACTACTAGTAGGCGTAATATTATGTTTAATGTATACATGTGTGCTAGGTTTCAAGCCGCTCCTAAGGAATCTCATCTATTAGCAGTTAAATGAATTCTTAGGTACCTAGGTGGAACTATAGAGTTAGGCTTATGGTACCCTAAGCATACTACCTTTGAGATTGTGAGTTATACTGATGCTGACTTTACCGATAGTAAGGTTGATAGGAAGAGTACTAGCGGCACTTGTCACTATTTAGGACAATCTCTTGTTTCTTGGTTCTCCAAGAAACAAAACTCAGTTGCCTTATCCACAGCCGAAGCAGAATATATTGCAGCTAGAAGTTGTTATACTCAAACTCTTTATATGAAACAACAACTTATGGATTTTGGGTTGCACTATGATACAGTACCAATTAAATGTGATAATACTAGTGCAATCAACATCTCTAAAATCCTATCTCACATTCACGAACAAAACACATTGAAATTAGACATCACTTCCTTCGTGATCATGTGCAGAAAGGGGATGTGGCTGTTGAGTTTGTATGCACTAGTGAGCAATGGGTAGACATTTTCACTAAACCACTTCCAGAAGATAGGTTCATACAAATTAGACGTGAATTAGGTCTTATGCATAGTAGAGATGTTTCCTAGATATTTCATAATGTGCATATACTTAGGGGGAGCTTTCAAATAATTTCAAAGTCTAACAACTAATACAACTATTAATCTCTTTGATTGGCTTGGACTTTATGAAATTGATTATGTTTTGCAATGCACAATTCTCATATCTACTGCATGATGACGATTGCATTTATGTTTTATGTATTGATCATACTGGAACTATTTGAGTTGAGTAGTTGTGGATAAACTATTAGATCTTAAAAACTCAAAACAAGTCATTTTTATACAGGATTTTTTTGGGAAATGTCCTACTTTCAAATGGCATGCTGTCGAAATTTTAAAAAAATTCCCACACTTATCTTGTATACAAATGATTCATACCCATTGCCTAAGGCTATTAGTTTCATAGCCCTTTTTGCTGTTGCCAAAAAGGGGAGATGAATAAAAGGCAAAAAATTGGGTTACAAGCACTTAAGGAAAATACTTTTACATAATGCACATTATTAAGGGGAGCCTTCTAAGGCTATACCTATTTTTTGCATGATGTATCATCATCAAAAAGGGGGAGAATGTTGACCTTGTAGGTCACACCCAGTTTTGATAATGACAAATACTTAGATATTTGTTGGTTTTCAAGTGTATGTGCAGGTCTATATGAGCATTTCAAGGAATGACACTTGAAAGAAGAAGTAGAGGTTGAAGACACTGAAGAATTTATTTGTATTGTATTTATATTCATTATTCAATATGGGTCTGTAATAGTAAATAGGATCTGGGTTGTAATAATTAAATGCATCACATGCATGATATGATAGGTAAGCTCAAATGAAAAAAACCTAGAATGACCCTAGGACACTCATGCATGCTTTAAATATATATGCTTACATGAATAGGGTTTATGTATAAGGGACTTGAACGGAAATGTATGAAAAATATATGTTCGGTCAACCGTACTTGAAAGCACTCTATCCCTCGGTCGACAAAATTGATCTGAGTCAATGATTTGACCAATGAGTTCAGTCAACCGAACTCTGCCAGTTCAAGTTACCCGATCGACCGAACTCCCTCCAGGACAAATGTTTGACCATACGGTCGACCGCACTTAATGCTCAAGCCAACCACCTAGTCGACCGAGTCCCCACGTGGGTTTAGCCAACTGCCCAGTCGACCGAACCACTCAGTTCAAATCCACACAGTTGACCGAACCGCATAAAAATGAAAAATCGCCTTTGGGAACCCTAGTCTGGTCGACCGAACTTTCAATTCAAATTTTTCCCTGTCGACTGAACTTCGTCACTGGGTCAACCAAACCTCAAGTTCGTTTGACCGATGCTCTCGAGTTGCCATATTATTTTTACCACGATTAAATTTTTTAAACGAGGTTAATTGGGTTAAAATGGGTTAAAACAATATTGATAATACCCTATGTATCCTGGACGGTTATAATTATGGGGTAGTCTATATATACCCCCTCATTTGAAAAGATTAGACACTGATTAGCAAACTTAATTAGTGAAAATTCTCTGAAATCCAAAATCTCTCACACTCACTTCCAACTATCCTACACTCATACTTACCTTGCCATATTGTCAAAAATCCCTTTGTAAGTGTGAATTGAGTGTTCTTACTTTAAAGGTTTGCTCTCTCCAATTTGTGATTGATTGAGAATATTTTGTTTGAGAGCAAGACCTTAAGTTTGTCTTATGAGACTTTATCAAAAAGTCTTCCTTAAGGAAACTTCATTTGAGTTTCTGAGTGTTGCATTGTCATTGCAATATCTTAAGGAGTTCTTATTCGATTTTGGTTGCTAAAAATATTTTCAAATCATTTTCAAATACCTCGTGTGTTTTATTTTGAGAAAAATACTTGGAGATATATTTGTTTATGTTCTAAAGATCTTTGTTGCAATATTCCTTGATTAGCATTAACTTTTGAACACAAAGATCAAACCATTTTACAAACAAAATCTGAATATCTCTTGAGGCTTATACTTTGAGAAAAATATTTATTGAGATATTTAAAGTGTGTTAAGGATCTTTGTTTGTGTATTGTGATACAAATCATTATTTTGACACAAAGACCATATTATTTACACTCTCACGCACTAATTGCAACATTTGCATAAATATTTGAGAGTAGACATTTAGACCACATTGAGCTTACTTCATTATATCATTTGGTGGTGTATGTGACTGTTTGTATTGGGTACATATCTGCTTTACAAGAAAACATAATCACTGTATCAGTCTTATTGAGAAAAATATTGTTGTATTACAGGCGTGGCCTGAGGGGGCGGTAATCCAGCCTGGTAAGAATTGTGTGTAAAGATTGAGGTCAGTCTTGTGCTAATTGACATGGTTGTTTAGGTGCCACTCCACCCGTTTAAGTGAGCATTATAGTGGTAATTCTTGTACTTGTTAGCCAAGGCGAGGACGTAAACAATTTGTCGAACCTCGATAACACTTCTAGGTGTCACTTACTTTTTATTGCTTTCTGGTGCATGTTTGGTTGATTAAATTGTGCTATTTAATTTCTACTAAATATTGCAATTGATTTATTTTACTTGCACTAGATTGACTTTAAGGTTGTGAAAATACTACTGTTAGGGTATTGTTGGCCTAGTTAGGCTTACAAACTTTTGATTTTAATGATAACAAAGTAAAGTTATCTAATATGTTTCCAAGAGATATTATTTCAGGCAAAGATGATTTGCTTAAAATTCACATACCCTAGCATGAAAGCTCTCAAGGATCAAAGAGCAAGGAAAGCCTTACATTAATTCGAGTGATCCATAATGAAAGCTCAGAGAAGTATGAAAGATCCAAGATCAGTGACAAATTGAAGCTTAGAAAAGAAGACAAAGAGAACTCAAAGCAACGAAAAGTCAAATGAGTCTTTAGGACAAGTCTTTGTAAGTGCTTCAAGAATGGTTCAAATATGTTTTTCATTTTGAAGCTCATTAGGCAAAGACATACTTAAGAAACCTTAGTTTTAAAGTCTTGGAACATGTTTTTCAAAGTTAAAACAAGTTAAAATTTCAAGGTTAATTAAACAAAAGAGAGAGAAATCAAAAATGACTTGAAAAGGGAAACAACCAGCTGACAGACGATTGCCAGTGAAAACTGAGACGTCTATGTATGTTTTTTCAGCCGACTGCCACTATTCTAAGTATGGTTTAAAACTGAGTTGTTTTGGTGACAAACGACTGCCAACCTGAGGATAGGCGATTGCCACCTCTCTGTTTGTGAATTTTATAACTGTAATGCATGGACAGCCGACTGCCAGTGACTACACAGTCGCCCGGCTCGTGAAAGATTTCAAAATTTCCAATGGGCATATTTTTGAAATTTAAATTATTTGAAACCCAAACTAATTTACAACTTGGACCCTACTCCAAGTAAACTTGGAAAACAAGTAAGAAGCTTTTCTACATCTATAAATACCCTCAAGTTCCATTGATTTAAACAACTAAGAGAACAAGAGAATTCAATTCAACAATCAAATTTCTCTCAAGTGTTCTAAAATTGTGAAAGCTCTCTATTGCTCACATCTTACACAAAATAAACTGAAGTCTTGCTGGTTATTCTCACTGAGATTGTGCTTCAATTGTTAATTCTTTCATTCACAGAAAGAATCCTATGGTGATAAATCTTTAGAGCTTCAATTTGAATTCCATATTCTGAATTTTATTGAAGTATATTATTGTGCTATAACTGTTGTACTAATCAGCTCTTTGTAGGAGCAAATTCTTGAACACATCTTTTGGTTGTATTCTTATAGATTGACAATTGAATTGTTGGCTAAGCAAGGGGATATTGCTTAGAGAGGCGGGCTCTAGCCTAATTAAGGAGTGACCGAACGAGGGGACATTGTTTGGAGAGGCGGGTTCTAGCCTACTGAAGGAGTGTGTAAAGGTATTGTTCCGCCCATTAAAGGAATGGGTTTAGTGAATCCTTTGGTGGTTTACCAAAGGCGAGGACGTAGGCTGGGTATAAGCCAAACCTTGTAAAAATCCCTGTCTCACTCTCTCTTTCCTTTACTCTCTTATATTTCCAGTAAATATACAACCGCGTGGATGTTTTAAATATCTAAATCATAAAAAATACGCAATTTGGAAGTTAAATAAAGTTAAGGTTTAATTTTGATTTGGGATTGCGAAAACCGAGAGGGAGTACGTTGGTCAAACCTTTGCAGAAACCTCAAAAGGAAGTACGTTGGTTGGTTAACATCTAAAGAAAGATTAACCAAAAGGTTATTTAAATTCTGAAGTTGTTTGGGATTGGAGTTGTGAATTGCATTAAAGAAACAATTTCATATATACAGGGCTTAATTCAAATTGATATACCTAGGGCTGACAACAAAATCTATATTGTGATTGAATGGTTTAAAAATTTGATATTGAGTGGATTGTGTTTATATTCCAAAAAGTGTTGAAGCCTTAATAAATCTTGCATAGTATTGAAGTTAACTTGTACTTGGCAAATCGTTTTGTTGTTTGCTTTCAAATTTTAGTTGATTGATTACTTGAAAGATTGAATAGTTATATGGTTGTAGATTAAATAAAGGAACTAAGTTCTTGTGTGATTGGTAAATTAAACAAACAAGTCTAAAATTGATTAATCAAGAAAAAGTCCTTATAGGAATTAAAAGAAAGTTTTAAAATCCAATTCACCCCCCCCCCCTCTTGGGACTACACCTTGCTTTTTAGGTATTGACCTAGGGCATCAATTTTAAAATACAAATTCACCCCCTCCCCCCCTTCCCCTCTTGGGATCATGGTAAAGCTAACAATTTTGTTATTAGGTTACCACCAGTGCGACAGGGGTTTAATGCTATTTGGGTGATTGTTGATTGTCTGAAGAAGACCGCTCACTTCATTCCTATTAAAGTCAGTTATTCCATAGATAGATTGGCATAAATATATATTCAGGAAATAGTTCGCATCCATGGTGTACCGGTATCCATAGTCTCAGACCGAGATCCTCGGTTTACTTCATGATTTTGGAAAAGCTTTCAGGAGGCTATGGGAACACAGTTAGCATTCATCACTGCTTTTTATCTTCAGATGGATGGTCTAACTAAAAGGACGATCCAAATATTAGAGGATATGCTTCGTGCATGCGTGCTAGATTTTGCGGGTAGCTGGACCCAGTTTATGTCGTTGGTTGAGTTTGCTTACAATAACAGCTATCAGGCCAACATCAGCACGGCACCTTACGAGGCACTGTATGGTAGGAAGTGTCATTCTCCACTTTTCTAGAATGAAGTAGGCAAGAGGCGAGTTTTGGGTCTAATGATGGTACAGCAGGCGTATGATAAAGTCCGACTAATTAAAGAAAGAATGTACAGCTCAGAGTCAGCAGAAGAGCTACGCAGACACTCGCTGTCAGGAATTAGAATTTAATGTGAGGGATCGGGTATTCTTGAAGGTAGCTCCTCTGAGAGGGGTTATGAGATTAGGGAAGAAGGGCAAGCTGAGCCCTAGGTATATTGGCCCTTTTGAGATACTAGAGAGAGTGGGGTCAATTGCCTACAGGCTAGCTCTGCCACCAGCTTTGTCTAGAATACACGACGTATTCCATGTTGCTATACTAAGGAAATACGTTCCAAACCCATCCCACATAATCAGTTATGCAGAAATAGAGCTTAGAGATTTACTAGCCTATGAGGAAGCACCAGTACAGATCTTAGACCAAAGGACAAAAGAATTGCGCACCAAGGAAATTCAGTTGGTGAAAGTTTTATGGAGGAACCATGCTATAGAAGAGGCTTCGTGGGAACTTGAGGAAGAAATTAGACAGAAGTACCCAAATTTATTTAATGAATTATAATATTAGTTAGTATGGTTAGATAAAAATAAAGTTTGTTTAGTGTAGAGTGATATATATATATATGGTTGTATTTTAGTTTATAGGGTAGGTAATGTTTTGGTTTTGGGAGAATTTTCCTTTATGAGTATATTTGTAATCTCCCAGGACCCTGAATGTAACCACAGTATACCTCCGCCATAAGTGAGGGTAAGTAATAAAATAAATAGACAATTTTTTTCAGAGAGTGGTGTATGGTACAGATAGTAAATTTCGAGGAAAAAATTTTATAAGGAGGGGAGAATGTAATAATCCGAATAATTATTGAAATTAAATAATAAATAAAAGAGAAGGGAAAAGAATTTTAAAATGGGACATAGCAGGGCCTCGTCGACGAATCGTCTGCTTGGGCTCGTCAATGTGGACGCGTGTCTCGTCGACGAAAATTTACCAAAAGGCTACTTTATAGGATCTGAAATTCATCGACGAGGGCACCGTCTTCGTCGACAAACCGCCTTCATAGACTCGTCGACAAGGTGACATGGCTCGTCGATGAGGTCATGTGGACAGCATTTTTATATATAGCCTAAACCAGATTTCCTGCGAAAATTTCATTTTCCCCAGTTTCTTTCTCTCTCTAAAACGCACCCTCTCACTTCTCTCTAGATTTCTGGCTCCTATTCTTCATAGTTCAATGATCAGAAGCTACCACAATGATCCTAGGGAGATTCTCTACAACCTAGTTGGAGCGGAAATTCGATTTGAGCAGTTTGGAAACCATCCTAAAATTAGGGTAAGTAGATTTTTAGGTATTTTTAGTATTACCAGTATTATTTGAGGCTAGATTTTGTATACTATGAGAATATACTGATATTTTGTGGAATAAATTTGGGGTGTCATATTTTCAGGAATAGGGTGTTTTGGGCCCCTATAGTCATAGGTTGAGGACCCCAGCAAGTATCTGTTTGGGAACCTAGGTAAATTGTGGTTTAAGAAATTTATAAATAGGCAATTTTAGGAATTATGGGTGTATTGATTTACTAGAGAATATGTGTATATAAATGCAAGTTTTTGGAGGTTGGTACACCGAGGGTGCGAGAGTGGAGTGTTGAGTGGAGGTCAGCCTCACAGTCAGATAGGTAGGAGAAACATGTTATGCTAGGGATTTCAGAAAGTATATCAGAAGATTATGTATATATACATATATCAGCTTATTATTCAATTTTTCCATATTATTATTATTATTACAGCAGGATTTACAGATTTTAGAGCATGAGAATCTAATTGTTTAGTTGTGTGGCATGAGTTTATAACAGTTTAGTAAAGTATTAATACAGTTTTACAAATATCATGTTTTATATTATACTAGCAAAAGACATCCATATACAGTTTCCAGAAAATATAGTTTATAGTATTTTTCAGAATGCCATGACTGCAGAACCATAACACCCAGTTATTCAGCTATTCAGTCAAATATACAGATTATGTATATCAGTTTTGAAATGTTATGGTTATTTCAATATCATGGTAAAAATAGTAAGATAATTATATATATATTAGTACAAAATAGTATCAGACCATGTGGAAATATTCAGTCAGATTCAGACGGCAAAGCACGGTATCGTTGCTATTTCATATCAGAGTGCAAGCATATATCTCAGATAGTGTGTGGATTCCGTCTACCATGCCAAGAGAGATTGTAGTCTTCCCAGAAAGCTGGGTTGAGGTGGCCAATTTGACGAGGTAGAGTAGTAGCGTGCCTGGAGAGACTACAGTGGGCCAGATTGTTGATTGGTAGAGATTCAGATTGACTTACCTAGTAAGCCAACCAGAGTTAAGTCCCGCCTACGAACCGCACAACCCTGTCATGAGGGGTTAAATCATGACATTCAGTTCCCAGGGTATTATCACAGTTGTTTCTATATATATACAAATTTACAGTGCAGCAGCAGTTTTATTATATTATTAGAATTATAAGTAACTGGAAAACTCAAATATACAGTTGTATTTTAAACTATAATAAATGTAATATGTACAGTATACTAGATTATCAGTTTTACAGTTTCAATATTATATCAGTATATTAAATGTGTAACTCAGTTTCCACACACTAGTGATAGTATATCTTCTCTTACTGAGCGTCGTCTCATCCCAGTGACTTAACATTTTTCAGGTGATCCAACTAGGCGAGCAGATTAGGCTCGCATGTAGAGAGGTTTCTTGCACTGGCCTTTTGGAAGGGTGAGTGTTTCTTAGGTGTTGGTTATTTGGGTAGATCCTAGGGTTTTTGATGATGTCACTGGGTACTTTGAAATATATAATTTGGAGCTTTTTAGATTTCTGGTATTGTAAATATTGTTTACAGTTTTATGTTTACCGCTGCTTAGGAATGTAATATGAACAGAGTTTCCTCAGTGTTCCCTTGGGACCTGAGATGTTTTTAGCAAATATTACAGAGAGATTTGCTATCTATATATATTTTATATGTTTAAGTGGGAAAAAATAGCATGAAAAAGCAGGTCATTACACTTAACCTTTAGGAAACCCGAGAACCCTAGCACCACAATGATCAAATCTCACACAAGCACTGAATTAATCCCCAAGACCAAAACAACATCCAAACCACAGATACCCGGATCATCAAATTTCCAAATCTCACACATCACAAAATAAATAAATAAATGATAATAAAGGAAAATAGGGAAGGAATAAGGGGTACTTAGCTTGGTCTTGCCTTCAATAGATTGATTAGTTGAACACCATCTCGGATCTTGTACTCAATCTCGCCCCCGAGATTACCCTTTGGTGTCCAGAACCTAAATTCCAACTTCACCATTTCAGAAATTGTAGAAAATCGAAGACAAAGAAAAAGAGTTGGGCCTTTGGTTGAATCTTTCAAAGGGGTGAGTCTCGGGGCAATGGCAGAGAGAAAGGAGTGTCTGCTAAAGGATATTGGTTTTCGGAGCTTTGGGTGCGCAGATGGAGGAAAAAGTTGGTTGAAGCTTTTGAGGCAATAGGTTGAACAGGTGAAAGGTTTGATGGGTTTCAGAGACGAACACTGGTTTCTTGATGACCTCCAAAATATTTCGAAGAGGTCCGGCATGAACCGAATAAGGAACGAAACATGCAGGGCAGCTGAAGCTTGAAAATGAGTGAGATGAGAGTCATGAACGTCAGGGAGACCCGCCGAAGATGGTGCTTTGCTGCAGTGGTGTGGTGGTGGCATGAGAAAGCGAGGCTAGTGTCTCGTTCTTAGGGATAGAAGAGGGGGTGGAGCGGAGAGAAGGGAGAGAAGAGAGAAAGCATGTGAGAGAAGAAAGAAAATGTGGAAGAAACACAAAAAAAAAAAAGGGTTTTTGTATTCTTAACCTTGGGATAATCAGGAAGCAACACGGGGCGCCCTCCTCTCCATTCGTCCGCCACGTCACTGATCTGTGTGAGCTTCTTCCCTAACTGTAGGATTTGTGTTTGTTGGAGACGATCATGATCAAGCCTTCGCAGGTTCAATCCATACACCCTAGCCACCCAAATGCTTACACTTGTTACTGGTCTTGACCAGACCTTAAACTGGTTAACCCCTTGCGAATCGGCTCTTCTTCAAACCGGTTTGGGTCACTTGAATCGGTATGGAACCGGTTCAATCCTTCTTATCATATTTTAAATTCATAAAAAATTCATAAAAATCATAAAAATTACAGAAAAATTACAAAAAAGTCAAGATAAATTGGGGAAAATTCTAAAAGTATGTATAAGCCAGTTTTCATTGCTTTTTCATCTTTAAATTGTTTTTATGTTAAAAATCACAAAAAAAAAATAAAAAAGAATACAATATATCACAAAAATAAAAATTGTTTTTGAACTTATAAAAAATCAGGAAAAATACAAAAAAATTCAGAAAAAATCTTTTAAAAAATTTTTGGTCTTGATTTTCATGATTTTGCTTTAATTGTTTTTTTGTCATTTTGAAAATTCAAGAAAATTATTTAAAAATGGAATAAAAATGGAAGAAAAATCAAGAAAAATATTTTTGAAGATAAGAATCATTTTTGACACTCTTTGAAGTCCCAAACCTCCCATAATATTATTTTTCATACTTAGAAAATTCTATAAAAATTTCAAAAAACTGGGAGTGTAGTTTTGTAAACTATTTTCTCGATTTTCCAATCCCGATGATTGCAAAGGGAGGCATTGAGCTCTTTGGAATATGGTATGCCCCAATTTTGAGGGAATACCTATATAGTATTTTATTTTATGCATTTTCTCTTATTTTTGAAAGAGAGTAATTTTCAAAGGCTTATTAAATTTATTTTGGGATAATTTTCGATTAATTAGGTACCATTTGTAAAAACGGGGGTGTATGGGGTGTTGATACCTTCCCCTCGTGTAACCGATCTCCCGAACCCGACTCTGGTAGTACAGACTGATTCTACCCCTAACGAGAAAGCAATCAAGTGTTCTAACCACATTTCAAACGGTTAGTGGCGACTGCATCGCACATTGTTTTCTACGAAAATCATCATTTTTAAAACCACACACTTTTATCATTTTCGTCTCAAGTTCGCGTCCGAGAATGGCGCGACAGCAGTATTCTCATCTAAAATAATGTTTCCCAACTTCATTGTATTTTGATGAATATCAACATCAAGAATCCATGATTAATAATTATTGCCTTTAATATTAATGAGAACAAATTCAACTTTATTTAAGTTTGACATCTAAATAAATTAACAATAATAATGCAATTTAAAAAACAAAATATAAAAAGTTGAAATAAAACTGAGATAAAAATATAATATTATTTCTACTCTTTTGAGGTACTTAAATATATTTTTTTAGGAACATTATATTATTTTTCTCAATTTTTACTGTGATTCTAATTTACAATATTAAATTAGGTAATAATATACTACCTCATCTTCTTTCTATATACCTACTTACATCAAACATGCAAATATATATAAGCATTCAATGTGTGTGTTATAAATGAAAAGAAGAGGGTGCCCTTTTATAGAAGGAACAATAAGGATAGCAAAATACTTATTGGAATCGAAAAATGGAGGGATGAGAGTCATTAAATCCTTATGATTTTCACAACAATTGGCCGCTCATTTTCTTCTCTAATTGCCACATTCAACTTCATGTTATATTCAACAATTTCTTTTGTCAAAAGATGTGAGCCCCGCCCCACAAGAATAATTAATTGACTTTTTTTTCAGCATGCTTATAACTTTCACCGCATAAAATTTAAAATTTACTATTTAAAAAATATTATATTGACTATTAAACTAATCCACAGAAACAAAATATTATTAACATTTACATCAAATCATGCTTTTTAGTTGCGTGAAAATTATTAAATTAGAAAAAACTAGGGTTAAGTTATAGCCCATTTTTACTATGAAGGTTGATAGGCGCAATTAATAGAAAGAATAAAATTTCTTAAAATTATTGACTAATTTCTTTCTCCAACTAATTTACAATTTTAGAATTGAATTACAAATTTAGCCGAAGACCTCTAGCCCATACAACACGCCGGCGTGCTTCTCCGCTCCATCTTTCACGAAGTAGACGTCTCTCATCTTCTGAAACGCGTGCCAAGTCAGCAAGCTGTCCGAACCGGCCTGGTGGCACTTCCCCACCGCCCGGTCCACCTCCAGCGTCCTCGCCACCCGGTCCAACCCCCCGTACAAGCTCTCGCAGAACCGCATCAGGTGCTTCACGTCGTACACTTTCGTTCCGAAAAACACCCTCAAGGTTCTCAAGAATTCATCCAGCCCGTTGGGCAAGTTCCGGCGCGTGAGGATTTTCACCAGGTACCCAAAATCGTACGCGCTGTGAAACGTCACCCAGCTCACCGAGTCGTTGCAAACCAACCCCGACGACATCATCAGCTCGGCGAACCGGGCCGAGTCTACCCCCTCCGTCCTGTTCCGCTCGAAATCCACACCCTGCCGCCTCAGCAACTCGACCGAGTCGGGAGCGTGCTCGTCACGCGCCACGTCGAAGTCGCTGAAGTTGAACTCCCATATGTACCGGCGGCCGTTGCCCAGATCCGGAAGGTTCCCGTCGGCGTCGGACAAAGTGAGCCCCACCTGGATGAGGTTCAGCGCATCGACGTTGGATTTCAAGATCCGGTAGTGATCGGAGGGCCGGCGACTGCGGATGTACGATCCATGGCGACCCTCGCTCGGACGGAACACGACGCCCGGAAACTCCGTGTCCATGGAGATGTACGGGTACCGGTCGATCAGATCTCCGATTAACTCGAACTCCGCATCAAGATTCTCGGACCATACTTCCCGTATGACGATCGATTCTGCACTCGGACTCGGATTCGGATCGTCGATGAACATGATCGCCTCGTCTTGTTTACGTAGATCTCTCAGCAGATCGATCAAAACAACACCCACCACTCACCGATTTACACGCAGAGAGAAAAGCAGGTATTCGGGAGGAAGGATGAGGAAGTGTGGGAGTGAGGGAGGGTGGAGTTTTATACGGAGAGGGAAAACGAAGGTGAAGATGTTGCTTGGAAAGGGGGGAAGAAGGAGACATTGCTTTACAGAGTAGGAGAGAGAGAGAGAGAGAGAGAGAGAGACAGAGGGTGGGCGTTCGGTGTAGAGAGGGTGAGGTTGAACGCGCTTTGATTTTGACTTTTGACTGGAGAAGGGAACGTCTAATTGGGGAAGAGGATGGGGATGGGATTAGGAAAGTGGGACTGACCGGGTCTACGGTTTTGCCGTCTAGCCGTCTAGGTTCTCCTCAGTCACCCACTTCCCTTCTCCATCACTCATTAATTATTTCCCCATGTTCATTTCTCCACTATCTCCTTTTTGGTTTTCCCCCATTGCCCATGTGATTGATTATAATGGTTGCACATTGTTTTGTCCATTGTAGTTTTCTATAAAAAAATAAAAAAAAAAAAAAAACGCACACACACACACACACACACACACAATAATTTTTTAACAAAAAGATTTATACCTATAAATAGTATTAAAATTTATTAATTATTTAAATATAAAGAAAGGTATGTGTTTTTAATTAATTAAGAATATCTTTAATAAATAATTTAACTGATATCTTTGGTATATAATTTTATTAGTCCGCCTTTCATCTTAATTGACTATATTTTACGTTTATCAATTTAAATGATATATTTGCAGATTTATATATTGTCAATTAAGAGACTAAGGAGTTCAAGGGTCATTATACTTAAATGTTAGGAGATATTGATATTATTTATGACATTATTAATGAAGATTTGTGTCTTATTGATACATTTTTAAGATTTCTATTTATTTTATTTTTTTCCTCTACTGAGAATTTGTGGATACAAAGAAAGCTAAAAATTGGGCTAGAATTTATATCTTTTGTGTGATTATCTAAGAAGATTAACAATATAATAATTACAAAGGGAACTTTTTATTTTATGTATCATTAACTTTTACTTTATATAAAAATTACAATTATAATAATTTTTGTATATGAAATAGAAAAAATACATTTATCTTATATTTGGAAGAGACCTTAGATTTGAGTTAGTATTGGATTTAAAAAATATATAATATACAATTATATTAAATTTTATCCAAATCTACTCAGATCCAAATTCGAGGATCGGAATCAGCACTTTCAATTGCAACATAAAAATCAATATCTTCTTATATTTTTTCTTTCTTTTTGTAACGCTCCGAACTCGAAACTGGGGTCCGGAGTGTTATTTAAAAATAAATATCTGATACCAAATAATTACACAGCGAAAGACCTCGATATTCATTACCAGAGTACTAATATTGTCATAACTAAATAAGTAACTTTCCAAAACCAAACTATAATACAACCCAAGGTACGCAAAACATATCTATATACATATACACATCAGTGTTTCATTGACACTTACTTTAACCCAAAAACTAACTAGTCCCGTCCGAAGCTCCCTAAGCTCGGTTCCCTGGATTTCCTGAAATGTTGAAATTTTTATTGGGGTGAGACACTTCTCAGTAAGACGGAATAAATTATGGCTAATGAGTTTAGTATATACAAAATATAATCATTTGTTAATCAACAATAACAACTATTAATACATTTATAGACTATCCTCAAACATGCATCATTATTTATAAGCGAGAGTTCCCGAGAATTGGGGAGATTACAAGCCCATAACATGTAGCGCCCCTTTACTCTGATACCTTATAAAACCTTACCAATTTAACTTGAACATGACTACAATTGATACCTATTAGGGCGCTCGCCTTACTCAGCAAGCCCTCGGGCGGAAAGTTAACCTCGCCCCAAATACATGTAATACCACAATATAAAATACATTTAATACTTTACTATAAATAACTTTCACATACAAACTATAACTCACACCTATGCATTTAGAAATACACATTTTCTTTGCAATATAATTAGTTCAGTAAATAATATCATTTATATAAATTTACATATATGCATAGAAAAAGTCCCTTTTTGGACATACAACATCATCATGTATAAACCCCCATGATTGGGTTGTGCAGTCTGAAGACTGGACCTAACCCTGATTGACCCATCAGACTAAGTCAAACCTCATGTCTGTAAGTCCGATTTACCTACCCAGCCTGGTCTAGACTCTAGGGGGGTACACAACCCTTCCGTGGCCAAATTGACTTTTCAATACCAACACTTCTATCCAAAGCAGTGTAGTTGCACTATCTTAATCACTAGCTACGGTATTGTGCTCTCATCACATTTGGTTCTTAGGGTTTTTAAATCATATAATGCAATTTAAGTAATAAAAACTATTATATAAACTCTTTTCGTAATTCAGTATAAAACCTGTCATATAAAAACCCGGCATTCAACCGTCATAGCAAACCTCGATATACAACCGTCACATCAAATCCAGTACTTAGCTGTCATATCAATCTCAACATTCAGTCGTCATTTCAAATTTTCACCATTTTCACCACATTTCCAGTATTTCCATCAAATAGTTCAAATCACATTTTCACGATAATTCCACAAAAATACTCAAATTCAATTATGCAGTAAAATATAATTAAATCGCATGCCACACAATTTATTCAATAATTATAATTTCACCAATTGCCTACGGAATTTTCAAAATATATAATTGATAAATTTAATTATAACGCGAGTATGATCAATTCCCCATATTTAAATTTAATCCCCAATATATTTTAAAAACCCGAATATGATCAAATCCCCACAATTTTATTTAACTCCAAAATATTCCCAAAAAATCTGATTTGATCAAATCCCTAGAGTTTAACTTAATTATAATATATTCTCAAAAATCTCGATCTGATCAAAACCCTCCAATTTAATTTAATTAAAATTTATTCCCCAAAACATGCGTATAATAATTCAAAATTATCTTTCCCATAAGCCTAAATACTCAGAAAATCATGTATATTATTCTTGAAACCAAATACTACAATTCAATCGGGAATATTTTCAAAATAAACTGAAATAATTTATTCCCCTTACCTTAACCTTGGAGTGGTGCCTACGATCCCTAAACCACGAATCTGCTGCGATTAAAATGACGAGGATCAAAGTTAGGATCCTATGGTGGTGTCCAATCGTCAATTTGACTAAAGATTTGAGAGAAATTGAGGAGAGAGAGAGAGAGAGAGAGAGAGAGAGAGAGAGAGAGAGAGAGAAAGAGTTTACCTTATTCCAGGAGTGGTGTCTACGATGCCCTAATCACGAATTCACTCTAGTTAAAATGTTGGTGGCCAAGAATGGAACCTAGGGGTATTTTTCGTTCTTCAATCAGCCAAAAATCAGAGAAAAAATTGAAGAGAGAGGGAGTTGGTGAGGAGAGAGAGAGGCGAGAAAGATGACGAGAGACCACTGCTCTCTGTAATTCAAATTGTAAATTGAATCTCCTGAAGCAGAAGCTTCAGAAGATGTATATATATATATATATAGAAATATAATATAATATTTTATTAATTTATTAATTTATTTAATTATTTATTTTTTTATTTATTTTTTTATCACTACATTTTTCTCTCCTTATAAAAAATTTCATCCTCAAAATATGTTGAATATACCCTCAAATAAAATTCATCGTCAACCCAACAAGTTTGAGTTAAAACTCGTAAAACAATTCTATCAAAATTGATAGCTAACACTAACAAATGGATTATATCGATATCATGCTCTGATACCCCATACTACAGAACCAACACTCAACAACTTTAATTCGCATTTTCAATCGCCCAAAATCTAACACTGACGTAACCTTTTGTTCCTTTGTATTAGCCTCCTTTGATTCACATCATACCAAATTTCTATTTGACAACCATATATAGAAATATAATCAAATTCAAAATTTGATTAAATTTTATAGATCTAGTCAAATTTTGAACTCTTTAACCTTAAATTAATTCTAAATTGAATCAAAACCCCTTTCTCTATTCCTCAACATTTATGAATTAATCAAATCTTCTCTCGTTATTTTTTTAATACTTGTTTGGCTTTTGATAGTAACAATCATTATATCATCGTCATCAGTTTCATCATTCTATATATACATATATAAAACCTAATTTCACCAACCCGACCACCAGTTGAATCCACTGGTCCAACTGGTTCGACCAGCCAATGGTTCTACAGGGTTGGTCACTAGTTTAGAATATAACACAATCCCAAGGACAACCCCCTTTGCTTCATATCAGCCTCAACTGATTCATGTCAAAATTTCAGTATTCAAACAAGATTTTCCATTCATTCTACAAATTGTTTGTTCCCGCTCATAGTCCAATCGCCACTTATTTTTTATCGAGATCAAATAATATTTCTAGAATGACTTTCTTTACTATGTTCAAATCAAACAAGAACTTCCTTCTTTCAGATTTGTTACTCTCCTTTGGCTTATTCGCAAGTGTACACCTAGGATTACCCTACCATTGAGGTGATCCCCAAAATTCTCTCATGAGATCTTGGAAGCTGCTTCTTTCAACCATTATATTATCACACCAAAAGGACCCTCACATTGAGTACTACCTTCTCCATCCATTAATATAGAACAATGATCTGATAAAATTCTCAGTAGGCTATTTGTTAGACCTTTAGATAATAATTTTCCAATTAAATGTCACCAATAACATGCATTACCATTTGTCTCGTAGACTACCAAAACAATAAAAATATATTCACAATTATCAGGTCAATTTTAAAAAAAAAAAAAAAAAAACATGAAACTGGATATTAGTCATTATTCATTAATCATCAGCCTAATCAATGAAATCTTTACTCATCATTAGAAAATAATACTCCCCCATGGTGCCTTTGGCTTGACAAAAAAAAATCCACTCCACACCAAAAGAATCTTAAATACCACCAATAATAGCCTTACTGACAAAATAAATTTAAATTCTTTAAAATGTATAATATCTGCCTTCAATTTGCAAACATTATTCCTTGCAATATGCCTTCTCTCCATCCCATTTGAACCTTATCGTTTCACAATATTAATAGTATTCTCTTTGTGGTAACAAATTTTCAAATAAGAAATTTCACCTAATCTCTTTACGCCTTATCTCTATTCAATTTACACACAACCCCTAAATTTCCTATCATAATTACTAAACAAAATAATTTACTCAGCTCGCCCATGTCTTTTCAACATAGCTTTCAATTAAAAGTGATCTTATGATTTAGAGTTAATTTTTTTTTTTTTTTGAATAGTCATCAACCACTTGGTTAATTAGAAATCACATTGTTGGAGATATAAATTAATGTTGAATCTATGTCACTTTAGGAAGAAGTTAATTGTCGAAATTTCTTCTAGAACTAATTTTAGGTCAATGACAATTTCCCAAACCACGACATGCTAGTATAGAAGTAAAAATATAGTGTCAAATCATCTCCATTCTAAGGCCACCCAATCTGGTTTGTAGTTTTTCTTTCTTTATTAGAACAATCTTCCCATTATTTGCACTTGTATCCCATTGTAGCAAACCCAATGTTTAGGAACAAAAAATGTAGCTTATCTATGAACTATTTTAAAATATGGTTCTAATTTCAAACACTTCTCAAATGCTATTTTAGACACACAAATGTCAGATTGGGACCTAAATTTTTATTTTATTACAAAAAATTACAATAATAATAATAATAATAATAATAATAATAATAATAATAATAATAATAGTCCAGATAGAATATATTGGCCAACCAGTCTACTCAAGTCATTCGAGCTCCCATACCAAAAAAAAAAATATTACCTTTCTCAACCAACTCCATAAATAAAGACTTGACAAAAAAAAAAAAAAAAAATCCCTAGAGCCTCAATTTATGGATTTAACATGTTGATGCTTCAATTTGGCACTATTACAACAGCATAAAGCATTGGATAAGCCTCACAGCCTCCTCTTCTTCTCGTAGTTAAGAATCATAATCATATAAGAAGTAGGATTTCAATAATTAATTGACTTCTCCCTCACTAATATAGTAGTATATCATCGACCTTGCCTCCTAATTGGTAGGAAAACCAAATATGAGAGGGAACTAAAAGGATGAGGACCCCACCAAAAATCATTCCAAAAAGAAATCGAGGAACCGTCCTCTATATCTATTGTGTAGCACACCTCCAAATTATCTCTGCAACATTCCAAAATGCTACCCTATAAAATATCAAGATGAGATCTTATCAAACGAATGCAAGCCTCCTATACCTAAATCTGAGGGTAACCACTAACATTCTTTCAATTGCTCTTAGATCCACGCACACTAAATCATAAAGAATCATAGAGAACTAGGAGTACACTCTAATGTGTAAAGGTGCGTACATTCCAAAATACACAAAATTCTATTTCAATATTCCAGTATCGAAAATGGTAGGTCATTCCTTGCAGTGACTATTTACACAAGAAAATATCATAATGCTGCATTCCGGGAGAAAAACGTCAATGGTTTACCGTGACTTTTCTGGAACCATAAACTATTTTAGAAAAATCATAGAAAATCCTCAGTGAATTTCTGCTTTTGGCTGCGAAACAGAACTCCAAAATTCCAATTGACTTGTCGTATTTTACTCCACTATGCATACTATATTTGATCGCTCTTACAACACCTAGCCTACCCATTCCTATCCTCATCCTACTTCATACATATACTGTGGTAATAATCATCCTTAGAGTCTACAGAATCTATTTCCTGAGCTTTGATGCCACTCTGTAATGCCCCGAACCCGAAACTGGGGTTTGGAGTGTTATTTAAAAATAAATCTCTGATACCAAATAATTATATAGCGGAAGACCTCAATATTCATTACCAGAGTACTAATACTATCCTAACTACATAAGTAACTTTCCAAAACCAAACTATAATACAACCCAAGGTACGCAAAACATATCTATATATATATACACACATCAGTATTTCATCGACACTTACTTTAACCCAAAAACTAACTAGTCTCGCCCAGAGCTCCCTAAGGTCGGTTGTAACAACCTGCTATAATTTAAATTTTTGTTATTTTTTCCACATATACTGTTATTCACATATAAGCTGAAATTACACTGCTCTGATACTTTCTATTTTAGGTCTAATTATCCACCTGAGTAGCAAGAAGTTGAAGTCAAGTATCCACAACCATATACATATACAATACAATACCAGAGTGCTAAATACCCCCAAAATGATATACATACATAACTAAACTAGAGCTACAAAAAATACCCCTCTTTCCCAAATACACTCACCCTATTGGCAGGGTAGCACTGTAGCCCCCTTCTATCTGCGAGTCCGATCAGCTCGCCTAGCTGGATTACTTGGAAAATGTAAATTTATTAAGATGACACAACGCTCAGTAAGGCGAAATTTGTTTTTTTTAGTGTGTGGCAAATGAGTTACAATTCTATAAAAGTCTAATTCTATATAATCATGTATAACTGAATTTGTAAATACGGTACAAATAATATAAACCACCACCTATATCCATGTTGCTTAACATATCTGTATATTAGATTTCTACTCATAATACTTCTAATGTACATAAGTATATTCTCTGTTTCTATAAAATTGTATATATATAATAATAACTGAAAAACTTCCCTCGATGGATAGCTGTATGTCATGATTTAACCCCTCATGATAGGGTTGTGTGGCCCATAGAAGGGATCTATCACTAGCTGGCCTGCCAGGATAAACCACTATACTCCGTCAGTCAGATTGACCCTCCTCAACCCATATCTGATGGGGAGCCTATCGACAACATAGGCACGATCGACTTATCTACCACGTATTATCTAAATATGTGGTTGCACTCTGAACTGTATATAGCTACGATATCGTGCTCTGTAAATTGTATCTGTAATGGTCCATCAGGATTTGATACTATATAATACGCTTCTATATACAACTATTTGTTTTACCATGATTTTGTAATAACTGTATTAACCATGTCGCTGTAATAAACTGTATCTATATTAACTGTGTTTCTGAAATTAATTGTAAATTTGTATGTCATGGTGCTGTAAAACTGTATAATCATGGTATACTGTAAAGCATATTCCCTATCTGTATATTCTATAAAACATAATCCTGAAAATACTATAAAACATGTTTCTACATAAATACTATAAAACATGATTCTATACTGTATCCATATTCTCATGCCACACGGTAATTTAAAATATCTTAAACATAACTGATAAAATTTATTAATTCCTGCTCTGAATAATAACCTAGTAAAAACATATAATTTATACTGAAACCATACTAAAGTTACCTAGCATAGCATATTTTCCTTGCCTAATTCCTACTAGAATCCCCTACTATAATGGGCCTTACACCCGCAGGGCTCCCCACTCAGTACCCTCAAAATAATATTTTCCAGAACATAATATTACTATTTCTTCACCTACTACATTTCCTACAACTACTAGAAAGCCAAATTTTGACAAAAAAAACCTTACCCTGAATCTGGGATGAAATCCAACTTCGTCCCACTAGCGATCTGCTCTGACAAACCTAGAGAGAACTTTCCCAGGAGCATTGTGGTGGCCTTAGATCATCGATCTGACGGTTGACGGGGCTGAAATAGAAGAGAGAAGGAAGAAGAACCGTAGAGAGAGAAGAGAGAGAGAGAGTTCCGTTGAATTTCTGCTTAAAATATAAGTTTAACACTATTTATACTATAGGATTCGTTAACGAGCCATGTCACCTCGTCGACGAGGCCAAGAGGAAATTCGTCAATGAACTCTCCCCTTCGTCGACGAAATTCAGAGTCGCCCAAAATATCCTCTCAGTATCTTCTCGTAACTGAAACATATTATCGTCAACGAGAACCTCTTGTACCCTTGTCAACAAATCCTTGTGTTCGTTGATGAGGCCTTGAGTAATTTTCTTGGGTCATTATATTCCCCCCTCCTTATAAAATTTCGTCCCCGAAATTTACTATTCATACAACTCATCATTCCTTAAAGGCAAAACAATTTACTTATTTTATTACTTGCCCTCACTTATGGCGGAGGAATACCATGGTTACATGGGTAGTTATGGGAGATTACAACCATAAAATAAAATTCCCCTAAAACCAAAATACTACCTATCCTCTACTCTACATTGCAATTACATTGTACAAAACAAAATTATCATTACTTAATTTACAAATCACTGCTATAACCCACTAAACAAGTGGGGGTATTTCTGTCTAATCTCATCTTCAAGCTCCCAAGAAGTTTCTTCTATCGTGTGATTCCTCCACAAGACTTTTACTAGTGGTGTCTTCTTACTGTGCAATTCCTGTTATTTTCTATCTAAGATTTGTACTGGAGCTTCCTATTATTCTAAAACATCATTGAGCTTCAATTCTGCGTAGTTGATAATATGGGAAGGATCTGGGACGTATTTTCTTAACATAGAAACATGAAATACGTCATCAATCCTAAATAAAATGGTGGTAAAGCTAGCCGATAAGCAACTAAACCAATCTTCTCGAGTATCTTAAATGGGCCAATAAACCTAGGGCTCAACTTTCCCTACTTCCCAAACCTCATAACCGCTTTTAACAGAGCTATTTTCAAAAGTACATCGTCTCCCACTTCAAATTCCAGTTCCCGGCAGCAAGTATCCACATAGCTTTTCTACCGACTCTATGCTACACTGATTCTATCTCGAATGAGTCAAACTTTATCGTACTCCTGTTATATTATTTCTAGCCTAAAAACTCGCCTCTCACCTAGATCACTTCAATATAAAGGGGAACGACACCTCCTACCATAGAGTGCTTCATAAAGAGCCATGCCAATGCTAGCTTGGTAGCTGTTGTTGTAGGCAAATTCCACCAATGACATATACTGAGTCCAGCTACCCCCAAAATCCAATACACACGCTCGCAACATATCCTCAAGTACCTGAATTGTTCTCTCTGTCTGTCTGTCTGTCTGAGAATGGAAAGTGCACTAAATGCTAGTTGAGTCCTTAATGCCTCTTGCAAGCCCCTCTAGAACCGCGATGTAAAATGTGGATCACAGTCCGAGACTATGGATATCGGTACTCCATGGGGTCAAATAATCTCCTGTATATAAATCTCTACTAGTCTGTTCATAGGGTAACCAACTTTAATAGGTAGGAAATGAGCCGTCTTTGTCAGCATATCAACAATTACCCAAATGACATTCTGACCATGTGGCGCCGGCGGTAGCCCAGTAACAAAATCCATGGATATGTGGTCCCACTTCCACTCAGGAATGAAAAGTGGCTGCAACTGTCCTACCGACCTTTAGTGCTCAGCCTTGACCTACTGGCACATCAAGCACTGTTGCACAAATTTTGCAATCTCTCTCTTCATACCGCTCCACCAGAAATACTCTCACAGATCCCTATACATTTTCGTACTGCCAAGATGAACAGTGTATAGAGATCTATGAGCCTCTTCTAGATTCATTCTCCTAATGCTATCATTTGCGGGCACGCACAATCTAGCGCGAAATATCAAAGCCCCATCGTCAGAAATGCTAAATTCCTTTCCCTTACCATCTTGTATTCTAGCTATTACTTCTTATAATTCTAGATCATCACCTTGAGCAGCTTTAATGCTATCATATAGTGCCGGCCGTACAACCAGACTGGCAATAAACGCCTGAGGATCATCTTCCACTAACTCCACGCCGAGCCTTTCCAAGTCCATCTGAATTGGGTGCTGAATTGCTACTGCTAACTGTGTTGTATCCTCTGATTGACGGCTCAGAGCATCAATCACCACATTTGCTTTACTTGGGTGGTAAATGATGGTACAGTCGTAATCCTTGATGAGTTCCAACCACCTCCTTTTCCGCATATTCAATTCTTTTCGTGTAAAGAAATACTTTAGACTCTTGTGATCCAAAAATATTTCACATCTCTCACAATATAAGTAGTGTCTCCAGATCTTTAGTGCGTGCACCACTGCAGCCAATTCCAAATCATGAGTAGGGTAGTTCTTTTCATACTCTTTCAACTGCCTAGAAGCATACTCTACCACCCTGCCATGCTGCATCAGTACACAATCGAGCCCTTTCAAAGACGCGTCACTGTAAATCATATACCCATCACCTCCTGATGGAATCGTCAATACTGGTGTGGTGTGAGCCACTGCTTTAATTCTTGAAAACTCTGCTCGCATTCTTCAATTCACACAAATATGGCATTTTTCCTGGTCAGACGTGTGAGAGGCCCTGGCAAAGTTGAAAATCCCTTAACAAATCGACTGTAATAACCTTCCAGCCCTAAGAAACTTATGACTTCTTGCACATTCTTGGGCCTAGCCCAATTCACCACCACATCATTCTGGGATCCACTGAAATACCGTCTCCTGAGATCACATGGCCCAAAAACGCAACCTTCTTAAGACAAAACTCACATTTACTAAACTTGGCATAGAGCGTCTATCTCTAAGCATCTGCAGTACCTGCCTCAAATGCACCTCATGATCCTCAAAACTCCTTGAGTAGACCAGCATATCATTAATAAAAACCACTACAAACTGGTCTAGATAATGGTGAAAGACTCTATTCATCAAGTCCATGAACACATCTGGGGCGTTCGTTAGACCAAAAGGCATAACGAGAAATTCATAGTGCCCGTACCTGGTCCTGAAGGTTGTCTTTGCGATGTCCTCTGTTTTTACTCTCACTTGATGATACCCTGATCCGAGGTTGATCTTGGAATACACCCGAGTACCCTGGAACTGATCAAACAGATCGTCTATACTGGGTAGAGGATACTTGTTCTTAATAGTAACCTTTTTTATCTCCCTGCAATCAATACACATCCTCATAGTCTCGTTCTTCTTCTTGATGAACAACACTGGAGCTCCCCACGGCGATACACTGGGTCGTATAAATCCCTTATCCAGAAAATCTTACAACTGATCCTTTAATTCTCCCAATTCAGCTAGAGTCATACGGTAGGGAACCTTAGAGATTGGCGTTGTCTCTGAAGGCAAATCTATAGAAAAATCCACCTCGCATTCAGGAGGCAACCCTGGTAGCTCCTCTGGAAATACATCGGGAAATTCTCGCACGACTGGTGTACTGCCAAACTTCAATTCCTTTTTTGTCACTTCTTTTACAAAAGCTAGAAACCCTTGACTTCCATCCAAGAGCAATCTGCTTGCCTACACAGCGGATACCAATTGCGAAGGTGCACGAACATGTGAACCCATAAATCTAAATTCTTTCTCACCAAAGGGTCTAAAAACTACTTCTTTCTGATGAAAATCAATACTAGCATAATTAATTGACCGAGTATTACATCAAACCCGCACATCTCTAACCCAATTAGGTCAACTGGTAGCACTCTCCCATGAATTTCCAAATGATATCCTCTGAGTACCCTTTTACACCTCATCATTGACCTAGACGGTGCAGCTACTGACAATTCTCTATCTAATAACTAAGTCTCATTTCCAGATAATTTAACATAGGATACATAGACAAAGGAATGAGTAGCACCTGAATCAAATAAAATAATAATAGGATGTGATAAAATAGTAAATGTACCTGTCACCACTTCCATGGCAGCCTCAGCATCACCCGACGTCAATGCGTAAACCCTCACCGAGGCTACATTCCTCTGCTGGCCTCCACGAGGAGCCTGATATCCTCCCCAATAGGGCCTGGGAGCTGGAACTTGATCTGGCGGTCTTGGGCATGCACATGCCATGTGGTCGGGTTTCCCACAACGATAGCAAACATCTCTCCCAACCCGGAACTCCCCCAAATGTCGTCTCTGACATGTCTGGCATATCGGGGTAGTCGGTGTACCCTGATTCTCGCGAGGTCATGTCATCTGCGGCTGATCTCCCCTATCACGACCTCCTCTCCATGAACCCCTACTGGAGCCAGCCTGGAAACCCTGAGGTGTAGGCCTCTTCCTCTGACTCTATGCTGTTATACCCGTCTGTATACCACTCTCAATGATCGCAACCCTATCTACAACCTCCGTAAATGTTTGAGCCCTGAAACAAATCACCTACTCAAACAAGTTCTGCCTTAGTCCTTCTTCAAACTTCCTTGCCTTTTTCTTTTCATTAGGTGCTAAATGTGGATTAAAATGCAACAACTCGATAAACCAAGCCACGTATTGAGATATGGTCATCTGCACCTATACCAAGTGCATAAACTCTGCTGCCTTCGCGCTCCAAACAATTGAGGGAAAATATCCCTTGAAGAATAACTCCTTGAATTAGTCCTAAGTCACTGGCACAGGAACCGGCCTTAGCTCCTCTATCAGTCGCGCTGATCTCCACCAGTGCTTCGCCTCTCTTGTCAGTTTAAATGCTGCAAATACCACCTTCTGCTCATCCATACATGGAAGCACAACCAACGTCTCTTCGATGTCATGGACCCAATTCTCAACTACAACCAAGTTATCTCCTCCAGCAAAGGATGGGGGCTTCATCCGCGTAAACTGCTCAATCATGCAGCTACGCTCCCTAGAGCTCCTGGCCATCTCAATCATCACCTGCTGAGTGACACTATGCGGTACAACATCTATATCTCCTCTACTTATGCTGGAAGGTCCTAGCTTATCCTCCCTAGCATTCTTGCCACTGCTTCCTAGGTCCATCTTGAAGACAAAGAACACACTTTAAGAATCTTATCTCCTACACAGACCTAATCTATTTCATTCCACTCAAATCCCATATTTATAACTAACTACCTTCCCTGATCTTAATTCAGAATCCAGTTCTGCAACCTAAACACACGACCCAACGATAGTTTACTAAAGTTTTCCTGAAATCTTCACCTCAGGAAAAACACAGAAACCACCACGGAAAATCCTATACCCAGACTATAGAACAAACCTCAAATCATATCCTATACTCAGGTATTGCTTCTGTTGCACTCTAAAGTCTATAGAACCTAGCAACCTAGGCTCTGATACCAAACTGTAACGACCTGCTATAATTTAAATTTTTAATATTTTTTTCCACATATACTGGTATTCACATATAAGTTGAAATTACACTGCTCTGATACTTTCTATTTTAGGTCTAATTATCCACCTAAGCAGCGAGAAGCTGAAGTCAAGTATCCAAAACCATATACATATACAATACAATACCAAAGTGCTAAATAGCCCCCAAATGATATACATACATAACTGAACTAGGGCTACACAAAAACACCCTTCTTTCCCAAATACATCCACCCTACTAGCAGGGTAGCACTGTAGCCCCCTTCTATCTGCGAGTCTGATTAGCTTGCCTAGCTGTATTACCTAGAAAATGTAAATTTATTGGGATAAGACAACGCTCAGTAAGACAAAATATGCTATTGCTAGTGTGTGGCAAATGAGTTACAATTCTATAAAAGTCTAATTCTATATAATCATGTATAACTGAATATGTAAATACAGTACAAATAATATAAACCACCACCTATATTCATGTTGCTTAACATATCCGTATTTTAGGTTTCTACTCATAATACTTCTAATGTACATAAGTATATTCTCCGTTTTTGTAAAACTGTATATATATAATAATAACTAAAAAACTTCCCTGGATGGATAGCTATATGTCATGATTTAACCTCTCATGACAGGGTTGTGCAGCCCGTAGAAGGGATCTATCACTAGCTGGCCTATCAGGATAAACCACTATACTCCGTCAGTCAGATCGGCCCTCCTCAACCCATATCTGATGGGGAGTTTGTCCACAACATAGGCACGATCGACTTATCTTCCATGTATTATCTAAATATGTGGTTGCACTCTGAACTGTATATAGTTATGGTATCGTGCTCTATAAACTGTATCTGTAATGGTCCATCAGGGTCCGATACTATATAATACGCTTCTATATACAACTATTTGTTTTACCATGATTCTGTAATAACTGTATTAACCATGAAGCTGTAATAAACTGTATCTATATTAACTGTGTTTCTGAAATTAATTGTAAATCTGTATGTCACGGTACTGTAAAATTGTATAATCATGGTAAAGCATATTCCCTGTCTGTATATTCTGTAAAACATAATCCTGAAAATACTATAAAACATGTTTCTGCATAAATACTATAAAATGTGATTCTGTATTGTATCCATATTCTCATGCCACACGGTAATTTAAAACATCTTAAACACTGTCGCGACGTCCCGGGAGCGCGTGTGCCCTGGGCGACGAAATAAAAAAGCATTTTAATATTTTCATGGAAAAACATGGATATCGGAGTCGCCACTAACCTTTAGTGCGGTTAGAACACATGATTACTACCCCGTTAGGGGTAGAATCGGTCTACATTACCAGAGTTGGGGCCGGGAGTTCGGTTACGCGAGGGGAACGTACGAGCACCCCCTACGCACCCGTTCTTACGAACGGTACCTAATTAATTTGAAATTATCCCTAAGTTAATCTAATAATTCTTTAAATTACTCCTTTTTACGAATTTATAAATACATGCAAAAAATAAATAAATAAAATAATAAATAAATAAAGATAATATATGCGTATAAATTCCCTCAGAGCTTAGGGTACGTGAAGCCCAAAGGCTAATACCCCCCGCAATAAAATCGTAGGGATAAAAATCGAAAATAATTTAAAATACACTCCCTAGACTTTGAAAATCGTATAGAATTTTTAGTAGGAAAGTACTAATATGGGAGGTTTTAACATATATTAATAAGATAATGAAGATATTACACTATCCCTAATAATATTAATAATAACACATATCTACTAAGATATTACAAGTACTAAAATAAGTAATATATTCCCACATACCATGTGCATTAAGATCATAAATACATATTATTACTTAAGATATTATATCATTGAATTATTACCCCAAAAATACTCAAATCACTAAATATAATTACCTGGAGTCCTAAGTTACTAAATACATTGCATTATTACTAAATATGTAATTGCCTAAAACCCTACTTTACTAAATAGGTATCATTACTCAAAGTATTACTTTTATTGCTAAATATGTAAAACCCTAAGTTGCTAATATGTGATATACATGTAACTAAAATTATTAATGTACATAAAATGTCAATAAAACACCAAGCTATTAAATATGTAAAATCACATTATCACAATAATAAATTTACAATATTATAAAAATGCTAATTAATATAATAAATATATAATATCAATAAAAATTCTACCACACTAATATTAATCATTTAACATATATACAATAGATACTACAAAAATCTAACCCTACAATATGAACATTAACATCAATAACAAAATTCAAACTTTGAATGTTAAAACGACAAAAATTCTACAATAATAATAATAATCGTTCAACCATAAACACAACAAAAATGTACACATGAATATCAACATTTAAACAAATCTTACAGTGTTGTAAACCCTACACCATGAATATTAATTAATGTATAACAACAAGACAAACAAAGCATATATATTAAACATTAAAGCAAACATTACAATCCTAAAACCTTACAATAACAATCCTAGAGTATATGTAAACATTATAAAAAAACTTTGAAACTACCCCAACAATTAATAATCTCAAACCCCAATAAATATAAACAAGAAATAATATGACTAATTTAACACCAACAAAAAAGTTTAACTTAAATAATAACAATAAATCAAGCATACTGAACATATAAATAATAAAACATACAAAAAAAAAAAAACTCAAAATATTATCTTATCAATATTTGACCCTAAATAATACAATACCAATTCAATATATATACACATATACACACACACATAATACAACAACAAAAGATATATTTTTTTTTCTAACTATCAGTTATTAAATAAATACATAAATACACAGAAATCTAGAATTTAAAACAAACAAAAAACTCTGCAATAAAAATGACTGGTTAATATCACAGAAAAAAAAAAAAAAAAAAAATACACATGGGTATATGTAATGAACTGTGTGTGAGGTGTGTGTGCGTTCCCTGTTCATGGTGCTGTGTATGTGTATTACAGTGGGCAGCAGAGTGTGTGTGTGCAGGGTGTGAGTGTGTATTACAGTGGGCAGCAGAGTGTGTGTGTGCAGGGTGTGAGTGTGTGCGGAAAACTCCCAGGCGTTGTCGGCGTGTGTGTACAGGGGAGCTTACAGAGGGGGGGTTGCCGGAGATTGCAGAGAGTGACGGTGCTGGGAGGTTTCGCCGCCAGAACTCGCGGCTGGAGGGAGCTGAACGTGGTTGTTGCCGCCTGGACTGCTGCTACTGCTGGATGTGCGTGGAGGAGTAGGGATCGCTGTTGCCGGCAGCAGAGGAACTGGTCTACGGTGGTTGCAGGAGGAGATGGTGACTGCAGGGAGTGACGACAGAGAACCGGGACTGGACTCGGCCGGGGTTGACGGAGCTGTTGCCAGTGGTGGCTTGCGGTGGCTACTGGAAGAGGCGGCAAGGGGAGGCCACCGGTGACTGTGGAGGTTCACGGCGTGGACTGGAGGGGCTGCTCGTGGTCGAGGCCGGTGACTAGCGTTGCAGCGGCTGTCGGAGAAGATGGTGCTGTGGGAGTCTGCTGATGCTGCAGATCTGTGGGAACTGAGGGGGCAGTGGGAGAGACAGAGAGCTGAGGAGGAGAAGAGAGAACGAGATTGAGGAGAGTCCCCGATAAGAGAGGCTAGGGTTGCCGGGTTTGATGCGAATGAGAGGGGCTGTGTGCGAATGAGAGGAAGATAAGAGAGAGAGATCTGCGTGAAACCTTCCCCCCCAGCCTGCCCTGGAGAGAAGCAAAAGAGGCATTATATAAAAGAAAATTTAGAAACCAAAATCTCTCTTTTCCTTTTTTGTTCATTGTATTTTTAATATATATTTTTTCTTTTGGAAATAATATATATGAGAATAATTATTAATATGGTAATAATAATAATAATAATAATAATAATAATAATAATAATAATAATAATAATAATAATAAGGTAAAAATAATAATAATAGCAAAATAATAATAATAGTAATAACAAAAATAAATAAATAAATAATAATAATAAAAATAATAATAGTAAAATAATAATAATAATAATAATAACAGAAATAAATAATAATAATAATAATAATAATAATAATAATAATAATAGTAATAATAAAGATAAAAATACTAATAATAATAATAATAATTAAAAATAATATTAATAATAATGAAAATAATAAATAATAATAATAATAATAATAATAAACAATATAAATAGAAGTAAAAATAAAAATAAAAGTAATAATAACAATACTAATGAAAAATAATAATAATAATAATAATAATAAATAAAATAATAATAATAATAATAAGACTAATGAAAATTAATAATAATAATAATAAGAATAAATAAAATAATAAAAATACTAATAATAATAATAAAATAATAATAATAATAATAATAGTAATAAATACATTGGGCCTGGGTAAAAATGGGGTGTCTACAAACACAATTGATAAAATGTATAAATTCCTGCTCTGAATAATATCCTAGCAAAAACCATATAATTTATACTGAAATCATACTAAAGTTACTTAGCATAGCATATTTCCCTTACCTGATTCCTGCTAAAATCCCCTACTATAATGGGCCTTATAGCCGCAGGGCTCCCCACTCAGTACCTTAAAAACAATATTTTTCAGAACAGAATATTACTATTTCTTCACCTACTACATTTTCTACAACTGCTGGAAAGCCAAATTTTGACAAAAAGACCTTACCCTAAATCTGGGATGAAATCCAACTTCGTCCCATCAGCGATCCGCTCCGGCAAACCTGGAGAGAACTTTCCTAGGAGCGTCGTGGTGGCCTCAGATCATCGATCCAACAGTCGATGGGGCCAGAATCGAAGAGAGAAGGAAGAGGAACCGTAGAGAGAGAAGAGAGAGAGAGAGTTCCGCTGAATTTCTGCGTAAAATATGAGTTTAACACTATTTATACTATGGGATTCGTTGACGAGCCACGTCACCTCGTTGACGAGGCCAAGAGGAAATTCGTCGACGAACTCTCCCCTTCGTCGACGAAATTCAGAGTCTCCCAGAACATCTTCTCGGTATCTTCTCATCAATGAAACGTATTCTCGTTGACGAGAACCTCTTATACCCTCATCGATGAATCCTATGTGTTCGTTGACGAGGCTTTGAGTAATTTTCTTGGGTCGTTACATCGGCTCCTTGGATTTCCTGAAATGTTGAAATATTTATTGGGGTGAGACACTTCTTAGTAAAACGAAATAAATTATCATCAGTGTGTAGCCAATGAGTTTAGTGCATACAAAATATAACCATTTGTTAATTAACAACAACAACTATTAATACATTTATAGACTATCCTCACACATATATTATTATTAATAAGCGAGAGTTCCCGAGAATTTGGGAGATTACAAGCATATAACATGTTGCGCCCCTTTGCTCTCATACCTTATATAACCTTGCCCATTTAACTTGGGCGTGGCTGCAGCTGGTACCTATCAGGGCACTAGCCTTACTCAGCAAGTCTTTGGGCGGCGAGTTTACCTCGCCCCAATTGCGTGTAATACCACAATATAAAATACATTTAATACTTTACTATAAATAACTTTCACATACAAACTATAATTCACACCTATACAATTGGGAATACACATTTTCTTCACAATATAATCAGTTCAGTAAATAATATCATTTACATAAATTTACATATATGCATAGAAGAAACCCCCTTTTGGACATACAACATCATCATGTATAAACTCCCATGATTGGGTTGTGTGGTCCGAAGACTGGACCTAGTCCTGGTTGGCCTACCAGGTTAAGTCAAACCTCATGTGTGCAAGTCCGATTTGCCTACCCTGCCTGGTCTAAACTCTAGGGGGGTACACAACCCTTCCGTGGGCAAATTAACTTTTCAATACCAACACTTCTATTTAGAAAAGTGTGGTTGCACTATTTCAATCACTAGTTACGGTATCGTGCTCTCATCACATTTGGTCCTCAGGCTTCTTAAACCATATAATACAATTTAAGTAATAAAACTGTTATATAAACTCATTTCGTAATTCAGTATAAAACATGTCATATAAAAGTCCGACATTTAGTAATCATAACAAATCCTGACATACAACTGTCACATCAAACCCGGTATACAGTCCTCATACCAAAACTCGACACTTAAGCGTCATATCAATCTCGACACTTAGCTGTCATATCAATCTCGGCATTCAACAGTCATTTCAAATTTTCACATTTTTCACCACATTTTCAGTATTTCCATCAAATAGTCAAAATCACATTTTCACAATAATTCCACAAAATACTCAGATTCAATTATGCAGTAAAATATGATTAAATCTCATGCCACATGATTTATTCAATAATTATAATTTCACCAATTGCCTGTAGAATTTTTAAAATATATAATTGATAAATTTAATTATAATGTAGGTATGATCAATTCCCCATTTTAAAATTTAATCCCCAATATATTTTAAAAATTCGAATATGATCAAATCCCTGCAATTTAATTTAACTCCAAAATATTCCCAAAAACTCTGATTTGATCAAATCCTTGGAGTTTAACTTAATTAGAATATATTCCCAAAAATCCCGATCTGATCAAAACTCTACAACTTAATTTAATTAAAATTTATTTCACAAAACATACATATAATAATTCAAAATTACCATTCTCATAAGCCTAAATACTCAGAAAATCATGTATATTATTCTTGAAACCAAATACTACAATTTAATCGGGAATATTTTCAAAATAAACTGACATAATTTATTCCTCTTACCTTAGCCTTGGAGTGGTACCTACGATCCCCAAACCATGAATCTGCTCCGATTAAAATGACGAGGATCGAAGTTTGGACCCTGTTGTAGTGTCCGATCGTCAATCTGGCAGAGAATTTGAGAGAAATTGAGAGAGGGGGGGGGGGGGAGAGAGAGAGAGAGAGAGTTTACCTTATCCCAGGAGTGGTGTCTACGATGCTCTAATCACGAATCTACTCCGGTTAAAATATTGGTCGAAAAATGGAACTTAAAGGTATTTTCTGTTCTTCAATCAGCCGAAAATCGAAGAAGAAATTGAAGAGAGAGGGAGTTGGTGAGGAGAGAGAGAGGTGAGAGAGAAGAAGAGAGATCACTGCTCTCTGTAATTCAAATTGTTAATTCATTCTCTAGAAGCTTCGGTGTATATATATATATATATATATATATATATATATATATATATTATATTATATTAATATATTATTATATTATTAAATTAATAATAATAATTTATTTATTTATTAAATTAATTAATTATTATTATTTTTGTATCACTACACTTTTTCTCCCATAAAATTTTTTATCCAACTAAACATAAAATTATATAATCTTCACAACAAAATAACTGTAATAAAAACAAATCTTAATTATTAACTTAAATTATTTTTTTCCTCAATACAATAATATTAAATTAATTTTGTTATGAAAATCATTCAATGAGGTAGCATGCATCTTCATTTTTACCAAATCATAAATATAACATTATTTTTGAGAGTGGATATCCTATTTAATGTATTACTTCTAGTTTTAGAAAAGAGAAAAAATACAATAAAAGGAAAAAAAAAAGGCAAGAGGTGGACCAACAATCTTTAAACCTTGAACTTGCGAGGAAAGAAAAGAGAAGGTTAAACATGTGCCAAAAATCTAAGTAAAGGTGATTGACAGGGATAATTTAAATTGAATTTTTGATTGATTAAACACGTCATATGTTTTGAAGGTTAATTGAACAAACAAAATTGATTGATCAAATCAAAATTCAATTTAAATCATTTCTCTAAGCCTATAAATAGAGGCTTCTAAAGAGAGGAAAGAACATACACAGTGATAGATTCACACAGTAACATTCACACAGAGGAAGTTATTTTGACAGATAGATTCACACAGTAACATTCACACAGAGGAAGTTATTTTGACAATTTTGGTAAAGAGATCAAAGAAATTTTGATTGAAGAGTGAGTCCAAAATTTTGAAGAAATTGTAGAAAATTTGAGCTGTGGGGTTAGAGGCCTTTGGGAGGTTTTAAAAGTCAAAATTCAGGGTGGAGGATTGTAGACCAAACCAAAGGAGAACTGCATATTGAAGGAGCTGAGGACCAAAGGTTGGCTTCATTTTTGTGTTAGTTTTTCATACTTAATCCAATAAAAAAAATATTCTGCAAAATGATCCGATGCTCCGAATCCGATTTGTGTGATCCGACCCCTTAAACCGACTCCATTAACCTGATCCACCAAACCCGATTGGCCTGATCCATTTGACTTGTGGACCCAAATACATTCTAATAGTTAAGTTTTTTTTGAAATTTAAAAGGTACAAGAAAAAAGAAAAGAAAAATTCAAAGAAACCCATATTCATGTTTATTTATTGAGAAAATGAGAAAAAATCTAAAATGTATTGTAAATCAACAAATAAATTTTAATTTCACGCATTGTTTAAACTTGATTATTCTTAATTTTTAGTCATATTAGAATAAGTTTTTATTTAAATTACATTTGTTATAGAGAATAAATACACTAAAATTAATTTTTATTTTTATTAAAAAAAATTATCGATCTGTATGGAGCCTTATGCATATATTAAGTTTTAGTACTAGAAAGGTTGGTGCACATACAAAATCAGAGATGAGCATTGGTTCATTTTGTATCATTGCCAAAAATTATGAAAACTAAAAAAATGAAAACTTAAAATTAGAAACAAAATTAAAATCGAAAACTAATAACTTATTTTGTTAATATTTTAAAAATTATAACTAATTAAAATATTAAATAATGCTCAGTTTTGTTCTTGAATCAAATAAAAATTAAAAACAGGATTAAAATAATAAAAATACAAAAGAATATAAATTAAAACATGAAAGTAAAAATAAAATTATGACAATTTTTACTTAATTATTATATTTTAAAATCACTTTTAAGAGTTGCAAGAAAAATTTTCTTGTACATGATAACTAAAAAATAGTAAAAAATACTTTTTAAATAACTTATTATTTTACTTCAAAATTTTAAAATTTATTAAGTTTAGTTTAATTATATTTTAAATTTACATGATGTTTTACTTCAATTTTAATCAAAAATAAAATAAATAATTGAATATACAAAAATAAATATTGGGTAGTAAAATGCTGATTTTTTTACGAAAATATTTAAAATAAAATAATATGAATACAAAAGTAGGGTATTTGGGCCAAAATTTATTGAAATAAACCTAACCGACTTTTAAAAAGTCGGCTTCAAATAAAAAAAATTGAAATGTCTCAAATTAACTTTTGGAAAGTCGATTCTTATATTAGAATAATATAAAGAATTTTTGACAATCGAAACTAACTTTTCAAAAGGCAACTCCAACTAAATAACAAAAAATAGAGAAAAGTCAAAACCGACTTTTCAAAAGTCGGCTCTAAATTTACAAAAAAAAAAAAAAAAAAAATTCAGTTCCCATTGCCACCCATGCGTGGCCCCTACCCCCTACCCTAGATCCTTGCCCTATAGCCATATGCCCTGGGCCCCTCGTGCTCCCCTTCCCAGCACCTTGTCGTAGGAATGCTATATTATTTCATAATATTGTTAAAATTAATATTATTATCGTATATAATTATGTGGAGTTTTTTACCAAAATATTAATAAGAAAAACACAAAAAATAGAGAAAATGGGAAAATTTTACGAAAATATACCCAACCGACTTTCCAAAAGTCGGTTTGGGCTTAAAAAAAAAAAAAAAAATTTCAGTCAGGTTGTCGCATCACACGTCAGGCATCGTGTTAGAAGCAATTAAAACCCAAAAAAAAAAAAAAATTGAGGGTGGGGGACAAGCCATAGGGGTGTTAGAGAGTTGCAGGGAAAAACAAAAGGGGGGGGGGGTGTCAGACTGCTGCAGGAGAAAAAAAGAAAAAGAAAAAGGGGGGGGGGAGGGGCGGTTAGCGGGAGGGACAGGGAGAGAGGAGAGAAAGGGGAGGGGGAATTTAATTTAATTTATTTTTAAAAAATGACCAAACCAACTTATCAAAAGTTTATTTGATAATTTTTTTTATAATATATACGTTCCTTATCCTCCAATATCACTTATCCACCATAACTTTTATAGTTACGTTGCTTTCGTTAGTTTTTTTCTTAAAAAAATTTCTTTTGTTTGTACTCCCTACCATATTTAATACTTAGATATGGAATTTGGTCCATTTGATCCATCTGTATTGACATTGGGGACCGTACATCCCTCCTATAGGGCATGGGAGGAGGATCATTCTGACGCGTTTAAAGGGCGTCAGTGTATGCGCACATTAGAAACTATGTGGCATGCCCATCCTAGAAGTATTCTGTGGATTCAACGAGCAGGATTCTATCCACTGTACCAGATTCAGTACATTCGCTTAGACCATCATTTAATTAGTGCATTTTTGAAGTGTTGGAGGCTTGAGACGCACACATTTCATTTTCTTTGTGGCGAGGCGATGATAATGTTGCAGGATGTCGCAATCATCATAGGATTACCTATTGATGGCAACGCTATTATGGGTACGATGCAGCATGACTGGGAGATGCGATGTCAAAGCCTACTTGGATGCAAACCCCCACTAGCCAAAATAGACGAAACGGTGCGTCCTTATCCATGACATGGATGGATGGGAACTTACCTGATCTTTGTGATGAAGTATCTAAGGAGTTCGTATTGCAGTACGCTCGAGGGTACACTATGCATCGTGAACAAGTCGCAACACTATGCATCGCTGATGTTCCTCCCTCTATTGAGTGACTTGGAGAGGGCATCGACGTATAATTGGGGTGGTGCTGCACTTGCATGGCTGTATAGAGAGATGTGCCAGGTTGGTTGTGTGCAGGCGCAATCAGTTGGAGGTGCACTATTGCTTCTATAGGTTTGGGCATGGGAGTGCATGCCCTTTCTTGCTCCAATTAGAGTTGGCCTGCCACATCTTCCTGTTGATGTCGACGATGGCCCATTTCCACTTGCGATTATATAGCGAGTTTCATTTCATGCCGCGCACGTCCCTTAACATACACTACGGTCATATCAATATGACATTGATATAATGCGTGAGGACCAGGTAATACCGTATTTATTTCATTTGAATCGTTTTATATGGGTTCGAAACATTTACTATTTGTAGTAATTTTCTGACATAAATTCATTGTTAGCAGTTTATATAAGTGTCGTACGCTGTGGATGTCTACGCAAATCTACCCCCTATATGCCTCATAGGCGTACAAGTTTGGCTTGTTCGTAATCCTATGATTTGCTTTCATATTATGGACTGGCACTTGCCGAATCGTGTAATGCAGCAGTTTAGGCGGAGGCAGCAGATCACTCGTCTAGCTCAGACAGGTTATGACCCCGACAACCATCATTTGGATCTACACGACTGTGACCAGCGTGGCAGTCATCAAATCAACTTTCACACTAAGTACGAGTGTACCCTTTAGATGTGGCAACACAGACTGGACAATCTCATTTACATACTTAGGGAGCTTCCACTCCCTAGGCATACACCTCTATTGGCGGAAGATGGATATAATGACTGGTACCGATCCATCATGATTCGTTGCGTGAGTAGAACTACCTGTTTACATATGATAGTGGCGAGTGAAAAAATTACTAAATGTATGTAAAAAATAGATTGGTTTTATATCATTAACTTAGTGGTACTGTATCCAACATATTTTGTTGTAAGAGCATATGATGGGGAGCATCCACTTATCAGACTGTGTCCCGACATGTCTTGCTAGACCAATTGCATAGGTGTGTATGTAGTTTGTGGTTGAGGAAGCTCGTCAATTAATTCTTAGGTCTCGCCATGAGGGTCCCAAATTGGATGATGATGTTGCAATTGTTGAGCAGGCGTCGCATAGGAGACGTCGTGGTGGACCTCGCCGGAGCCGTTGGGGGGGGGCGTGTTCGAGTTGAGGGGGGGCTCCTACCCAACCATCCTAGTGGATGGAAGGTGATTGGGGAGCATCAACACCGCAGTTCACACCGGCACAAACCTCCATCTGGCACGCAGAGGCTTCTTCTTCCCATATTCCATATAGGGGCTATCAGCATCAGTACGGGGCATCCACCAGTACATTATACCAGCTGGAGGCTCTACAGTCTACACAAAGTGACCCACCTCCAATGTATCGGGAACAACAACAATACCACCAATTCCTGAGCTCATATCCGTTCCCATTCGATCTTTTCACTGATGGGGGGTCGGTTGATGCTGGACTTGAGAAACATATCCCTCCAACATCTAAATTTAACAATGGTGTGGAAGGGGCAGCTGGACATCGCAGAAGGCAACGTCAACCTCCGCAAGAACAAGGCCAACAACCACTGAGACAGAGGAGACCGTGACCATGTGGGACTTAGTGACGCAAGAGTAGATTATTATGCATCTATACTTTAATGTTTTTTTTAGCAATGAATAATAATAATCATATTTAACAAAAAATTGTATTTATATTTTTTGTACGAAATTTTTTGAAATTTATAATTATAAATTGACTATAAAATAAATTAATAAAGAAATAGAACAGTGAAATAAAACTCGAGTACAACTCACTAATTTCAAAAGCTAAAAAGCTTAATGGCAATTCACAAATTTCAAGTACAATACACATTAAGTACATATTTTGAATTTATTATGATGTTCCAGCATTGTCACAACCTCCAGTCCTCCTTGGACATCGATTGCGGTTGTGACCCTCTTTGTGGGAAAACCCGCACCGATCCTCCAACTGCCCTCTCATACATCCATTTTGTTACGCAGTCTCGAACTTTTAGGGCATCGTTTCTACCTAAGCAAATGTTGATTACCGTACAATATTGGCTCCACTGGATCCATCCAATATTTTTCATGGAGGACGGGAATGAAGTCCATCACATATGTTGCATAATGCTCTTGCACCGTGAAACAAGGGTCAATATAGCAATTGTACCCCTATCTCCTCGCACCATAGATAGCTAACAAGTGAGAACAAGGGTAGTGTAAATTTTGCCACTTCCCACATGTATACTGACGTCCCTTTATGTCAACTGTTAGAATATTTTGCCCCTTATTTGGTGGCCGTGGAGCAGTTTGAATACTAAACAACCCCCTTTCAATGTTGAAGTTGATAACCTCATGTCCAGCATACGCCATTTCCCTCCTCTGCATTTGCAACAACATATGTAGCGTGTAACCATTCCCTGACTCCATTGCTTCGCGAGATGCCTCCCACTAGGCACTAAAGTACTGCGCAACGCGATAAAATGTCATTTGGACAATAATCGTTATTGGTAGACTGCGAGTTCCTTTCAAGATGACATTAAAACATTCAACAAGATTCATGGTCATGTTTCCGTACCTTCGACCACCATCATGACATTGTGTCCACATGTAAGGAGGGATCTCTTCAAAAAAGGACTTTGCAATTGGCCCACCCTCTACTAGGATTCTTTTCATCACACTATTGAATTTCCTAACTTGGTGCTCTCTACTAGCTATTTCAACCATCCACTTGAGCTTCGTATTGTTCACCCTCTAGTTGAAGTTGCTAACAATGTGACGCAAGCAAAACCAATGGTGCGCACGCAGTGGTTTGCAATCATCGTTTTGACGAATGACAACAAGAATACTGGCATGTCTATCTAATATAAGATACAAATTATCATGATCAGTTACTTCATCCCGAATGCACTTAAGGAACTAGGACCATGTATGCAGACTCTCCTCCTTAACGATGGCAAACGCTATAGGAAATATTTGTTGATTTCATTAAGGGTCGTTGCAGTTAACAATTTACCTTTATATTTTCTGTACAAGTGCGTTTCGCCCACACAGAGAGCTGGAGGACAATGACAAAATCCTTTTATTAATACTGCAAATGACCAGAACACGCATGTCAAAATAGCATCGTTGTTAGCATCAGGGAGTTCTATCCATGCCCACTTCACCTTTGTATCAGGATTTATTTCACACATAGCATGCATCCACTTTGGAAGCATTTGATATGAACTATCCCAATCTCCAAACACCCTTGAAACTCTCATTTGCTTCCCAAGACATACTTTTGCGTACGATACATGGTACTGGTACTGGTACTTTGACCTCGAGTGTGCTTGCAAAGATGTAATTGAAGCACCAGCATCACTTTTGATAATCTCTACGATTTCATTTGCAACTAAGCTGGACTTCATTTGCGGGTGGTCTTACGAGAGAGTCTCATTTATGCATGTATGTGGCCTTTTGTATTGTGTAATTTCAAACAACCCATGCTTTCTACGTTGAGGTGCACACAACCGCCAAACATAACTCTCGTCTGCATTGCACCTAACCATCCACATTGTTGGGGTGGATTGCACCACCTTAAAGTTGTGGTGTGTTTGTGCATGGTGGATGCGCACAGAGTGAATGAGGTCATCCTTCAGGTCAAAAATCATACATTTCCCAAATTCTGAGACACCATCCCATCAGGTGCCCTCAAGTGAACTTTCAACTTCAGTTATGATATGACCAGATTTGACATCGACCATGTATGCTAATGGCTGCACGTCGCGTACACTCCTGTGACCGACATGTGTATTCTGAGGAGGCATCACAACTTCTTCATGGTGAACCCCATAATCATTTTGTCCACCGGCTTCATCTACCCCTACGTCTGCCTTTTCAAAATCCTTTTCTATATCCTCTTCTTCCTCAAATTCATGGTCACAGTCCATATCAGGTTGCATTGGCCAGACCGTGTATGCCCCCCTCTCATTCATGACAATATATGGAACCGTTTGGAAGTCTAGTATGGACATAACTCCAGTTGAACTTCGGTCATGCCTATACTCTGTTGATTGTTCCGCTTCGTGATAATAATTGCTTCCCACATTGAATCCCTGCAAGGTAGACTCCTCATGTCGAAGCTCTGTTGTCAAGAATTTTGGCTGAAATGATGTACCGAGGACGTTATTCAAATCTAACGCTGCAGTCACCTGTGAAAGGTGATCAAATAGTCTGCTTGTCTCATCGGTACCATATTCGGTATATGGTTGAGAATGGATGAATGCTTCCCCTTGCAAAGTTGGGGCTCCGCCCATATTGCTACTTTGAGGATTGCAATTAACAAAAATCTCAACTACATATACATCTGGACAAGAACTCTGCGGGTTCAATGCAATTAGGATGTCTGCATCATTTTTTTTATTGGGACATCAATATAGAACAAATTTCCGCCACCCCCTCATTGCAGATATCCCAATGTCAGTTCTAACATGTACTCCTTTGGATCAATATCTAATCGTTCATATATTTTGCGTTTCAAACTTTCTAACTTCCTCCTTCGAACTCGAATGGCTTTTGTTGGCCCAACACTAAACTCAATACCGGTCGATCTATGAATAATCTCACCATCAATGTATAATAAGACCATAACTTTGTTGGCTGACGAATTTGACGTCATTATGACTTATCAAAAGTGGTTTATCTGCAAGGTGGTAAGGAGGTTGGAGGATCAAGGAATAAATGAAAGAAGAGAAAGCTTAAGTAATGACTGAGGGATGATGAACAAATATATAGGGGACTGACATAACCAAATTGACTTTTAGAAAGTCAATTTTGATTTTTTTACGTTCACACGCATGCATCTAGAATAGGACGAAATTAATTTTTAAATACCAAACCAACTTTCCAAAAGTCGATTTGGACACTATTTATGCATGCAGAAATGAGGGAATTGATTTTTTAATACCAAACCGAGTTTTCAAAAGTCGGTTTGGACACCATTCATGACATGGTTTGGACACTTTTCATGCATGTGGGAATGGGGAAATTAATTTTTTAATACCAAACTGACTTTCCAAAAGTCAGCTTAGACACTATTCACGTATTTATGCATGCAACCGTCCCATCCTTAATTTTTTTTTTCTGACATCCCTTAAAAAAAAAAATCCATCCCATCCCCCTTTTGTCTTCTCTCTCTCTCTCCCCCTCCCCCATCCCAGCTCCCCTTTTCCTCTAACAGGCGAGCCCCCCTCTTCCCTCTCTCCCCTCTCCCCCTCCTGACACCAGTTCCTCACCCTTGTTGGCCTAACAAAGCTTTCACATCTTTTTTTGATGATAACAAATAAAGGAAACGTTTAACGTGTTTGTGTTCAAGTGATGATATTTCAGGAACTTCAAAAGGCCAATATTCAAAAGAATTTTCGAAAGATCACTAAGGCCTCAAGGACATATTACAAGGTGATCAAGAGAAAGCTCAATGAGACTCAAAGCAACAAAGGACTCATTGGATAATCAACCTCAAATGAAAAAGAAATGATGATTATGAAGATTTCAATGAGCAAGAAAGTTTTCATATTCTAGGAATACTTCAAGTAAGTGCTTCAAGTATAAAATATCATTTTGAATGAAATGAAGCTCATTAAAGGATATAAATGGACTTAAAGACTCTATTTTAAAACCCCAAAAAATGTTTTTCAAAAGTAAGAAAGCAAGAAAGCCAAATATTCATGAAAAAAAAGAGAAGAAAACAGATTTTAACAGTTTAGGCGACTGAGGTTTTATTCTCAAGCGACTAAAGATTTATTGAAAGAAATCAGAATAGGTAGTATTGCTTCAGGTATCTGACCCTGTATCTTTAGGCACTTGAACCCACTTCAGGCGACTAAAGTTTCACCTTAGGCAACCGAAGTTCGGCAATGGCCAGATTTTTCAAACTTCTTGATTTCAAATTTAATTTTCTTGCGCCCTAATCTTTTTAGAAATCTGGGGGCCCTCTAATTAAACTTGGGCAGCATGAATGAGAGTGTTTCTAAGCCTATAAATACATGGATTATGAACTTTAAACTTCCCAAGAATTGAATAATCTCTCAAAGCGCTCTCTCTCTCTCTCTCTCTCTCTCTCTCTCTCTCTCTCTCTCTCTCTAAGTCTTCTTACTATTGAATTGCTGACTGAATTGCTACAAAATCACTGAGATATTTTTGAGTATATCAAGTCTTCTATGAAGCATATAATCTGAGTTCTTGATCCTCATCAAGAGAAGTAATCAGGTGATATAAATCTTGAGCTTTCTACTTCATTCTTTTGATATTTTTGAATTGAAGTATATTAGTTTTCAATTGTACTAATCAGCTCTATCTAAAAGCACTCTTTGTACACATCTATTTTTTGTACCTTTTTTAGATTGTGATGATTCCAGAATTGTTGGATCATTGTCTAAAAGTGGGGGATAGCTTAGAGAGGTGTTGCTTTAGCCTAATTAAAGGAGTGGCCAAGTGAGGGGATATCACTTGGAGAGGTGGGCTTTAGCCTACTAAAGGAGTGTGTAATAGTGTTGTTCTACCCAGCAAAAGGAACTGATTTAGTGGAATCCTTTGGTGGTTTGCCAAAGGCGAGGACGTAGGCTGGGGATAAGCCAAACCTCGTAAAAACCCGATGTCACTCTCTTTCCCTTACTCTCTTTATTTTTCAGCATATATAAACTGCGTGGATGATTTAATTTCTTAATCATATATACTATGTAATTTGAAAATTAAGTAAACTTAAGTTTAATTTTGATTTGGGATTACGGAAACCAAAAGGGAGTACGCTGTTTGATCAATACTTTGCAAAAACCTCAAAGGGAGTACGTTGATTGGTTAACACCCAAAGATAAATTAACTAAGAGTTTATTTAAATTCTGAGTTGTTCGGAATTTGAGTTGTGGTTTGCATTGAAGAATCAATATTCATTCTCTATAGGGCTTGCATAAACTTTCATACACACATGGCTGTTAACAAAAGCTGAAAGCTGAATATTAAAATTTGTGGTTTGAACACTTTGATTGTTGAATGGTTGGTTGATTGTTTAAGTATTATTTACTTGTGTTGTATTGGTTACTTTGTTGGTATATGGTTGTGGATTGAATATTGTTTTAAGTTTTAGTTGTGCATTGTTAAATCAACAAGAGGTTAAGAATCTTAATAATAATTAAAACAACATTTTAATAACCCATATCACCCCCCCTCTCTTGGGACTGGTATCAGAGCAGGGTTATAACAAATCTTAATTAGTAGCTATACAAAGACCTTAATGGCACACTTAGGTGTAGCTCCCTTTGGAGAAGGACAATCCTCAACTAGGCCTCCCATCTTTTGTGGTTTAAATTATACATTTTGGAAGGAAAGGATAAGAATATATCTTGAAACTATGAATTGGAAAGCCCGGGAGGTTGTCACGGATGGTGACCTAATTCCCCTCAAACTAGTAGATGGAAAACAAGTTCCTAAGGAGAAAAAGGATATGACTAACTTAGATCACAAAATGCTACAAGTTAATTCAAGTGCTATCAATGTTTTGTATTGTACTCTAGATATTAATGAATTCAATAGAGTCATGGCTTGCAAAACAGCCAAAGAAATTTGGGATAAGTTAGAGGTAATTTATGAAAGAACGGTAGATGTTAGAGACAATAGAATTGACATGCTAACTAGTGAACACACAGCTTTCAAAATGAATCCAGATGAATCAATCTCTAGTATGTATACTAGGTCCACCCATGTTATAAACTCCCTCAATGTCTTAGGAAAAACATATTCAACGTATGAAATGATTCAAAAAATTCTTAAAGGGTTGCCACCTATATGAGAACCAAAAGCCACTGCATAACCGAAGGAAGAAATTTGAAAAACACCTTTTTAGATGAACTTATAGGTTCGCTCCTCACATATAAAATGTAAATGAATGAAAGGATTAGAAAAACCAAAGCCCAAGAATCTCTAACCTTCAAAACTTCAAAAGAAAACTCTAGTAGTGAAGAAGAATTGAATGAACATGAATTAGCCTTCATATCCAAGAAACTTGCTAAAATCCTTAAAAGGAAGAATAAATTTACAAGAAATACAAGAAAATCAAAATTTGAATCAGATGAAGAAGAAGAAGAAGAAATTTGAAATTTGCAAGAAGAAATTGAGAAAAAAAATCCCTACATGTTATAATTGCAACAAAGATGGGCATATAAAACCGGCATGTCCACTACTTAAGAAGGATTCCAAAAAGAAAAAGGCAATGAAAGCCACTACTTGGGATAGTTTGAGTACAAGTAGTTCGGCATGTGAATCAAGTGACCAAGAGGTTGCTTATACTTACTTTATCGCTTGGGACGATGAGGGAAGCTCCTCATCCAAATCGGTTAATGGTTATAGTAGTGATTCATCTAATGAATCCAATGATGAAAGCATGTCATCTTATGAAAAACTTCAAAATAATTTATTCAAAGTACATAAGATGTTAGTCAAAGTAACTAAACAATACACATCATTGAAAAACAAGAATGATGGAGTGATGAAAGAGTTAGAATCAATTAACATTGCTGCAAGTGGAAAAAGATTCAAAAATCAAGAAAATAGAAAATAAGAATGAAGCTGTGATAAAAGAGTTACAAGCTAAAAATCTTGCTGAAAAGGAAAAAGATTTGAAAACCAAGAAATTAGAATGCAAGAATGAAAAGATGATGAAAGAAATAGAAGATCTAAAAATTCAAACTTCTATGGAAAAGAGAAAGACAAATATATTTTTGAATTAGAAAATAAAATCATAAAAATGGCTCAAGAATTAGAGAAATCACAAGAGAATATTGATGACAAGAAAGATATTGAGATAAATGATCTCAAAAGTCAAATTGAAGATAAAGAAAAGATCATTTATAATTTCACAAAAGAAAAAGAAAATTTTGAGAAAATGATAGGATCACAAAGAATGATCTTAAATAAAGAAGGCATAGGATTCAATGGAGTTGAAAATACAAGGAAGAAGAACCTCTATATGGGGTACTTTACAAGAGCCTCCAAAGACTATGCCAGCACCTCCTCAAATGACTACATGCACACCATATGCTACCTATGTAAAAAGAAGGGACAAATAAAGTTTGAATGACCATTAAAAAGAAAGGGTGTGGAAACTAAACAAGTATGGAAAGTAAAAGAAACATCCCTTGATAAACAATTCGAACCCAAGAAAGTATGGGTACCAAGATGAAATACTATGACTAAATCCTTCAATTTCAATTGATATCAAATCTATGGAAAATCATACAAGGATATTAAACAAAATTAAGGATAAATTTTTTTTAAGCTTGTTAATGCTTATCTTATTGAAACTAATGAAAATTGTTGGCCTTAATTAATGATCGATACATACAAGGTTTAAATTAGAAAGTATTAAGTTTTGAAAAGGAATATGAATATTGGAATCCATATGTAAGAAATTCTGAGCTTATTGCATAAGTTTTTAAAGAAAAGGATATTTTCACTAATCCTTTACCTGAAGAAAGGTTTGTGTCTATAAGAAGAGAACTTGGACTATTACATAGTAGGGAAGTAAATTATAAAAATTTCAAAATAAGAAAACAAAGAAATTTTAGAAATTGGAGAACTTCGGTTAACTGAACTGATAAGTTCAGGCTCCTACAGGTACTTCAGGCGACTGAGCTCTAGACCACAGGCGAATGAAGAGCTACTGTCTACTAAATTTCATTCCAGAAATTCTGCAGGCGACTGAACTTATTTTTTAGGCACCTGAAGTCGCAAATCCCTTATATTTTAATGCGTGAAACCCTATTCTTTTCTAAACTCTAGGCTCCTGAACCCTATTCCATCACTCACCCGAAGTTTCCACACCAGATTTTCCTCAATTCCTTACTTTAAAACCTTCGAATCCGAACCTTTTAGCACCATCATACATCACCTCCCACCGATTCTAGGGTTTGAAAGAAGCTATTCGTTTACTCCAAAATCTTCATGATGCCTCAAACAAAACAAATGGCACAACGTGGTTCGTCTTCAGGTAGAGATAATACCAACATCGAGCAATGGTTGGTAACTCCTCCTTCAAAGCATATATATTAAACCCGTATTCACTCTATAGACCAATATTCGGTAAGGTTCTTGATGTTCATTTCTTCAATACTGAGTTTCCCGAAATCCTACCATTATTCCACAACATAGGATGGAAAAACTTCATTGTGTATCAAGCTAAAGGGTTCTTTCAAAACCTTGTCAAGATATTCTATGCAAATATTGTTCAAGGGGAGCATACCTTGTCAACTAAAGTCAAGGGTAAGAAAATTGTTCTCACCCCTCAAACGTTAGCTCCCATTCTCCACATTACTCCAGGAGAGTTTGAATGCCCCACATTAGCCCAATCTTGGATACTTCAACAAGATTTTACACTGGAATAATTTTTATCGTTAATCATGGAAAATGAGCCTACTTATTTTGGACACCCCCCACTATATAAGAAACTCAACTTGAAAGCACAAATCCTTCAAAAGATCATCACCAATAACATCCTACCACAAGTCGAATCATATGACCATATATCGTACATAGACTATTTTGTATTATGGTGTCTGTTAAAATGGAAGAAACTTGATTTGCCTAACCTCATTATGAAATGGATGTGGGCTAAGCTGGACGCAACTCGACTCACCCTTCCATACGGTGGTATTCTTAATATGATTTTTGCAAATCTAAATATCACTACTTCATTAGATTTTTTCATCAAAAGAACTCGGTATGACCTTTTTACCTCCACAACCCTCAAATAGAGAAGATATGAAAAACGTAATTAGGAGTGGTTCTTAAAAGGAGGTAGACAACGAAGGGCGGCAAGTGTACCTTGACTCACTCGAAAAATGAGCAGCTCGGAAGCTATCCCAAGTATAGGAGTTCTATCGTGTAATATTAAGCCCAAGGGCTAGATCGTCTCCTCAGGGAATGCGTTTTAATCTTAGATTTTACTTTCTTCCAATCGAAATTAAAAAGGTACTGAACTCAGTTCAGATTCGGGTTTTCAAGATGGTTCAATTTCACTTTTGATGAATTAAATGACACATAATTTAAAATCCTAAACTAACATGCACTAAATAAAAGAAAACAAGAATAGAAACCCTACGTCTACTTAAGGAAACACTAGATCATACTAACTAAAAATGGAAACTTTAAACATGGAATTAAAATAACAATAATGAAAACCCTAGTCTACTTAAGGAAACACTGGGACACGCGTTAATTAAAAATGGCAACCTAGAACATGGAATTAAAAAAACACAATGGAAACTAAACTAGACACATACTAAAAAAAAACCGAACCTACTAAAAATCGAACTTTTAGCACAATTAAGAGATCAAATCAAGACTCACAATTTAAATGCAAACATGAATTCAATGGAAATTTAAAAAACGTAAACAATAACGGAACACAATAAAAACACAACCTTTACTAATCATAGACCCTAACTAAATCGAATTTCGACAAAAAAAAAAATATCTGAATTTAATTAAGAATGCTAAATTAAAATAACTATCAATTAGATAAACAAAGAGATTAATTTAACAATAATGAAATACCCAACATTACTCAACTTAAACAAAAAGAAAGAAAACTCCAATAACATTAAAAAAAAAAACTAAACTTTCTTCAATATTCCAAGATTCAAAGAAAAGTAAATAAAAGAAAGAAAGAAAGGAAAAGAGAGAGAGAGAGAGAGAAACAAATCCACGGAGCCGTGGCAACAGCTGCGGCTGTGGCATGGAGCAAGGAACAGCGGGAGAGTGGCTCACGGATCTGCTGGTGCTGTTGGCGGCCGCCGGAGAGAGCAACAAAGTGCAGCAGAAGCTTTTTGTGCTGCGGCAACAATGGGCAAAAGAGGTTTGAGCGAGAGAGAGAGAGAGAGGGATAAAGGGAAGGAAACCAGAGAATAGAGAAAAGAGAAAGAGAGCAAAGCAGAATTTAAAAGAACAAAAAAAAAAAAACAAACTAAAGAAGAAGAAGAAGAAGAAGAAGAAGAAGAAGAAGAAGGAGAAGAGGAGAATGGGGAAGAGGAGAATGGGGAGCCCTAGGGGCTACCTACGCAGGAAGAGGAAGAGAAGGATTAAATAGGATAGGGGGGAAAGCCCTAGACCCGGATAGGAGACCCGACCCGGCAACTTGACCCAATTGGAGTTGACCCGAATTGCTATATTTTTTCATTTTTTTCATTCTCTGTTCATCGCAAATCTGACTCTTCTGGAGTCCGTATCTCACAAAACTCAAAACACAAAAGTTGTAGATAATCCTTTCCTCTTTCTCTAAAAATTTGAATTGTCTCTATCAAAGCTCAGACGAAAAAGTTATGCATGAAATACGAACAGGTGTCGGTTTTGGTTCCCGGGAATTTTCCTGCGACAAAAAATTACCAAAACTTAATAAATAATGCCATAAAGTTCAAGAATGATAATTTTGGCACTTTATTAAAATATTGGACAATTTTAGACATTTAATTAAAAATATAAACCGTAAGATTCGGGTTAAGTTGCCCAATTACGCAGTTTCGGCGCGTAATCATACCTTCTCCTCTACCTCAGGCTCAGTCACAAGGACCTGTAGTTGAAGCCCCTTCTTGGTTCATACCATTCTATACTGAATTCACATCCTTCAGCCATGATATGCGTGAAGGCCTTAAGTCTCTTCAGGACAACTACTCTTCCTTAGATCAGCGTCTTATGCGCATTGAGCAGACACGGGGTAGTTCTTCTCATGGCGATCCTATGGACACTAGCTCCATACCTCGAAGTGATGATTCCTAGGAAGAAGCATATGATAAAGGAGATAAAGAAGAAGATGAAGAAGAGGAAGAAGTGGATGATGATGATGAAGAAGAAAAGCATGATGAGAATGAAGAAAGAGAGGATGATGATGCTGATGAATGAGTTTCTTATTTCTAAGTTGTATTCTTAAACAAATCTATATTTTGATTTTGCTTAGTTCACTTTTGGTGATATGTTTGGTTTGTATGACTATTGACTCTTGATGCCTATCTATCTATATATCTATGTTTTATGCTATTTGTGTTACTCTTACTTATTTCTTTTTGATTGATGTCAAAGGGGGAGAGATGTTTTAGAGAGAAAAAATATGCAAAAGTATGATGCTGACTCTATGAGTCAAATCCGATTTTTGATAATGACAAATCACTTGATATTTGATCTATGCATTGAGTTTGTGAACAAGACTTACACTGAGCATGCACGGAAAGATAACGGGTCATGGAAGGCATAAAGTAAAGCTGATACATATTAGAAAGTACCATGGAATTCAAAGAGTATGAGAATCAAGATGCAAGAGGCAAAGTTCAAGAATGTCTTGGGAATGGGTATTTAGAACTCATGTGCCTACATTTTCATATGATTTATCTTGAGACTCAATACAACTTAGAATAATTTTAGGATTCACGCATTTCATGTACATTATTAGAGTACTTACATGGGCTTAGAAATGTGTTTAAAATCATGGCAAACTTGTTGTATAAAAGACCCAAGCAAAGAATTAAAGTAGAATTTTAAACTGGAAATGAATATGTGTGAAAGAGGAGACTTCGGTAGCCTGAACTTATCCTTAGGCGCCTGAAGAAAGTCTTCGGTAGCCTGAAGATTAAGTTTGGTAGCTTGAAGAATTAAATGGAAAAGACAGAACCTAGCAGAGGTACCTCAGTCGCTTGACATTGGAATCTCAGGCGCCTGAAGTTGACACTTCAGGAGCCTAAAGTCGAGTTCGGTTGCCTGAACTCGTGGGAAAGCCTAAAAATCAGTTCTTTATTAAAAAGACATGCGAGGTATCTTATTGATCCAACGGCTGAGATCAATCCTAAGGGTAATATACTATATATTATGAATATCTAAACCCTAGAACAAAAGGGAGACACACAAGAAAGAGAAGGACACACCTTGTTGCAAGTTTGTTGATTATCTATTCTTAGTGCTATTCGTTTGCCTATACATCAATCTCATATCTTCAAGCTTGGGCAAATCAATTCAGATTTTCAAAGGGAACTTGTTTAGTCTACTATACTTCAATCTAGTATTGAGGTTTGATTTTTCAAGTTATTAGTCTTGTGATTTTTACATATCATCTCATTGTTTGTTCTTGACTAGTATTGAAAAGTATTGATCTTGAGTGTGCCTTTCGTACAAAAATTATTTTTCTAAGAGATCATTACTTGAGAAAGTTTATCTAACTTGGTAGATTAAATTTTGGTTCAAGAGCATATAAATATACATATATTTTCTCAAAGGGCTTCTTATTGAAAAGCCTAGTTTTGATTAAAAGAGTGATCTTGAAAGTATCTTTATATATACCAAACTATTTTAAACAAGATCATTATTTGTTTTATGGTGTGTGACTCATTGAAAGGTTTGATTCAAGTGTGTGGTTTCTAAAAGGATCTATCTTTAGATACATTAGAACTTGATTTAATATCCTTGACACTTATGACTATAATTTTAATTGAGGGATATTTTTCTGCAAATTAATATACTCAGTTTTGTAGTTGAGTACTTGAAATAAAACTTTGTGATTTTGATTAAGTGTATATTCAAGACAAAGTTTTTGCCAACAAGTTCACTTCAATTATATAAGTGTGCATTTTTGCAAAGTGAACTAAGAACCCTAGATTATTCCAAAACGTTTTGAATTTCTCTTTACTTGAAAGTTTTGGTTAAAAAGGGATTTGTGTGTTGAGGCATATCATACATAAAACGATTTTATCGTTTTCATTCATTCACGAGCTTCAAGTTATATCATATGTCAATGTTTTAGGAATTTGAATTGTACTCACTAGCTTTTGTTCGAAGCATTGTTTTTTAGTGTATTTTCCAAATTCTATTGTATACACGGTTCGGTGTGTGAACCGGTGTGAGATGAGAGAGCTGTATCTCTTGTAAGCAGCAGAGTAGGAGGAAGCTGTGCCTCTTGTAAGCAACGGATTGTAAGGGAAGCTCCGTCCCACTTTAAGGAGCAGGGTTAGTGAATCCTTGAGTGGTTGCTCAAGGCGAGGACCTAGGCCAAGTAGGCTGAACCTCGTAAAATCGTGGTTGCATTCTCTCTTCCCCTATCTTTTTTTCCGCATCGTATTTCAATTTCTAGCTTGCTTGTGTATGTTGAATAATTTCACACCAACTTGATAAGTGACTAGTTAAACTTAGATATAGAGATTGATTGGTAAATAGGTTTCAAAGAATTTTTTAAAATACCCAATTTACCCCCCCTCTTGGGATTACACCTTAATCAACATATGATTTTGACATAATCCATATGCATATGCTGAATATGCAAAATTATGAGTATGCAATGATATGAGTACGTAATAATATGAGCAATGTTATGATTGATATGACTTTTTCAGTTTTGGACTAATATATGAAAACATCACTTTAAATTTGTTAAACAATATGCTTATTGTAAGGGGGAGCTTTCTTTTTAAGTTTTTCTCAATTTTTGCTCCTTATTTGTCATCATCAAAATGGGGGAGATTGTTGGTCTAACAAAGCTTTCACATCTTGTTTTGATGATAACAAATAAAGGAAAAGTTTAACGTGTTTGTGTTCAAGTGATGATGCTTTAGGAACTTCAAAAAGTCAAGTTTCAAAAGAACTTTCTAAGGATCACTAAGGCCTTAAAGACATATTACAAGGTGATCAAGAGAAAGCTCAAGAAGACTCAAAGCAACAAAGGACTCATTGGATAATCGACCTCAAATGAAAAAGAAATGATGATCATGACGATTTCAATGAGCAAGAAATTTTACATATTCTAGGAAAACTTCATGTAAGTACTTCGAGCATAAAATATCATTTTGAATGAAATGAAGGTCATTAGGGGATATAAATGGACTTAGAGACTCTATTTTAAAACACCGAAAACTGTTTTTCAAAAGTAAGAAAGCAAGAAAGCCAAACATTCATGAAAAAGAGAGAAGAAAACAGATTTTTACGATTTAGGAGACTGAGGTTTTATTCTTAGGCGATTGAAGATTTATTGAAAGAAATCAGAACAGGCAGTGTTGATTCAGGCGCTTGACCTTGTATCTTCAACCACCTGAACCCACTTCAGGTGACTGAAATTGCACCTCAGGCAACCGAAGTACGCTAATGGCCAGATTTTTCAAACGTCTTGATTTCAAATTTAATTTTCTTACGCCCTAATCTTTTTAGAACTTGGGGGGTAATCGAAGTAAACTTGGGCAGCATGAATGAGGGTGTTTCTAAGCCTATAAATACATGGATTATAAACTTTAAACTTACCAAGAATTGAATAATCTCTCAAAGCTCTCTCTCTCTCTCTCTCTCTCTCTCTCTCTCTCTCTCTCTCTCTCTCTCTCTCTCAAAGCCTTCTTGCAATTGAATTGCTGGCTGAATTATTGCGAAATCACTAAGATATTTTTGAGTATATCAATTCTTCTCTGAAGCATATAATCTGAGTTCTTGATCCTTATCAAGAGAAGTAATCTGGTGATATAAATCTTGAGCTTTCTATTTCATTCTTTTGATATTTTTGAAATGAAGTATATTAATTTTCAATTGTACTAATCAACTCTATCTGAGAGCACTCTTTGTACACATCTATTTTTTGTATCTCTTGTAGATTGTGACGATTCCAGGGTTGTTGGATCGTTGGCTAAGCATGGAGGATCGCTTAGAGAGGTGCTGCTCTAGCCTAATTAAAGGAGTGATTAAGTGAGGGGATATCACTTGGAGAGGCGGACTCTAACCTACTAGAGGAGTGTGTAACGGTGTTGTTCCGCTTGGCAAATGAACTGATTTAGTGGAATCCTTTGGTAGTTTGCCAAAGGCGAGGACGTAGACTGGGGATAAGTCGAACCTCGTAAAAATCCGGTGTCACTCTCTTTCCTTTACTCTCTTTATTTTTTGCATATATAAACGGTGTGGATGTTTTAATTTCTTAATCATATATACTACGTAATTTGGAAATTAAGCAAAATTAAGTTTAATTTTGATTTGGGATTGCGGAAACCGAAAGAGAGTACGTTGGTTGATCAATACTTTGCGAAAACCTCGAAGGGAGTACGTTGATTGGTTAACACCCAAAGATAAATTAACTAAGAATTTATTTAAATTTGAGTTGTTGGGAATTTAAGTTATGGTTTGCATTGAAGAATCAATATTTATTCTCTATCGGGCTTGCATAAACTTTCATATACATAGGGCTGTTAACAAAAGTTGAAAGCTGAATATTAAAATTTGTGGTTTGAACACTTTGGTTGTTGAATGGTTGGTTGATTGTTTAAGTGTTATTTACTTGTGTTGTATTGGTTACTTTGTTGGTATATGGTTTGTAGATTGAATATTATTTTAAGTGTTAGTTGTGCATTGCTAAATCAACAAGAGGTTAAAAATCTTAAAAAGAATTAAAAGAAAATTTTAATAAGCCAATTCACCCCCGACCCCCCTACGAACTACCCCCCCTCCCCTCTCTCTCCTCTCTCCCATCATTAATGCCCTGACAAGCCTCTTTTTTTTTTTTTTTTTTTTAATTATTGCTGACAATGAGGACTGGCAACACTAACGACGACTGACTGCGATGACGAACCGATTGAATTTTATTTTATTTTTTTTAAGCCCAAAGTCGGTTGGGTATATTTTCGTAAAATTTTCCCATTTTCTCTATTTTTGTGTTTTTTGTTTTTTTATTAATATTTTGGTAGAAAAACTCTAATTATGTGTGTGTGTGTGTGTGTGTGTGTGTGTCTATATATATAAACAAATGATGTTCTATTAAAAAAAATGCAAATTTTCAAGATCCAAAATGAAAGAAGAATCGATAGGTCTACTTATATAATAATTATTATATTATTTGTTCTTGTGTCTTTCAGAAATATCTCCTAATTAAAATTTTAAAAATTATTTTTAAAAAATTAAATTAAATGGTGAGAGGAGTAAAAAAGAGTATGATATGAAAAATAGGTTAGTTTTTATTAAAAAAAAATGTCTAAATTACAACTATAGAAAATAGAAAATAAAAAGTGATGCTTAGCACACTTTATTATGATTGTCATGGCAATAATAATATTAATAATGATTATTTTCAATAATAGTAAAGGTAATAATTTATATTTTAATAATATTCAATATTATTATCTTATTCTAATAATATAATATAGTAATTTATCAACATGCTTACTTCAAATAATGCAATAATACACACACACACACACACAGATTTGTTTTCATAATATAATTTTAACTGTCAAATATATGGCATAATTAGACACACATAATTGGACACTTAACATCAATGTGTGTGTGTGTGTGTGCGCGTGCGCGGCCATAATAATATGGCGTAATACTATTTCTTTTAATAAAATTATGGCATAATAATATGGCAGTCCTAGGGTAGGGCACTGGAGGTGTACTAGGGGTGTTAAATCGACTTTTGGAAAGTTGAAAGTCGGTTCTGGCCATAAAAAATTCTTTATATTATTTTAATAAGGGAAATTGACTTTTCAAAAGACGGTTCCGGACATATCAATTTTTTTAATATATTGAAATCGATTTTCAAAAGTTTATTTCAGTAAATTTTGACCCAACTACCCTCCTTTTATATTTATATTATTTTATTTTAAATATTTTCATAAAAAACTTATAAAACACTCTACTAAAGAGACACAGGTTAGACTCACTTACATATGCACAAAGAAGAATATACATAGGTGACATATTGTGTGCTTCTCTACCCTTGTATGTAGGGGTGTGCAATCGGTCGGTAAATTCGGCCAATTAATCAAATTAACCAAATTTTTTCAGTTAACTCTCCATTATAATTGAATTGACTGAATTACGTTCCTTAACCGAACCACACCCGACCGAACTGAATTTTCAATTAATTCGGTTAACTGAACTTAACCCGATCAAATTATAATTAATTATGAAAAAAATTTGATTGTATAATTTGTGTGCTTTTAAAATTTAACTTAATAATTTATATTTAATTATTAATTAATTACATAATTCAGGAATTTTATGGATTTAGGGAATTGTGAGAACCCTAAACTATATAATTTGTATTTAATTATTAATTAATTAGATAATTCGGTTAAATTGGTTAACCAAAATTCACTTTCTCCATAACTGACCAAAAATCGAATAACCAAATTTTTAATATATGTTGCAATTTTCAAATTTATATTAAATTTAATATATATATATATATATATATATATATACAGGATTAAATATTTTAATTATAAAATTATAAAATAAACTTTATATTAAAACAAATTAAAATACGCTGGAGTAACAGTGTGGCAAGGCCAAAAAAGACTCCAGTCTACTCCGCCGTCTTCTCTTCGTCGCCGCCTCTCCGCAGTACCACTCATTCCGCCAGCAGACCCTGGCCGGAAGCATACTTTCCATGCCAATTGTGTGTTCCTTTTAAATTTGCGGACTGTGGAGGACCATTGGGGTCTACGATGAGACGACGCGTACGGTATGAATCTCACATGGGAACCCTTTCGGCGAATGAATGGTTGACCGCAGTTTAATTGGATGATGTCACCTTTAAATTTATTTATTATACATACGGGAGAAAATATTAAATACATCCCATTTAAAATAAATATAACAGTTTTTTTTCATTCTAATACGTGTTTATTTTTTAAATCACAATGTTATATTTATTTTTTAAAATTTACTTAATTTTTATATATTTATTTCATTGAATTAATTCAGTCATAACAATTAGTACTCTTATATCTATGCTATGTATAAATGTACCAATAGTGTAAACTATTTTTTACACAAACTTAGACACTCTTGTTACTTCTAAAGATATGTTGGTGTATTTTAATATTATTATTTTATTTATTATATTGGCAAAGAGCATGTATTTTGAATAGATTATATATCTACATTTAATTAGGTCATTCATTCACGTATTTCATAAATGCATAAGATTAATTATTTGAATGTACCTTAATTCTCGGTGTGTATCTATTTAATATATATGCATCTTATTTATTAAGTACATGGAGAATGAATGGTCATTTTGTGCCTATAAATACACCCTTGAAGTATTAGCACAACATACTAATCTCTTCTTTTCATTCTCATCATATCATCTTTCTTGTGAGTTTAGAGAGTTTGACAAGTAAAGAAATATATTTTTAGTGGAGCTTGGGACTCCTCCATTTGGGCAGAATTGGAGAGAGTCATATGATTCAAATTGGGTTGTTGTATCCTTGGGGGCAGACAAGTCTTGAGGAGTTTTGCTGTACCAGTTTGTGGGCTAAGCCAAATAACAACGGAGGACTTGAATCTCCTTAAAGAGAGCGAGATATTCGTGCCTCAACCTATTTGTGAATTGTGTTTATATTTGTATTTTTATTTGTTTTTAAGTTTAGTATTATTTTATTTTATTTTATATTAAATTTCCTAACAATTTTAAAGAGATTCAATATATAGAGTTTACAATTGAGAAACCGAATGAAAATGTTGGAAATCTCAACAAGCCTTTTTGGTTTAAAGGAGCCCACTTCAAGAGATGAAAAGAATAAGTATGATACTGAGGAGATAAAAGGGCAAAATGCAATTCTATAAGAAAATGGTAATACCAATAACGGTAATACCACAAAGGTAAATTTAATTGCTTATGTACATAATATTTTTACCCAAATAGTCTTTTTATCCTCAATTAAAACCTAATAGGAGAAATATGAAAAATAATAGTAGACCTCACAAGATGAATAGGGGCAACCCTAATCAAAAGGATTTGAACTAAGGACCCTCGTATAATCAAAACAAGTAAAATAATAATGTTTGTTATGTTTGTGACAAAAGTTGACATATTGATCAGGTTTGCAAATTTCAAAAACGTGGACATATTCTTCAAGCTAATATAGTTGATGAATCATTTGTGATGATGCTTACTAATATAAATATGGTCCACAATATTGAGGGGTGGTAGGTAGACTCAGGTGCTAATAGGCATGTCTATTATGATAAATTTTGGTTCAAGGTGTACACTTCTTTTTGAGGAACCCAAAACTATTATATTTGGAGATTCACATGTTATTAGCCTCTGTGTGAATGACTTGCTCATTTTTTGTTCAAATTTTCATGTCATAACTAAAACAAAAACTATGCTCAAAAAAAATTTTGAGATGAAAGATTTAAATGTGGCTAATCTTATTTTATGCTTGAAAATTACAATATCGTGCGATGATATATGTACTGATCAGACACATTATATTGGAAAATTTTTGAATAAATATGGCTATAATAATTGCAATTATGTGACTACTCCTTTTGATTCAAGTAATCACTTATTGTAGAAACTCGAATAATTAACGTAATTTAAATAATAAGGGAAAGGAGAGAGAAGGAAATTGTGATTGGAGTTTTAACAGGGGTCTCGTTGACGAACACAGGACGTTCTTCGATGAGCACGCTTAAGGGGATCGTTGACGGGGATGTGTCTCGTCGACAAGAAGATACCAAGAGGCTATTTTTCAGCTCTAAATTTCGTCGACGAGAAATAAGTGCTCGTCGACGAATTTCTTTTATGACCTCATTGATGAAATGATGTGTCTTTTTGACGAAGGTTAGTGTATAAATAGTCTAAACTAGAATTTTCTACAGAATTTTCATGCGCAAACCCTCCTCTCTCTCTCGCTCTCTCTCTCTCTCTCTCTCTCTCTCTCTCTCTCTCTCTCTCTCTCTCTCCTGTTCATCCTTCTCTTCTTCTCTCTAAGATTTTTGGCCGGATTCTCACCGGTTCAACGATCCGAGGTCACCATGACACTCTTGGGAGAGTTCTCTTCAAATCTGCTGGAGTGGATCGCTAGTGAGATTAACTTGGATTTCATTCCAAATTCAAGGTAAGACTTTTTACTCAATATTTGCCTTTCATATAGTTGTAGAAAATGTAGTACTCGAAGGAATACTGAAGTTTTGTTCTAAGAAATATTGTTTCAAAGTATTGAATGGGGAACCCTACGGGTGTAGGACTAAGCACTATAGGGGCTTTTCAGTAGTTAGGTAAGGGGATAAACTAAAGTACGAATTTTTCCATGAAAATTATTATTAGTAGGACTAAGCACTATAGGGGCTTTTCAGTAGTTAGGTAAGGGGATAAATTAAAGTAAGAATTTTTTCATGAAAATTATTATTATTTATTAGTAGATTTATGTTTAGAAAGCATGTTTTACATCTGAGTATTAATGAGAAAAATGTATGTTTGGAAAAATACTACTATTATACAAGAATGTGTATTTTTAGTATAAAATGTCAGGAAATACGATTTCAGAATAGAATGTATGATTTTATTTAGTATTGTGTGGCATGAATATTAATTTTATGCACATTGTATTATGTTAAGTTAATTTTACAGATAAAACATGTTTCAGTGATTTTTAGAAATAACAGAATAATGCAATACATTATGATTTTAGAATACATGATAAATAATACATTTATACAGATCAGTATGTATGTTATGTTTGATGCAAGGCTGTGATTGATAGTCGACGCAAGGCTGTGAGATAGCCGACCCAAGGCTGTGGATTATGTATGTATTCGGAGCAAAGCCGCAGTTATGAATGTAATCAGTGCAAGGCCGTATTTATTTATGTTATTACAGAAATCAGAAAATGCTATCAATCTATTTATGTGCAAAAAGCATATTATCATGTATTATATGTTATCAAAACCCGGCTGGTAGTTCAGTTTTAGGAGCATGGTACCGCAGCTAAACAGATTAGTTCAGTTTAAACTTGTGCTAATCGCCCTTGCTAGTAGAGGAGGTGGGAGATGGATAGTCGACGTGGCTTTTAGTGTAGAGTTGTAGATGTCCACCTGGCAGTTCGGACTAGGGTGTGGCGGGTCCTTTGTACTTACAAACATTTTTGACTCGACAATGGTCGACCAACCATTGTTGGGTCCCGCCTTTGGGCTGCACAACCCGTCATGGGGGGTAATACATGACATCTGCTAGCTATACATCCTGGGTAAATTTCAAAATTACTAGTTATATCAAATGATATTATGAACAGTGATATGTAGTATGAAATAGTATATTTATGAAATGATATGTTTAATCAGTTATGATATTGTTAGTTTCCAAATATGTGAAATGTACTATATGTTTATAATAGCACCTAAATATTCATATTGCCACACAACTATATTTAGTTTATTTCCCTTACTGAGAAGTGTCTCACCCCAGGTTAAATTATTTCAAGGAACCTAGAAAGATAGGCGGACCGAACCCGCCGTTGAGGCAGTACTACTATCTCGCTAGGACGGTGAGTTTTTGGCCTAGGGTCAATTGGTTCATGTGTAAGATCCTAGATACGCTTTTGATGTTTTGGGAATTGTATATGTTTAAACAGTATATGGTGGAATGTAGGTAACTCTAGTAGTATGTATCTTATGTTTGGTGAATGAGATTTATATTTACTACAGCTTAGATTTCTGCTGTGTATGAGAAGTGTGTCCGCATTACCCACGGGTTCGGGTTGAATTTATTATATGATTGGTTAGTGGTATTAGGGTGTTTAAATGTGATTAATTATATGGTAAGTTAAGCAGGTTGTCACACGTGTGGTAAATATAGAGTGCGGAAATAAAAACAAGGCATGCGATATGTTATCGGGGTTCAGCCAACTACGCCTACGTCCCCCGGCTCTAACTCGCAAGCCCGAGGATTTCACTAATAGCTCACTTAATGGGTGGAGCCGTACCGATTAAAACCAGGTCAATTAGCATAGGGTTAACCTCAACTTTTACAAGCAGGTCAATTAGCGGGGCTGACCTTAACCTACACGCCTTAACAGGATGACGCACTTAGCTTTCCTAACCGGATCTAAGCCAATCCGGGACTATTTCAAAGGGCTTGTCTCCCTCTTCAGGCTCGTGGTTAGAATACAATAGTTTTGCTTAATAAATGAAACGGTACAGTGATTATGCTTTCAAGTAAAGCAAATATGTACCTAATTATGTGCAATCATATACACCACCAACAAGATATAATAAGTAAGCTCAATGTGGTTTAAGATATATCAACTCTTAACTAAATATTTGCTATCGATGTAATCAGTACGTGAGAGTGCAATCACTATAATCTTTGTATCACAAGATGTATTCAATCTTACTGACCTCATTGGTCACACTTAGTTTTGATTATGACAAAAACTCTTGGTATTGATGTTTATATACTGAGAATTGCATGCAGGTTCACCTTGTGCGTGCTTTAGGACTGAAAGTCATATCATGATGGCGTGAGGTGTTCGTGCCAAAGAATGAAGATATATGTGTTGTATTTTGTATTCATTTGATTATTTCTTCATTCTGGGATGTAATTTAGTATGGACTGTGCGCATTGTAGACACCCTATTTTTGCCCTAACCAAACAAAACAAGGGGTCCTTTCTCATTGTATTATTATTATTATTATTATTTCCTTATTTTTATTATTATTATTTTATTATTATCATTATTATTTCATTATTATTATTATTATTATTATTATTATTATTATTATTACTATGATTTTTATTGTTGTTATTTATATTATTATTATTATTATTATTTTCACTATTATTATCATTATTAATTATTTTCCTATATTAATATAAGTAATTTATTATTATTACTATTATTTTATTATTATTATTACTATTATTTTTATTGTTATCATTATTATTTTTACCACAATTATTATTATTATTTATTATTTTTATTATCATTACTATTAATATTATTTTTTATTTTTATTATTATTAGTTTTTTTATCTTTATTATTATTATTATTATTTTGCTATTATTATTATTATTATTATTATTATTATTATTATTGTCATTAATATTTATTTTTGTTATTATTATTATTATGATTTTTATTAGTATTATTATTATTTTGTTATCATTATTATTATTATTGTTATTATTATTATTTTGCTTATTATTATTATTATTATTATTATTATTATTTATTTTTGTTATTATTATTATTATTTATTATTTTTAGTATTATTGTTATTATTATTATTTACAATTTTTATTATTTGTATTACCTTACTATAATTATTGTTACTATTTTTACTATTTCTATTTACTATTACTATTATTAGTAGTATTTTCATATTATTATTATTATTATTATTATTGTTATTATTATTATTATTATTAGTATCTAGGGTTTTAGAAAAGCCTTTAAAAAGGCTTGATACGCAGCATTGAGTGGGGGGGGGGGGGGAGCGCACAACAGCCGGGGGCCGGAGACCAAACAAAAAAAAACGAGCCTAGCTTTCTCCTCTGCCAGCGATCTCTCTCTTCCCTCCATCGCTCTCAACCCAGCCGTCACCCATCTCCATTTTGATCTCTATCTCTCTCAGCCCCCATCTCACGCCCAACCACCTCTCCGTTCACGGAGACAGCCCCCTCTCCGTCTCTCTTCAAACTCACGACCACCATAGTAGCCCTCACGACTCTCCTATCTCCCTCGTCTCGCCCTCTGTTCCCTGCAACCCTCACCAGATTCCCAGCCAAGGCCCCCCCTTTTGCGACGCCACCACACCAGCCCCACTGTTCCTGCACAATCTCCCGCCGGAGCACCACAGCGGCCCCGAACCATTCCAGCAGTAGTTTTCCTCAGCAGTAGTTCGTCCTTGGCCAGCGCCCAGCTCTCCCAGTCGAAGACACCATCTTCGTCGTTATCCCAGCATGACGTCGTACCAGACTTTAGTGACCGTCACCGTCGCGAACCACCCACGCAGCAACTCAGCTCTGGCGGCGAAGTTCCCAACCGCTCCAGACGAGCCTCTGCAGCAGCCCAGCCCCAGCAACCTCCTCGCACGGCCGCTGCAACATCAGACAGCGGCCACAACCTCCTCTGTTCCAGACGAGCCTCTGCAACAGGTCGCCGGCCACCATCGCCTTCTCCATCGTCCATTCTTTGCCCACCCACAGACGCCGTCGCCGTCGCCCCCCATTAACTCCGGCGGTTCCCCCCATCTGGTGAGTTCCCTGAGCTCATATGCACACACGACCCACGAGAGGCCTCCTGGCGAGCGTCTCTGCATGCTGTCTATATACACACGCACACACAAATATATATATACTGGTGTTGTTTTGATTTCAATATATAAGGTTTAGGTTCTTATTTTATTTTATTTTCGCATCTGTATGATATGCTGTTTATTATTATTTTGTTAAGTTTTTATTTATCTATTCATTTATTTTATTTTACTAGTTATTAGTATACTTGCTGGATAATTAGAGAGGAGTTTTAATGTGTTTTTTGTAATATTCATGTTTAAGCTATTGTATATATTCCTTAATACTATTGTCATAGGATTTGTAATATAATAATATTATCTTTAGTGCTTAACATCCATGTTTAAATTTTTACAATGGTAAATATTAACTAGTTTATTTTTTCTTGTGGCAGGATTTTTTTTTTCTCATAATATTCCTTCATGTTTAAATTTTTTATTTTATTTTATTGTTTTTTTTATGCATATATTATTATATTTATCCTTGTAATTAGTGTTCATATTCATGTCTTTCCATGTTTAGGGCTTAATTGTTTCCATATGACTTGTGTACTAATTTTAGAATTGATTTGTCTCCATATTGTATATCTTGCACATTAATTGTAGGATTGGGTTGTTTCCCAATTTCATTAGTGGTTTTGCATATTGGTTTTAGGGTTGATTTGCCTCCTTAATTACATTTGTTGCTCCCATACTTATTATTGTATTTGGTATATTAATTTTAGGATTGATTTGTTTCCATATGTAATATTGTATATTTACATATTAATTTTGGGGCTTTACGTGTCTCCATGTGTATATATTTTAGGGTTTTGATCAGTTTACATTGTTTAAGAAATTTTTAGGGTTTCCTTTATTACATGTACTTATTATGGTATTATAGCTATGTATTGTGATATTTTTTTTGTTTTATCTTAAAATATTTAGTACTAATTATTTTTGGTATCTTAATATATTTAGTATTAATTATTTTTAATATCTTAATACATTTAATATTAATTATTTTTGGTATCTTAATGTGTTTAGTATTAATTATTTTCAGCATCTTAATATATTTAGTATTAATTATTTTGTTTAGTATCTTAATACATTTGTGTTAATTATTTTTTGTATCTTAATATATTCAGTATTAATTACTTTTAGTATCTCGATATATTTAGTATTAATCATTATTATTTTTTATATAGTATCTTTAGTGTCTTAATATATATAGTATCATGGTATTTCATTACTTTGATATTTGTAATATTTTAGCATGTATGTATCCCTATTATTATTACATGTATTGTGGTAATTTAATTTCTTAGTTTATTATCTTATTAATATATATTAAAACCTCCCATACTAGTATTTTCCTATAAAAATTTTATATACAATTTCAAAATTTGGGAGTGTATTTTCTTAAGTATTATCCCTATGATTTTAATGCGGGGGTATAAGCCTTCGGGCTTCACATACCTTAAGTTCTAGGGGAATATATATGTATATATTACATTTATTTATTTATTTATTTTTTATGTGTATTTATAAACTCATAAACGGAGTAACTTAAAGACTTTTTAAATTAACTTAGGGATAATTCTAAATTAATTAGATACCGTTCGTAAGAATGGGGGCGTAGGGGGTGCTCGTACCTTCCCCTCGCGTAACTGAACTCCCGACCCCAGCTCTGGTAACGTAGGCCCATTCTACCCCTAACGGGGTAGTAATCATGTGTTCTAATCACACTAAAAGGTTAGTGGCGACTCCGACATTCTCTATTTTTCTTTGAAAATTAAAATTGACTTTTATTTCGCCGCCCGGGGCATACGCGCCCCAAGGACGTCGTAACAGCTTGGCGACTCCGCTGGGGATGTTTTGAGAGTCGAGCCAATAATTAATTAGAAATTATCCCAAGTTCAAATTTAATAAATCTTTTAATTACTCCTTATTTTGTGAATATTGTAATTTGTAAATAACCTTGATTAATTGTAAACATTTTATTTCCATAATTTACAAACAACCTTAACTAATTAAAAATATTTTGTTTCCAAATATTCTGAATAATCATATTAATTGTAGATATTTTGAATAAGCATATTAATTATAGATATTTTGTATACTAATCGTAAATATTTTGTTTCCATATTTTTTTTTAGTAAGCATATTAACTAAAAATATTTTGTTTCCAATTTTTTTGAATAAAGATATTAATTGCAGATATTGTGTTTCCATATCTTTTGAATAAATATATTAATTGTAGATATCTTGTTTCCATATTTTTAATAGTATGTGAATAAATGTGGGGATATCGGGATTAAGTTAAATTTAAATTCACACTAACGGTACTATGCTCCTTTCTAATCCTAAAGGGTGAAGCCCGGGTAGAGGGCTAGTGAGAGTGTGTGAATTTAAATTTAACCTAATCCCGCTATCCCCACATTTATTCACATGCTATTAAAAATATGGAAACAAGATATCTACAATTAATATATTTATTCAAAAGATATGGAAACACAATATTTGCAATTAATATCTTTATTCAAAAAAATTGTAAACAAAATATTTTTAGTTAATATGCTTACTAAAAAAAATATGGAAACAAAATATTTACGATTAGTATACAAAATATCTATAATTAATATGCTTATTCAAAATATCTACAATTATTATGATTATTCAGAATATTTGGAAACAAAATATCTACAATTAATATTAAAAAAAATTAGGAAACAAAATATTTTTAATTAGTTAAGGTTGTTTGTAAATTATGGAAATAAAATGTTTACAATTAATCAAGGTTATTTACAAATTACAATATTCACAAAATAAGGAGTAATTAAAAGATTTATTAAATTTGAACTTGGGATAATTTCTAATTAATTATTGGCTCGACTCTCAAAGCATTCCCAGCGAAATCGCCAAGCTGTCGCGACGTCCTTGGGGCGCGTGTGCCTCGGGCGGCGAAATAAAAATCAATTTTAATTTTCAAAGAAAAATAGAGAATGTCGGAGTCGCCACTAACCTTTTAGTATGGTTAGGACACATGATTACTACCCCGTTAGGGGTAGAATGGGCCTACGTTACCAGAGTTGGGGTCTGGAGTTCGGTTACACGAGGGGAAGGTACGAGCACCCCCTACGCACTCGTTCTTACGAACGGTATCTAATTAATTTAGTATTATCCCTAAGTTAATTTAAAAAGTCTTGAAGTTACTCCTTTTATGAGTTTATAAATACATATGAAAAATAAATAAATAAATGAATGTAATATATACATATATATTCCCTTAGAGCTTAAGGTCTGTGAAGCCCGAAGGCTTATACCCCCGCATTAAAATCATAGGGATAATACTTAAGAAAATACACTCCCAAATTTTGAAATTGTATATAAAATTTTTATAGGAAAATACTAGTATGGGAGGTTTTAATATATATTAATAAGATAATAAACTAAGAAATTAAATTACCACAATACATGTAATAATAATAGGGATACATACATGCTAAAATATTACAAATATCAAAGTAAGTAATGAAATATCATGATACTATATATATTAAGACACTAAAGATACTATATAAAAAATAATAATGATTAATACTAAATATATCGAGATACTAAAAGTAATTAATACTAAATATATTAAGATACCAAAAATAATTAACACAAATGTATTAAGATACTAAAAAAAATAATTAATACTAAATATATTAAGATGCTGAAAATAATTAATACTAAACACATTAAGATACCAAAAATAATTAATATTAAATGTATTAAGATATTAAAAATAATTAATACTAAATATATTTAGATACCAAAAATAATTAGTACTAAATATTTTAAGATAAAACAAAAAAAATATCACAATACATAGCTATAATACCATAATAAGTACATGTAATAAAGGAAACCCTAAAAATTTCTAAAACAATGTAAACTGATCAAAACCCTAAAATATATACACATGGAGACACGTAAAGCCCCAAAATTAATATGTAAATATACAATATTACATATGGAAACAAATCAATCCTAAAATTAATATACCAAATACAATAATAAGTATGGGAGCAACTAATGTAATTAAGGAGGCAAATCAACCCTAAAACCAATATGCAAAACCACTAATGAAATTGGGAAACAACCCAATCCTACAATTAATATGCAAGATATACAATATGGAGACAAATCAATTCTAAAATTAGTACACAAGCCATATGAAAACAATTAAGCCCTAAACATGGAAAGACATGAACATGAACACTAATTACAAGGATAAATATAATAATATATGCATAAAAAAAACAATAAAATAAAATAAAAAATGTAAACATGAAGGAATATTATGAGAAAAAAAAAAATCATGCCACAAGAAAAAATAAACTAGTTAATATTTACCATTGTAAAAATTTAAACATGGATGTTAAGCACTAAAGATAATATTATTATATTACAAATCCTATGACAATAGTATTAAGGAATATATACAATAGCTTAAACATGAATATTACATAAAACACATTAAAACTCCTCTCTAATTATCCAGCAAGTATACTAATAACTAGTAAAATAAAATAAATGAATAGATAAATAAAAACTTAACAAAATAATAATAAACAGCATATCATACAGATGCGAAAATAAAATAAAATAAGAACCTAAACCTTATATATTGAAATCAAAACAACACCAGTATATATATATTTGTGTGTGCGTGTGTATATAGACAGCATGCAGAGACGCTCGCCAGGAGGCCTCTCGTGGGTCGTGTGTGCATATGAGCTCAGGGAACTCACCAGATGGGGGGAACCGCCGGAGTTAATGGGCGGCGACGGCGACGGCGTCTGTGGGTGGGCAAAGAATGGACGATGGAGAAGGCGATGGTGGCCGACGACCTGTTGCAGAGGCTCGTCTGGAACAGAGGAGGTTGTGGCCGCTGTCTGATGTTGCAGCGGCCGTGCGAGGAGGTTGCTGGGGCTGGGCTGCTGCAGAGGCTCGTCTGGAGCGGTTGGGAACTTCGCCGCCAGAGCTGAGTTGCTGCGTGGGTGGTTCGCGACGGTGACGGTCACTGAAGTCTGGTACGACGTCGTGCTGGGATAACGACGAAGATGGTGTCTTCGACTGGGAGAGCTGGGCGCTGGCCAAGGACGAACTACTGCTGAGGAAAACTACTGCTGGAATGGTTCGGGGCCGCTGTGGTGCTCCGGCGGGAGATTGTGCAGGAACAGTGGGGCTGGTGTGGTGGCGTCGCAAAAGGGGGGGCCTTGGCTGGGAATCTGGTGAGGGTTGCAGGGAACAGAGGGCGAGACGAGGGAGATAGGAGAGTCGTGAGGGCTACTATGGTGGTCGTGAGTTTGAAGAGAGACGGAGAGGGGGCTGTCTCCGTGAACGGAGAGGTGGTTGGGCGTGAGATGGGGGCTGAGAGAGACAGAGATCAGAATGGAGATGGGTGACGGCTGGGTCGAGAGCGATGGAGGGAAGAGAGAGATCGCTGGCAGAGGAGAAAGCTAGGCTCGTTTTTTTTTGTTTGGTCTCCGGCCCCCGGCTGTTGTGCGCTGCCACCGCCCACCACCCCCGCCCCCACTCAATGCTGCGTATCAAGCCTTTTTAAAGGCTTTTCTAAAACCCTAGATACTAATAATAATAACAATAATAATAATAATAATAATAATAATAATAGTAATAAAATGATAATAATATGAAAATACTACTAATAATAGTAATAGTAAATAGAAATAGTAAAAATAGTAACAATAATTATAGTAAGGTAATACAAATAATAAAAATAGTAAAATAATAATAATAATAATAATAATAATAATAATAATAATAAAAATACTAAAAATAATAAATAATAATAGTAATAATAATAATAACAAAAATAAATAATAATAATAATAATAATAATAATAATAATAATAATAATAATAATAATAATAATGATAACAAAATAATAATAATACTAATAAAAATCATAATAATAATAATAATAACAAAAATAAATATTAATGATAATAATAATAATAATAATAATAATAGCAAAATAATAATAATAATAGCAAAAAAATAATAATAATAATAATAAAGATAAAAATACTAATAGTAATAAAAATAAAAAATAATATTAATAATAATGATAATAATAATAATAATAATTGTGGTAAAAATAATAATGATAACAATAAAAAAAATAATAATAATAAAATAATAGTAATAATAATAAATTACTTATATCAATATAGGAAAATAATTAATAATGATAATAATAGTGAAAATAAAAATAATAATAATAGTATAAATAACAACAATAAAAATCATAATAATAATAATAATAATAATAATAATAATAATAATAATAATAATAATAGTGATAATAAAATAATAATAATAATAAAAATAAGGAAATAATAATAATAATAATAATAATAATACAATAAGAAAAGACCTCTTGTTTTATTTGGTTAGGGCAAAAATAGGGTGTCTACACGCATGTATGGCTTGTAATAGTTTACATCATGCATGGTAGGTAAGTATACTCAAAACGACCATAGTTGGTCTTTAGGGGCGTACACAGACCCTAGGTCACTAAACAAATGCACAAAGGTCCCCATTATCATCTTCATATCAGAGGAATTACAATTGGCCAAACTATGAACTTAAAATTGAATAGGTTAACAGGGTTCGGGTGACTGAACCTATGCTGTGTAAAGTAGCTCGGGCGACCGAACAAAGTCAACATATTGACTTAGCTTTGGGTGACCAAACCTCTTTTGAACGTATCTTCTTTGGACACCCGAATGCTTTTCAAAGCACTTTTCAACTATTTGAGCGACCGTCTATTTACGTTCAAATAGAGGGTTGGGTGACCAAACTACTTGGTTCGATTAACCGAACTTTGCTTTGGGCACCCGAATCTCAGACATTTGGCTACTGACTTTCTTTCAACCAATCGAACCTCAACTTGGGCACCCAAACCTCTTAAAGTTGATTTCTTAACTATGTCTGTTCGGGCACCCGAACCTGAGGCCGAGCACCCGAACCTTAGGCCGGGCACCCAAACCTCGCGGGTTAAAATAATTTTGACCTGATTTTTTAATGGGTAAACTGGGTTAATTTTCTTAATGGTCTTTTAGACAATTCTAATAATACCCATTGTGTCCCCAACGGTCAAAAAATCCTCGCCTATATATACCCATTCATTTGTCTTAATTAGCAAGGGATTAGCATTTTGATTAAGGAAAAATTCTCTCAACTCTCAAAACCCTAAAAACCCTATATTTGCCAAATATTCTTTCAAGCACTCACATATTTCTCATTCGTGATTTCTCTAAGCATTGTGAGTATTTCAAGGCTATTGTGCTTAACCGACTTTGCTAGAACTCTCACTTGGATTATTTGTTTGATTGATTTTATTTGAGAGTTTAGCTTTAAAGTTCTTCCACGTATTTCATTTGATAAATCTTGTGTGGGAAGACTTTGAGGTTTTGGTTTTTACATTATTGTTGCAAGTTACCTAAACCTAATTTTTGTGTGCAAAAATCCTTTACAAAATCTAGTACTTCAAACAACTCCTGTGTGCTTTGAATATTAGAATATATTATTGAGTTTGCTTGTTTGAACTTTCTAAGCATAGTTTTGAAACCCTGATATGATTTTTGTTATTCACATAGTGCGTTTCAAATATTTCTTAGATATACACTCTAGATCTGGACTGAAAATATATACGTGATTGAGTGTTTAGCACACATTAAAGCACTGAGCATATTTATATATCATTCATGCTTGCATTATTTACTGAACTATATTGGTGCACACATCTGCTTATGTTGAAGCGCATTTACGTGTACAAACAATTTATACACATTGGTTGTATTCCAGACACGGGCCCGAAGAGGGAGACTAGCCCTGTGGAATAGTCCCGGATTGGCTTAGACCCGATTAGGAAAGCTAGGTGCGCCATCCAGTTAAGGCGTGTCGGTTGAGGTCAGCCCCTTGAATTGACCTGGCTTGTATAGGTGCCGCTCCACCCATTAAAGTGAGCATTATAGTGGTAATCCTTGTACTGGTGTGGCCAAGGCGAGGACGTAGGCACTATTGGCCAAACCTCGATAACATATCGTGCGTGTTCTTTACATTTCCACAATTTACATTTACTGCACGTGTAGTATTGTTTGATGATTGCATAGACTGACCCTAAGCTAAATTACATTGTTGTTAAAATTTGGAGACCTAGGTAACATTTTTTAAATGTCCAACTCACCCCCCTCTTGGGGTTGCACCATAACTATCAAATCTAAGTGGTCAAGCAAAGATATTAGCTAAACAATATATATATTTCAATCAGGAGATTTTCTCAATTGTATGATGCTCAAGTAATGTATATGTTTGGTTTGCAAAAGATATATAATCTTTGTATTCAGTAAATAATATATTAGTTAATGAATATTGTAATAAAATTCAATATCACATAAACAAATATCTTTTCAAAGTTATATCAAAATAAATTCCACAAAATATTTGAAAATGTTTTGAAGAGATATTGCAATCCAAAAATAAATACAAACTTCACAAGATATTGCAATGAATGTGCAATACTAGGAAGTTTAATATAAGTCTTCTTAGAAGAGACTTATTAACAAAGTCCCCAAAGAAAACTTAGGTTTGGCTCTCTAGAAAATTGAATCAATCAAATAGAGTAAGGAGAGCAAACCTATAGAACAACCACACTTAAACACACTTACAAAGAAGTTTGAGTAGTAAGATCAGGTAAGAATAAATGTAGGAGGCTCAAAAGTGAGTATTATAGGTTTTTGGATTTTCAAAGAATTTTTCCTAATCAAATATGCTAATCAACTGCTAATAATCCCAAATGAGGGGGTATTTATAAATACCCCATGACTTATGACCGTTGGAGACCTATTGGGAATTATTAGGAAAGTTTTAAATCATTTTCAAATAATTAACCCTGTTTAAAAAATTAACCACGGTAAAAAAATTAGGGCAACCCGAGAGACTCGGTCGACCAGAACCATTTCGATCGACTGAAGTTCATATGGCTAGGTCGACCAAGACATTTTTCAACTGGCGACTCGGTCAACTGGACGTACATGTCCGAGCTGAGTTTTCCACTCTATTGAGGTTCGGTTGACCAGGAAGATTTGCACTGGGTAATTCAGTCAACCAAACAGTTGGGATTTCTCCTGAGGACCCTCGGTTGACCAGATAGTTGCAATGTAATTTGGGCTCGGTCCACCAGGTGGTCAAAATATTGACCTCAGGAGGTTTCGGTCGACTGGGCTGAGGTCAAATTGTTGACCGAAACCAGATTCGGTCGACCGGGGTAGTATGAACTGCATGTGCTGGTCGACTGAAAGTGCACAAAGTGTGCATTTCGATCCTGTTTTGACTCACAAACACCCTAATCAAGTGCCTAACATTTATGAGTGCAAAGGTGAGTGTCCTAGGATCATTTCTGGGTCCTTTTGAAGACACCGAAAGAATCTGGTGTCGGTCGACCGAAAAGTAACCCCTAAGGTCTTTCTAAGGTCATTTGCATTATAAGCTTACGTATTAGACCATACATGTGATGTGTGTGATTATTACATACAAAAAGCCCTAATTACTATTACAGACCCTTTACATGAATGAAATATAATATAATAGAAATTGGGTGTTCAACTTTGATCATCTCTTTGTGCATTATGATCTGTCACTTAGAATTCCTACACATAACCTCAAACACCCATTACATATAATGTGTATTTTTCATAATCAAAACCGGGCGTGACCAATAATTTTAACAAGCGCCCTCTCTGGAACTCTCAGTTAAACAAGATTCTTCTCTGAACCTCTAATTCTCTCAATCTTAACCCCAATAGAGTTTCCCCTACACTCTTTTCTTATTTTTTTTTTTCAGCCGTATTTTGCTATGATCAGTGAGGGTTTAAAACTGGCAGAGCCAGCCCTCTTCTATGGATTTTTTTCTCACTTCTCTTAATTTCACTAGGGTTTTTTTTCTATCTCTGGGGGTGTCCTTTTGCAATGTGCGAGCCTCCCTATTTATAGGGAGGTTGTGGGATGATTTTGGCGCCAATTTCCTTTTGATAATAGGTTTCCTCAACTTATTCCCTGCGCTGGCAGGGAATATTTTTCCAACTAATTTCAATTCTCTTTGTGCGCGCATGTGAATGCATTTTGTTTTATTTTTGATTTTTAGTTAACTAACTCTATTCTTTTCTTCTGTGCGCCGGTAAGCTTGTGGGAAAATTCTAGCTGGTAGCAGGGCATTGGAGGGCATGGCGTCCTCTTTGTGCATTTTGATTTTTATTTTGTATTTATATTTTTTGCTTTTAGCTTTCTTTTTGGATGATGTATCCTATATGTATCCTTAAGAATTCTCTCCTGCAACATTAACTTGTACATCTTATTTTGCACTTTCACTTTTTCATAAGTAATTTTCCATTGTTTATTTTTAGTTTGCCTGTGCATGACTTTACCTTATGATTCAATTTTGACCAGAAATTGGTTGACCGATTTTGGCTTTAAAAAAGAACTTGGTTATTACAACATGACTTTAACGTCAAACAAAAACCTCTGTTTTGAAATAAAAGGACTCATTCAATTAAAAATCTGATTAAATTTTGAAAGAACCAATTAAACATTAAAGTTCGGCTTCCAATAAGGTGGTGTTCATTTTTGAAATTTGACTCAAGGTTCTGAAAGATTGAAGGACTCTAAATGAAATTTTGGATGAAATTAAAAGAATGGAAATTTCCTACGACACCAAGATTCAACTTAAAATATTTAGGACTTATTATTTTCCAAAAGGGTGGGGTTCTTAACTATGGAGATTAATAAAATTTTTTTATGAAAAACCCTCTTAAAACCATAGTGAAAAGGACATCGGGACTCGACTTGAAATTGCAGGAATATCTTAGGAAAACTGATCTTTTTTCAAAATGGGACTTTATCTTTGAAAAGGACTCAAAATTGAAACAATTGGGACTCTAATTTGACTTAAATTCAACTATATTGTACCAGGTCTTTTTAGGAAGACCCGGTAAAAATTAGAGTGTCTACAAACCATAACACTATAAATCTCATCTGTAAATACTATAATATCTGACTGAAATAACTGTATATCTGATCTGTATTATTTGACTGAATAAACTGTAATATTTGAGTGTTATGGTTTTGTAATTCTGAAAATCATGGTTGTTGACTCTATGAGTTTAATCCTGTTTTGATAATGACAAATCACTTGGTATTTGATCTATGCATTGAGATTGTGAATAAGAACAATATTTAGCATGCACGGAAGGTTAGGAAGTCATGGAAGCCATGAGGATTAAAGCATATACAACCTGGCACAATCCATGGAACTAAAAAAGTAGAAGAGTGAAGATGCAAGAGTTAAGTTCAAGATTGTCATAGGAATGGGTATTTAGAATTGATTGTATTTGCATATTTTATATGTGTTGGCTTAAACAAGGTTTTTCAATTGGTTTTGGTGATAACAAACAGAGGACAATTTAACTTGGAAATGTTGAGTTTTTGTGTTTCAGGAAATAAAGATCAAGTACAGAACAAGTGAAGATCAAGTATGGATCAAGTGTGGTTCACCAAGGAAGACAAACTAAAAAATGATCCAAAGAGAAACTAAGACATTTGCAACTCAAGCAAAAAAAAAAAAAAAAAACTTCAAAAGTAAAGATTGAGGAAGATGTCAAGCTTGGCATACAAAATCTTAGGAAACATGTTGTAAGTATTTTAAAAGTTAAATATCGTTTGAAATATGTTTTGAAGCTTTTTCAAGAGAATATGAGGACCTAAAGATCTATTTGAGAATATTGAAACAAGTTTTGGAAAAATCAGAAAAAGAGAGCAAATTATTTTTTAACAAAAAAGATTTTTAAAACAGATTTTTATCTGTTCAAATGACTAAACTTTTAAGTTCAGATGTCTGAAGTGGTAACTTCAGATGGCTGAACTTCATGTTTAGATATTTTAAGAATTACTTCAGATGTCTGAAGAATAAGTGCAGACGTCTGAAGATTTTCTAGGACAAAACAGAAATAGGCAGTAGCTGTTTAGACGTCTGAACTCGATACTTCAGACATCTGAACTCAACACCTCAGACGTCTAAACCTTCTCTTCAGACATCTGACCCTGTGTCCAGTTCATTTTTTAAGGGGTTTCAGGAACTTTAGACGTCTGAACTCAACTATTCAGACATATGAACACTGTTCAACGGGAAAATTTTTTAAAATCTAATATTTTAAATTATAGCCGTTTGAGCCCCAAATTTTCTAACAACTTGGGAAACTCTCTAAGGAAACTCTTGCAACAAGGAAACTTGCTTGGAAGCCTATAAATACATGGTTCTTGTAAATAAAAAATACACCAAGCATTGAAAATCTCTCAAGCTCTCTTGCTCTTAAAGTTTTACCTTGATCAATCTCTTGCAAGCTGAATGTGCTCTGATTCTGATATTGTTGCTCATCAATTCATGAAGTTAGATTACTGATTTCTCATTTGGAGAAAAGGAATTTGGTGAAATTTTGTTAAGCTTCAAAAGTGTATTTCTTTCTTGATATTTATCTTTTGAAGTACATAGTTTAAATTTGTACTAATCTGCTTTTTGTGTGAGCATCTCTTGTACACCAGCTTCTTGTTATTTCTCTTGTAGATTTTGGACAATTCCAGGCTGTTGGATCGTTGACCAAACAAGGGTATATTGTTTGGAGAAGGCAGGCTCTAGCCTTAGCAAAAGAGTGATTGTAAACAGGCATTGTTCCACCCGATAAAGGAACTGCTATAGTGGAACCCTTTGGTGTTTTGCCAAGGGCGAGGACGTAGGCTGTGTTAAAGCCGAACCTCGTAAAAACCTTGTGTCTTTCTCTCTTCTTTACTTTCTATTTTCTGTACTAGCTTTTGTTGTGTGATTTAAAGTGCAGGTTGGAAGTTCTAAAGTGAGAAAGAAACAAAGGCTCTTGATATTTAGAAAGTACGTTTTGATTAACCGTTTGTGGAAACCAAAAAGGGAGTACGTTGGTTAATCTGTGGAAATCTTGATAAAGAGAAGTGCATACGAAGAGGTTTTTCAAAGAAGGTGGAAAACATTTACAGGGAAATTGACAAAAATACTAATATTCTTAGTTGAGTGGTTGAATTGATTTGGTTTAATTGATTGGCTTATGAATTTAAATTTCAGTATATTCAAGTGTGATTATTAGTTATTCATTGTGTTTATTTCTTGGTATCATAAGAAAAGCTTAAAAATATTAAAATTAAAAAGAATCCAATTCACCCCCCCTCTTAGGAAGCTATTCCTAATTTCAATATGATATAGCTAAAAGCTCAAAAAATGCCTTACACATGCATCTCATGCAAATCTTCTAGGGTTAAACATGGACTTAGAGACCTTATTTTGAACTCTGGAAAATGTTTTATAAGTAATCAAAGAAAGAGAGAAAAATTGATTTTGAAATTGAAAATAAAAATACTGAAGTTGGTCTGCCCAGACGACTGAGGTGTATCCTCAGAAGTCTGAAGATGCAACCTCAGACGACTGAAGTTTTACTTCAAACATCTGAAGAATTTCCTTAGAAGACGGAAGAATTAGTTCATTCATCTAAAGATTTAATTATTGAAACATAGAACAGGCAGAACACCTTTAGACGTCTGAACCCTCAGTTCAGTCGTCTGAGCTGGGACTTTAGAAGACTGAACCCATAGTTCAGTCGTCTGACGTTGTATCCAAAAACTATAATTTTTAGTGCTTTAAGGAACATTAGACATATAAACCAGAATGCTCAGTCGTCTAAACCTGCAGAAATTTTAAAAATCTGAACTTTAGCGAGAAAACACGTGGGTTATTCACTTAATCAAATTGATCCAATGGTCAAGACTTAACCTAAGGCCGAGATTACTTATAAAAACAACCTCTAAGTCCTAGTGCCTCACTTTTGGCATATGATTAGGAGCCTTGAACGTATACACAATGCTGGAAAGCATTAAACATATTGCTAAGCTCTTGCCTGCAATTTCAAAGCATTTACATCATATCTAAGCTTGGGCTACGTTGATTTTCAAAAGGAGTTCCAGCGAATATTGTGCAAACAACTTGGGCATTGAGGTTTGGCAATCAAACTAATTGTTTGCTTATTCTCAAAGACTTTTTCATCTCACAAACTTATTCTTGAATATTCATTTTGAGAGATTGATCTCGAGTTATTAATTATATATACATTTTGTGAAAGATCACTACTTGAGAAAAATTTTTGTTTAAAACTAAAACCTTGAAGAAAGTTTTAAATATATCTTCATTCAAAGATTTTCTATTTGATTAGTGTAAGAATTATTTGATTGCAAATACTAAGAGCTTCTAAACACATATTTCTTTACAATATTCAAGGTCGTATATTTATTCAAAGATTCAACTTTACAAATTATTGATTGCAAGAACATAGATTTATGCATTATTCAATATTATTTTTGAAAGGATCTTATTTTCTAATCTTGCATAAAGTATTCTGAAATCGAACCATACGTTTCTCCAAAGCATTTATTTATAAAATCATTTTTGGGAGATATTGATTAAAGGGTAATTTTGTGAAGCATATCATTCATATAGCGACTACATCGTTACATACATACTGAACTTCAAGTTTTATCTTATGGATAAGTGTTAAGATTTTCTCTTGTACTCACTAGCTTTGTGTAGAAGCATTTGGGTGTATTTGCAGAAATTGTAACTCTATATTGTAATCATGGTTTGGACTGTGAAGCGAGTTTGAGGAGAAAATTGTATCTCTTGTAAGCAACAGAGTAGGAGGAAGTTGTGCCTCTTGTAAGCAGCGGATTGTAAGGGAAGCTCCTTCTCGGTTAAAGGAGCAGAGATTTAGTGGAATCCTTGAGTGGGTTGTTCGAGATTAAGACATAGGCTGGGTTGGCTGAACCTCGTAAAATCATGTTTGCCTTCTCTCTTCTCTTAACTTTTTAATTTCCGCTTGCATTTCATTATCAATTTTTGCATGATTGTATGTTGATTAATATTACATGCACTTGATAATTAATTGGGTATAATTGAATTTATTGAGATAATAATTTGAATTAATTTCAAGCCCCTGCGATTATTTTGTTAAATATTGAAATAGGGATTAAGTAGTAAAAATAAACTTAAATAATTTTGAAATACCTAATTCATCCCCCTCTTGGGATAACACCATAATTCACAATGGTATTCTGTAAATACTATAAAATACATGTCTGTAAAATATTTGTTAGTATAATATCTGTCTGTAAAATGTTTGTCTACAAAATATATGTCCGTATATATACACTGTAATTTATAATTCTGTAAAATCTAGTAAAACATATTTTTGTGCCAAAAATACTGTAAATCATGGTATTTTTAAAAATTATATAAACTCTGTACTGAACAAACACCTACTTAGGCCACACAATTAATAAAACTCATGTTCTGAAATCAGTAAAATTGTATAATTTATACCTTGTATCTTAATCAACAAATACTATAATTTACTGATAAAATTTCTTAATTTACTAGCATAGCATATTTCCCTTATCTAGCTAACTGAACTCGCTCACTGATTCTAATTCACGCCCACGGCGTTCATAGTTCCATAATCCTGAAATTATGCACATATATATTTTCCTGTCAAATAACTAAATTCTTCAGAATAAATTTTCATACTCATATTTCCTGAATTATAAACTATTCATTATCTTACCTGGGTTCCTGGGAACACCCGCTAGGTCCCTTAACTTGTCTGCAGTATAAGCCCCAAAGCCCTGAATTCACAACACCCACATAAATAATCCCAAACACTAGTATAACAACATCTATTACTAAATATGGGTTTGGAAAAACCTAAAAACCAAATAACCCTTAAATAATCTACTTACCCTGATTTTGGAATGGTTCCCAAACTTCTCAAATTGAAATTATGCTCCGACTAAGTTGTAAAAAGTCTCCCCAGGATCATCGTGGTAGCTTCTGATCATCAAACCGGGGAGAAATGGGACCAGAAATCTTGAGAGAAGGAGAGGGGATCCATTTCTAGAGAGAGAGAGAGAATGAGATAAAAAATGATTCTTTCATTGAAAACCCAATTTTTGCGTAATTATAGGCGTCTTGACACGTGGCTTTGTCGACGAAGCGAAGAAGGGAGTTTGTCGATGAAGGTAAGGATTTCATCGATGAACCAATGGATCCGAACACCCCCTCTTGGTATCTCTTTGTCGATGAACACTGAACGTCAGCCATGAATCCTTTAAGGAGTTCGTCGACGAAATTAGGGCATTTGTCGACAAACCCTATTTTTCCTCTTTAAATTTCTTCTTCTTCTCTATTATTTAATTATTATAATTTCTCAGTCTTCACATTATTTCCCTTCAGTAGTCATAGTTTAAGTCTGAGACCGCTACTGACTCTAAAGTAAAGATTATTGTTTGTCAAGTGAAGGTTCAATGAAGAGCACATGAGAGTGGGGCCACTCTCTATGAGAATTGGGCTTATTCTCAAATATGCTCATAAAATTAATCGAGATTAGCACAAGACCTAAACGTTCTGGTTATTAAAGCTCATGTCAACACTTGAATGATTATGTGTGAGCAGTAATACTTTATTTCCCTTAAAAAGACATAGTTTAAGTCTGAGACCACCACTGACTCTAGAGTAAAGATTATTGTTTGTCAAGTGAAGGTTCAATGCAGAGCACATGAGAGTGGGGCTGCTCTCTATAAGAATTGAGCTTATTCTCAAATATGCTCATAAAATTAATCGGGATTAGCACAAGGCCGAAACGTGCTGGTCATTAAAGTTCATGTCAACACCTAAATGATTATGTTTGAGCAGTAATACTTTATTTCCCTTAAGCAGTCATAGTTTAAGTCTAAGACCACCACTAACTCTAGAGTAAAGATTATTGTTTGTCAAGTGAAGGTTCAATGTAAAGCACACCTTTATTATGCTTAATTATCCATTTTTGATTATTAAACTCTCTACGTGTATGGTATATACATAATATTAAAATGAGGGAGGGAATTATTGGTGTATTTTAATATTATTATTTTATTTACTATCTTGGAAAAGAGCATGTATCTTGAATGGATTATGTATCTACATTTAATTAGGTCATTCATTCATGTGTTTCATAAATGCATAAGATTAATTATATGAATATACCTTAAATTCATGTGTGTATCTCATCATCTCGAGATCATAATTTGTTGTAATTAAATCTTGGGTCAATGGATCAAGACAATTTGTGTCAGTGCAATCATGGTCTGTTAAAACCAACAAGAGAGATATATGTCGACACACTTACGATCCAATATGTTGACTTTGGTGCAATCACAAGAGGGGGGTGCATTGGAGATTAAAAATTTTTCTATTAGGTTCAACTAATCCAGCAGCAGAATTGCACAACCTAGGAGTCGTCAAAGTATGTATGAAATTGCATATATGATATATTAAACAACTTTTAGTACATGCACCACAATTTCAGTATTTCTCAATCAAATACAATACCGTGTCAATCAAATATGCAATATATTCAATAGGGAAATTAAATCAAGCACAAAGCATAATATAGTGCAGGAAATGTAATAGTGATACCGAATATGATATCAAGGTTCGACCAATACTGCTTACGTCCCCACCTTGGCTCACAAGCACTAGGATTCCACTAAGGCTCACTTCATGGGTGGAGCAACACCATTTAAAATACCTTACTTGGATGGTGCACCTAACTTCCCTAATCGGGTCAAAGCCAATCTGGGACTTTTCACAGGGCAAGTCTTCCTCTTCCGAACACATGTCGACAATACAACAGATAATCAAATAAATTTTTGCGTACAAACAAATGTGCTTCTCACAAGAAGATATGTACTATAATATAGTTCAGATAAATATGCACTCACAAATAATAGTAATTATGCTTAGTGCCAATAAAGTGTGCGAACGTTCAATTTGTTGTAAATATACAATCAAGTCCTAGAGCGTATTTTCAAACAATCTTTGAAATAAAGTATCAATATTAATCAATCACCACAAGTTACAAAGAGTTCCAACTAGAGTATTCAAAATATCTCAAAGATAATTTTCTCAAAATAATAGCTCAAGAGATATTTGAAAAATTATGCTTAAAAATGATTTTACACAACCAAAAACCACAAGCTTAATGAGTCTTGCAATAATGATGCAAAAACTCACTTGCTACAAAGGTTTTCCCACACAAAAATTATTAGTTAAATTGGGGGAAAAACCTAGCTAAAACTCTCAAACAAAAATGATAAATCAAGAAGAGCAAAGAGAGTTTAAGAAAGTGCAAACAATGTAGATTAACTTAAATGCACTCTCACCAAACTTGGTTTAGCAAAGGAATGTCAAAGGGTGAGTATTTGGCTTTGTTATAGGAAGAATGAGCTCTCAAATTTTCAGTGAAATTTTCTCTTAATGATTATGCTGATCTTCCATTAATTATGCAAATGAACCCATATATATATATAGAGAAGGCCAAGATTATAACCATTGGGGGCACCCATGGAATTATTAAAATTGTTTAAACTGTGTTTAATAAATTAACCCTGTTTAACCCTAATTAACCGTGGTAAATTTTTGGGCAACCCGAGAGTTTTGGTTGACCAAGCCATAGTTTTGGTTGCCCAAAAAGACACATCAGGAAGAGGTAATTTTGAAGTTCGGGTGCCTGATCAAGGGTTTGGTTTGCTGACCAAGGCGATTTTCCATTTTGTCCGAGGTTTGGTCGCCTGGTCTCAAGTTTAGTTTATCAAACTTGAACATTCGATCACCCAAGGGTATTTTGAATGTGAAGTTTAGGCGCTCGAGTTGTTGAAAAAAGTTAGGGCTTGAGTTCGGTCGACTGTGGACACTCAAGTCATTTGAGTTTGGTCACCTGAAGGTAGGTCAACTTTTTGACTAGTCAACAGTTTGGTCAACCTAGGTAATTTGGCTTGCCTGGTTTGGTCGCCTGAAGCCCTTATGATTTTAAACCTAAGTTCCATTCTTTAATTTAAATTTACCCTTGATGACATGTGAGTGTAGTGGGGTCCTGTGCACTTAAAGTGTGGGAACCTAAGGTCAATCTAGGGCAACCTGAACATAAAGTCCTATCATGCATGATGCAGTTATTACATACCATATTGAATTACAATCCATAATGAAAAATATAAAAAATACATTTACAAATGAACAACAATATGTTGACTCTACGAGTCCAATCCTTTTTTGATAATGACAAATCACTTGGTATTTGACCTGTGCAATTGAGTTTGTGATCAGGATCATGATTTAGAATGCACGAACGGTGAGCTTGATATGGAAGCCACGAGGAACCTAAAGTACATATCACTTGACTCAATCCATGGAACTAAAAGAATGAAAAGATGAAAAAGCAAGCTTCAACTTCAAGATCTTCAATGGGAATGGGTATTTAGCATTGAATGTATTTACATATGTCATATGATATACTCAAAGCTCAAATATACCCTAGATAGACCTTGGGACTTATGCATTTCATGAAAAATACATTTACATTAGTTCTAAGTTGAAAGAAGTTTTTCGAGGCATATTTTAGAGGCCTCGTTGACGAACCCAATGGCCTCGTCGATGAATGTATGAAGGCCACTTGGCGATAAACAGTGTTGTCTTGTTGACGAACAAATACTGAGAGCCCAAAAATTTAAGACAGTGCTCTCGTCAATGAACTCATGGCCTCATTGACGAACGAGTGTTATATACTCATCGACGAACTTACCCATTCGTCGATGAAGGTAGGGGTGCTGATTCATGTTTTAGCATGGACATGGACTAAAACTCTTATTTTTAAATGATCCAATGGCCATGATTTAATCTAGTGCCGAGAACGCTTATAAAAACAATCTTTAAACCCTAGAGCACCACTTTTTGCCTATCTTTTGAGAACTTTGAGCTTATTGCATCAATTTTTGGCATACCTTTAAGAAGTTTTGAATGAATTGCTAAGAATCATTGCCTACACTCCAAAGAAGTCATGTTCGTCTAGGCATTCGCATATTCAAGATCCAAACAAATACACACACAACTTCTGCTAAATCTGGTTTGATCTTAAGGGTTGGAAAAATATTTTATTGAGCTTTCAATTTTTTATTAGTCGATCATCTTTTCCATTATTCATTTATTGAAACATCTTTTTGGGAGCAAGAAACGTATTTTCTCATAGTTATTTCTTTGAAAAAAAATATTTTGGGAATAGTATTCTAAAGTTTGAATCCTTGTGATATTCAAAGTTATATTTTTATCCAAAGAGATCTATCTTATTGGTGCAAAAAGTATTTGAAAAATATTGTTTAAATCTTTGAAATATTTAAAGTCATATTTATATTCAAAGATTTAATCTTATGAGTTATTTGATAGCAAGAACTTAGATCTGCATAATATTCAAGATTTTTTTAAGGATCTTATTTTGGTATTCTTGCATAAAGTGATTTGAAATCAAACCCTAAGTTCTCCAAAACATTTATTTATAAAAAATATTTTTGGGAGATATTGATAAAAAGGTAGATTTGTGAAACATATCATTCTTCTTATAAAGATCATATTATTACATGCATATTAAGCTTCAAGTATTTATCATATGTGTTGAATTAGGTGTAATCCCAAGAGGGGGGTGAATTGCGTATTTTAAAAATTCTTTGAATCTTTTTACCACTTACTTCTTACTTGTATATTTAGCAATGAGTTTTTATTTCCCAATTAATAGTGTGTAATGTTATTCAATCTATACATGCAATATGAGCAATTGAAATGTAGTGCTGAAAGTAAAGAGTAAAGGGAAGAGAGAAGACAAACACAATTTTTATGAGGTTCAGCCAACTCAGCCTATGTCTTCGCCTTGAGCAACCACTCAAGAATTTCACTAAAGTCACTGCTCCTTAAATTCGGATGGAGCTTCCCTTACAATCTGCTGTTTACAAGAGGTACAACTTCCTTCTCACCCACTGCTTACAAGAGATACAACTCTCTCCTCAAACCTCGGTTCACACACCAAACCGTGTATACAATAGAATCTGTAAATACACTCAAAAATGCTTCCAAACAAAAGCTTGTGAGTACAATTCAAATTCCTAACATATTTACCATATGATATAATCTGAAGCTCAGAATGTATGAAACGATATAATCGTTTATCTATGATATGCTTTAACACACAAATCCTTTTTTATCAAATCTCCCAAAAATGTTTGTATAAACGAAAGCTTTGGAGATCTTAGGTTAGATCTTTGAATATAAAGATAGCTTTGTAGATTGCAAAGATGTTACACCCACTTTGTAAAAATTATTTCACGAAATATGTTAACCTTAATAATATTTCAATTTCAATGTGATCCAAGTAATATTTGACTTGATGTATATGTATATGTATCTCTAAGATAATGATACCAAGGATCAACACTCTTACTATATGATTTTCTGAAAATATCCTTCAATATATATAATTATAAACATAAATGATGTTCAAATAAGTAGGTTTGTTATGTTGAAAATATCAACTCTTTGAATGAAATCTCTCTTGAATCAAAGGTGTTTAATCAATACCAAAAGCTCTTCTCAAGTGGTAAAATTCTTAATGAAATGATTTTCTATATGCACACACACAAGATTAACTTCTTAACAAGAATTCAAAAATAGATTTTGCAATGATATACTCAATAAAAAATGGATATCGACAAGTAGATCAACTTATATAAAAAAAAACTTTATCCGACTAACTCTTATAAAAAATATGATTTATCAAACCTCAATACTAGAATGAAAGAACCAGATAAGTAGCTAACTTCCACTTAGATATTCTGAGTAGATTTTCCCAAAGATGATGTGTAGAAGCTAGAGCGTAGTCAAACGTACAACAATCAACTCAAGAATCCCAGTTTTCTTTTCAACAAAGATGTGTTATTTTCTTTACGTTGATCTTCTTATGTTTTTTGTACCTACTAGGGTTTAGATAATCAGTATTTATAGTGTCTTACCCTTAGAATTGATCTCAACCATTGGATCATGAGATAGCTCGCGTGTTTGCTCAATAAGAATCATATTTTTAAGTTTTCTAGCAAGTTCAGACAATCGAAGCCATAGGCCCAGAAGACCGAAGTCATTGAATTCCTTTGAAAAAAAATAGCCCGGACACAGGGTCAGACGATCGAGGTCAAGGTTCAGACGATCGAAGTGTCGAGTTCAAATGACCGAGGTGAAGGTTCAGTCATCTGAAGTGCTTCTGCCAGATTCTGTTTGTCACCCATAAATCTTCAGACAACTGAGCTTAATCTTCAAACATCCGAGGAAATTCTTCAGTTATTTGAACTTCAAGTGCAGTGAACAGAAGTCCCTAATTTTGAAATGTTTATGTTCTAATTTAAAAATTAGCTTTGCTCTCCTTCTTGGGTCTTTTTTAAAACATATTTTCCATGATTTTAAAAGTATTTTTAAGTCCATGAAAGTTCCTAATGATATACATGAAATGTATGAATCCTATAGTCTTTCTAAGTTATGATTTTAAAGGTATTTTCAAGTCCATGAAAGTTCCTAAATGCATGAGGTTTAACTACCTATTCCCAAGATGTTCTTGAACTTTGCCGCTTGCATCTTGATTCTCGTACTCTTTGAGTTCCATGGATCTTGCCAATATTTGTAAGCTTTACTTGAAGGCTTCCATGACTCTTTATCTTCCTTCTGTGCATGATTAATAAGTCCTATTCACAAACTTAATGCAAAGATCAAATACCAAATGATTTGTCATTATCAAAATCGGATGGGCTCATAGCGTCAACAATATGATTATGTGCTAGGATTTATCTTGTACCCACTTGCTTGGTTAGAAGCATTTTGAGTTGTTGCAAAAATTGTAATCTTTATTTTGTATACATAGTTCAGGATGTGAACCAGGATTGAGGAGTAAGCTACGCCTCTTGTAAGCAGTAGGTTGTAAGGGAAGCTCCGTCCCAATTAAAGGACCGGACTTTTAGTGGAATCCTTGAGTGGCTTGCTCAAGGCGAGGATGTAGGGTGGGGTAGGCAGAACGTCGTAAAAATTGTGTTTGTCTTTTCTCTTCCCTGAACTCTTTTAATTTTTGTCTGCATTTAAATTATCTGTTTATTGTGTATGAGTTAAACATTTGATAAGTTTGTTTGTAATTGGGTAAAATTGTATGCTTGATAAGGATACACATTAAATTGATTAATTGTGAAACATTAAGCTACGTATTAAGTAGATTGCAAGTTCGTAATTGATAGTTTTCAAAATTAGAACTTAAAGGACTTAATTTTTGAAAATACCCAATTCACCCCCCTCTTGGGATAACATCGTAATTCACATTTAGTATTTGAGTGGGTTTACATAGACTTAACCGTTATTTTTGTAAAAGATCAAAATGGCACACACTGGTGTAACCCCATTTGGTGAGGGACACTCGTCCACTAGACCATCAATTTTCCGTGGTGTAAATTACGCCTACTGGAAATGAAGGATGAGTATATATCTTTTAAATGATGATTTTAAAGTGTGGAGAATAGTTTCTAAGGGAAACCATGTTCCTATGAAAGTAGTTAATAAAGTAAATGTACCTAAGACAGAAGTTGAGTACACTGATGATGATTGGAAATTTGTTCAAATAACTGCTACTACTATAAATCTTCTATACTATGCACTAGACGTTAATGAATTAATAGGGTAATGGCATGTAAAACTTTTAAAGAAATAAGGGAAAAATTAGAAGTTACATATGAAGGCACTAAGGAAGTAAAGATAGTAGGATAGATATGCTAACTAGTGAATATAAAGCATTTAAAATGATTATTGATGAGTCTATTCAATCCATGTACACTAGATTCACAAACATCACGAATTCATTAAGTGCTCTTGGTAAATCTTGCCCTACTTATGAGTTGATCTAGAAAATCCTTAGGGGATTACTGCCAATTTGGGAAGCTAAAGCTACTGCTATAGTCGAAGGAAGGAATATGAAAGAGATGCTGGTTGATGAATTGATTGGTTCACTCATCACGTATGAGCTAGCAATAAATGAGAGGAAAAATGAGCAGAATAAAGCAAAGAGAGTTACAACTCTTAAGGCATCGTCTAGCAGCTCTAGTGAAGGAAGTGACTCAGAATCAGAAGGTGACATGGCCATGCTAACAAAGAAGTTCCGAAAGTTCCTGAAGAAGAATAAGAAGTTTAACGAAAAATTTCGGAACTCAAAATTAGAAAGAGGAGAGTCTAGCAAGGGGAAACAGAAAGAAAAGCCACCAACTTGCTATAACTGCCGAGAGGTTGGACACATCAAGCCTTAATGTCCTAAACTAATGAAAGTCTCCAAGAAAAAAAAGAAGGCTCTAAAAGTCGGCTGAGACATGCATAGCACAAGAAATTCCGATACCGAGTCCAGTGATGATTTGGTAGCCAATTTGTGTATAATAGCACATGATGATATTGAGGTACAATCGTCTATAATAGCACATGATGATATTGAGGTACAATCGTCTTTTTCAACATCTTCTTATTATTCCAGTGATTCTAAAAATGAAAATAGCATGCTTTCTTATAATGAATTGCAACAACAATACTTGTATACTCTTAAAATGCTTAAGAAGAAAACTAAGAAAACTTCTAATTTGAAATGTAAAGTAAAAGAACTCTCAAAGCGTATTGAAAACAGAATGAGTTCCATGCATCTATGATAAAATAAAAGGATTTAGAAATCGAGGAATTGGAAAGAAATTTGAAAGACAATTCCAAAATTGTTCATAAATTCACAGAGGGCCAAAGTAACTAGGTTACCTCTAATTTATCTCATATTTCTTTGAATGATCATGCCATGACCCTATTGAATTCATTTATATCAAGTGCACAATATAATGCATTCATAGCACTTGAGTTTACTTGCAATATCTTATGGTCATTCTCGGTCATCTCTTTTTCCTCTTTAGGTATTTCTTTACCATCCACAATTTTAGTGGGGATAAGGTCACCTTGTGTGACAACTTTCCATGCTTTCCAATCTATAGTTTGTAAGTAAATTCTAATTCTTTGTTTCCAAAAGGTGTAGTTTACGCCTCAGAAAATAGGTGGTCTAGATAAGGATTGACCTTCAGCAAAGGGAGATACACCCAGGTGTGCCATAGAGGTCTTTATATAGATTCTAATTTAAGATTTTATATAACCCCTCTATGATACCAATTGAAATGTAAGGTGTACTCCCAAGAGGGGGGGGGGGGTGAATTGGGTTTTAAAATTTTTCTTTGTAAACTTTTGGTTAAGTATAACCCTTTTTGAATTTTAAGTTAATTTCACAATTCAATTTAACCTGATATCAATATAATTATTATCAACCACCTTATTTATATTACCCAAAAATTAATATGATGGTATCAAATCAATATATTTGAAAATCACTCAAGATCAGTGACCGGTGCAAACTGCAAGTGCACGGTATCATATTTTTATAATATAATGATGTGTAGAGAATCGTCCTCAGGGATTGATGTCTTAATTTTACCAAGTACCGAAATTTTACTAACCTTGATTTTATTTAGAAAGATTAATAATTTTAGACTACAAAATTTAAATAAAACTACTTTAAATAAACTATTTAAGAGAATTTAAAACTGGATGCCGCGTATCAAATTATTGATGGTGAAAACTTCTAGAAAACTGATTTTACCTAATTTCTCACTTTACTTTACTCATCTAGCCAATTTCAATTCGTAATCTTTGTTTGTTAGCAAATCTCCAATTTTTCCAAAAGCCTCTTTCGATAGCCAATCAAAACCTATTCTTGTTTATTAATTAACATAAGATTATGCAATTTAATAACGCAAGAACACAATAAGACCCTCGACTTTTAATGGTACGTAGGTTCATACAAGTCTTTCAATCTCTATATTTACCTACGTTGAATTATCTAAAATCTATCATATAATCCCCCATTTCGGTAGCAAATCACAAGACTAATATCATTTAATTATTGGCCAGTCAATTAAAAACATTAAGTACAGAATAACTCAAACAAACATTAATGAAAACTACTTCAAATTAGCATTAAAGAGCAAACATAGTTCAAATCTAGTTACATCGTTTCCCTAGAATACAAAAATTTAGTTCATTCCGAAAATTAAATTCAACATAACAAATTTCACCATATTTTCTTCTATTTGGAGCATACGAGAAAAATCAACACTCGTAGCACGGCTATCTCGCATCATAAACACCCTGAACATTGCCGTTGTTTGCTGCTTCTGGTTCCTGAAAAGGTTTTAATTTGCTGCGCGCGGAAACCTCTCCTTTGCTGATCGTGTGTGTGTGTGTCTTCGCAGCTACCCCAAAAGAAAAAAATTTCCAAACCTCTGTTTTTCTCTTTACTTCTAGCGCACACACCCTCATAGGTTGGCCTCCACTGTTCACGTCCAAAACCCCAACGCCTGCTGCCCCCCTATATCTCCTAAAAGAAACCCTGAAAGAAAGATGTCTCGTTACCTTTTTTTTCTTCTTCCAAAATCCCCTTTTCTATCCTTTCTTTTCCTTTCTTTCTTTCCTTTTCTTTTCCTTTCTTTCTTTCCTTTCTTTTGTGCCTCACCCAGCATGTTACTGGATGACTCGGCTATATGGCCGGGTCATATCTCATTTTATTTTATTTAATTTTTATTAATTTTTATTTTTTCTTTTTTCAGAGGTACATGGTCTGCCCTCCTCCTTCAAGCCGGATTTCAAATCTGCTACAGCTCGTAACTCTCAAAGCTCAAAACATGAAAGTTTTATAACTCTTTCTTAGGGTTCCCTAGAATTTTGAATCATCTCGATCGAAGCTCGAATGAGAAAGTTATACCCAAATTACGAAGATTTGTTGAAATAGTCCATAAAACAGCGTATGGTAACTTCACGTCTGATTTTGACCTTAGTGCAGCTAGTATTTTGTTGACCCTATGGGTCATACCTTATTTTGATTATGACAAATACTCTAGTATTTAATGCTTTGATGAGTTTGTGTGCAGGACCAATTGAATGTATCATATGGCCGATGCACACGGAACATGAAGTGAAGACCTGACGACCCTGTTTATGTTGTATTGTAACTTAATCATTTATTTGGGTCTGTAATAGTAATTAGGAGAACATGGTCTGTAATAATTATCGCCTTACTTGCATGGTAGGATGGATAAGCTCTAGACCATAGATGGACCTTAGGGGTTACACTAGATTTTTTCGGTGTCTTGAAAAAGACTTAGAAGAGACCCTAGGACACTCACACACACACACACACACACACACACACACACACACACTTGTATATGTCATACTTTTGTTCAGAGTGTTTGTTGCATGATAAAGGACCGAATTGCACAAAATATGACACTTCGGTCGACCAACCTTGGCTGTTCATTCTGCCCCGAACAACCGAACCCATGTCCAGGTCAACAGTTGACCAATGTCCCGGTCGATTGAACCATTGTAGTTCAAATACCCCGGACGACCAAAAACTCCTGAGGTCAACACTTTGACTACCTGGTCGACCGAGCGCGAAATGTACTCCAACACTCTGGTAGATCGAGGGTCCTCGGGAGATGTCCCAACTACCTCATCGATCGAACTTTCTAGTTCAAATACTCCCGATAAACCAAACTGCGCTAATTGAAAAAATTGCCCTTCCCGGTCGACCGAGACCAAAGTTCATTTCCCCTTGGTCGACCGAACCTCAGTAATTTTACCCTCGACACATGTGTCTGGTCAATCGAGTCTCCAGTTCATTTTTGTCCTAGTTGACCGAATCATATGAACTTGGGTCGACCGGAAATGTTTCTGGTCGACCGAAGCTCTCGGGTTGGACTTAATTTTTACTGTGGTTAATATTTTTAAACGGGGTTAACTTGGTTAAAATATATTAAAACTTTCTTAATAATTCCATATGTGTCCTTAACGATTATATTTTAGGGGTTGTCTATATATACCCCTTCATTTGGAATAATTAGTACGAGTTTAGAAAATATAATTAGCCAATATTCTCTCAATCTCAAAAGGCCTATATTTCATATTCAAGCTTTAAACTCCCACTCTTACTCATTCATATTGTAAATACCTCTTTGTACGAGTATTCTTGTGCTTATCTCACCAAGCTTAAACTCTCTCTTGATTGTTCTGTTTGAGATTTATATTTCATAGAGAGTAAGCCGCAAGTTCTCCTAGGGGGCTTCATAAATAAGCCTTCCGTAGGAAAACTTCTTTGGGCTTCTGAGTTTTGCATTCTCATTGCAATACTCAAGAGTTCATATTGTGTTTTGGTTGCAAAAATATTATACATCATTTTCAAAAATATCTCTTGTGCGTATCTTTGAGAAATCTATTTTGAGATATTTTATTAAGTGCTAAAAGATCTTTGTTGCTACACCTTTTGATTGAGATTATCTTTTATTACAAAGATCAAATAAATATTTTGCAAACCTTTTTTTTAAAATATCTCTTGTGGTTTATATTGAGAAATATTATTTGTTATGATATTTGAAGTGTGCTTGTGATCTTTGTTGGTGCATTGTGATTGAAATATATTTTGACACAAAGATCCTATCATTTACACTCTCACGCACTAATTGCTATATTTGCATAAATATTTGAGAGTAAACACTTAGACTACACTGATCTTATCAAATCCTATCTTTTGGTAGTGTATTGATTATACTGTACGTGTTGGGTACATATCTGTTTTACACGAAAGCACAATTACTGTATCATTTGATTGTATTTCAAATTTGTTGTATTTCCAAGCACGGGTTTGAAGAGGGAGACTAGCCCTTTAAAATAGTCCCGGATTGGTTTAGACCCGATTAGGAAAGCTAGATGCATCATCCTGTTAAGGCGTGTCGGTTGAGGTTAGCCCTTTGAATTGACCTGGTTGTAATAGGTGCCGCTCCACCCATTTAAGTGAGCATTATAATGATAATCCTTGTGCCGGTGTGGCCAAGGCGGGGACGTAGGCACTGTTGGCCGAATCCTGATAACATATCGTGTGTGTTCATTTACATTTCCGCAATTTAATTACTGCACGTATATGTTATATTGTGAATGATTGAGTTTACATTTGCATAGATAGACCCTAAGTTAAGTAATATCGTTTATCTCATTCAACCCAGGCTATAATTTTTAAATACCCAATTCACCACCCCTCTTGGGATTGCACTGTTTCTATCATATTTTGCAAAATGCAAAACATGACAATTGTAGAGCGTTTTCTTATTTTTCTACGGCATCCAAAATCATCTGAATCGGAGATCGGATGAGAGTGTTACGCGCATTTTACAAAGTACCATTGGTTTTAAACTTCCAATAGTTGCCCTGCAATAGAAAATACCAAAATTTCATACATTACTCAATAAACCCAAATTTTATAAATAGGACACAATGTTAGAATATTGAGAGTAATTAGGCATTTAAATAAAAAATATAATTCATAATACATGAATTAAAGCACCTAATTATGCAATTTAAGCGCGTAATCAATCATCAAACTTGCTTTAATAGAGTAATTTACTTTACAAGATTAAACTTAGCAACTCAGTGAATAACCAGATTTTCAGAATCAATTGAACAATGATAATCTTGACTAATTCCAATTGATCAATCTGAATAGATAAAATAATTACACAATTTTTATATCTCCTGTGTATTTCAATGATCTCAGCTTTTAAAATAAAACTCAATCTAGTCAACTCAGTAACCAGTGATATTCCAATTTCAAGTTCAAACCTTTGATGTGAAGACACAGCTGATCAAATTTAATAATCAATTCAAGATGGTTTAGAAACCAATATCCGATTTTAGTTTTGCTTTCGAATATGTCAATCCAACAAACAATATAGTATAATGATGAAGATCAAACTTAGAAATTCAGCAGCCTTTCAAAATTCGGTTTTTAATATCAAATATGTTTCTTGGATGTAAGTATGTAACTAATCAATATGCAAATGAGCTTTAATATTTATCAATCAATGTACTTCCTTTAAGGTTTTTGAAAACTTTGATATTTATCAATCAATGTACTTTCTTTAAGGTTTGCGTAATTCCCAATAACAAATTAATTTCTAGCAATTAAGTAAGCATCCACGCAATTTATATATGCATAAAATTAAAGATTTCACTATACCCGCCTACATCCTCACTTTAGGTAAACCACCCAAGGATTTCACTATACCACTCCCTTAATCGGGTGGAGCAAACTTTTTACACACTCCTTCAAGTAGGATGGAGCCTTCCTCTCCAAGCGATACCCCACGCTCGGTTAGCCAATGATTCAATCAATCCTGAATCATAAAAAATAGCAAGAGAAAATTTTGTGTACAAAGACACTCTCAAAAGAGCTAATTAGTACAATTTGAATATCATAATATACTTCAATCAAATATCAATATAGAAAGATGAAGTTCAAGTGTATATCACCGGGTTCTTTCTTAGATTGAAAATTTCAAAGAACCGTGAGTAGTATTAGCAAGAACACAACAAAACTTTAGAAAAAACCTTTTCAAGAATAAAGCTCTTGAATGTAAGAGTATAAACTGATTTTCTTATTGTTATTGGTATTTAATTCTTGGAATTAACTTGTATTTATAGATATAAAAAGTGTATAAATGTATTCTCCAAGTTACTTTGAGTATTTCCCAAGTTTTTACTTTGTTTGGGGGCCAAGCAAACACTTTTGGAAACCTTCCCACGTTATTTTAAATTTAAATTTATGAAGGTCAGTCACTTGTGCCTTTTAAATCAGCGTATTTTTTAAGTCAGTGTAGGTTCACTCACCTGTACTCACAAGGTCAATCGACTGTACCTATTTTGTCTGCTGATCAGTCAATTGAACAATTGCCTAAAGTGCTGTCAACTTCGACACCCGTCAGTATTTTGGGTATAACTTTCTCTATACAACTCCAAATTGTATGTTCTTGGTATCCACTGAAATCTAAGCAACAATCTCACAACTTTAATGTTGAACACTTCTTAATATAAGAAATCATTGATAGAGAAAAGTGCGCATCAATGCAGATACATAAAAAAGAAGGGAATTTTAAGAATTTTGTTTTGGTGCTTTTTATTCCAAAAATAATTTTAACTTTTTTGAAATAACTTTTAACCTTATAAAAATATTTTCCAAGTATTTTAAAAGGTATCTAGGTCCAAGTAATTACCTAAGAGTTTCATTTATGCATATTGAAATCATTTGAAATACTTACATGAGACTTCTTAAAATGTTGAACTTTCTCATCACTTAGTCTTCATGTATTGGCTTTCATTCTTTTTATCTCTCTTGAGCTTCTTTCATCAATTGAATTTTTCTTTATCATGAGCCATGTCTCTAGGTATATGTTATCTTCTTTAACTAGTTGAGTTTGATCTTTTAGGAACTTGATCTTTTATAAGAACTTTTGAGCTCAATCTCTTTATAAAAGTTTTTGAGCCCAGAAACTTATCTTAGCAAAATATGTTAAGTTCATAAGGTTTGTTATCATCAAAATAAGATTCTAAGCCTTGTAAGGTCAACAGGTTGGTTTCCTTCACTATCCATTCCAACTTCCTTTATTTGCTTCTAGCACCTCTATAAGGGCAAGAATATCGAATGTGACCCTTTCTCTCACAATATAAACAAACAAATTTTGTTTGTGTAAGGGTTTTACCTTGTTTACCTTATTTTTTGCTTGATGAGGCATAATCATGTGATTTAAAATTATTTTTGTAAAAACTATTTATCTTAACTCCCAAATTTTATTTTTTTTGGTGTTTTCTTTTCCTCTTATGGTTTTACCATGATTTTCAATTCTCTTTTTCAAGAGAGTATTTTCTTCTAAAATAGTTTTGATTTGATTTTTCAAATTTCCTACTTCTTTTTGAACACCTTCATGGCATTTTTTAGCATTTTCAATAAGCTCCTTATTTTCCTTTTCAAGGGAGGCATTTTTATTTTTTAATGAGGAACATAGACAAGGTTCCTTTTGTTTATATTTTGATAATTTTTCTTCTAAGCTTTTTATTTTTACTTCTAAAGTTTCATGCCCTTTTTGAGTATTTATATAAAGCTCCTCATTTTTCCTTTTAAAGAATCATTTTCTTCTATCATTGAGGATTCCCTTTATTTAAACAATGCAAGCTCTTTCTCAAAATTTTTGTTCTCCCTTTTTATTAAAATTAATTCATCAACTAATTTAGCACAATTTTTCACTAATTCATCATTTGAGGGAGTATAATCACCATCATCATCATCATCGTTTGAACTTATTTCCCCTTGTTCATTGGCTATGAAATAAGAATGTGCTTCTTCTAATGTGTCTTGGTGAGTAGCACAAGATGAATCTAAGGTAACACCTACTTCTTTCTTAGTCTCTTCATAGGTGTCTTGAAGAATATCCCACACTTCTTTGGTGATTTCACATCCGTAGATACGATTGTATTCAACATCATTTAAGGCACAAAAAATGAAATGTCTTGCTTTAAAATTTAGTTCAACTAACCTTATTTTCTCTTTTTGATAGCTCCATTAAAGCCTTTGGAATATCCTCACTCTTGTCATTCTAAGTCTCTTTTGGAAATTATCACCCACAAATCCAAGTTGTGTGCTTGAATGAAGAAGGCTATTTGATTTTTCCACGAGAGGTAGTCGGTGCCTTTGAACATTGGTGATTGATCAATGGATCGTCCTAGGGAAGAGGTTGTGTTTGTGCTCACTCTTGCCTTTGGATTTTACTCTGAAAAAAATAAGCACCTCTCTCTGATACCATTTGTTGACCCGGGTGTAGAGTCAAGAAGGGGGGGGGGGGGGTGAATGGACTCTTTTGCGTATTATGGGCTTTCTTTACAAAATAAAATTCTTTACAAGATACAAGTAATTATATCTCAATATATCAAATTTAAATCAAGCACAAGATATGAATAAAGAGTATAGAGAAGAGAAAGCTTAACATCAGTATTTTAACATGGTTCGGCACCAAGCCTATGTCCACGCCTTAAGACCAACTCAAGGATTCCACAATCCACTATAAACTCCTTCACCGGCGGAGAAGCCTTACAACGAGAGAACAAATCAATCAACGCTCACTAAGAGCCTTCACATGGGAACAAATCCCACTACTCACTAAGAGACACAAGGCTCACCAAGAAGCCTTGCAAATCGGTTCACCAAGAACCTTCACCAATTGGTTTACAAAGAACCTTACAACTTTGTTCACAAAGAATATTTTACAAGAAGATGGGTTTACAAATAAATGCTCCTCAAATGAGCTGATATCAAATACAAAACAAACCTCTCACTATTCTCTCAGGGAATGAATAAAAAAGGATTAGTGAGCAAAAGAGAATTAAGCCCTTGAAATGAAGAACTAAAATGCAAAGTGCTTAGGTTTTTTATTCAAAAGATGTTAATCACTAAACTCATGTAAAAATCATTAAAACCATTTTAATTAAGTCTAAAAACTTGTATTTATAGCCAAAAAGCCAAGCTAGCCGTTTTCTAACCGTTGGGAGTGAATCCCTTTTAATTGGCTTAAGAACTAGCCATTTTCAAGTCGTTGGTGTTCAGGTCTTGATGTTAATCATTTAGAGTGCCATCCAATTGTTGACGATTCACCCTCAATCGTCAATGAATTACCCCCTTTCATCAACAAGTCACCTAGGCTGAAAACTCAGTTTAGCTACAGGAAAAATTCATTGATGAGTCAAACCCATTCGTCGAAGTGTTCTGGCAATTCGTCGACAATTCATCCTTATTCGCTGACGATTGTCCTATGTTTTATACTAATGAGATTGAAAAGTAAGGTGTAGTCCCAAGAGGGGGGGTGGGTGAATTGGATTTTAAAACTTTCTTTTAATTCCTATAAGGACTTTTTCTTGATTAATCAATTTTAGACTTGCTTGTTTAATCAACCAATCACACAAGAACTTAGTTCCTTTATTTAATCCACAACCACACAACTATTCAATCTTTCAAGTAATCAATCAACCATAATTTGAAAACAAACAACCAAGCGATTTGCCAAGTACAAGTTAACTACAGCACTATTTAGAATTGCAAGATTCAACACTCTTTGGAAAATAAACACAATCCACTCAATATCAAACTTTAAACCATTCAATCACAATATAACTTTTGTTGTCAGCCCCGGGTATATCAATTTGAATCAAGCCCAATATATATGAAATTTGTCCCTTAATTTAATATTCAATACAACATCCAATCACTCTTTCCAAATACTTAGACCTTAAATAAACTTTAAGTTAAAGAGTCTTGGGATGTTGAATCAATCAACGTACTAGTTTACAGTTTCCGCAAATGATTGATCAACTAACGTACTCTCTTTCAGTTTCCGAAAACCCAAAAGCAAATTAAGCTTTAAGTTTATTTAATATCTAATTCATGTAGTGTATATAATTCAGATATTTAAAACATCTACGCAATTGTATATGTATTGAAAATAAAGAGAGTAAGGAAAAGAGAGAGTGAGACAAGATTTTTACGAGGTTCGGCTTATACCCAACCTATGTCTTTGCCTTTGGCCAACCACCAAAGGATTCACTAAACCTGTACCTTTAACGGGAGAAACAATACCTTTAAACACTCCTTTAGTAGGCTAGAGTCTGCCTCTCCAAACGATGTCCCCTCGTTCGGTCACTCCTTAATTAGGTTAGAGCCCACCTCTCTAAGCAATATCCCTTTGCTTAACTAACAATCCAAACAATCCTTGGAATCGTCAATCCACAAGATATAAATCAAATAGACATGTACAAATAATGCTCAAGTAGTAGCTTTCATGGCCTTTTTCCTTTTCTTTTTAGATTCTTTCTTTAGTAATGGACATTCTGGTTTTATATGTCCAACTTTGTTGCAATTGTAACACGTAGGAGTTTTATTCTTTGATTTCTTGGTGCTAATATCTTCTTCTTCTGATTCGGAGTTTTGATTTCTTCTCTTGAATTTGTCTCTCCTTCTTAGTATCCTTGCTAGCTTTTTAGATATGAAGGCTACTTCATCTTCATCCATTTCTTCTTCACTATTTGAGTTGTCTTTTAAGGCTTTGAAGGCTATTGATTCTTGGGCTTTGGTTTTTCCATTCTTTTCATTCATTGTCATTTCATATGTAAGTAGAGAACCTATAAGCTCATCTAAGGAAGTGGTTTTTAGATTTCTTCCTTCAGTTATGGTAGTGGCTTTTGGTTCTCATTTTGGTGGCAGCCCTCTAAGAATTTTCCTAATCATCTCATAAGTAGCATAGGTTTTTCCTAGTGCATTTAGGGAATTTATTATATGAGTGAACCTAGTGAACATATTAGTTATGGATTCATCTGGGTTCATCCTAAAAGCTTCATATTCACTTGTAAGCATATCGATCCTATTATCCTTAACATCTATAGTGTCTTTGTAAGTGACTTCAAGCTTGTCCCATATTTCCTTAGCTGATTTGCAAGCCATTACTTTTTTAAATTCATTGGCATCTAAAGCACAATATAGAGCATTCATAGCACTAGAGTTTATTTGCAACATTTTATAATCTCTTTCAGTCATATCTTTCTTTTCCTTAGGTATTTGTTTTCCATTTACTAATGTGGTAGGAATTAGATCACCATTTGTGACAACCTCCCAAGCTTTCCAATCATGGTTTGAAGGTATATTTGCATTCTTTTTTTCCAAAATGTATAGTTGTGTCCACAAAATATTGGTGGCCTAGTTGAAGATTGTCTTTCTCCAAAGTGAGCTACGCCTAAGTGAGCCATTAGAATTTTTTATACCTACTAATTAAGATTTGCTATAACCCCGCTCTAATACCAATTGAAAAGCAAGGTGTAGTCCCAAGAGGGGGGGGGGTGAATTGGATTTTAAAACTTTCTTTTAATTCCTATAAGGACTTTTTCTTGATTAAGCAATTTTAGACTTGTTTGTTTAATCTACCGATCACACAAGAACATAGTTCCTTTATTTAATCCACAACCACACAACTATTCAATCTTTCAAGTAATCAATCAACCACAATTTGAAAAAAAACGACCAAACGATTTGCCAAGTACAAGTTAACTACAACACTATTTAGATTTGCAAGATTCAGCACTCTTTGGAATATAAACACAATCCACTCAATATCAAACTTTAAACCATTCAATCACAATATAACTTTTGTTGTTAGCCCTGGGTATATCAATTTGAATCAAGCCTTGTATATATGAAATTTGTCTCTCAATTTGATATTCAATACAACATCCAATTACTCTTTCCAAATACTTAGACCTTAAACAAACTTTAAGTTAAAGAGTCTTGGGATGTTGAATCAATCAACGTACTAGTTTACAGTTTCTGAAAAAGATTGATCAACTAACGTACTCCCTTTCGGTTTCCGCAATCCCAAAAGAAAATTAAGCTTTAAGTTTATTTAATATATAATTCATGTAGTGCATACAATTTGGATATTTAAAACATCCACACAATTGTATATGTATTGAAAATAAAGAGAGTAAGGGAAAGAGAGAGTGAGACAAAATTTTTAGGAGCTTCGGCATATACCCAGCCTACATCCTCCCCTTTGGCAAACCACCAAAGGATTCACTAAACATGTTCCTTTAATGGGTGGAACAATACCTTTACACACTCCTTTAGTAGGCTAAAGTCCGCCTCTCCAAATTATGTTCCCTCATTCGGTCACTCCTTAATTAGGCTAGAGCCCGCTCTCTAAGCAATATCCTCTTGCTTAGCCAACGATCCAAACAATCCTTGGAATCGTCAATCTACAAGATATAAATCAAATAAACATGTACAAATAATGCTCACACAAAGAGCTGATTAGTACAATTTAGAAACTAATATACTTCAATTCAAAATACCAAAAGAATGAAGTAAGACGCTTAATGTAAATATCACCGGTTTACTTCTCTTTGATGAGATACAAGAACTTAAATCAGATACTTTAGAGAAGATGTAAAATCTTAGAAATTTCCCAAGAAATTAGCAGCAATTCAGCACTTAGAGCAGATAGCAAGAGCTTTGAGTGAGAGAGATTTTGAAAGAATGTTCAATGCTTGGTGTGAATGTGAAGATCATAAAACATGTATTTATAGGCTTGAAAAACATTCACATTCGTGCTGCCCAAGTTTACTTGGAGTGCCCTCCAAGTTTCTAAAAAGATTGGGGCGCAAGTCAATTAGATTTGAAAATTAGAAATTTAAAAAATCCTTCTGTTGCCATACTTCGGTTGCCTAAAGTGCAACCTCGGTCGCGTGAAGTGAGTTCAGGAGCTTGAAGTTACAGGGTCAGGCACCTGAAGACACACTGCCTATTTTAAATTTTTTCAGCAAAATCTTCGGTCGCCTAAGGTTTTCGCCTCGACCGCCTAGACAGTAAATAAATAGTTTTTTTCTTTATTTTTCAAAGATATTTGACTTCCTTGCTTTCTTGCTTTTAAAAAATATTTTTTGGAGTTTTAGAATAAAGTCTCTAAGTCCATATTACTCCCCTAAAGAGCTTCTTTTCATTCAAAATGATATTTTTACCTTTGAAGTACTTACATGAAGATTTCCTAATAATTTAAACACTTCTTGTTCTTTGGAAACTTCATGGTTATCTTGGAGCTTTGAGTTCATTCCATCTTCAGATGTTTTTGTGCTTCCCTGTTTGATCACTTCATGACACATCACGTACTTTTAAACTTGTTGGTGATCTTTCGAAGCTTTGTTGATTTTGGCTTGTTTAAGTTTCCTGAAAACATCATTACTTGAACACACAATGATATGAAAACCTTTTATTTGTTACCATCAAAACAAGAGGTGAAAGCCTTGTTAGGCTAACAGAGCCTTTTTTCATAAATTAGCCCATTCTTGGACTAAAGTATATTAGAGATATTAAGTCTAATGAAGATTAATACTTATCCAAATAAGGTTCTCTCTGAATTTAAGATATCTTGTTTATGAAAACATATTTGAAAGGTCATTTTGATATATTATATGCCAGTATGTCCTTTATAAAAATATACTTGACTTTCTTCAAGCTTTAGGACATAAGACATGTTTTGACAGAACCGGGACCAAGTATTGTAAAAGTTCATGATGCCAAGATGTTGAAAACTCATCCCTTATGAAAATATATTTTGAGTATAGGATTCTTTTGTCAAAATCTTTATTTTATCTTTAAAAACTATGAATGTTGAGTTTGTGACTTTAGTGAAATCATATAAAATCATGTGTCCTAAAGCGCATATGCATTTCGCTCAACTCTAGCTTAGAAATCATGTATGAAACAAAACTGCAAGAGTTACAAAAAATACTACCTCAAACACTCCCTATTACATATAATTCTACATCAAGCTTCCTTGGATGTGCTTGAATCCTTTCCGAGTGAGTTTCCATATGATCTTTCCTACTTGACGTCTACTCAGTCCAAGCTTTGCCTTTGATCTAGTATTTTATGTATCTGTAACTTGTACATGTACTTAACAAGATCTGCAAAGATGGAATACACTAGGAACAAAAAATAGGTTAATATCATCAAAACACATTAAACATGATTATGTATCCACCAAGGCTAACAATCTCCCTATTTTTTATGATGTCTAACCTACTAGGATTTTACTTAATATTTGTATGTATTTGTACTTACCATATCTTAACATGCAAAGATTAGTTCATCTAGAACCACTAATGGATTGTTATCATCAAAACATGACAATAAAGAACATGTAGCCACCAAGGCTAACAATTTTCATCTTCAATATTTTTCTTAAAACACTTTTTGATCAAAAAGCATCTGTTGCTGCCCGAAAATCGAATAACTTTCATGAATCATTCCTTGATCACGACCACCTAAAAAGAATCAAGTAAGAATGGCTTGGAGTACCCAAGTTGTACTCCGAGGGATCACTATGATGCCTTAGTAAAAGACTAATGAGAGGTTGTATATTGCAACAATAAAAATAAATGAGTATGAGTGAGATACTTACCTTCTCTCCAAGTCCCCTTTTTATAGTTGTGGAGGTTGACCCTCCATCATTTCGGCGTTGATGGACATTGTTGTGCTCATTGGGGTTATAAGAGTTTTATGGGTATTTAGGTGGAGGTTTTAAGTGTAGTTTTATAACTGTTCCTCTCATAAATGTGTGTACATTAAAGTTTGCACGTTAGTTGTGAAAATAGGTTTAATGGTGGATTCATAATTGTCCCTCTTTATAAGTATTAATTTTGGGTACATCAGTTGCCCCCCCCCCCCCATAGTTTCAAATTTTAAAGACAAGTTTCAAAAGTTTGAATCTCTCGAGGTTAGCTATTTCAGTCATTCAATTTTTTTTAGTCCAGTTCTTCATATTTCGACTCAATTTGAGCTAGTGGGCTAACATTTAGCTTTATGCAAGCCACATTTCTACTTCAGTTGGCTCCATTTAAGTCATTCCCTTCGCTACTTGAATTCACCCGAGCCGCATGAAACTATATTCGACTTTGTATGAGCCGCCTTGCTTCTTTAATCGATCTAATCCGAGTCAGGCTCTACTGTATTTATGCTTCACCCGAGCTGTCTTGTTTCTTCAATTAGCTCAAATTTGAGCTTCTCCTATTCATTGATTTGCTTCACCCAAGCTATTTAATTTAATGTTAGATTGGCTTGATCAGATCTGGACCACTACTGTTTGGCAACATTTGAGCCATATTGTTGCTTTTGTATGCTTAATCCGAGCCACCTTGGTACACTAATCAGCTCTATCCAAACAGTTGGCTGCTTTAGTCGGCTTAATCTGAGCCAATCTCTGCTATTGTTCATCTTAATCCGAGTTGGTGCTTGTTCTACTTGGATTTATCCGAGTTGATTTCTTATGTCTTCTAGCTTAATATGAGCTGGTTATTACTTTACCTAGATTCATTAGAGCTGATAATTCGAGCTATGTTTTGGGTGAATTTTTATCACCTCTTCCAAACTTTGAGCTCCATCCGTTAAAAAAGCTGGTCCTTTGAGCCTTCCAAGCTATGCACATGAGTTGGCCCACTTTGCTGATTAGTGTTTAGTCTTTGTTTTCCTCACGAGTTGTGTTAATCAAGTGGGATGGTCTTAGGGCCTTATGAGCTCTACTCATTAATTGGACCACTCTGTTGAGTAGTGCTCAATCTTTGTTTTGCCTCATAAGTTGTGCTCATTAAGTGGTCTTTGAGCTTCATGAGCTGTTCTAATAAGTTGGGTTAGTCTTCGAGCCTCATAAGCTATGCTTGTAGTAACTCGGATAATTATAGAAATTAAATAATAAAGAAAGGAGTGGAAAAAGAATTTTCAAAGGGGGCCTTAGCAAGGTCTTGTCAACGAACAACCTTCTTAGACACGTTAATGATGACACGTGTCTTGTCGACAAAAATATACCTAGAGGGGTGATTTCAGGGCCTGAAGTTTGTTGACGAAAGTTATGGGTTCATCGATAAACTCCCTTCTTGGCCTCATTGACGAGGTGACGTGGCTCGTCGACGAAGCCATGTGAACAACACTCTATATAAATCATAATTTCAGCGAGAGAAATTCATTTTTCCTATTTTCTTTCTCTCTTTAGTTTGGTTCTGTCCCCTTCTCTTTATGATTTTCGCTCCATTTCTCCCCATTTCGACGATCAGAAGACGCCACGATGATCCTAGAGAGATTCTCTACAAGTCTGCCAGAGTAGATTGTTAGTTTGGGTAACTTGGGCACCATCCCAAAATCAAGGTAAGTAAATTATTTAGGTATTTCCAGTAATACCAGGTTTATCTGAGCCCAGATTTTATGTTGTATGAGAATATCTTGGTGTTTTGTGGAGTAAATTTAGGATGTTATGATTTTAGGGTTAGGGTGTTTTTGGGACCCTGCAGGCATAGGTTGAGAACCCCAGCGGATATCCTCCTAGGAGCCTAGGTAAATTATAGTTTAGAAAATTACGAATAGGCAGGTTCAAGAAATAAGAGTGTGATGATTTTCTAAGAAATTCAGTGTTTTACTGGGGAATTTATATATATATATATATATATATATATATATAATTATAGGATTTTGAGGTTGGTACGCCGAGGGCGTGAGGGTTGAATTGGAGGCAAGCCTCCATGTCAGATAGGTCAGGGAAATATGGTATGCTAAGAATTTTAGAATGTTTACTAGTAATCTATATGTTTTTCAAATTATCATTCAGTTCATAAAATATTAGTATATCAAAAAGTACAGTTTTCAGAGTAAGGGATATTTATATAGGTAGTTGTGTGGCATGAGATATTACTAGATTAGTACATAATTTATACATTTTTTAGACTATTATGATTTACAATATTTACACACAACAATATGCTTTTCCAGATTTTATAGTAATATGACTTACAGTGTATATACAGATAGATATATTTTACAGTGACTACAAAATACCATGATTTCCAGAATTTCAGAAAAACCATAACACTCAGATATTACAGTATATATAGTTCAGATATTTCAGATCAGATATTACAGATATTTTAGCTCAGATATTATTATTTATTCATATCAGTTATAGTATTATGATTATTTTGGAATCATGATGAAACAACAAGATAGTTATATATATTAGTATTCTATAGTATCAGACCCTAATGAATCAGTTCAGTTTACATTCAGTCAGCAGAGCACGGTACCGTAGTTATTTCATATCAGAGTGCAACCACATATCTCAGATAGTGTGTGGGATATCGTCAATCGTGCCTAGAGGGATTGCAGACTCCCCAAAAGTTTGGGTTGAGGTGGCCGGTTTGACAAGGTAGAGATTAGTTACCGTGCCCAGAGGGATTGCAGCTGGTCGGATTGATGATTGGTAGAGGTTTAAAATTGACATACCTAGTAGGTCAACCAGAGTTAAGTCCCACCTATGGGCCGCACAACCCTATTATGAGGGGTTAAATCATGACATACAATTTTCTAGGGTATTATCACAGTTATTTATGTATATGGATTTACAGAGAATGACATATATATGATAATATTAGCAGTATGAATACATAGAAGTTCAGTTAACACAGTTGTATTTTAAACTATATAGGTGTGTGTTGCACCGTGTATTGTTTTACCAGCTAACTCAATTTTAGATATTTATCAGTATAATATTTATGTAAACTCAGTTATAACACACTAGTAATAGCATATTTCTTCTTACTGAGAGTTTTCTCATCCCAGTAATTTAACATTTTTTAGGTGATCCAACTAGGCGAGTGGATCAGGTTCGCCAATAGAGGGGCTGTTGCACTGCCCTGGTTGTGGGGTAAGTGTTTTTAGAGGGATATGTTTTTGGGTAGATTTCAAGAGTTTTTTTGTGGAGGTTACTAGGAGACGTGTTTTGTGTAGGTATATTTTGGGAATACTGAATTCTGGAATTGTAAATATTGATTGTATAGTTTATGTTTTTTCGCTGCATATGTGTGTAATATTATCAGGGTTTTCCTCCGTGCTTGCTTGGGGCTGAGATGTCATAGTAGGTAATTCAGGGGTATCAGAGTAATTAAAAAAAATGGTATAATTTTGGGTCGTTACAATGCTCATCCGTTGAGCCAGTCTTTGAGCCTCATTAGCTGTGCTTATTAATTGGGTCAGTATTCAGGCCTCATAAGTTGTGCTCATCAATTAGACAAGTTTTTGGGCCTTATGAGCTATGTTTATCTATTGGGCTAGTGTTTGAGCCTCATGAGTTTTGTTCATCTATTGGGCTAGTCTTTGGATCTTATGAGTTCTACTCATCAGTTGGGTCAGTCTTCAAGCCTCATGAGTTGTGCTCATCTATTGGGTCTTTCCTTTTCAAGTCGGTTCTGCTCCTTCTTGTGGTCATCACATCTTCCAGGTTGATGTAATTTTAGGCACATATCTTTAGCTCTCCTATGTTGATCGGGGGCTCCTTCTCTAGTGAATTTAGGAAATCCCTTGGCTGGAGGGCTGTTGTCAGGGCTATTGAAAAGTAAGGTGTACTCCTAAGAGGGGGGTGAATTGGGTTTTTAAAATTTTATTTAAAACCTATTTTATTTTACAAATTATTTTGGTTAAGTCTTAACCCCTTTTTAAATTTGAGTTAATTTGCAATCACACTCTACAACACAACAATTTCACAAGTATAATCGATTTGTAATAACCAACACTCAATCCAAGACTTAGTATTTATTGATAAATGATGATGATAATCAAAAACTTGAATATTCAAATTCTAGCTTTTCAATATCAATCCAATCAATGAGATGAGCTTGATATCGCAATATGAAATGAAATAGAAAATTCAACCATGCTTTGAAAATTTAAATATTGATATCAAATAAGTATCTTGAATTTAAGTATGTAATGAACCAATATATTAATGAGCTTTGGTATTAATCAATCAACGTACTCCCTTATAGCTTCCGCAATTCCTAAAGGCAAATTAATTTCTAGAAAATTAAATACACAACCACACAGTTTATATATGCAGAAAATTAAAGAGAATAAGGAAGAGAGTGACACCGAGATTTTTACGAGGTTCGACTATACCTGCCTATGTCCTCGCCTTAGGTACACCACCCTAGGATTACACTATACCACTTCTTTAATTGGACAGAGCAAACTGTTTACACACTACTTCAAGTAGGATAGAGCCCTCCTCTCCAAGTGATACCCCACGCTCGGTAATCTAACGATTCAACAATCCTAAACCATATAAAACAACACGAACAAGAACAAAAACAATTCTTGTGTATAAAGACACTCTCAAAACAGAGTTGATTAGTACAAGTTAAAGCACAACTAATATACTTCAATTTAAATATGAATAAAGAATGAATTGAAGCTCAAGAAATTAATCATTGGGTTCTTTTTTAGATTGAAAAATCTCAGTAAGAGCACAAGAATCGTGTGGTTGTATCAATAGAAACTCAGTAATACTTCAGTAAGAATGTGTGAGCAAGAAAGCTTTTGAAAAGTATGAGAATTTTAGACTTTGATTGCTGATTGTATGTAGTTGTATTTGATTCTTGGGTGTGATATGTATTTATAGAGAGAAAAATTCTAATTTTCATATTCCCCGAGTTACTTGGACTATTTCCCAAGCTTATACAAAGTTTGGAGCCCAAGCAATCATTTTTGGAAACTTTCCTAAGCTGCTTTATTTCAAATATTACGAAAGTCAGTCGCATGTCAAAAAGGTATCAGGCGTCTGTTACTTTTAAAAAACCAGTTAATTTCAAAAGTTAGTGTTGTGTCAGGCGCCTGAGTATGTTCAATCAGTCGCCTAACTTTACCTTAGAAACTAGTCAGTTACTTGAGAAGGATCTGTGTGGCTCCTATCTCGGTTTTGTTTGCATTTCTTAAAAACCAAATAAAAGTCAGTTGTCTGAGAATACCCAGTCAGGTGTCGGAGCATGCAAATTACTTGTTTTTAAGACTTTGCTTCTAAAAAAAATTTTAACTTTTAATCTTGGAATTTTTTTTATTTGAAACTTGAAGAATGTATTTTCCAAAGTCTTAAAAATGGGTCTCTAAGTCTCTAATCATTCCTATAGAGCATCAAAGTATTCATATAGACTTTAAATGAAGTACTTACACAAGACTTCCTTAAGACTTAAAAACTTTCTAAACACGAAGTCTTCATGTATGTCTTTCTTTGAGTTCATCTTGACTTGAGTTTCAATATTCTTTAAGCTTTCATAAGATTTTTCTTTCTTTGATCTTTTGAGCTTTCTTTTGATCACTTGTTTGGAATGTAGGCTTTCAATATCACTCGTGATCACTTGATCTTGAACTCTAATGCTTGATTCCTGAAACATGTTAAATTCCTTTGATTTTTTATCATCAAAATAAGATTCATAAGCCTTGTTAGGCCAACAATATCCCCCTTTTTGGTGATGAAAAATAAAAAGCAAAAGAGAGTGAACCTTGATAAGACTCCCCCTTACAATAAGCACACGTTTAAAAAAAATAAAAGATAAACATTCATATGATCAAATAGTTCCAGATTCAATTTCAGAATCCATGTAAGTTTATTTTTCAAAATCTATATATCAATCAAGTATTAGTGCATCATAGGTCATAACATCATATTAGTATTAGCAATATCACGTCATGTCTCATATCATCATATTTTGTATTTTAGCTCAATTTTTTCTCAAACTTTCTTAGCTTTGCATTTTATCTCCTTAATTTTGCTCTCATTTTTGCTCAAACGTACCCCTCTTTTGACATCAATCAAAAAAAAGAAAAGTAACAAAAGAGAAGGTATATCATATTCATCCATAGATGTTCATAGTGTCAAAAATATCTGGAGATACAAACCAAAGTACAAAAGCAAAAAACTGAAATTCAAAGCAAATACAAATAGATATTTGAGATCCACAACACAAAAGGCAATAGAAATTTATCAAGCATCATCAGCTGCATCATCATCAGTCGCATCATCATATTTAGTACTTTCATCTTCTTCTTCATCTTCCTCAGATTCTTCATCAGATGCATCATCACTGGGAGGTGTAGAGTTTAAGTCCATAGGATCTATATCGTGTGAAGAACTAGCCAAATGCTATTCAATATGTCCAAGTTTCTGATCAAGTGAGGAATAGTTTATCTGCAGAGATGCAATGTTCTCTTAAAGAGATTTAAGTCCAGACCTCATCTCACTACTGAAAGTGGTGAATTGATGATGAAAAGGAAGAAGCCATGAAGGAATATCCTTTGCCTGAGGAGCAAACTTTTGCTCTGATTTTTGAATAGGCAATTGGGGTTCAGGAACTTGGTAGCGTTGCCTACCTCCTTTGGGAAACCACCTTTGTTCATGTTTTTCATATCCTATCAACTTAAGGTTAGTAGAAGAGAAGATGCCATAGTGAGTTCTTTTAACAAAAGAGGAGGTTGGTGTGATTATGTGAAGGTGTGCAAATATTAAGGTCAAAATCCCACCATACGGAAGAACAACACGATGAGCTTCTTCCCTCGTAATCATCCACTTAAGAATGAGGATTGTCAAATCCAACTTCTTTCCTTTGAGAAGACACCACATTACAAAACTATCTATAAATGTAACATGATCATATGATCCAGCTCGTGGTAAAATATTGTAGGTGATCAGTTTTTGAACGACCAGAGCTTGTAGGCTTAATTGTTTGTAAAGCGGGGGATTTCAAAAATAAATAGGTTCTTCTTTTATAACCAATGGCATAAACTCTTATGGAGTGAAATCTTGAGTCATTATCCATGTTTTCTCAGTTTGAGGACATTCAAATTCACCTTGTTTAATATGGAGATGTTTGGCCAAGGATTGTGGGGTAAGTGTAATCAAACTCCCTATAACCTCGGTAGATAGTCCCAAATCTCTTTTAGCCCAATTGACATAAAATATTTTAATCAAAGTTGGATAATATCCAATGGCTTGATACATGATAAGCTTCTTCCATCCTAATTCTTTAAATATAGGAAATATTTCAGGAAAGTTGGTCTTAAAAAAGGATGTATCAAGAACTTTACTGAATACAGGATTCATGGAACGAATATGATTCTTATATAGTTGCTTCGCATGTGGAGAGGTTAGCCATTTTTCAACTTCATCATTATAAACATGCTTGGAGGATGAAGCTTTGTTCCCAGTTGTCTTGGTATGTGGCATGATGGTTTGGTGGAAACCTTGAAATTTTAATGGAGATGAAGTAGGAGTATGTGATTCAAGTGAGAATTGAAGGATTTTGAGAAGTGAGAGGCCGGTATGTGAAGGAGAAGGAGTTTTGGAAGAGTGAAGACACAGAGGCAGGTGGTTGAGGGTTTCAGAAATAAGGGTTATTCGTATATAAATACATAATCCGCTGCTTGTCAGTCGCCTAACTATCAAAGAGTCAAGCAACTGATGAACTTAAATTCGTTAGGCAATAGCGAGTCAGTTGCCTGACCTTCACATGGTCAGTCTCCTAACCTTCAAACTTCCTGTTTTCTTCTTTAAACTACTTTTCTAATATGTAACAATCCTAGTTCATGTCTAGTAGAGATAAATTGATCCTGTGAATGTGGTTTGTAAAGATATATGGCCATTGATCACTTGTATTTACAAATTCAAGTATAATGTCCTCTTTTTGTACATGATCTCTTAAAAAATGATGCCTTATGTCTATATGCTTGGTTCTTGAGTGTGATATAAGATTTTTGGAAATGTTTATCGCACTTGTATTATCAAACTTTATAGGAATAGTTGAATACTCTAAATTAAAATCTTTTAATTGTTGTTTCATATAGAGTGTTTGTGCACAACAACTACTTGTCGCCACATACTCAACTTTAGTAGTAGATAAGGCTATGAAATTTTGTTTCTTGGAGAACCACGACATAAGAGATTGTCCTAGAAAATGACAAGTTCCACTTGTGCTTTTTCTATCAAGTTTACATCCCATATAATCTGCATCTGAATAACTGATCATCTCAAAGCCAGTGTCCTTAGGATACCATACCTAAGTCAATAGTGCCTATCAAATATCTTAAGATTCTTTTTACGGCTATCTGGTGAGATTCCTTAGGAGTTGATTGAAAACGGACGGACATGCTTACACTAAACATTATATTTGGACTGCTAGCTGTTAGGTATAGCAATCTACCTATCATACCTCGATAGTATTTCATGTCAATTGTTTTTCCTTTTTCATCCTCATCAAGACTTATGGAAGTACTCATTGGTGTTCCTATAGGCTTGCTACCTTCCATGTCAAGCTTTTTATGCATGTCCCTTATATATTTTGATTGATTTATAAATGTTCCATTTTTAGCTTGCTTGATTTGTAGTCCTAGGAAGTAATTTAACTCTCCCATCATACTCATTTCAAATTCATCTTGCATACATTTTGCAAATTTCTTACATAAATCATTGTTTGTAGCACCAAATATGATATCATCAACATAAATTTGTACGATAACTATATATTTGTTCTTAGATTTTATGAACAAGGTGTTGTCCGCCTTTCCTTTTGAAAATCCATTTTCTAGTAGGAATCCACTCAACCTCTCATACTAAGCTCTAGGAGGTTGTTTTAACTCATGTAATGCTTTTGTTAATTTAAATACATCATCAAGGTTATTTATATCCTCAAAACTAGGAGGTTGTGCCACATAGACTTCTTCATTTATAAATTCATTTAAAAATGCACTCTTTATATCCATTTGGTATAGTTTAATTCTTTGTGGGATGCATAGGCTAATAACATTCTTATAGCTTTCATTCTAGTTACAGGAGCAAAAGTTTCATCATAATCTATTCCTTCTTCTTGATTATATCCTTAAGCCACGAGTCTTGCCTTATTTCTTATTACAATACCATTTTCATCCTTTTTATTCTTAAATACCCATCTTGTTCCAATTATTGAATGATCATTGGGTCTAGGAACTAATTTACATACTCTATTTCTTTCAAATTGATTTAATTCTTCTTACATATTGCTACTAGCCATGAATCATCACTTAACGCTTCTTCAACGTTCTTAGGTTCTTCTTGGGATAGAAATGTATAATGATTACATAGGTTTTTCAATGAAGATCTAGTTGATCCTCCTCGTGATGGTTCTCATATGATTTGATCTTTTGGATGATTTCTTACAAATTTCCATTTTTTAGGTAACTCAGAATTTTTAGTAGAATCATTATTTGGAGTTACTTCATTTTTCTTTTCTTTCACTTCTATGATTTTTAAATCTTCTAGTTTTTGTGCAGCATCAGCTTTAACTTCTTCAATATCAATTGCTTGTGTAAATGGATTACTTCATCAAAGATTACATGAATTGATTCTATAATTGTGGGTGTTCTTTTATTATAGATTCTAAATACTTTACTATTCAACGCATACCCTAAAAAGATTCTTTCGTCTGATTTTGCATCAAATTTCCCTAAGTTATCTTTATCATTTAGTACAAAGCACTTGCATCCAAATACATGAAAGTAAGCTATGTTAAGTCTTCTTCCTTTCCATAGTTCATAAGGGGTTTTATTTAAGGTTGATCTTATGGAAACTCCATTCATTACATAACATGTGGTCTTAATCGCTTTAGCCCAAAAGTACTTAGGTAACTTGTGTTCATTTAACATGGTTCTAGCCATCTCTTCAAGAGATCTATTATTTCTTTCAACAACTCCATTTTGTTGTGGAGTTCTAGGTGCTAAAAAGTTATGTTTTATTCCATGATCATTGCAGAATTTATCAACATTTTTATCATTGAATTCTATTCCTTGGTCACTCCTAATATTTAGAACACCATATCCTTTTTCATTTTGAAGTCTTTTACACAAGATTATTAACATATTGCAAGCTTCATCTTTTGAGGCTAAGAAGCAAACCCAGGTAAACTTGGAGTAGTCATCAACAATGACGAAAGAATATTGCTTTCCTCTTAGACTTTGTGTTCTAGTAGGGTCAAACAAATCTAAGTGGATAAGCTCTAAGGGCCTACTAGTGAAAATATGTTTCTTCTTCTTAAAGTTGGACTTAGTTTGCTTTCCTAGTTGACAAGAATCACATATTTTTTCCTTTACAAACTTAGTTCTTGGTAGTCCTCTAACTAAGTTCTTTTTAACTAATTTTGATAGTAAGTCCACATTAGTGTGGCCTAGTCTTCTATGCTATAGCCAACTTGTTTCATTCAAGGCTGCTAAGCATGTGATATGTTGAGTTTTTAGATTTTCAAAATTTATGCAATATATGTTATCAATTCTTTTAGCGGTGAATAGAACATTACGTTTTTTCTCTATTTTTAGCAATGCATTTGTCTTGTTTGAAGATTATGTCAAATCCTTTATCACTTAATTGGCTTATACTTAAAAGATTATGTTTCAACCCATCTACCAATAAAAGATCATCAATGGTTAAATAAGGTTCATTACCTATTTTTTCAATTCCAATGATTTTACCTTTAGCATTTTCGACAAACGTGACGTATCCATCATCTTTTTGCGTTAGTGTGGTGAATTTGGATTTATCTCCGGCTATATGCCTTGAACATCCGCTATCCAAGTACCATTTGTCTTTTGATGGGGTTGTCCTAAAGCAAACCTACAAGAAGGGTTCAATGTGTTATTTTTGGGCAACCAAACCTTCTTAGGTCTTTTTATTTTAGATTTATTGTATTTAACCTTCCGTACTTTCTTGACTTGAATATTTTTTCTTTTGAATGGGCATTCAAATTTTATATGTCACTTTTTTTTACACAAGAAGCGCGTAGTGTGTTCATAGATATTTGTGGAAGATGTGCTTGCAAAATACTTTGATTCCTTTACAAAGTATCCCATATATAGATTCTTTTTATATTTGTTCTCAATTTCATTATGTCCAATTCCTTCTTTGTCTAATGACATTTTTTGGGTTCCAATCAACTTTTCAAATTTCTTTTTTCCTTCTGTAAAGTTTTAGATGATTTTATCCTTATCCTCAATTTTACTTTTAAGGTCTTTTATTTTTAACTCTTTCTTGCTTTCACCATTTACTTGAAGTTTTACCAAATCTTGATACATCTTGTTCATTTTCTTCATGAGTTCATCAATGTGTGACTCCTTTTCTTTTCCAACTGATTTTGAAGTTTCTAGTTGATTTTTTAGTGTTTCATTTTGTTCTTTTAAGGCTAGGTTTCTTTTAGATACTTTTATGAACCTATTATTTAATGCAAACAACTCAGCCTAAATTTCTCAATATGAAGGTACACTTTCACATGAGTCACTACACGATTCATCACTAGACTCTTCAGATGAGCTAGAATAGGAATTTACCTCATCATCTTTTGCCATGAAGCAAATGTTTGCCACTTCTTGTTCACTTGATTCACTCTTCGATTCACTTGAACTTGAGTCATCCCATGTAGTAATTTTCATTGCCTTATTCTTCTTCTTTTTTGTCTTTTTTGAGTTGTGGACAATCAGATTTAATATGTCCAAAATTTTTGCAATTGTAACATATAGGAGGTTCATTTTTAGTTTCATTTTTTCTTGTTTCTCCTTTTTCATATTTTGAGCCTCTGAATTTTCTAGCAAATTTCTTATTTCTCTTAAAGAACTTTCCAAGTCTCCTAGTGAGTAATACTATTTCATCATCGTCTAATTCGTTTTCATCTTCTTCTTCACTAGAGCTTTCTTTTGCAGCTTTAAGGGCTATTGATTTCTTGTATTTGTTATTTTCAGAATTTCTTTCGTTCACAGTCATCTCATATGTGAGAAGAGATCCAATTAATTCATCTAAGGAAGTATTTTTTAAGTTTCTTCTTTCTGTTATAGTAGCGGCCTTGGGTTCCCATATTGGAGGAAGTCCTCTTAGAATTTTTTGAATCATCTCATAGGTTGAATAATTTTTCCCTAAAGCATTGAGGGAGTTTATTATATGGGTAAACCTAGTGTACATGCTAGTAATAGTTTCATTTGGATTCATCCTAAAGGTCTTATACTCGCTTGTGAGCATGTCAATTCTACTATCATTAACATTAATTGTTCCTTTATAGGTTACCTCTAATTTATCCTATATTTCTTTGGTTGATTTACATGTCATGAACCTATTGAATTCATTTATATCAAGAGAACAATATAATGCATTCATAACGCTTGAGTTTACTTGCAACATCTTATGGTCATTCTTGATCATCTCTTTTTCCTCTTTAGGTATTTCTTTACCATCCATAATTTTAGTGGGGATAAGGTCACCTTGTGTGACAACTTTCCATGCTTTCCAATCCATAGTTTGTAAGTAAATTCTCATTCTTTGTTTCCAAAAAAAGTGTAGTTAATACCACAAAAGATAGGAGGTCTAGTTAAGGATTGACCCTCGGTAAAGGGAGATACACCTAGGTGTGTCATAGGGATCTTTGTGTAGCTTCTAGGTTAAGATTTTCTATAACCTCTCTCTGATACCAATTGAAAAGTAAGGTGTACTCCCAAGAGGGGGGTGAATTTGGTTTTTAAAATTTTCTTTGAAACCTCTTTAATTTTACAAATTTTGGTTAAGTATTAACCCCTTTTTCAATTTGAGTTAATTTGCAATCACACTCTACAACACAAAAATTTCACAAGTACAATTGATTTTTAATAACCAACACTCAATCCAAGACTTAGTATTTATTGATGAATGACGATGATAATCAAAAACTTAAATAGTCAAATTCCAGCTTTTCAATATCAATCCAATCAATGAGATGATCTTGATAATGCAATATGAAATAAAATAGAAAATTCAACCAAGCTTTCAAAATTTAAATATTGATATCAAATAAGTATTTTGAATTTAAGTATGTAACCAACCAATATATTAATGAGCGTTTTTATTAATCAATCAATGTACTCCATTGCGGTTTCCGCAATATAATATTGATCAATCAACGTACTCCCTTATGGTTTCTGCAATTCCCAAAGGAAAATTAATTTTCAGCAAATTAAGTACACAACCACGTAGTTTATATATGTAGAAAATAAAAGAGAATAGGGAAGAGAGTGACACCGAGATTTTTATGAGGTTCGGTTATACCCACCTACATCCTCGCCTTAGGTACACCACCCAAGGATTACACTATACCACTCCTTTAACCGGGCGGAGCAAACCGTTTACACACTCCTTCAAGTAGGATGAAGCCCTCCTCTCCAAGCGATACCCAACACTCGGTAATCCAACGATTCAACAATCCTGAACCATCAAAAACCACAAAAACAATAACAAGAATAATTCTTGTGTGCAAAGACACTCTCAAAATAGAGCTGATTAGTACAAATTATAGCATAGCTAATATACTTCAATTTAAATATCAATAAAGAATGAATTGAAGCTTAAGAAATTAATCACTAGGTTCTTCTTTAGATTGAAAAAACTCAATAAGAGCAGGAGAACCGTGTTGTTGTATCAACAGAAACTCAGTAATACTTCAGCAAGAATGTGTGAGTAGGAGAGCTTTCAAGAAGTATGAGAATTATAGACTTTGATTGCTGATTGTATGTGGTTGTATTTGATTCTTAGGTTTAACATGTATTCATAGGGAGAAAAAGTCTAATTTTCGTATTCCCTAAGTTACTTGGAGTATTTCCCAAGTTTATACAAAGTTTGGAGCCCAAGTAATCATTTTTGGAAATTTCAAATATAACGAAAGTCAATCGCCTGTCAAAAAGGTATCAACCTCCTGTTACTTTAAAAACCAGCGAATTTCAAAAGTCAGTGCTATGTCAGGTGCCTAAGCATGTTTAGTTAGTCGCCTTACTCAACCTCAAAAGCTAGTTAGTCACTTGAGAAGGATTTGTGAGGCGCTTGTCTTAGTTCTGTTTGCATTTCTTAAAGCCCAAATAAAAGGTCAGTCATCTGAGAATACTCGGTTAGGCTCTTGAGCATGCAAATTACTTGTTTTTAAGACTTTGTTTCTAAAAATTCTTTTAACTTTTAATCTTGGAATTTTTGATTTGAAACTTGAAGAATGCATTTTCCAAGGTCTTAAAAATGGGTCTCTAAGTCTCTAATTTATCATTCCTAAAAAGCTTCAAAGCATCCATATTGACTTTAAATGAATTACTTACACAAGACTTCCTTAAGACTTAAAACTTTATAAACATGAAGTCTTTATGTATGTCTTTCTTTGAGTTCATCTTGACTTGAGCTTTGATATTCTTTAAGCTTTCATAAGATCTGCCTTTCTTTGATCTTTTGAGCTTTCCTTTGATCACTTGTTTGGAATGTAGGCTTTTTATATCACTTGTGATCACTTGATCTTGTACTCTAATGCTTGATTCCTGAAACATCATCACTTTAACCAAAACATGTTAAATTCCTTTGATTTGTTATCATAAAAATAAGATTCGTAAGCCTTGCTAGGCCAACAGCTATTACAACCATCTCATGATCCAAATTCTAAATCTCTAGGGTGGCATTGGCAAAGCGATGCATGAATTCTTTTAACATCACACTTTCTCCTTAAACAAGGCTCATCTAATGAGCCAAAGTTTTCGCTATCTTCCAGCAACTCACGAAAGGTCCAATAAATTGCTGCCCCATTTCAAAAAAAGGTCCAATGGAACCAGGTTTCAAAGTTTGATACCATGCCTTGGCATTTCCTTTTAGAGTGGCTGCAAATGCTCGGAATATGATTGCATCTGGTGCGCTTTGTAATTGCATTAGCACTCTAACTCTAAAGGTGTCCAAGTGATCAACAAGATCAGAAAAACTTTCGTACCCTTCGATATTTGGCATTTTAAATTTGCTAGGTAGAGGAACATCTATTACCTCTTTAGTGAAACTAGGATTCGAAGATTCTATTGAGGACTCCTTTGTGGAGGGATTGTTGTGAACTTCCTTCTTTTTTTTCTCTTTAATTGATCGATTCTTTTGAATTTTTCTTCTAGTTCATGGGATAGTTTTTCTTAGATACCCACACTATTCACATCCTTCACATTCTTCACTGGATTAGAAGCCCTATCAACGACTTCTGGTGGGACTGCAACCTTCCCATTAGACTTGGATTCCACTCGATTAGGTTGAAGAGCAGGTTCCTTATGAACCCTTCTCTGATGCAAGATCATAGTTTTTGACTCTATGAGTCCAATCCTATTTTGATAATGACAAATCACTTGGTATTTGATCTGTGCATTGAGATTGTGAACAAGAACTATATTATGCATGTACGGAAGGATAACATGTCATGGAAGTCATGAAGATTAAAGCATACATATCTTGGCACAATCCATGGAACTCAAATAGTATAAGAATGAAGATGCAAGCAACAAGTTTAAGAGAGTCATGGGAATGGGTACTTAGAACTAATGTATTTACATTTTCATATGATTTAAGTTGAGGCTCAAATCATAATCTAGAATGACTTTAGGACTCATGCATTTTATGAATGTCATTAGGGGACATTCATGGACTTAGAAATATTTTTAAAACCCCGGAAAATATTTTTATAAAAGAGCCAAGAAAGAGAGCAAAGCAGTTTTTCAAATTATAAAGAAAAAAATTTAGGAAATAGGAACTTTAGAAGACCGAACTCAATGGTCAGTCGCCTGAAGTTGCAACTTTAGAAGACTGAAGTTAACCTTAGTCATCTAAAGAATTTCTTCAGAGGACCGAAAATTAAGTTCAGTCTTTTGAAGAATTGAAGGTGAAACACAAAACCTGGCAGAAGCACCTCAGAAGACTGAACTCAGACTTTAGTCATCTGAACTCAACACTTCATTCGTCTGAACCCCAAATCTTAGTCGTCTGAGTTTAAAAACCTGATTTTTAATGAGAGAACACGTGAGTTATTTCTTGATCCAACGATTGAGATCTATCCTAAGGGCAAGATACCTATATATTGAACATCTAAACCCTAGTGCATTAGCTAAGATCAAAGAGAAGAGAAGAGAACATTGCTTTTGAAAGAATTTTGAGAGACTTGAACATATTGCTATACGATTGCCTGGACACTAATTTATTCTCATCAAGCTTGGGCAAATCAACTCAGAAAATCAAAAGGAATTCATTTACACATCTTGATTTCAACTTTGTATTAAGGTTTGGTAAATCGATTTATTATTTTCAAGAGTTTCTCATCTCATCACTTATTATTGAATATCATTAGAGAGATTGATCTAGAGTATTCATATGCATATAGAGATTGTTTTTGACAAGTTCTTTACTTGAGAAAGTTTTTCTTTGGCCATTGATTAAATAGCTATCATTCAAGTGTGTCCTTAGTTAAAGACTCGATATTTTGGATACTTTAAAACCATTTCATTAAATATCCTTGGAAGTTCATAACTATATATGTATATATATATTTGAGGGATATTTTCTGAAAAATCTTATATTAGGTTTTGATCTTTAGTAATCACATCATATATATATATATTAAGTTGCATATTGCAAAGATCACATTGTGGTTGAAAACTTGAGAGAAATATTGTTGTGACAAAGTGTGTTTCAAATCTTTGCAATCTTCAAAGTTTTTTTTGTATTCAAAGATTTAACCTAAGTTCTCTAAAACATTGATTTATATAAATATTTTTGGGAGATTTGATAAAAGGGGAAGTTAGTGAATCATATTCTTGTATAAAACGATGATATCGTTGCATTCATACTGAGTTTCAAGTTTCATCATATGATTATGTATTAGGAATTTCAATTGTACTCACTAGCTTTGTTAGAAGCAACTCTGAGTGTTTTACAGATTTGATTGTAATCACGGTTCGGGTTGTGAGCTGGGTTTGAGGAGAGAGTTGTATCTCTTGTAAGCAGTGAAGTAGGAGGAAGCTGTACCTCTTGTATGTAGCGGATGTAAGGGAAGCTCCGTCCCAATTTAAGAAGCATGTATTATAGTGGAATCCTTTAGTGGGTTGCTCAAGGCGAGGACGTAGGTCGGGTTGGTTGAACCTCGTAAAATCGCGTTTGCATTCTCTCTTCCCTTATCTCTTTATTTTTCGCACTACATGTCATTAATCATATTGCATGTGTATGTTGAATAACTTTACACACACTTAATTAGGTAAAAAGAACTCATTGATAAAATAAATTTAATTCAGTCTTTAATCCCTGCAATTGATTTGTTAAATATACAAATAGGTATTAATTGGTAAATAAGTTTAAAGAATTTTTTAAATACCCAATTCACCCCCCCCCCTCTTGGGATTACACCTAAATCAACAACAGTGAACATATCCTTTATCCTTTTTTAGAACGCTAGGAATTTGCTTCTTAACACGCTGGAATTATCAGTTGGCGTGGAATGTATGGACTGGGGCAATTGGTCACCAATAGCAAGTTTTAACATTGAATAGTGTGACATAGTCATGATTACGGATTGAAAAATACCTCAAAAGTTTCCTACAAACAATGCCAACTATTGCTACTCAAAAATTGAATGAATTTCGTGAATCGTTCCCTGATCACGACCACCTGAAAAGAATCAAGTAAGAATGGTTTGGAGGATCCAAGCTGTCCTCTGGGGGATCACTTCGATGCCTGAGTAAGAGACTAATGAGAGGCTCTATGTATGGACCCGAACCCGAGTGGGTTCCTACGTATAATTTTTTCAGCGGATGCACATAAATTTAAATTATTTTTATTACTAGAGCACTAATTAGCTTTATTACAAATATATATCTCAACTATAAAAATGAAAAATTTTAAAATTCTAAAATACACAAACATATTTTAAATTGTATTATGCTAATTTTTTTTTTTAATTTAAGTGCAATCCAAAGAGAGGGGGTGAATTGGGTATTTTTAAATTCTTTCAAATTATTTACCACTTAAACACTATTTCTATATTTAAAAAATGAATTGCAAGGGTTTGAGACTGATTTAAATTATTATATCAATAAATGGTTCCCAATTAATTATTAAGTGTGTGAGAAGTTATTCAACCATACACACATGAAATACGAGTAATGAAATGTAGTGCAGAAAATAAAAAGATAAGAGAAGAGAGAAGGCAAACACGTTTTTACGAGGTTCAGCCAACCTGACCTACGTCCTCGCCTCGAGCAACCCACTTAAGGATTCCACTATATCCCTGCTCCTTTAACTGGGACGGAGCTTCCCTTACATTCGCTACTTACAAGAGGCACAACTTCCTCCTCACTTGGTTCACAACTCGAATCATGATTATAATATAATATCAAATCTGCAAAGCAACTCAAGATTCGCTTCTAAGAAAGCTAGTGAGTACACTTGGAATCTTAACACATATCCATATGATGAAACCTGAAGCTCAGTATGTATGTAACGATATAATCGTTAGATGATGATATGCTTCAGCACACAATCCCCCCCCCCCCCCCAGTTTTTTTATCAAAACTCCCAAAAGTAAAAGCTTTGGAGAAAATTAGGGTTCTAGTTCACTTTGCGAAAATGCATAAATATCAAATGTGAACTTATTCAAAAAAAACTTTGTCTAGAATATTACATCAATCAAATCAACAAGCATTCTTTCAAATATTCAATCACAATACGATTTTTGTAATATGCAAATATATATAATATGGTTTCCAAAGAACAAAAATTGAATATAATGTTTTCCAGAAAATATCCCTCAATAAAATATGTAGTTACAAACACTTAGGATATTTAATCAAGTGGTTTTAAGATATAAAAAATATAGAGCCTTTAACTATATACACACTTGATTCAAGAATGTTTAACCAATGGCGAAAGCTTTTCTCAAGTATTGATCTTATCAAAATAATCTATATGTAAGCACACTCAAGATCAATCACTCAGCTTACATTCAATAATAGATTTTGAGATGAAAAGTTCTTTGAAAAATAAATATCAACAAGTTGATTAGTTTATAAGAAAAAATGTATGAGAATAAATATTAATGTGCAGATCGATTTACCAAACCTCAATACCAAAATGATTCCACAATGATTGCTAGATTGTATTTTGAAAATCGAGATAGCCTTAGCTCAGATTCAACGTAAGGACTTTGAAATCCCAGGTAAAAGTTTCAGCAGTGTGTTCAAAGTTGTGCTAAACGTGCAATCTCTTCAATCACATGCCAAAGGTTTGTTCTCTTCTCTTCTCATAGGGCACAAGGGTTTAGATGTTCATTATATAGGTATCTTTCCCTTAGAGTGAATCTTAACCATTGGATCAAAAAATAATTCGCGAGTTCTCTCATTAAAAATTAAATTTTTAAACTTTCCCACAGGTTCAGACGACTGAGGGTTAAGGCCCAGACGATTGAAGTTCCTTAGAACTTCTAAAAATTAACATAGACACAGGGTTAGATGACTGAAGTTAAGGTTTAGTCTTCTAAAGTGTCGGGTTCAAATGACTAAAGTCTGAGTTCAGTCTTCTGAGGTGCTTCTGCCAAGTTCTGTGTTTCACCATAAATTCTTCAGACGACTAAACTTAATCTTCAGTCTTTTGAAGAAATTCTTCAGACGACTAAACTTAACTTTGGTCTTCTGGAGTTCAATATTTAGACGATTGAACGTTCAGTTCAGTCTTCTGAACTGACCAATTCTTGGATTTTTTCTTCTTAGTTTAAAAATTCTAATTTGCTATCTTTCTTTGCTCTTGCATAAAATATTTTTTGGGGTTTTAAAAATATCTCTAAGTCCATAATATCCCCTAAGGATGTTCATGAGATGCATGAGTCCGATGGTCAGTCTAGGGTATAATTTGAGCCTCAAATTAAATCATACGAAATATGTGAATACATTAGTTCTAATACCAATTCCCATGATGATCTTGAACTTGCCACTTGCATCTTCATTCTTCAACTCTTTTAGTTCCATGGATGGTGCCAAGTTGTGTATGCTTTAATCTTCATGGCTTCCATGATTTGTTTTCCTTCCATGCATGCTAAATATTGTTCCTGTTCACAATCTTAATGCACATATTAAATACCAAGTTATTTTTCATTATCAAAATCGGATTGGGCTTAGAGAGTCAACAATCTCCTATTTTTTTTATGATGACAATTACACGAGCAAAAATATAAAATGGGTTATGCCTAACAAGGCTCCCCCTCAAATAATGCATTAAATATTGAAAAATTGAAATATGCTAATGTCAAATGACACATACTCATGCTCAAACACAATTAGTTTTGTCAAACCATATTTGCTATTCTTCTCCCCCTTTACACAATTAGTTTTGCGAACAATTTTTGCTCATGATTTTTCTCCCCCTTTTGACATCAACAAAAAAGTGTATAATAACACATGAGTGGACATAACCTTATGCTCTTCTCCCTTGTTTAGTCTTTAAGTTTTGAACTTATTCAACCATCAGATTTGAAAAATTTTACTTCTCCCCCTTGCTAATGCATAAAGTTGTGTTGTTGAATGTAAAGTGCATTGTAAACATGCACAGTGTAGCAAATTTCAACAAATTATGTGATGATTAACATTTTTGAGTCAATAAACTCTTATTATGATGTTAGTGGAATACCAAATGTTAACAAATGTGAGCAAATGTTAATACCAAATGTTAACTAATGCGATATCGAATGAGAAAAAATGAGCCGAATTTGAAATTTTTAGCCAATTGTGAATATTAAGTAACGTTGCTCCCCCTAAATTATGTCATCTAATATAATTTTAGGCAACCTCTCGACTATGCCTCATGCCTAATTCATGCTTAATTTGGATAAACCTATCCTCCGCAAGTGGTTTCATGAATATATCTGCCCATAGTTCATTTGTGCATACAAACTGAAGTGTCACATCTCCTTTTTGCACATGATCATGAAGAAAGTGATGTCTCGTTTCTATATGTTTAGTTCGTGAATGTAATATAGGATTCTTTGAGATGTTTATTGCACTCATATTATCGCATCTTATAGGTATTGTGTTATAACTTAATCCAAAATTCGTCAGTTGTCGCTTCATGTATATAGTTTGAGCACAACAACTCCCTGCTACTACGTATTCTGCCTTAGCTGTGGAAAGAACTACTGAATTATGTCTCTTGGAAAACCAAGAGACTAACGAATGTCCTAAGAAATGACATATACCACTCGTGCTCTTCCTATCCACTTTGCTACTACCAATATCAATATCTGAATAGCTGATAATCTCAAAAAATGTATACTTAGGATACTATAACCCAAGTTTCATGGTTCGTATCTGGTATCTAAGTATTCGTTTAACAGCTAACAAATATAACTCTTTTGGTGCAACTTGAAATCTTGCGCACAAACATACGCAAAACATTATGTCAGGTTTGTTGGCAGTCAAATAAAGTAAGCTACCAATCATTCCACGGTAGAGCTTGACATCTACTGGTATACCTTGTTCATATTTGTCTAATTTCAAAGTAGTGCTCATAGGTGTTCCTAGTATTTTTCCATCTTCCATATTAAACCTTTTGAGCAGATCTCTAATGTACTTTGATTGATATATAAAGAAACTATGTTTTGCTTATTTGATCTGAAGTCTTAGGAAGAAATTTAGTTCACCCATCATGCTCATCTCAAATTCATTTTGCATAGTATTTGCAAACTCATTACACAAGTCTTTATTTGTGGCTCCAAATATGATATCATCTACATATACTTGAACTAGGCTCAAGTCATCTTTCTTAGACTTTTTGAAAAGTGTTGTGTCTATTCATCCTCTAATAAATCCATTGTCTAGTAGAAAGCCACTTAATCTGCCATACCAAGCTCTAGGAGCTTTCTTTAAATTGTACAAGGCTTTTGTTAGTTTATAAATGTGATCTGGATTCATATGGTTTTCAAAACCTGGGGGTTCTTCTACATATACCTCTTCACTTGTGTAGCTATTTGAAAATGCGCTTTTGATATCCATTTGATATATCTTGAAATCCTTAAAAGTAGCATAGGCTAAAAGCATTCGAATGGCTTCCATTCTAGCTACAGGTGTAAAGGTTTCTTTAAAATCTATTCCTTCGTCCAGGTTACATCCTTGAGCTACTAGTCTTCTCTTATTTCTAACAACTATTCCATATTCATCTTTCTTGTTCTCATATATCCATTTTGTTCCAATAATTGTTTTATCCTTGGGTCTAAGAATTAATGTCCATACTTTGTTTCTCTCAAACTGGTTTAACTCTTCTTGCATGGACAACACCCACGATTATCCTCAATTGCTTCACTCACATTCCTAGGTTCTTCTTTAGATAGAAAGGCAAAATGACTAATCATATTCCTAAGTGAGGATCGAGTGGCTACTCCACGTAATGGTTCACCTATTATTTGATCAATGGGATGATTCTTTATGTACTTCCATTCTCTATGTAGTTCATTAACCTCATTATCAATTTGACTAGCTTTAGTGGATGGTTCCTTAATTTCATTTTTGTTTTTTGAATCATCTTTGATGGACAGTTTTTGCAATTCCTTATTTATCTCAATTTCATCTTCATCAGTCCTTTTAGAGAAGGGATTTGACTCATCGAACACTACATGAATGGATTCTATAATGGTTAATGTTTGTTTGTTGTATACTTTGTAGGGTTTACTATCTAAGGCATACCCTAGGAAGATAGTTTCATCTGATTTCACATCAAACTTTCTTAGATGTTCGTTGTCTCTAAGCACAAAACATTTACAGCCAAAGATATGAAAATATGATATGTTGGGTCTATGGCCATTCCATAATTTGTACGGAGTCTTAATAAGAGATGGTCTAATCAAAACTCTATTTAGAACATAGCAGGCGGTATTTACTGCCTCGGCCTAGAAATACTTAGGCAATTTATGTTCGTTAAGCATAGTTCTAGCCATTATAGTATTCCTTTCAACTACACCATTTTGCTGTTGTGTTCTAGGAGCCAAAAAATTATGAGTTATTCCTAATGAATTGCAGTAATCCTCCATGCTTTGATTTTTAAATTCTCTACCCCTATCACTTCGGATTTTAGTGACAATATACCCCTTTTCATTTTGAATTTTCTTACATAGATTAATGAATTGTTCACATGCTTCATCTTTGTGACCTAAAAATAGTACCCATGTATACCTTGAATAATCATCAACTATAATAAATGCGTATGATTTTCCTCCTACACTCTGAACTGGGTTTGGGCCAGATAAATCTAAGTGTAGCATCTGAAGTGGCCTAGTAGTAGAGATTTCTGTCTTCTTCTTAAAGCTCATTCTTGCTTGTTTTCCTAGTTGGCATGCATCACATATTTTACCTTTCATAAATTTAGTCTTAGGCAATCCCTTAACTAATTCTTTCTTAACAAGTTTAGATATTAAGTCCATGTTAGCGTGCCCTAGTCTCCTATGCCAAATCAAACTAATTTCATTCATAGTAGAGAAGCATGTCACACTCTATGTGGTTAAGTTATCAAAACTTGGGGTATATACGTTTTCATGAAACTCAGCAGTGAATAGTGTCTTATTATTAGTTTTGTGTTCAACAATGCACTTGTCATGTTCAAAAGACACTCTATAACTTTTATCACATAGTTGGCTTATACTCAATAAGTTGTGCTTTAAACCATCAACTAGTAAAACATCATCTATAATTAGTGATGAATAATTACCAACATTACCTACACCTGTGATCCTTCCCTTAACATTATCCCCAAAAGTGACAAATCCTCCATTATTGGGCGTGGTGGATGTGAACTTTGCTTTATCCCTGGTCATGTGATGTGAACATCTGTTATCCATATACCTTCTGTTTTTTGAGGAGGATGATCTTAAGCATATCTACAAGATACAATCAGATAACTAGTTTTGGTACCCAGATTTTCTTGGGTCCATGGGGGTTAGTACTAGATTCTCCTTTGACCTTTTAGACTTTCTTAATTTTGACATCTTTATTTTTGAAAGGACAGTCATATTTTATGTGACCCGACCTCTTACATTTAAAACATGTAATATTTTTATGATAGTCTTTAGTTGGAACATATAATTTTGACTCTCTCAGAAAATATCCCATCTAAAGGTGTCTCTATTTTATGTTATCCTTTCCATTATAACCAATACCTTCCTTTTCTAGAGAGTTTCTTTGAATTCCAAGGAGTTTTTCAAAATTAGTTTGTCCTTCTGTAAACTTACCAATAATCTTAGATTTTTCTTTCAAATTCTTTTCTAACTCCTCAATTTTCAAATCCTTGTCTTTCATGAGAGATACATGAGTTTCACTTTGACGTTTAACTAAACTTGAAAGTTTTAGACTTTATTTTTCAAATAAAAAAATTTTCTAGTTTTCTTCTCAAGCATTTTAATAGTGTACAAATATTCTTATTTTAGTTCATCATATGAAAGCATGCCATTCTCATTTTCAGAATCACTAGAATAGTAAGAAGATGATGAGAATGATGATTGTACCTCAAAGTCATTATGTGCCATTAGACATAGATTTGCAATCTCGTCATCACTGGATTCAGATTCTAAATTACTTGTGTTGTGCGTATCCTAACCTGCTTTTAGCGCCTTCTTCTTTTTCTTGGAAGCTTTCATTAGTTTGGGACGCTTAGGCTTGATGTGTCCAACCTCTCTGCAGTTGTAGCAAGTTGGTGGATCTTCCTCCTTTTTCTTCATGCTTGACTCTCCTCTTTTTGATTTTAAGTTTCGGGATTTTCTATTGAACTTCTTATTTTTCTTCAAGAACTTTTTGAACTTCTTTGTTAGCAAGGTCATGTTATCTTCTGTATCGGAATCACTTCCTTTACTAGAGTTGTTTGATGATTCCTTAAGTGTTGTGGCTTTCTTTACTTTAATTTGCTCATTTTTCCTCTCATTTATTGCAAACTCATAGGTGATGAGCGATACAATTAGTTCATCAACAGAAATCTCCTTGAGTTTTCTCCCTTCTGCTATTACCGTAGCTTTTGCTTCCCACACTAGAGGTAATCCCCTGAGTATTTTCCTGATCAACTCATAAGTAGGGTAAGATTTTCCAAGCGCATTTAAAGAATTTGTGATGTGTGTGAATCTAGTGTACATGGATTGAATAAATTCATTAACAGTCATTTTAAATGCTTCATACTCACTAGTTAGCATGTCTATCCTACTATCTTTTACTTCCTTGGTACCTTCATATGCAACTTCTAATTTTTCCCAAATCTCTTTAGCAATGTTACAATTCATTACCCTATTAAATTCATTTACATCTAGTGCACAGAATAATAGATTCATTGCAGTAGTATTTATTTGCACTGATTTCCAGTCTTCTTCAATATACTCATCTTTAGTTTTGGGTACATTTACCTTATCTATTACTTTCATGGGGACATGATTTCCCTTAATAACTATTTTACATACCTTCCAATCTACACTTAACAGGTATATACTCATCCTTCTTTTCCAGTATGTGTAATTTACATCATAGAAAATAGGGGGTCTAGTGGATAAGTGTCCCTCACCAAATGGAGTTACACCGATGTGTGCCATGTGATCTTTTTACAAATGACCAGTTAAGTCTATGTAATTTCGCTTTGATACCAAATGTTAATTTAGGTGCAATCCCAAGAGGGAGGGGTGAATTGGGTATTTTTAAATTCTTTCAGATTATCTACCCTATTTCTATATTTAACAAATTAATTGCAGGAGTTTGAGGCTGATTTAAATTATTATATCAATAAATGGTTCCCAATTAATTATTAAGTGCGTGAGAAGTTATTCAACCATACACACATGAAATACGAGTAATGAAATGCAGTGCAGAAAATAAAAAGATAAGGGAAGAGAGAAAGCAAACACGATTTTACGAGGTTTAGCCGACCTGACCAACGTCCTCGCCTTGAGCAACCCACTCAAGGATTCCACTATATCCCTGCTCCTTTAACCGGGATGGAGCTTCCTTTACATCCGCTACTTACAAGAGGCACAACTTCCTCCTCACTCAGTTCACAACCCGAACCGTGATTACAATATAATATACAATCTGCAAAATAACTCAAGATTCGATTCTAACAAAGCTAGTGAGTACACTTGAAATCCTAACACATATCCATATGATGAAACTTAAAGCTCAGTATGCATGTAACGATATAATCGTTAGATGAATGATATGCTTCAACACACAATTTCCTTTTTTTTTATTTATCAAAACTCCCAAAATAATGATATAAGTAAAAGCTTTGAAGAAAATTAGGGTTCTAGTTCACTTTGCGAAAATGCACAAATATCAAATGTGAACTTATTTAAAAAAAACTTTGTCTAGAATATTATAGCAATTAAAATCAACAAGCTTTCTTTCAAATATTCAATCACAATACGATCATTGTAATATGCAAATATATATAATATGATTTCCAAAGATAAAAAACTGAATATAATGTTTTCTTGAAAATATCCCTCAATAAAATATGTAGTTATGAACACTAAGAATATTTAATCAAGTGGTTTTAAGATATAAAAAATATAGAGCCTTTAACTGAATACACATTTGATTCAAAAATGTTTAACCAATGGCGAAAGCTTTTCTCAAGTATTGATCTTATCAAAATAATCTATATGTAAGAACACTCAAGATTAATCACTCAACTTATATTCAATATTAGATTTTGAGATGAAAGTTCTTTGAAAAATAAATATCAACAAGTAGATCAGTTTATATGAAAAATTCTATGAGAATAAATATTAACATGCATATTGATTTACCAAACCTCAATACCAAAATGACTCCACGATGATTGCTAGATTGTCTTTTGAAAATCGAGATAGCCTTAGCTCAGATTCGACGTAAGAACTTTGAAATCCCAGGAAAAAATTTTAGCAATATGTTTAAAGTTGTGCTAAACATGCAATCTCTTCAATCGTATGCCAAAGGTTTGTTCTCTTCTCTTCTCATAGGGAACAAGGGTTTAGATGTTCATTATATTGGTATCTTAACCTTTGAATGAATCTTAACCGTTGGATCAAAAAAAAAATTCGCGAGTTCTCTCATTAAAAAATAAAATTTTAAACTTTTCTGAAGGTTCAGACGACTGAGGGTTAAGGCCCAAACGACTGAAGTTCCTTAGAGCTTCGAAAAATTAACCTGAACACAGGGTTAGACAACTAAAGTTTGAGTTCAGTCTTCTAAGGTGCTTCTGCCAGGTTCTGTGTTTCACCATAAATTCTTCAGATGATTGAACTTAATTTTCGATCTTCTAAAGAAATTCTTCAGACGACTGAGCTTAACTTCACTCTTCTAAAGTTCAATCTTTAGACGACTGAACGTTGACTTCAGTCTTTTGAACTGACCAATTCCTAGATTTTTTCTTTTTAGTTTAAAATTTTGCTTTGCTCTCTTTCTTTGCTCTTGTATAAAATATTTTCTGGGGTTTTAAAAATATCTCTATGTCCATAAATATTCCTTAAGGATGTTCATGAGATGCATAAGTCCTAAGGTTAGTCTAGGGTATAATTTGAGCTTGAAATTAAATCATACGAAATATGTGAAAACATTAGTTCTAAATACCCATTCCCATGATGATCTTGAATTTGCCACTTGCATCTTCATTCTTCAACTCTTTTTGTTCCATGGATTATGCCAAGTTGTGTATGCTTTAATCTTCATGACTTCCATGACTTATTATCCTTCCGTGCATGCTAAATATTGTTCCTGCTCACAATCTCAATGCACAGATCAAATATCAAGTGATTTGCCATTTTCAAAACTGGATTGGACTCATAGAGTCAACAATTTTAATTCTACTCTGCTCTTTCTACTCCTGCCCATGCACTTGCAACTCCAGATTTCTGGTATACTTTTCAAAATTATCTGAAATATAAAATAACAATTGTGTTGACCTTATAGGTCATATCCCGTTTTGATTATGACAAATACTTTGGTATTTAATGGTTGATGAGTTTGTGTGTAGGATCAATTGGAAGTATCATATGGTGCACACACATGGACTTGAAGAAAATAAAGACCTAAAACATTTATTTGTTGTAATTTAATTGAGTTTTTTTCCGATCTGTAATAGTAAATAGGAAATGGTCTGTAATAATCAATGCATTACATGCATTATAGGGTAGATAAGCTCAAAGGATTATTGAATGACCTTAGGGATCCCCTTCGGTCGACCGACGCCAGATTTGTTGGGTTAACTCACAAAGATCATAGATTGTCTTTAGGACCCCAAATATTGCATAAAAATGTCCCCATAGTCTTGAAATAAACAGCATGTTCAGTCGACTGAATTCAGTTACACTGAGATCTTCGATCGACCAAACCTCCCTGAGTCAACATGTTGACTGCTCAGTCGACCGACCAGAAATATATAGGCAACGCCCTAGTCCACCAAACCCCCATGTGGGAATTTTCAACTGCCCGGTTGATCGAACCTCCTAGTTCAAAATGATCCAGTCGACCGAACCATGCAGATTTGGAAAATTGCATTTGAAACCTTCAAGATGGTCGACCATACTTTTAATTCAATTTTTCCACGGTCAACCAAACTGGGACACTCGGTCAACCAAACCTTAAGTTCGGTCTACCAGTGCTCACGGGTTAGCAAATTTTACCGAGGTTAAAAATGTTGTTATTTTTATTAACCTCACTTAAACTTTTTCTAAAATGAGCAATATGTCATGAACGATTATAATTCTAGGTAATTCTATATATACCCTCTCATTTGCAAAAATTAGTATGAGATTACCAATTATAATTAGCAAATATCCTCTGATTTTCAAATAGCCAAAATCTCATATTCAAACCATATACTACTCCTCTTACTCATTCATATTACAAATACTTCTTTGTAAAAGTTTTCTTGTGTTTATCTCACAAAGCTTAAACTCTCTCGTGCTTGTTCTGATCTTCAAGTTCTCCTAGGAGGCTTTGTAAATAAGTCTTCCATAGGAAAACTTCCTTGACCTTCTGAGTTTTGCACATTCATTGCAATACTCAAGAGTTCGTATTGCGTTTTGTTTGTAAAATAATATTTTATAAACCATCTTCCAAATATCTCTTGTTCTTATATTTTTTGAGAAATATATATTGAGATATTTGCTTGTGTGCAAAATATTTCACAAAGTTTGATTTCAAACAACTCTTGTGCTTGATACAATTTGAGAAAATATTTTTGAGTTCGTTTGAATATTATTGCTAGCATCTTTGAAACTCTAATATGATATTGAGATTTGATATACTCTGCTTTCATAGATTAGCTTGTTTGAACACTCTTGCGCACACTTGAGATTATCATTGTATTGAGTGTAGATTGCACATATACACCACTGAGTTTATCGTTCTTACATGTTTGGTGTGTATTGATTTGCGATTGTGCTTAGTGGTACATATTTTTCTTGTGTAAGAAGCACATTTACGTGTACGTAAATTTACATTTTTTGTATTCCAGGCAAGGGCCTGAAGAGGGAGACTAGCCCTATTGAATAGTACCAGATTGGCTTAGACTCGGTTAGGAAAGCTAGGTGCACCATCCTGGTAAGGTGTAGGTTGAGGTCAGCCCCACTAATTAACCTAGTTGTAATTGGTGCTGCTCCACCCGTTAAGTGAGCATTAGTTGAATCCTCAAGCTTACGAGCTAGAGGCGGGAACATAGGCACAGTTGGCCGAACCCTGATAACATATCGTGTGTGCACTTTACTTTTTCATAATTTATTTTTTGCACGTGTATGTTATTTTATGAATGTTACGCATGATTTAATTTCTGCATATTATCTGCACATTTGGGTTATGTGCATATAAAAAGACCCTAGGTTGTGAAATACTGTTGTTGGATTGGCTAAAGTTAGGAAAAAATTTTAAATACCCAATTCACCCCCCACCCCTCTCGGGAATACACCAAAGCTAACAAATTGGGGTGAGACGACACTCAGTAAGTAAATAAGATTTTTATTAATGTGTGGCCAAAATGAGCTTTCAAAATATTATAGTTTCGTAAAATAATATTTAATACTATAACTTCAAAACTGCTTTTAAAATAAACGTGAATTTAAAAATTTTAACATAAAACTTTTACCATTAACTACGATAGTAAAATTTTATAACCATATACTGTAATTGTTAAATTAAACTTTTAATTTTAAAATTGTAACTATAATATTTAATTATATACATATATACTTTTCCTTACACATTTCCTTTAGATCATCATTTAGACACAAAAATGGTCATGTTCACATAAACATACTTTTCCTTCAAATCATCAATAACTCTATACACGTAATTAAATATGTATATACATATACCGTAAAAATCACCCTTAGGCCTGTTAGTCGTAAGTCATGGTTTTGTTAGCCGTAAGTCATGCTTCTATTAGTCATAAGTCATGTTTACCCTCATGACTAAGTTGTGCAGTCTGAAGATTGGACTTAGCTGGTTGGCCGGCCAAACTAAATCAACGTACATAATCATTAAGTGAGATTTTCCCTATTAAGTCCTAGCCTAGAATCAGGTGTGCACTTAGGAGACATCCACAACTCTATATAACCACTCTATAAACAATGTGGGTGCACTCTGATCCGTTTAAACTTTAAGCTGCGGTACCGAGCATTCTTAATTTTCTATATCGTCTGAGTCATAAGGGGTTTTTAAAACATCTTATTATATAATTTGTACAATTAAAATAATATCATGAAAATCTCACTTTTACTCATATTTTCTTGAAATATCTAACGTATAAATAAACTCATGCCACACAATTTTCGGGTTAAAAATATTTTCTTGAATAGAAATTAATGTTGTAAACTACCTGAGGGGTTTATAACATTTCTTAACTAAAAAATTAACGCAAGTATATTAAAGATAAAAATGGTATAATTAAATATACGTAAAAATAAACTCAGGATAATTTTATTAAAATAACTAACATAATCAAAATTTACTTACAAATGAAATCGGGTATAAATTTTGAATAAAAATCTAACATAATCAAATTTACTAACTTCTTACTTAACCTTGTGATACGATCACAATGAATATCTCTAAAAAAAATGAGATCGAAAAGAGTGGGTGAGTGAGAATTTTAATTATAACAAAAATTCTCCCTCTACTACTAATTCTTTCACTCACTAATCTTTCTCTTCCTTTGGAAAATTTTTGTAAAAAATGAAGGTTGAGAGTTTCCTATTTATAGGAAAATTTTGGGGAAGAAAATAGAATTTGTAAAAGTATAGAGAGAGGGGTGAAATTATAATTTTTTTTTTTAAATAAAGGAATGGATAAGGATGAGCATGGGATGAACTTGGGATAAGAGGTATGAGATGGGGATGGGGGTACATGTGGGGAAAATGGAAGTGCTTGCCGACACTCCCATTTAATTAATTTACTTAATTAATTATTAATTATTTATTTATTTTATTTTGGAAATCACTATTATTATCATTGTTATTATTTTTATAAGTTATGTTTTAGTATATATATATATATATATATATATATATTGAAAACAAATTAAATTTGAATTTCAAAAACTCAAGTGGGCCCCACATGGTCTTGTGGGACCCACACAATTTTGAGATATGAGTGGGTCTTACATAACTCCAATAGTCCTCACACGGTCTTATGGGCCCTACACAATTTCAGAACTCACATGGACCCCACACGGCTTCATGATTCATGTGGGCCCCACACGATTCTGTGGGCCCTGCATAGGATACCTATATTATTATTATTATTATTATTATTATTATTATTATTATTATTATTATTATTATTATGATATCATATATTTCTACAAATTATGTCAGTCAAAACATTATTTTATGTATATGTACTTATTTACATGTATAAGCAGTATCTATCCTATTTATCTTATGAAATTCCATTTTGACCAGGCCGACCTCTAGGGAGCGACTGAGCCATAATGGTCTCTGATCACTCGCTAAGATAAGGTCTTTCTTAGGCATCAAATATGGAATCAAGGTTCCTACAGAAAAGCATGTTGACTTTGGTGTGATACCAAGAAAGGGGGGGGGGGGATGAATTGGGTATTTAAAAACTTCCTAGGTTGATTTCAATTTCACAAGTAGTAATACTCAAGCGAGGGTCTATCTATATACTCCTCAACCCAAACGCGCAAATAAATGATATGCGGAAATTAAATCATGCGCAACTTTCACACTATAACATACACGTGCAAGAATATAAATTGTGGAAATATAAAACAGTGCACACATGATATGTTATCGAGGTTCGGCCAATATTGCCTACATCCCCACCTCTACCTCGCAAGTCTGAGGATTCCACTAATGCTTACTTAACGGGTGGAGTGGCACCGGTTACAACTAGGTCAATTAACTAGGCTGACCTTAACCTACACCTTACCAGGATGGTGCACCTAGTTTTTCTAATCGGGTCTGAACCAATTCAGGACTATTCAATAGGGCTAGTCTCTCTCTTCAGGATCACGCCTAGAATACAAATGATATAAAAATTTACGTACAGAAAAATGCTTTTTACACAAGCAGATATGTACCACTACGCACAATCACTAATCGATGCACACCAATAATGTAAGAACTATAAACTCAATGGTGTATATGTGCAAGCTACACTTAGTATAATGTATAACCTCAAATATGCACAAGAGTGTTCAAACAAGCTATTTTTTGAAAGCCAAGTATATCAAATCTCAATATCGGATTAATGTTTCAAAGATGCTAGTAATAATATTCAAACAAACTCAGAAAGATTTTCTCAAATATGGCAAGCACAAGAGTTGTTTGAAATTAAACTTTGTAAAATACTTTTGCACACCAAAAATAATGCTTAAGGTATCTTGCAATAACAATGCAAATAACCCAAAGCCTATGAGTTTTCCCACACAAGATTTATTTATTCAAATCAGTGAGAAAATATCTAGCCTTACTCTCAAGATAAAAATCAAGCAATATAAATTTCAAATGAGAGTTGTGGGCTTTTTAGAATGAAGCACAAACAATCTAAATACTCTTACTAGGCTTGAATAATCAAGGAATGTGGAGTAGGAGAGTATTTTGAAGTAGTATAAATAATATAGGCTTGGAAAATTTCAAAGAGTTTTTAAGATAATCAATTTCCTAATCTCTTCTTAATCTTTGCAAATAAAGCACTGTATATAGACAAGGTGGAAATTATGACCGTTAGGGACATATAGGGCATTATTAATTTTATTTTAAAAACCATTAAGGAAATTAAGTTGTTTACCCCTTTTTAATCTTGGTAAAAATTAAACAACTCGAGAGTTTTCGGGTGCCTGAACCTCAGTTCAGTCGCTTGAACAAATACAACTTGAAAAGTTATTTTCAAGGTTCGGGTGCCTAAGTATAGGTTTGGTTTGCTAAACCAAGGCGATTCCCTTTCTGTTAGCGTTTCGGGTGCTTGATCTAAAGTTCGGTTAACCGAACTCATGTGTTCGGTCACCCGAGGATGATTGGAACGTTGAGGTTCGAGCTGCTAAGTTGTTGGGAAAATTTAGAATAGCGGTTCGGTCGTCCGAGGACGCTACGGTCAAAAATGGTTCGGTGGCCCGAAATCAAGTCAACCTTCTGACTGGTCAAAGGTTCGGTCACCTGAAGTCTCACTAATTTTACCCTTTAAGTACTTATTTAATTCAATTTGTTCCCTAGATGATATATGTGATATTGGGGACTATCCAACATATAAGTGCAAGTGCTGGGACCTAGGGTCTTTTCTAAGGCCTTTTTAAGTACGCTTAAAAACCTAATGTTCCCCTAAAGTCATTTGATTAACCTATGTTCTGTCTACGACATTTCTGAGCTTACAGATCCTACATGCATGATATGCAATAATTATTACAGATCTTTGGAATTAATAATATTACGGACCAATTAAAACAAATAATAAATATGTTAGGGTCTTCACTTGCATGATTTGATGAGTAAGCTCAAACTAAAAAGAGCCTAGAAAAGACCCTACAACACTCATTGATGCACATATATGAATGATCATTTGAATTGGGTGAATGCATGCTTAATTAGGACCAAATTGCACCTAAATGTGCACATTCGGTCGATCGTACTTGTATGTACAAAAACCTCCTTGTCGACCGAACTAGGACCGGGTCAACAAATTGACCATAGCCCGGTCAACCGAACTCACCTAGATCATTTATACCTGATCAACCGAACTCCCTTGGAGTCAACATATTTGGCCATCTGGACAACCGAGCACAAAATGCACATCAACGTCCTGGTCGACTGAGTTCTCACGTGTGGGAACCCAACTGTCAAGTTGACCGACCGAGATAATTCAAAATGTTCCCGAGCGACCGAACCAAGCTAAAAAGGAATAATCGCCCTGAACCTCCAAGACCGGTCGACCGAACTTCAAGCAACTCGGTCAACCGAACTTGTTTCGGTTGACCGGTGCTCTCGGGTTGCCCCATATTTTTTACCATGGTTACTATTTTTAAACGGGGTTAATTTAATTAAATAATATTAAAACTTTTATAATAATTCCATTTGTGTCCTTAACGGCCATAATCAGGGGAAAGTCTATATATACCCCTTCATTTAGAATGATTAGTAACAAGATTAGCAAACCTGATTAGTGAATTTTCTCTCAATTCCAAAATTCATATTGCTCACTTCTAAGCTCCTTACACTCATTCTTACCTTGTCTTGTTGACAAAAATCCTTTGTAAGTTTGATTTGAGTGTTGATTGTCCCATAAGGGTTGCTCTCTCAAGATTGTGTTTGTGTGAAATTATTTTATTTGAGAGCAAATCCTCAAGTGTTCTTAGGGGACTTTACTAATAAGTCTTTCCTAAGAAGACTTCATTTGAACTTCTAAGTATTGCAAAATCATTGCAATATCTTAAAAAGTTTGTATTTGATTTTGGTTGCAAAAATCATTTTCAAATATCAAATGAGTTTCATCTTGAGAAATCTTTGAAGATATATTTGTTTATGTGGTGAAAATATTTGGTGTATTATTCATTGAGTAATATCATTTATTGAACACAAAGATTAAATCCTTTTTGCATACCAAGTCTATATATTACTTGAGCTTTATACATTGAGAAAATATGCTGGTTAGGATATATGAAGTTTGATTGATATCATTTTTTTGAGCATTTAGATTGAATATATTTTGTGATACAAAGATCATATTGTTTGCATTCTCACGTATTGATTACATCGATCATATAATTATTTGAGAGTAGAACTCTAAGACCACATTGAGCTTACTTCATTATATCATTTGGTGGTGTATGTGATTGCACGTATTGGGTACATGTCTGCTTTACATGAAAGCATAATCAGTGTACGAATTTCATTATTGTGAAATTACTGAGTGTTTCTAGGCATGGCCTGAGGGGGTGGTAATTCAGCCTGGTAAGGATTGGTTGTAAAGGTTGAGGTCAGCCCTGTGCTAATTGACCTTATTTGTTTAGGTGTCGCTCCACCCGTTTAAGTGAGTAAGTATAGTTGTAAACCTTATGCTTGTTAGCCAAGGTGGGGACGTAGGCAATTTGTCGAACCTCAATAACATTTCTGCGTGTCACTTTCCTTTACAGCTTTTTGGTGCATGCGTAGTTAATCAAATTGCATTGTTTAAATTATGGTACATAATATAATTGATTTACTTTACCTGCACTAGACTTACCATAGGGTTGTGAATATACTGTTGTTAGGATACTCACCTAAGGCATAAATTTTAAAAGTACCAATTCACCCCACTCTTGGGATCACGGTAAAGCTAACAATTGGTATTAGAGCCATGTAGTATAGACTAGTAGTTATTTTACAAAAGATCACATATGGCTTATAACTCCATTACCCCTTTCCCTAAGGGACTATCTTCCACACGACCTCCGATTTTCAGTGGTGTTAATTACACCTTCTGAAAACAGAGGATGCACATCTACCTCCAAAATACTGATTGGAAGGTGTGGAGGATCGTCTCTAAAGGAAATTATGTCCCTATGAAAACTGAGGGTGCAACTAGGGTTCCTAAGACTGAGGAAGAATATGATTATGATGATATGAAAGCTGTTAGTTTAAATGATGCTGCTATGAACATTTTGTACTATAGTCTTGATGTAAATGAATTTAATAGGATAATGACATGTTCTACTACAAAAGAAATTTGGGATAATTTAGAAGTCACATATGAGGGTACTAGAGATGTAAAATATAGTAGGATAGATATGTTGACCAATTTTGACCAATTTTGTCCATTTAGAGTATGTACACTAGATTCACACACATCATAAACTCATAGTATGCATTAGGTAAGACCTATCCCACATATGAGATGATTAGGAAGATCCTTAGAGGCTTACCTCCTGTTTGGGAAGCCAAGGCTATGGCCATTGCTGAGGTTAGAGACCTTAAGGCCATGACTTTAGATGAATTGATATGTTCCTTGATCACCTATGAATTAGCCATAAATGAGAGACTCAATGAACATAATAGGGAAAATAAAGTGACTGCATTGAAAACTTCCATTAGCACATCTAGTGAATGCAACGAACTTGACACTGATGATGATATGGCATTGCTGACTAAAAAATTTAGCAGATTTTTCAAAAAGAATAAAAAGCCATACAAAAAATATAGGGAGTCTACATCTGAGAAGGGAGAGTCTAGCAAAAGAAAATAAAAATCAAATCCTCCCACGTGTTACAATTGCAATAAAGTCGGGCACATCAAACCTGACTGCCCGCTACTGAAAAAGGAGGCTAAGAAAAAGAAGAAAGCCATGAAAGCAAGCACTTCATGGGATAAATTGAGTAGCAGTGACTCAAAATTAGACCACGGCGACTCAGAGGTCGCTAATCTGTGCCTAATGGCGCATGATGATGAGGTATCGTCCTTTTGTTCCTTATCTAATTATTATTCATTTGATGATTGTGATTCTGATTGTATGCCTACGTTTAGAGAATTGCAATTTGAATATATTTTTGTGTCTAAACTGTTGAGTAAAATAACCAAAGAAAATGATGATTTGAAAAAGAAATGTGAAAATTGGTCAAAATTATTTGGTATTGCAATAACCTCTCATGCTTCTATTTTGAAAGAAAAAGATGTGACTATTGCTAAACTTGAGAGGAAATTGGAGGATAGCTCCAAAATTATTTTTAAATTCACCGAGGGCAAACGCAATTTTAAAAAACTACTTGGTGTCCAAAGGAATTCCTAAAGTAAAGAGGTTCTAGGTTTTAATGGTGTTGGAAATGTTAGACGGCCTAATCTTTACTTAGGACATTTCACACGTGAGTCAAAATCTCATGTCCCTTCTAAAGAACCTAAGTGTAGAATGAAATGTTTTAAGTGCAAACAAATTGGCCATATTCAATTTGATTGTCCACATAGGAACATGTGAAAATTAGGAAAGTTTGGATAGTTAAGGGTGATCCGGCTTCTAACCCCCGTGGACCTAACAAAATTTGGGGACCAGCATCAGTTACTTAGTTTACTTTACAGGTATGTTTTAAATCGTCATCTTCCAAGGACAAGTGGTACTTGGATAGTGGGTGCTCACTGCACATGACTGGTGACATGGGTAAATTCGCATAAATCATTCCTAAGAATGGAGGATATGTGACAATTAGCAACAATGCAAAAGGACGCATCATTGGGGTAGGTAAGGTTGGTAGGGATTCTTCTCTTACTATTGATAATGTTTTATTGGTTGATGGGCTAAAGCCTAATTTACTAAGTATAAGTCAATTGTGTGATAAAGGATACAAATGCATAGTAGAAAATAAATCAAATCACAAAGTACTTTTTACTGCTGATCGCAATGAAAATGTTTATACTACTTCTCTTGATAACTTAGCTTCACAACAAGTAACTTGCTTTTCTGCTGTAAATGAAGTTAGTTGGTTATGGCATAGGCGCTTAGGACGCTAGTATGAACTTGTTGTCAAAACTTGTTAGAAAAAAATTAGTAAAGGGCTTGCCTAAAATGTCATTTGTAAAAGATAAAATTTGTGATGCATGTCAAATGGGTAAGCAAACAAAATCGAGTTTTAAGAAAAAGAAATTCATATCTAGCACTAGACCACTTGAAATGCTTCACTTAGATTTGTTTGGTCGTAATTCTATGCAAAGTCTTGGTGGTAAGTCATATGCTTTTGTAATTGTAGATGACTTTTCTAGGTTCACATGGGTGTTGTTTCTTGCACATAAAAATGAATCATGTGAACAGTTTACCAAGCTTTTTAGGAAAATTCAAAATGAAAAGGGATATAAGATAACTCATATAAGAAGTGATAGAGGCACGAAATTTAAGAATGAGGGCATAGAAAATTATTGTGACTTAGAGCGCATATCACATAACTTTTCTGCACCTAGGATACCTCAACAAAATGGTGTGGTAGAAAGAAAGAATAGGTCACTACAAGAAATGGGTAGAACTATGCTGAATGAACATAACTTACCTAAATATTTTTGAGTCAAGGCCATTAATATTGCTTGTTATGTCATGAATAGGGTGTTAATTAGACCATCTCTTAATAAAACCCCCTATGAATTGTGGAACAACCATAAACCTAATATTTCCTATTTTTATGTGTTTGGTTGTAAATGCTTTGTGCTTAGGGACAATGAACATTTAGGAAAATTTGACTCTAAATCTAATGAATGTATTTTCCTAGGTTATGCACTTAATAGTAAGGCATATAGGGTTTTCAATAAAAGAACACTGATTGTTATTGAATATATTCATGTTGTGTTTGATGAATCTAATCCATTTTCTAAGAAAGATGATGAAGATGATATTGATATTATAAAATGCTTAGATAAATTATCTATTGAAAACAATGCAAGTGAAAATTCAGAAATAAATGATAAATCATCTGAAGATAATGAAAATGAAATTCATGAGTTACCTAGAGATTGGAAATTTATTAGGAACCATCCTATAGATCAAATTATAGGTGAACCATCTCGTGGTATAGCCACAAGATCCTCCTAGAAAAACCTAGTGAGTCATTTTGCTTTCTTGTCCCAAGAAGAACCCAAAAATATTAAAGAAGCCATAGAGAATGAGTCTTGGATGATGTCCATGCAAGAAGAACTTAATCAATTTGAACGAAGCAAAGTGTGGACCCTAGTTCCTAGGCCTAATGATTATACAATTATTGGAACTAAATGGGTGCATAGAAATAAGCAAGATGAGAATGGGGTAGTAACCAGGAATAAGGCTAGACTTGTTGCCCAAGGTTATAATCAGGAGGAGGGGATTGACTTTGATGAAACATATGCTCCTATTGTTAAGTTAGAAGCCATTCATACACTACTTGCTTATGCCGCTTTTAAAAATTTTAAATTGTCTTAAATGGATGTTAAAAATGCTTTTCTAAATGGCTATATTAATGAAGAATTATATGTAGAACAACCACCCAATTTTGAAAATCATAAATATGTAAATCATGTTTATTGGTTGTCCAAGGCCTTGTATGGATTGAAATAAGCTCCTAGAGCTTGGTATGAGAGGCTTAGTGGTTTTCTACTAGAAAATGGGTTTACTCGTGGCAAAATTAACGCTACACTCTTCATCAAATCCAAATATGATGATATGCTCCTTGTTCAAATTTATGTGGACAATATCATTTTTGGAGCAACTAATGATGAGTTGTGTAATGAGTTTTCCAAATGCATGCAAAATGAATTTGAAATGAGCATGATGGGTGAACTTAGTTTCTTTTTAGGCCTACAAATTAAGCAAGCTAAATTTGAAACTTTTATATGCCAATCTAAATATATCAAGGACTTGTTCCATTAAGCTTGATAAAGATGACCAAGGGATCCCTTTTGACGTGAAATTGTATTGTGGCATGATTGGGAGTCTCCTATATCTCACTGCTTGTAGGCATGATATTATGTTTAGTGTGTGTATGTGTCCTAGGTTTCAAGCTGCTCCAAAGGAATCTCATTTAAAAACGGTTAAATGAATCCTTAGGTATCTAGTTGGAACTATAGAGTTAGGCTTATAGTACCCTAAGCATACTACCTTTGAGATTGTGAGTTATACTGATGCTGACTTTGTCGGTAGTAAGGTTGATAGAAAGAGTACTAGCGGCACTTGTCACTATTTAAGACAATCTCTTGTTTCTTGGTTCTCCAAGAAACAGAACTCAGTTGCCCTATCCACAACTGAAGCAGAATATATTACGGCTGGAAGTTGTTGTGCTCAAACTCTTTATATGAAACAACAACTTATGGATTTTGGATTGGGCTATGATACAATACCGGTTAAATGTGATAATACTAGTGCAATCAACATCCTTAAAAATCTTATCTCACATTCATGAACTAAACACATTGAGATTAAACATCACTTCCTTCGTGATTATGTGCAGAAAAGAGATGTGGCTCTTGAGTTTGTATACATTAATGAACAGTGGGCGGACATCTTCACTAAACCACTTTCAGAAGATAGGTTCATAAAAATTAGACGTGAGTTAGGTCTAATGCACAGTAGAGAGGCTTCTTAGATATTTCATAGTTTGCATAAATTTAGAGGAAGCTTTGAAGTATATTTTACAAGTCTTAGCACCTAATATTATTGTTGATATTTCCTATTGGCTTAGACTTTGTGAATATTGATTATTGTTTGTGATGCATAATTCATATCTACAGCATGATAATGATGGACTTTATGTTTTATTGCTTTGATCATACTGGAACTGTTTGAGTAGTTGTGGATAAATTATTAGGTTTTATAAACTCAAACAGGTCATTGTTTATACAAGATTTTTTTTGGAAATCCTACTTTCAAATGGCACTCTATCGAAATTTTTCAAAAAATTTCTAAAACTTATAATGTATAAAAAGGATGTCTACCCATTACCTAGAGCTCTTATTTTTATGGCCCTTTTTTGCTGTTGCCAAAAGGGGGAGATGAAGAGGGGAAAAATTATTGGGTTAAAAATTAGGTTTTATCTAATGCATATTGTTAGGGAGAGCCTTCTAAGTTGTTAGGGGAAGCCTTCTAAGGTTAAACCCATATTTTTGCTTGATGTATTTGTCATCATCAAAAAGGGAGAGAATTTTGACCTTATAGGTCATGCCCGATTTTGATCATGACAAATACCTGTTGTATTTAATTGGTATTTGAGATTACGTGCAGGTATACTGATTAGTAGATCATATTGATAGCACAAAGAGGAATTGGAGCTGAAGACCCAATATTTGTTGTATTTTATTTCATTATTATTTAAAGTGTCTCTAATAGTAAATAGGGCTTGGCTTGTAATAATCACACATATCACCTGCATGATTTGATGAGTAAGCTCAAACTAAAAAGAACTTAGAAAAGACCTTAGGACACTAACTCATGCACATATATGAATGATCATTTGAATTGGGTGATTGCATGCTTAAACATGACAAAATTGCACTGAATGTGCACATTCGGTTGACCGTACTTGTATGTACAAAGACCTCCTGGTCGACCGAACCAGGACCGGGTCAACAGATTGACCACAGCCCGGTCGACCGAACTCACCTAGTTCATTTATACCTGGTCGACCGAACTCCCTTGGAGTCAACATAATTGACCATCTGGTCGACTGAGCACAAAATGCATATCAACGTCCTCGTCGACCGAGTTCCCACGTGTGGGAACTCAACTGTCTGGTCAACCGACCGAGATAGTTCAAAATGTTCCCGTTTGACCGAACCGCGCTAAAAATAAAAATTCACCCTAAACCTCCAAGTCTAGGCGACCAAACTTACAGTTCAATAAATCCCCGGTCAACCGAACTTAAAGCAACTCGGTCAACCGAACTTGCCTCGGTCGACCGGTGCTCTCGGGTTGCCCTATATTTTTTACCATAGTTAATATTTTTAAACAGGGTTAATTTAATTAAATAATATTAAAACTTTTATAATAATTCCATTTGTGTCCTTAACGACCATAATCAGTGGAAATTCTATATATACCCCTTCATTTAGAATGATTAGTAACAAGATCAGCAAACCCGATAAATGAATTTTCTCTCAATTCCAAAATTCATATTGCTCACTTCTAAGCTCCTTACACTCATTCTTACCTTACCTTATTGACAAAAGTCCTTTGTAAGTTTGATTTGAGTGTTGATTGTCCCATAAGAGTTGCTCTCTCAAGATTGTGTTTGTGTGAAATTATTTTATTTAAGAGCAAATTCTCAAGTGTTCTTAGGGGACTTTACTAATAAGTCTTTCCTAAGAATACTTCGTTTGAACTTTTGGGTATTGCACAATCATTGCAATATCTGAAGAAGTTTGTATTTGATTTTGGTTGTAATAATCTTTTCAAATCATTTTCAAATATCTAGTGCGTTTCATCATGAGAAATCTTTGAAAAGGTATTTGTTTGTGGTGAAAATCTTTGGTGTATTATTCATTGAGTAATAACATTCGTTGAACACAAAGATTAAATCCTTTTTGCATACCAAGTCTATATATTACTTGAGCTTTATACATTAAGAAAATCTGCTAGTTAAGATATATGAAGTTTGATTGATATCTTTGTTTGAGTATTTAGATTGAATATATTTTGTGATACAAATATCATATTATTTGCAGTCTCACGTACTGATTACATCGATCATATAACTATTTGAGAGTAAAACTCTAAGACCACATTGAGCTTACTTCATTATATCATTTGGTGGTGTATGTGATTGCACGTATTGAGTACATATCTGCTTTACATGAAAGCATAATCACTGTACCAATTTCATTGTTGTGAAATTATTGAGTGTTTCCAAGTGTGGCTTGAGGGGGGCGATAATCCATCCCGGTAAGGATTGGTTGTAAAGGTTGAGGCCAGCCCTATGCTAATTGACCTGGTTTGTTTAGGTGCCGCTCCACCCTTTTAAGTGAGTAAGTATAGTGGTAATCCTAGTACTTTTTAGCCAAGGCGAGGACGTACGCAATTTGCTGAACCTCAATAACATTTCTACGTGTCACTTTCCTTTATAGCTTTCGAGTGCATGCGTAGTTAATCAAATTGCATTATTTAAATTATGGTACATAGTATAATTGATTTACTTGCACTAGACTGACCATAGGGTTGTGAATATACTGTTGTTAGGATACGCACCTAGGGCATAAATTTTAAAAGTACCAATTCACCCCTCCCCTCTTGGGATCATGGTAAAGCTAACACCATCAATATGATCTAGCTAGTATAATCCTGCACACAAACTTGAAGGTCATCAAATACAAAGAGTATTTGTCATTATCAAAACGGAATATGACCTATAGGGTCAACAATTTCCCCTTTTTTGATGATGACAAATACTTGCCTACTTCTCCTTCTTTTGGTAACAGCAAAAAGGGCCTAAATAAACATTTAAGTATATAGGAAAATAAAAGATAATTATTTTTTTATATACAGAAGATGGTTTTGAAAGATTTTTAGAAAATTCGGCAGTATGTCGTTTGAAAATAGAGCATTTCCTAAAAAGTATCTGTATAGGAATGACCTGATTGAGTTCAAATTTTCAATTATCCACAACAATCAACTTAAATAATTCAGTATTCTCAAAACATAAATATAACTATCAACATGCAAGAGATATGTAATCACACATTTCATATCACAAACAAATTCATAGAGTATAAAGCAATGACAATTAAGTACACAAACTATATAATTCGTTATTAAACTAATTTAAATGACATGAAAACATGGTCAGACCAGAATTATCCACAAACCATATCAGTCCAAATATTTCATAAGACCCGTCAAAGATTTTAGTTCAAAGCACACGACATATGAAAGCAAATAGAAGGTTTGAGCATAAAAGCAATCCAGCAAGTTCACATGCATTTATATGTGAAGTTACCGAACCAGTTGTGCAATTTAAAGATATATATATATATATATATATGTATATAATAATAATACATATCCCCTTTATAATGTTTGCAAAATGGTACCGTGGGTTGCTTGCTCATAAAGAAGCTTTAAAGATTAAGCAAGCACAATTTTTTTGGTTTGTCAATTAAGCACATACAAAAATATAACTAGAAAACCACAATCATGATGATCCTAGAGATTTAATAATCACATGCAAGATCATATGGAAAACACAAAGAACGTGTGGCTAAGTATTATATTTTTCAATTAAGATATTCAATAAGGTCATCACAATTGAGCATGAGCCATAGTGAATAACAAACTGATCTGAGCCAAAAATACTAATGAGCATAACAAGATAGGACTTTAATTTCAGATGCTCCCCCTATCAATTTGAGTATGTTCTTACATTCTTTAACTACTTATAATATGCAAAGATTAATTTCATTATACTCAATAGTATAAGCCATTCATTTGAAATCCTTTAAACCAACCATACTAATGATTTATTAATAGTATTCTGATTAGTATGGTTATCCCTATAGGCAACAAATGCATTAGAAATGGATATTAAGGCATGCACTATAGTTCATGAACCAAGAACATTCCATATCATATCATAAAGCATTAAGCATAGGATATAATGTTCAGGGATTTCAGAAGAGCCCCGATATTCAATAAATGAAAGTGATACATATTGGTTCTTTAAGCTTTCTCTATAGGGATGGAGCTGAACTCCCCTAATCATTTAATGATTATGTGAGGATGAAACTTGATTTTCACTTAATTTTCACTCATCCTTTCAAAAATATTTTAACATTTATTCTATCATAATCATCCATGTATAAGGTTTTACTTGGGAAAATTTCTCTTGAAATTTCGGCAGTATGCTACCTGTAAATCGGATATTTTCCCATAAAACTTGTACCTAATAGGTTCAAATAAAAAATTTTTAATTTATTTCAAGACACACAAGAACCTATATCCACTACCAGCATGCAATACACATAAGCTACATTCGCCATGCAGAAGGCTTTCAACACAAGCATACAATCCAGTAGTATAATCAACTCAAGATATTCAATATAGCTCAATAGTAGTTCGTAATAGGAAAATACATAAACTATCCATTAAAGAAATTTTAACCATTTATTAAATCATGGATAGTAGACTACAATGTTTATTTCATAAAGGCATATGAACATAAAAGGTATGATATCAAGAAAGCATTTCAATTTATATAATCATGAAGAATAAAAGCTCCCCCTGAGTTATGCACTCAACTCATTTAATGTCTTTTTCATTTTCTAGTTCTTTAGCCAAGAGTTATAATATTTTCAATGATTTAAGCTTGGCTTTGAATGCATAGGCTTTAACGGACCAAAAATTCACAATCAATATTCTTTCAATGTACAGAGCCTATAACTGCCTCATTTTTTATGATCTTCAAAATGTGAGAGACACAAGTTAGAATGACTTTCAAATTACTTGATCATGCATAGGTTTCTTTCAAATTTCATTTCATCATCTAGATTTGAAACCTAATGCAATTAGTTTGGCCATTTAACTTCATTTAAGATATGAAGTTCTAAAGGATTTGAGTTAATGTTTGAGAGCTTATGAAGTGAAAAAAGAATAAATACTCTTAACGATTGAATTAAGTTCAGAAGAGTATTCATAAGTGAGCACATATGGACATTATTGAAATAGTTTTATGATGATGAATATGTCCAAACCATTTAGACAAAGTGCAACAAGGAGAAATTGAATTTTTGAACATAGCTCTTTGGTGATTGGAAGTATCCTTAAAGTATGATCACAATTTGAAGCAAGGAAACAAACCAATGAGAGGGTGGATCTTTACCTAATGTGATTGTGGTATGGTAAAGATTTCCTATGGAGGAGATAGGCGAACCAAGATTAGAGGAATTGTATTTTGATCTTAAAGGGAACAATCTCCTAGTGGATGCCTCTAATTTTGATTACGATGAGGATGACTTTATATTAGCTCTAGATAGATATGGAATTTATTATCACTAGTGTTTATACTTAGAGTGATGTCTTGATTTTTATTTAGGCTTTTCAAATTCAAAAATAAGTTTGGGGTATAGTGATATATGATATAATATGGATCCCTAACACTCAATCTTGGGCAATGGACAATAGTGGCTTAACTTACAGTATTCTATTTAAGCATGGGTTAAGCAATTGAAATTAATTATCTAACAAAGATGCCATGTCCAATTGGAAGTGGATGCAGATACTAGGTTTATATTTAACCTCGAACCACTCCCTAAGCCTACAGTCATCACAACCCCAAAACCTAGAACCTAAGGACAGATTAACTAGAAGATAACTTCAATTTGAAGCCATTTTTTCTTAAGTCCTACCGGGCTTGCTTTGTGGATTGTCCATTTCATTTCTTTTTCCATGCCTCTAGCACCTCTAGCTAAACAATTAAACCCGTTGAGCCCTTTTCTTTTATAGTGTAAGTATGATTTGTAAATAAGTGAAAGATTATGCTTACAATTCTTATTTTTTCTCGATGAGACATAAAAATTTATATGGGATTTATTAAGTGATTTTGAACCCTTTTTGGAAAGATTTTTTCTTTTTAAGACCTATGGATTTATCATTTCCCATTTCTCCCTTCTTGCAAATTATTTTCAATATCTTTTCAATCTTTTTATTTTCAAGAATAGTATGATGATCTTTTAATTTGTCTAATTGTATTGCTATCCTTTTATTCTACTTTTCAAAAATGATTTCTTCTTAGATAACTTAACTAGAAATTTATTCATTTTCAATAAAGTCTTTTCAAGTTTTTCATATGACAACATACTTTTAGTATTCAATTCAGCACATGATTCATCATAAGAATTAACACAATAGTTCTCACATGAATCATTGCATGCAACAACAACAGTATTTTCACAAAGTTTGATAGATGATTCAACACATGATATTTTACAACAATCAACATAAGAATCATCAACTGCATTAATAAACCGAAATAGGAGGTGAATCATATACCTCCTCGTTGATTACTCGCTCATGATTCTCCACTACCAAATCATCTGATCTTAGAGCTTCTAGAGTGGCAATCTCCTTTTCCTGGGTCTCTCCATATATCTTTTCCAGCTCAACCTAGATCTCTTGTGCACTACTACATGCCATAATCTCATAAAAAATATCAGTATCTAAAGCACAATACAATAAATCCATGGCATGTGAATTTGCATGCACTAAATTAATATCATTTTCTATTTGCATACAAATTCCCTTATCAACACCTGTCAAACCCTCCAATTCAAAGATTTTACAAATATACTCATTCGAATTTTCCAATGGGTGTAATTTATACCACAAAACAATGGAGGACTGGAAGGTGATCGTCCCTCTTCAAATGGAGATACACCAATTTGATCCATCCCGATCTTCAGCAAAAACATTAAGTCAATGCTACGAGGTTCTGATACCGAATGTTGACTTTGGTGTGATCCCAAGAAGGGGGGTGAATTGGGTATTTAAAAACTTCCTAGGTTGACTTCAATTTCACAAGCAGTAATACTCAAGTGAGGGTCTTTCTATATACTCATAAACCCAAACATGCAAATAAATGATATGCGGAAATTAAATCATGTGCATCTTTCACACTATAACATACACGTGCAGGAATATAAATTGTGAAAATATAAAACAGTGCACACACGATATGTTATCGAGGTTCATCTAATACTGCCTACGTCCCCACCTCTAGCTCACAAGTCCGAGGATTCCATTAATGCTCACTTAATGGGTTGAACGGCACCGGTTACAACCAGGTAAATTAACTGGGCTGACCTTAACCTACACCTTGCCAGGATGGTGCACCTAGCTTTTCTAACCAAGTCTGAGCCAATCCGGGATTATTCAACAGGGTTAGTCTCCCTCTTTAGGCCCAAGCCTAGAATACAAATGATATAAAAATTTACGTATAAACAAATGCTTCTTACACAAACAGATATGTACCACTACGCACAATCACTAATCAATGCACACCAATAATGTAAGAACTATAAGCTCAATGGTGTATATGTGCAAGCTACACTCAGTAAAACGTATAACCTCAAATAAGCACAAGAGTGTTCAAACAAGCTATTCTTTGAAACCAAGTATATCAAATCTCAATATCGGATTAATGTTTCAAAGATGCTAGCAATAATATTCAAACAAACTCAAAAGGATTTTATCAAATATGGCAAGCACAAGAGTTGTTTGAAATCAAGCTTTGTAAAATATTTGTGCACACCAAAAATAATGCTTAAGGTATCTGGTAATAACAATGCAAAGAACCCAAAGCCTATGAGTTTTCCCACACAAGATTTATTTATTCAAATCAGTGGGAAAATCTCTAGCCTTGATCTCAAGATAAAAATCAAACAATATAAATTTTAAATGAGAGTTGTGGGCTTTTTAGAATGAAGCACAAACAATCTAAATACTCCTACTAGGCTTGAATGATCAAGGAATGTGGAGTGGGAGAGTATTTTGAAGTAGTATGAATAATATAGGCTTGGAAATTTTCATAAAGTTTTTAAGATAATCAATTTCCTAATCTCTTCTTAATCTTTGCAAATGAAGCACTATATATAGACAAGGTGGAAATTATAACTGTTAGGGACATATAGGGTATTATTAATTTTATTTTACAAACCATTAAGGAAATTAACCCTATTTACCCCTTTTTAATCTCGGTAAAAATAAAAAACCCAAGAGTTTTTGGGTGCCTAAACCTTAGTTCGGTCGCATGAACAGATACTACCTGAAAAGTTATTTTTAAGGTTCGGGTGCCCAAGTATAGGCTCAGTTTGCTGAACCAAGGCGATTCCCATTCTGTCCTCATTTTGGGTGCCCAATCTGAAGTTTGGTTAACCGAACTCATGTGTTCGGTTGCCTAAGGATGATTTGAACACTGAGGTTCAAGCTGCCGAGTTGTTAGGAAAAGTCAAAATAACGGTTCGGTCGCCTGAGGACGCTACGGTCAAAAATGGTTCGGTTGGCTCGAAACCTGGTCAACCTTCTGACTGGTCAAAGGTTTGATCGCCCAAGGTGTTTTGAACACCAAGGGTTCGGTCGCCCAAAGCCTCACTAATTTTGCCCTTTAAGTCGTTATTTAATTCAATTTATTCCCTGATGATATATGTGATATTGGGTACTATCTAAGGTATAAGTGCAAGTGATGGGACCTATGGTCTTTTCTAAGGCCTTTTTAGGTACGCCTAAAATGTGGCATCCCTCTAAAGCTATTTGATTAACCTATGGTTTGTCTATGACATTTCTGAGCTTACAGATCCTACATGCATGATATGCAATGATTATTACAGAACTTTGGATTTAATAATATTACAGACCAATCAAAACAAATAATAAATATGTCGGGATATTCATATTTCTTCAAGTTACTGCATGCCATCAATATGATCTAACTAGTATGATCCTACACACAAACTTAAAGGTCATCAAATACAAAGAGTATTTATCATTATCAAAACCGGGTATGACCTATAGGGTCAACAAAATACATCTATATTAACTTAATGATCTTATTATTATTATTATTATTATTATTATTATTATTATTATTATTATTATTATGCTTTAATCATATATATATATATATATATATATTTGGGGTCATTACACTCTGAATTGCAATGGTAGAAAAAAATGAGTTTGAGTGAGATACTTAACTCCTCTCCAAGTCCCCTTTTTATAGTGGTGGAGGTTGATCCTCCATCAATTCGGCATTGATGGATATTATTGTGCTCACTACAAAAAAATAAGGTTATTAGTGACGATTTAAAACCATCACTAATAATACAAAACCGTCACTAATACTTATTGGTGACGATTTCGTGAGTATTAGTGACATTTTGAAATCAATTGCTAATACTGTACTTCTAGTGATGATATTCAAAGCGTCAGTAATACTTTCATCACTTAAAATTTGGTTTTTTGTAGTGGTTTGTAGGGGTTATAGGAGTTTTATGGGTATTTATGTGGAGGTTTTAAGTGTAGTCTTGTAACTGCTCTTCTCATGAATGTGTGTACATTAAAATTTACACGTTAGTTATGTAGAGGGATTTAATTGTGGATTCGTACCCATTCCCCTTTATGAGTATTAATTTTGGGTATATCAGCATCAATAATACATCGCATTTCCTTCAGTTTATTGCAAGGTATTGTAGCAATTTCGATTCCACTCTTTTGCATAATAATTTTACATGCAAAATGCTTACAATCATACAATAATTTATTAAAAAAATGTCAATTAAATTAAAAAAATTAATCATAATATTATAGAAAAAATTAAAACTATATACTTGTTTCTACCAATAATGACCAAAAATAAAGGGATATTATGGTTTTACAATCAAGACTCAAAAACTATTATTCAAACTCTCTGTTTCTAGCATTGTGTCACAAATAATTATAAACATTAGAAAGAAGATTATAATAGGATCTAAAATTAAAATATAGAAAATAATTTTTTGAGAAAGAGAAAACTCATATGATGAAACCTCTTAAACTCCTCTTTGGGGAGTTTGGTTCATGACAATTGCACAAAGATAACAAAAAAAAAAATATAATAGGGAAAAATGAAGGAGGAGAAACTAATTTTCATAAAAGATATAAAGTGATGATGAAGAGAAAATATTTACACAAAACTTCCGAAGTAGGAGTATGAAAACTATGAATAATTTACTACTTTATGACTTTGATCACATATTTATAAGAAAAGATTTGTTTCATTACGGGAAAATGAGGCATTAATAAGAATTAAGGAGTTAACAAACTATCAAATCAAAAATTGGTTATAGAATTAAAATTTTTAAATTCTGAAAAACAATGGATTCAACTTTTAGAGACATTTGAGAGTAGGGCGACCTATTTTAATACATTAGTATATATGCTTATGTGCTTGACTTCGTTGATTGTTTTTAAATGCATATTTAGATATTTGCTTGGTGTCACGATGTCCCAAACCTGCCTAAACACTATGCACGGGTGCTGCTGTGAACTGGGAAAAATATGGGGTGAATTTTGAAAAAGTATTTTCGTAGAAAAACAAGGTGTGATGGAGTCACCACTAACCTTTTAGAGTGTGGTTAGAACACTTGATTACTATCCAATAAAGGGTAGAATTAGTCTGTGCTATCAGAGTTGGGCTCGAGAGTTCGGTTATGTGAGGGGAAGGTATTAGCACCCCCTACGCGCCTGTTCTTATGAACGGTACCAATTAATTGAAAATTATCCCAATAGTTAAATGTAATAAGCCTTTAAGATCAATCCTTTCCAAAAATTTAAAAATGGAGGTATTATATAGGTATTCCCTCAAAACCGAGGCATATCATTTTCCGAAGAGTTCATGCCTCCCTATGAAATCATCGGGATCAGAAAATCAACAAAGTAGGGTACAAAAATACACTACCGGGGCTTTTGAAATCTTTAGGATTTTTTAAGTATGAAAAATAATATTCTGGGAGGTTTTGAATTTATTTGGGGTTGAAATTTTTTGTAAAAATGAGTTTTCCAACTCAAAAATATTTTTTATATTTTCCTATGATTTTTCTGAATTTTATGTGATTTTCCAAGTATAAGAGCAATTTTGATCTCAAAAATGATTTGTAGCTTTTGATTTGAAATAAAACAAAGATAAATTAAGAAAAAGCAATAAAGATCGAGTCAAAAATATTTTTAGATTTTTCTCCTGAATTTTTTTATTTTTCTAAAAAAAAATTATGGATTTTTATGAGTTATTTGAAGTTTAAAAGATTTTATTCAAAATAAGAAATAAAAGAAAATCAGGAAGAACCGGTTCGGTGAAGGGGGTAGGACCGGTCAAACGTTGATTGGTCCAGGAGAGACGGCTTTAAGGCCGGTCAAGGCCATAGGAGTCAATGGTCTTCGGGAACCAGCCAATGAGTTGGGGAGACCAGTTTGGAACTGGTTTAGGGGTGCTACGTGTTGTCTGGTAAGTGGAAGCTAGAGAACTGGCCCGGATTGAAGATGTGGGCGGATTGTGGCTGTTGACTCTATGAGTCTAATCCTATTTTGATAATGACAAATCACTTGGTATTTGACCTGTGCATTTGAGTTTGTGAATAGAATCAAGATTTAGAATGCACAAACGGTAAACTTGTATAGAAGCCACGACGAACTTAAAGTACATATCACTTGGCACAATCCATGGAATTAGAGGAATGAATGGATGATGAAGCAAGCTTCAAGTTCAAGATCTTCAAGGGAATGGGTATTTAGAATTTAATGTATTTACATATGTCATATGATATAACTCAAAGCTCAAATATACCCTAGATAGACCTTAGGACTCATGCATTTCATGAAAAATACATTTGCATTAGTTCTAAGTTGAAAGAAATTTTTCGAGGCAAATTTTAGAGGTCTCATCGATGAACCTAATAACCTTGTCGACGAATCTATAAAGGCCACTTGACGATGAATAGTGTTGTCTCATCGATGAACAAATACAGAGAGCCCAAAAAGTTTAGACAATGCTCTCGTTGACGAACTCATGGCCTCATCGACAAACAACTGTTATAAACTTGTCGACGAATTTACCCATTTGTTGATGAAGTTCTGGACGTTGATTCACGTTTCAGCGCGGACACGAACGAAAAATCATGTTTTTAGATAATCCAACGGCCAAGATTTAATCTAGAGCCGAGAACACTTATAAAAACAATCTCTAAACCCTAGAGCACCACTTTTTGCCCATCTCTTGAGAGGCTTGATCTTATTGCATCAATATTAGGCATAGCTTTGAGAAGCTTTGAACATATTGCTAAGAATCGTTGTCTGCACTACAAAGAAATCACATTTTTATGGGCATTCGCATATTCAAGATCTGAGAAAATACACGCACAACTTCTTCTAAATGTGGTTTGATCTTGAGGTTTGGAAAAATATTTTATTGAGCTTTAAATTTTGTATTAATTGGTCATCTTCTTCATTATTCGTTTATTAAAAAATATTTTTGGGAGCAAGAAACTAATTTTCCCATCGAAAAATCCTTTGGGAACAGTATTCTAAAATTTTGAATCCTTGTGATATTCAAAGTTATATTTTTATCCAAAGAGATCTATCTTATTGGTGCAAAAACTATTTGAAAAATATTGTTTAAATCTTTGAAATATTCAAGGTCATATTTTTATTCAAAGATTTAATCTTATGAGTTATTTGATAGCAAGGACTTAGATCTGCATTATATTCAAGACTATTTTTTTAAAGATCTTATTTTGGTATTCTTGCATAAAGTGATTTGAAATCAAACCCTAAGTTCTCCAAAGCAGTTATTTATAAAAATTATTTTGTTGGGAGATATTGATAAAAAAATGTAGATTTGTGAAGCATACCATTCTTCTTATGAAGGTCATATTATTATATACACGCTGAGCTTCAAGCATTCATCATATGATTATGTGCTAGGATTTATCTTGTGCTTACTAGCTTGGTTAGAAACAATTTGAGTTGTTGCAGAAATCGTAATCTTTATTTTGTAATCATGGTTCGGGCTACGAATCGGGATTGAGGAGGAAGCTACGCCTCTTGTAAGAAGCAGGTTGTAAGGGAAGCTCCTTCCCAGTTAAAGGAGCATTTTTTTTTTAGTGGAATCCTTAAGTGGGTTGCTCAAGGCGAGGACATAGGCTGGGGTAGGCCGAATCTCATAAAAATCGAGTTTGCATCTCTCTTACCCTTACCTCTCTTCAATTTCAACGTAATCTCATTATGTATGTGTTGAAATTTTAGAATATGTGTGAGTAATTGGGTAACATTGTATGCTTGATAAAGACACACATAAAATTAATTAATATTGAAACATTGAGGTGGTTATGAGTAGCTTGCAAGTTTGAAATTGTAACGCCCCAATCTGGGTCTGTCAGGGAGCACTGCGTCTCTCCTCCACTACCTGGACCAGACAACAGGGGGGCAGGCCTTATTAGACTAATGACTGGCCCCACAGATCAACACATGTCCTTTTCAGTGTGTTTTGTCCTCACTCTCACACTTCCTAAGAAAACTTCCCAGGAGGTCACCCATCCTAATATTGCTTCAAGCCAAGCACGCTTAACCGTGGAGTTTTTATGGGAAAGCTCCCGAAAAGAAAGGTGCACTTTGTTGTTATGGGTAGTAACATCTAATTTTTTTAATTCTTTCATCCATGGGGTATCACATTCTCCCCCACTTATAGACCGTAATGTCCTCGTTGCGAACCCACATTTCCAAACTCAGGCGATGTGAATCTTATCACACTTTTGGCTGGGTGTTGGCTCTGATACCATTGGTTCCTCAAATTCCCATGAAGCCTCTTCAATTGCATGATTTCTCCACAAAACTTTTACCTGAGGAATCTTCTTGTTACGTAGCTCTTGTACTTTCCTGTCCAGAATATGTACTGGTACCTCTTCATACACCAGTGAATCATTAAGCTCCAATTCATCATAACTGATGATATGAGAAGGATCTAAAATGTATTTCCTTAACATAGCAATATGGAATACGTCGTGGATCCTGGACAAAATATGTGGTAAAGCTAGCCTGTAGGCTACCGGTCTCACTTTATCTAGAACCTCAAATAGACCGATAAACCTAGGACTAAGTTTACCCTTCTTCCCAAATCGTATATCCCCTTTTATCGGAGCTATCTTCAAAAACACATGATTACTCACATCAAATTCCAGATTCCTATGGCGATTATCAGCATAACTTTTTTGTCGGCTCTAAGCTGCATTGATCCTGTCTCTGATAAGCCAAACCTTATCACGCGCTTGCTGCACAAGCTCTGGCCCCATTACTCGTCACTTACCCACTTCATCCCAAAAATAAAGTACATCGACATCTCCTACCATACAAAGCCTCAAACGGTGTCATTCCAATACTGGACTGGTAACTGTTATTATACGCGAACTCTACTAGTGCCATGAACTGTGTCCAACTACCCCAAAAATCTAATACGCACGCACGGAACATATCCTATAATGTTTGTGTCATCCTCTCAGTCTGCCCATCTGACTAAGGATGGAATGTCGTGCTAAATGACAATTGAGAGCCTAGTGCTTCCTGCAGACTCTTCCAAAAACGTGACGTGAAACGTGGGTCTCGATCTGACACAATCAATACTGGCACCCTATGAGAACAAACTATCTCTTGAATATAGATCTTCACTAAACGGTTGAGAGAGTAGCTGACCTTAATAGGTATAAAGTGGTCGGTCTTAGTCAAACGGTCAACAATCACCCAGATGGCATTCTGGCCATGTAATGTCGTTGGCAGTCCTGACACAAAGTCCATAGATATATGATCCCACTTCCACTATGGGATAAATAATAGCTGCAACTGCCCTGCCGGCCTCTGGAGCTCAGCCTTTACCTACTGGCATGTCAAACACCGGGCTACATACTCGGCGATCTCTCTCTTCATTCCACTCCACCGATACGACTCCCACAGATCTCTATACATCTTTGTACTACCGGGATGAACTGTATACAAAGATCTGTGAGCCTCCTCTAAAATAGTCTTTGTTCTCTGTATCGGCAGGAACACATAATCTGGTATGGAACCGCAAAGCTCCATCATCTGCAATACTGAATTCTTCCCCCTGACCACTCTGTAATCTATCTATTACCTCTGCTAATTTTGGATCTTCCTTTTAAGCAGCTTTAATTCTTTCTTGCAGAGTAGGCTGTACTACTAGGCTGGAAATACACATGGAGGATCACTCTCTACCAATTTTATGTCGAGTCTCTCCAGATCCATCATGATCGGATACTAGATCTCCATAGCCAGCAACACTGATTCCCTGGATTTCCTACTCAACGCATCAACTACCACGTTTGCTTTCCATAGGTGATAACTGATGGTACAATCAAAATCCTTAATTAGCTCCAACCATCTTCTCTGCCTCATATTTAAATCCTTCTGCGTGAAAAAATACTTTAAGCTCTTATGGTTAGAGAAAATATCACACTGCTCGCCGTACAGGTAATGCCTCCAAATTTTAAATGCGTGTACCACTGTAGCCAAATCAAGATCATGTGTAGGGTAGTTCTTTTCATATTCTTTCAATTGCCTAGACGCATACGCCACTACTCTGTCATGCTGCATCAATACACAGCCAAGTCCCTTCAAGGACGCATCACTGTAAATGACATACCCCTCACCCCCTGATGGGATAACCAATACTGGTGTTGTGACTAATCTATGCTTCAGTTATTGAAAACTCTGCTCACAGCTGTCGTCCCACTCAAATCTGACATTATTCCTCGTTATTCGTGTCAAAGGTCCTAACAAAGCTGAGAATCCCTCAATGAAATGGCAGTAATAGCCAGCTAGCCCCAAGAAACTCCTGATCTCCTGGACATTCCTTGGTTTAACCCAATTCACTGCCGCCTCAATCTTACTAGGATCCACAGAAATACCGTCTCCAAATACAACATGGCCCAAGAATATGACCTTTTCAAACCAGTATTCGCATTTTCTAAACTTGGCGTAGAACTTCTTTTCTCGAAGTGTCTGCAAAACCTACCTTAAGTGCATCTCATGCTCCTCATAGCTCCTTGAATAGATCAGTTCATTATCATTAAAAACAACAACAAACTGGTCTAGGTATTGGTGGAAGACTCTATTCATCAAGTCCATAAATACCGTAGGAGCATTCGTCAAACCAAATGGTATAACAAGAAACTCGTAATGCCCGTACCTGGTTCTGAAGGCCGTCTTCGAGACGTCTTCTGCTTTCACTTTTACCTAATGGTAGTCGGATCTGAGGTCAATCTTTGAATACACTCGTGTACCCTGGAGCTAGTTAAACAAATCATCGATACGGGGTAGAGGATACTTGTTGTTGATTGTCACTTTATTAATATCCCTATAGTCTATACACATCATCATGGTCTTGTCTTTCTTCTTCACAAATAAAACTAGAGCTCCCCACGGAGATACATTGGGTCGTATGAAGCCTTTATCAAGCAGATCTTGCAACTGATTCTTTAATTCTGTCAACTCTACGGGCACCATCCGACATGGTACTTTAGAAATCGGCGTTGTACCTAGAAGTAGAGCAATAGGAAAATCTACCTCACGATTGGGTGGCAAGCCTGGTAACTCATCCGGGAAGACATATGTAAACTCCTTTACTACAGGCATGCTAGCAAGTTTTAATTCATTCTATGACATCTCCTTCACAACTGCCACAAACCCCTGACAACCCCTCAGCAATAGTCTTCTAACCTGAATAGCTAAAAATAGCTTAGGCAGGGATTGCACTCGCGACCCTACGAACTTGAATTCTGTTTTCCCTGGAGATCTGAATATCACTTCTCATGCTCGGCAATCTATGCTAGCAAAATTAGCTTCTAACCAATCCATACCAAATATAATATCAAATCCATACATGTCTAGTACTATCAAATCAGCAGACAAAGTCTTTCCTTGAATATCGACCGGACAACCTCAGAGCACCCTACTACACCTCACTGCTAACCCAGTTAGTGTAGATACCAACAATTCAACATCTAATGATTGTGTCTCAGCCCCACATAATTTAACAGATGCCAAAGATACAAACGAGTGCGTAGTACCTGAATCAAACAATGCAATAACTTTAAAAGAAAGCATAATAACTATACCTGTCACCACGTCACCTGACGTCCTAGCCTCGCCTGGCGTCAGAGTAAACACCCTGGCTGGAGCCATATTCCTCTGCTGGCCCCCACGTGGCACCTGATAACCTCTCCGGTATGGTCTGGGAGCTGGAACTACATTTGGTGGGGTAGGGCAGTCTCGTACCATGTGCCCCGATCTACCACAGTGATAGCACACCACACCACCAGCTTGACACTCGCCCTAGTGCCTCCGACCACAAGTCTAACAAACTGGAGGACCCTGTCTTGCCTGCAACTCGTGTCCTCCCATCTCCTGTCTCCACCCTCTGCCATGGTTTCCTCTTCTCCAATGACCCGGTCTATGACCTTGCTGGTAGCCCGTAGATGCAGATCTCTTCCTCTGTCCCTGATCCTCTGCATCAAGACACTTACCAATCTTTGCCCAGGCCGCCCTGTTGACCAACTTAGCAAATTCTTGGACCAGCAGCACCACCACTTGCTTTAATATACTCCGCCTCAAGCCTTTCTCAAACTGCCTAGCATTCTTCACTTCATCAGGAACAATATACGAGGCGAAACAAGAGAGCTCAATGAAACGCGCCGCATACTACTGGGCGGATAGCTGTCCCTGCTTCATACTCAGGAACTCTTATACTTTAGCCTCCTTAACAGTAGCTGGAAAATACCTATCAAAGAACAATTCTTTAAACCGGTCCCATGTCATAGCTATCGAAGTCGCCCTCTGCTACTCCAGTAGTCTCACCGTAGTCCACCACCTATTGGCCTCTCATGTCAATCTATAAGTGGCAAAGAGGACCCTCTGTTCCTCAGTACACTGCAACACGGCCAAGACCTTCTCAGTCTCCTGCATCCAGTTCTTAGCGGCTGCAGGATCAACTCCACATGAGAATGTCGGGGGATTCATCTTCGTAAACTTCTTGATAGTGCACCCATGGCCTGCAGATGGACCGCTCTGCTCCCTCGAGCTCCTAGCAATCTCAGCCATAACCTACTGAGTCATGCTACGTAATACAGCGTCAGAGTCGATCCGAGCTGCACCTGATGGCTATCGGAGTCGGTCCCATGTTATGGCTATCGGAGTCGCCCTCTGCTGCTCCAGTAGTCTCACTGCAGTCCACCACCTATTAGCCTCTCATGTCAATCTATAAGTGGCAAAGAGGATCCTCTGTTCCTCAGTACACCGCAACATGGCCAAGACCTTCTCGGTCTCCTACATCCAGTTCTTAGCGGCTGCAAGATCAACTCCACCTAAGAATGTCGGGGGATTTATCTTCGTAAACTTCTCGATAGTGCACCCATGGCCTGCAGATGGACCACTCTGCTCCCTCGAGCTTCTAGCAATCTCAGCCATAACCTGCTGAGCCACGCTACGTAATACCGCATCAGAGTCGGTCCTAGCTACACCTGATGGTCCTGCTCCATCACTGCCATTCGCATGGGCACTATTTCCTCCTGGATCCATCTTGAAAAATAGCAGTTACAATTCAGTAATCCTATCCTCATAATTTACCCACCTATCCTCACCATTTATCTCAACATTTTTAACTCATTTCTAATCCCCAGTCCTACATTCTAGGAACACAACCCGACAATAGCTTACTATGGTTTTCCTGAAATTGTCACCCAAGGAAAAACATAGAAACTACTACGAAAGTCTTGCCTCTAGACTGTAGAACAAAACCTCAAATCATTTCCTAAACTCTGGTATTGTTTCCGTTGCATTCTAAAGTCTACAGAACCTAGCAACCTAGGCTCTGATACCAAACTGTGATGACCTGCTTATTTTTCACATTTTTTTTAATAAAATACAATATCATAAAGCTTGGCAAATCCCTTTTTTTTTTTTTTGTAATAAAATCAACATCACAAATCCACCTAGACTCGTGGGTACCAGGGATACATCAGAAACACATCATGGAAGCCTATACAGCAAGAAACATAAATCACAATCACCTCATTATACCATACATCACAATATTATAAATATAAAAACATCAATCACATTACGACAAATACTAGAGTCACTATATCCACTGTATTTTAGTATATACATCCCAAAAACAAAATCTAGGGACATTTCCCACAAAAATCCAACTGTCCCTACTAAAACTTACCCTTCAAAAAGGGCAGACAACAGCTCTAGATCAGTGAGGCTTTTCCCGCTCTCCTATCAGGGGCTTCTAAAATATTTATAAAATTCCAGGTGAGACACCTGATGGGTCTGCCTAACCTGGTCCGTACACCAGGGGCGCTCACACACTTCTTAAAAACCACATCGACCATCCAATCTGACACCACTCTATACAGCGGTGTTAACACAAATATCATGATCACGAAGACCATGGACACATAGCAACGATACTGTGCAAGTGCTAGCCTAGACCAAGCCAACCAGGTTCTGATATCATATAACATATATTGAAACTGTGATACATGGATATTTCATATCATTAGTTATCAAATCAATCATATCATTTTGCATATATACATATATCATGAAAATCATCGGCTCGTACGCCGGTATTTCACATTTTATCATAGCTCGGCCTGTACGCCAGCAAATCATAGCACAACCCGTATGTTGGCAAATCAATCCATAGCTCCGCCCGTGCACCAGCAAATCATATCATAGCACAGATCATACGCTGGCAAATCACATCCATAGCACGGCCTATACGCCGGCAAAATATATCAATAGCTCAGCCCGTACGCTGGCAAATCATACACATTACACGGCCCATATGCCGGCAAAACATATAAAATCTCAGACTGTACGCCGGTTTTCCCATTATAAGAATCCATATCATAATCACATTTCTAGAAAACATTATTTCATAACCATTTCTACTCATGCCACACTAAACAAGTTTTTCATATATTCAACATACCATCATTTTCAATAGTATTTTCCCAAATATAAATCATATATATGAACATATTTACTTTCCTAAAATCAAATTCTATATATACATACATTTCTCAAAAGGAACTAACTTAGAGTATCCCCTTACCTGATTCCTGAAAAGCTCCTAAGAAAATCTGTCCTGCACCCACAGGGTTCCCAACTCAACACCCTGGAAACAACATTTCTCAGAACTAAAGTTCATTATTTCTACGTGTATAACAATTCCTACAACTATCAATTAACCAAATACTTAGTAGAAAGCCTTACCCTGGATTTGGGATGGTTTTCACCTCAGCCCCACCGACGAACCGCTCTAGCAGACTTGCAGAGAACTTTCCCAGGTGCGTCATGGTGGCTTCAGATCGTTGAACCGGTAGAAATTCGGCCTGAAATCGAAGAGAGAAGGAGGAGGGACCGAAGGGTAGGAGAGAGAGAGAGATGCTGCGCAAAAAATTTCAGCCAAAATGAGTTTTAGGCCTATTTAAACTATGACCTTCTTCGACAAGCCACGTCACCTCGTCGATGAGGTCAATACAAAATTCGTTGACGAACTCTCCCCTTCATCGATAAAATTCAAAAACCCCAAAATCATCCCCTCGGTATTTCCTCACCGACAAGCCACATCACCTCGTCGATGATTCATATAGAAAGATCCTCGACGAACTCCAACCCTCGTCGATGAGCTCCTATTATACCCTCGTCGACGAGTCCCCTGTATTCGTCGACGAGGAGCTGAAAAAATTCCTCGAGATTTATCCTTTCCAAAATGCAATGTCGTCGACAAACTCTTCGCGTTTGTCAACAAAATCGACTACCTCCTTCTGTTTCCGGTTTCCATTTCCCTTTCTTTTATTATTTAAATACCATTATTCTTTGGGTCGTTACATTGATAGTTTTCAAAATTAGAACCTAAAGGATCTATTTTTTAAAATACCCAATTCACCCCCTTCTTGGGATAACACTGTAATTCACATTTGGTATCAGAGCCGGTTTACATAGACTTAACCGTTATTTTTGTAAAAGATCAAAATTGCACACACCGGTGTAACCCCATTCGGTGAGGGACACTCGTCCACTAGACCACCAATTTTCTATGGTGTAAATTACACCTACTGGAAACGAATGATGAGTATATATCTTTTAAAAGTTGATTGGAAAGTGTGAAGAATAGTTTCTAAAGGAAACCATGTTCCAATGAAAGTAGTTTATAAAGTAAATGTACCTAAGACAGAAGATGAGTATATTGATGATGACTAGAAATCTGTTCAAATAAATGTTACTTCTATAAATCTTCTATACTATGCACTATACGTTAATGAGTTTAATAGGGTAATGGCCTATAAAATTGCTAAAGAAATATGAAAAAAATTAGAAGTAACATATGAAGGCACTAAGGAAGTAAAAGATAGTAGGGTAGATATGTTGACTAGTGAATATGAAGCATTAAAATGACTGCTAATGAGTCTATTCGATCCATGTACACTAGATTCACACACATCACGAATTCATAAAATGCTCTTGGTAAATCTTACCCTACTTATGAGTTGATCAGGAAAATCCATAGGGGACTACCACCAGTTTGGGAAGTTAAAGCTATTGCTATAACTGAAGGAAGGAATCTGAAAGAGATTTCGGTTGATGAATTGATTGGTTCTCTCATCACGCATGAGCTAGCAATAAACAAGAGGAAAAATGAGCAGAATAAAGTAAAGAAAGTTACAGTTCTTAAGGCATCATCTAGAAGCTCTAGTGAAGGAAGTGACTCAAATCAGAAGACGACATGGCCATGCTAACAAAGAAGTTTGGAAAGTTCTTGGAGAAGAATAAGAAGTTTAACAAAAAATTCTGAAACTTGAAATCAGAAAGAGGAGATTCTAGTAAGAGGAAACAGAAGGAAGAGCCACCCACTTGCTATAACTGTTGAGAGGTTGGACACATCAAGCCTGAATGTCCTAAACTAATGAAAGTCTCCAAGAAAAAGAAGAAGGCTCTAAAAGTCATTTGGGACACCCACAGCACAAGCAGTTCCGACACTAAGTCTAGTGATGATCTGGTAGTCAATCTGTGTATAATGGCACATGATGATATTGAGGTACAATCATCTTTCTTAGCATTTTCTTATTATTACAGAGATTTTGAAAATGATAATAGTATGCTTTCTTATAATGAATTGCAACAAGAAAACTTGTACACTCTTAAAATGCTTAAGAAGAAAACTAAGCAAAATTCTGATTTGAAATGTAAAGTAAAAGAACTCCCAAATCATATTAAAAACAGAATGAGTTCCATGCATCTGTGATAAAAGAAAAGGATTTAGAAATCAAAGAATTGGAAAGAAATTTAAAATAAAATTCTAAAATTATTCATAAATTCACAAAGGGGCAAATTAACTTTGAAAGACTTCTTGGGTCTCAAAGAATTTTCCTAGATAAAGAAAGACTTGGTTTTAATGGAAAGGAAAATTTGAAACAAAAACTTCTTTACATGGGTTATTTTGTAAGAGAATCAAATACTTATGCTCCATCAAAAGACTCTTATAAATATACCATATGCTTTAAATGTAAAAGGATGGGTCATATAAAATTTGATTGTCCTTTTAAGAATAGAGATGTTAAGATGAAAACGGTATGAAGATTTAAAGGAGATTCAAGCACTAACCCCCATGGACCCAAGAAAAAATAGGTACCAAAAACAGTTACTTAAATGTTTATTGTGGGTATGCTTGAGATCATCCTCCTCGAAAGATAGATGGCATATGGACAATGGATGTTCATGTCACATGACTGGGGAAAAAGTTAAATTCGCATCCATCACACCAAAGGATGGAGGATTTGTCACTTTTGGGGATAATGCAAAAGGAAGCATCATAGGTGTAGGTAAAGTTTGAAGTGATTCATCACTATTTATAGATGATGTTTTACTAGTTTATGGTTTAAAACATAACTTATTAAGCATAATTCAATTGTGTGATAAAGGTTATAAAATATCTTTTGAACATGACAAGTGCATTGTTGGGAATAAAACTGATAACAAAATTCTATTCACTGGTGAGCGTGTGACAGGTTTCTCTGCTATGAATGAAATTAGTTGGATTTGGCATAGGAGACTAGGACACGCAAACATGGACATAATATCTAAACTAGTTAAGGGAGGCATGGTTAAGGGATTGCCTAAGACAAAATTCATGAAAGACAAAATCTGCGATGCATGTCAACTAGGAAAACAAGCAGGATCTAGTTTTAAGAAGAAGAAAGTAATCTCTACTACTAGGCCACTCCAAATGCTACACTTAGACTTATTTGGTCCAAACTTAATTTAGAGTTTAGGAGGAAAATCATACACATTTATTGTCATTGATGAATATTCTAAATTTACATGAGTACTATTTTTAGCACAAAGATGAAGCATGTAGACAATTTATTAAAATGTGCAAGAAAATTCAAAGTGAAAGGGGATACACTATCACTAAAATCAGAAGTGATAGGGGTAGAGAATTTAAAAATCAAGGTATGGAAGAATACTGTGATTCATTAGGAATATCTCATAATTTTTTAGCTCATAGAACACCACAATAAAATGGTGTAGTTGAGAGAAAGAATAGGTCTATACAAGAAATGGCCAGAACTATGCTCAATGAACATAAACTACCTAAGTACTTCTTGGCTGAGGCAGTAAACACCGCATGCTATGTTATAAATAGAGTCCTGATTAGACCATATCTAAATAAGACTCCATATGAATTATGGAATGACCATAAACCAAACATCTCATGTTTTCATGTATTTGGTTGCAAATGCTTTATACTTATAGACAATGAACATTTAGGAAAGTTTGATGTGAACTCTGACGAAGGTATTTTTCTAGGATAAGCCTTAGATAGTAAAGCCTATAGGGTATGTAATAAATGAACATTAACCGTTGTAGAATCCATTCACGTTGTATTTGATGAATCCAATTCATTTGCTCAAAAGACTGATGAGGATGAACTTGAGATTAATAAGGAATTTGAAAAATTATCTATTAAAGATAATTCTGGTAAGAACACTGAAGTTAAGGAAACATCCACTAAAGATATTCAAGTAGAAAAAGAGATTAATGAACCACATAGAGAATGAAAGTATATAAATAATCATCCTATAGATCAAATTATAGAAGAACCATCATGTGGAGTAACTACACGATCCTCAATTAGAAATATGATTAGTCATTTTGCTTTCTTATCACAAGAAGAACCTAAAAATGTGAGTGAAGCAATTGAGGATGAATCATGGGCAATATCTATGCAAGAAGAATTAAACCAGTTTGAGAAAAATAAAGTCTGGACATTAGTTCCTAGACTTGAGGATAAGATAATTATTGGAACAAAATGGATGTATAAGAACAAGAAAGATGAACAAGGAATAGTTGTTAGAAATAAGGCAAGAATAGTAGCTCAAGGATATAACTAGGATGAAGGAATAGATTTTGAGGAAACCTTCGCACCTGTAGCTAGAATGGAAGTCATTTGAATGCTATTAGCTTATGGTGCTTTTAAGGATTTCAACCTGTATCAAATGGATGTCAAAAGCGCATTTTTAAATGGCTACATAAGTGAAGAAGTTTATGTAGAACAACCCCCAGGTTTTGAAAACCATAAGCATCCAAATCATGTGTATAGATTAACTAAAGCCTTGTATGGTCTAAAGCAAGCTCCTAGAGCTTGGTATGAAAGGCTAAGCCGTTTTCTACTGGAAAATTGATTTATTAGAGGAAAGATTGATACAACACTCTTCATAAAAGCTAAAAATTAAAATTTGCTCCTAGTACAAGTATACGTAAATGATATCATATTTGGAGTAGCAAATGAAGAGTTGTGCAATGATTTTGCAAAGTGTATGTGTTGACTCTATGAGTCTGATCCCGTTTTGATTATGACAAAACCAATGTTTCTCACTTGTACATTGAGCTTATTGAATAGGTTTATCCTTAGCATGCACTGTTGGTAGGAACTTAAGCAAGGCATATGGACTATGAAGATCAAGCTTCATTTATGGCGTCTAAAGAATCGAAAGAATGAAGACCTTTTTTTTCTATTGGATTTGCATTCATTTTTAATTGGTCTGTAATAGTAAATATAGGAAAATGTCTATAATAATTTCTGCATGTCATGCATGTAGGTAATTGTAAGCTCAAGACCTTAGAAAAACCTTAGGGAGGTCGACTAAGATCGAATTTTTGGGACCATTTCAAAATAACCCTAGAAAGACCTTAGGTCTAGCATAAGAACATAATATGTCTCCAAAATCACTTATAATATCAAGGCAATTAATTAAAGGGAAAAATGAACATAAAGGGCAAAACTGTGAGGTTTCAGGCGACCGAACCCCGGGTGTTAAAACACCTCAGGCGACCAAACCCTGGACGAGTCAAAATGTTGACTTTGGTTTCAGGCGACCGAACCATTTTAAACATAGCATCCATGGGAGACTGAACCATAAACTCTAACCTTTTCCACCAACTCGGTAGCCCAAACTTCATGTTCAAAATAGCCTCAGGTGACCAAACATATGAGTTCGATAAACCTAACTATGGATCAGATGACCGAATCGCGGACCTTTTGATAATCACCTCATTCAGCAAATATAACCTTGACTCGGGCACATGAACCTTCCAAAATAACTTTTTTAACTGAGTCTATTTGGGTGAGCAAACCATGGTTTAGCCACCTGAAACTCTTGGGTTGAAATAATTTTTACCGTAGTTAAGCACGATTAAACGGGATTAATATTTCTTAATGGTTTTAAAAAAGTATTGATAATTCCCCCCATGTCCCTAACGGTTATAATTTGCCCTAGTTCTATATATAGGGCCTCATTTGTGAAAATTAGTAGAGCATTAGCAAAATCATTAGCAAGAAATCCTCTCAAACTTAAAAAGCCTATTTTGCCTATTCTACTTCGAATACTCTCATACACTCATTCCTTTGATCATTCCAAGTATTGTGAGAGTTTCTATTGTGCTATTGCTTGATGGTTGATTGCTTAATACTCTCATTATTGTGATTGTTGATTGTTATTGATTTTGGAGAGTTAAGCAAGAGTTATCTCGCAGATTTAATTTGATAAATCTAGTGTTGGGAAAAACTCATTAGCTTGAGGATCTTATCATTGTCATCGCAAGATTCCCGTAGCTATAATTTTTGTATGCAAAGTATTTTACAAGCTATATTTTTCAAACAACTCTTGTGCTTATTTCATTGAGGAAAATATTTTGAGTTAGTTTGAATATTTGATCAGCATCTTTGAAACCATAATCTATTATTGAGATTTATTATATCTTATTTCAAAGAAATAGCTTGTTAAAACACTCTTGAGCATATTTGTGATTATACATTGCTGAGTGTTTGCTTGCACAAAATCACGTCACTGAGCTTACAATTCCTATACTATTGTTGTGTGGTTGATTGGTTACATTTAGTACATATCTGCTTGATTGAGAAGCTTAATCACTGTACCTAATTTACTACTAAGAAATACTATTGTATTCTAGGCGTGGCCTGAGGTGCGGTAATCCAGCTCGAGAAGGATTGTTTCCCAAAGGTTGAGGTCAGCCCTATGTTAATTGACCTAGTTGTATTGGTGTCGCTCCACCCATTAAGTGAGCCCATAGTATAATCCTTGTGCTGGTGAGCCAAAGCGGAGACATAGGCAGGATTGGCTGAACCCCGATATCATATTCGGTGTCACTTTTATATTTCTTGCATTATATTCTTCTTTGTGCTTGATTTAATTTCCCTACTAAATATATTGCATATCTGATTGACACTAAATTGTATCTGGTTAAGAAATACTAAAATTGTGGTGCATGTACTGAAAGTTGTTTAATATATCATACCTACAATTTCATATATACTTGGGCTGCTCCTAAGTTGCATTATACAGTTACTAAATTAGTTTAACGTAGGAGGAAATTTTTTAAATCTCCAATTCACCCCCTATTGGGATTGCACCAAAGCTAACAGTATGCAAAACGAATTTGCAATGAGCATGATGGGAGAACTTAACTACTTCCTAGGACTTCAGATCAAACAAGAAAAACATGGATTTTTTATAAATTATCAAAGTATATTAGAGACTTTCTCAAAAGGTTTAATATGGAAGAAGGTAAAACTTTAGGAACACCATGAGCTCTTCTTTAAAATTAGACAAAGACGAACAAGGCATACCAGTAGATGTTAAGCTCTATCATGGGATGATTGGTAACCTACTTTATCTGAGTGCCAGCAGGCCTAACATAATGTTTAAAATATGTTTATGTGCAAGATTTCAAGCTACACCTAAAGAGTCTCATTTATTAGCTGGTAAAAGAATACTTAGATACTTGATTGGTACCATTGAAGTTGGATTATGGTATCCCAAGAATACCTTCTTTAAGATTATTAGCTATTCGGATGCAAATTTTGCTGATAGCAAAGTTGATAGAAAAAGTACGAGTGGAACATGTCCTTTCTTAGGACATTTGTTAGTATCTTGGTTTTCAAAAAAGCAAAATTCAATTGCTCTTTCTAAAGCCGAGGAAAAATATATAGCGACTTTAAGTTGTTGTGTTCAAACGCTGTACATGAAACAACAATTTATGGATTTTGGACTACACTATGACACAGTTCCTATAAGATACAACAATACGAGTGTAATAAACATCACAAATGTTAGCTTTACCATGATCCTAAGAGGGGGGGGTGAATTGATATTTTTAAATTTTACCTCCTAGGTATTCCTTTCTAACAACAGTATGTTCACAAGCCTAGGGTCAATCTAATGCAATTAATGTAAATATACCTGAAATTAAATAAGGCAGTTTAAACAATCATATATGCACTAGAAAGCAGTAAAGAGAGGATGACATAGAGATATGTTATCGAGGTTCGGCCAACTGCCTACATCCCCGCCTTGGCTAACCAGCACAAGGATTATCACAATACCTTGCTCACTTAAACGGGTGAAGCGGCACCTATACAAACCAGGTCAAATTACCACAGGGCTGACCTCAACCTTTACACCAATCCTTACCGGGCTAGATTACCGCCCCCTCAGGCCACGCCTGGAATCTCTCAGATATACAATCAAAGGTGCAATACAAGAGTGCTTTCACGTAAAGCAGATTTGTACCACAATTGCGCACAAACACAAACATCACAGATGATTTAAAATGTAAGCTCTGTGTGGTCTAAATATGTCAACTCTCAACAATGTTTTCTATCTGTGTAGCAAGCACATGAGAGAGTGTCAATAATAATCTATGTACTTCGTAATATTCAGTCAAGAGTGTTCACACAGAATATCAAACAAGCCTCAATATTTCCAATCAATAGAATGCGTATATGCTTGGATTGCAAAAAGGATAATCTTTGTTTTCGGCAAATGATATATATACTTGTATAAATAATACCACAAAGATTGATATATCACACACACGAATATCTTTTCACAAATATATCAATATGAGCACCACAAGATATTTGGTAATGTTTGAAAGTATTTTTGCAATCTCCAAACAAAAACGAACTTCCTAAGATATTGCAATGAGAATGCAATACTTGGGATGTCACAACAAGTCTTTCTTAGGGCAGGCTTATTGGCAAAGCCTCCTAAGAAAACTTAGGTTATGCTCTCAAAAATCGATTCAAATATTGCAACAATAAGGAGAGCTAACCTTTAAGTAAAAGTACTCAATACACTTACAAATGATTTAGATGAATGAAGAGTGTAAGCTTGAGTAGGTTTCAAAAGAAGTGTGAGTAATGAGAGGCAAAAATAAGTATTTTGGCTTGAGAGAAATTTTGTTAATCTTTTTGCTAATCCGTACTTAAATCACCAAATGAAGGAGTATATATAGACATACTAAAAATTTTGACCGTTGGGGACTTATTAGGGATTTTTGGAAAAGATTAATGACACTTCAGATAATTTAACCCTGTTTAAAAAATTATTAACCGCGGTAAAAATAGGAGCAACCCAAGAGGTCCGGTCGACCAAAAGTGTTTCGATCGACCGGGACTCAAGTAGCTCGGTCGACCGGGGGCATTTTGAACTGAGTGGTCGGTCGACCGGGAAAATGCGATTTTCAAAAATACCGAGGTTCGGTCGACCGGGGCCTTTTTGAACTACAGAGCTCGGTCAACCAGGTTGTTGGGAATTCTCCCAATACCCCTCGGTCGACCAGGTAGATGTAGTACAAATATGGTCGGTCGACCGGGAGGTCAAAAAGTTGACTCCCAGGAGGTTCGGTCGACCGAGATTAAATGACCTATAAAGGGCTCGGTCGACTGGGCCTGGGTCAAACAGTTGACCCGGACCGGTTTCGGTCGACCGGGCCAAATTGAACTGAGTTGGCTAGTCGACCGAAAGTGCACCAAATGTGCATTTCGGTCCCTTCTTGCAACATTCAAACCCTATTCAAGTGCCTATTACATACAAGTGCAAAAGTGAGTGTCCTAAGGTCACTTGGGTCCAATTTAGAAACACCGAAAAACTCCGGTGTCGGTTGACCTTTGGTCGACCGATGGTTCACCCTAAGGTCTTTCTATGGTTCGGTTTGAGCTTGCAAATTAAATCATGCATGTGATGTGTGTGAGCTTATTACAAACTGAAAACCCTTATTACAGACAAATTTCATTTAAAAACTATTACAATTAAGAGTATGAAATTGTCTTCAAGTCTTTAAGCTTTTCACGTGCCACTGAAGATATGCTAATATTAACCTGCACATGAACTAGATATTTATTAAATACAATTGTATTTATCATTATCAAAACCAGGGTGTGACCTATAAGGTCAACAACAAAGAATCCTATATCACATTCACAAACTAAACACATAGAAATTAGACATCATTTTCTTTGGGATCATGTGCAAAAAGGAGATGTGTCACTTGAATTTGTATGCACAAATGAACAATGGGCAAACATATTCATGAAACCACTTCCAAAGGATAGGTTTATCCAAATTAGATGTGAATTAGGTCTGATGCATAGTCGAGAAGTTGCCTAGAATTACATTAGACTACATAATTAAAGGGAAGCAACTTACATTAACATTTAATTTGGTTAAACATTTGACATTTGGCAAATTTTTCTCACATTTGGTATTAAACTCAAAGCATGGTGATTGCAGGTTAAATTTTTTTTATGGATACACGACACATGTTGATGCTCACATAAACCTTTGAACTTTAATGGCTGCTTTGCTTATCCATGTATATGTAAATTGACACTCTGTGTACGTTCACATTGAAATTTAATTCAACAACACATATATACATTAGCAAGGGGGAGAAGTAAATTGAATAACACAGGAAGATATATTTCATAGTACAATTTTGAAATATAAAGGTTGCACTTTTTTTTTTTTTTTTTTGCAAAGATGAGATATATTTCTATCAGAACATTTTTATATATATACCTTTTTGTTGATGTCAAAAGTGGGAGAAATTAAAGTAAAAATGATAAAATGATTTTTAGGAGAATTTTTTAAGCAAAAATAAATTATGTTTTGTTTCTTTTATCAAAAAGAGGGAGAAGTAAGCAATATTTTTTTCTCTTTTAAATAAAGGGGGAGAAGAGTATAGACATATATACTAGTAAAGATATTGCATATTCTACAATGTGTATGAACTTCATTGTATATAACCTATTGCTGAATTCTAAATTATGCATTATCTTAGGGGGAGCCTTGTTTGGTGTAACCCATTTTTGCCCATGTATTTGTCATCATCAAAAAGGGGGAGATTGTTGACTCTATGAGTCGAATCCTATTTTGATAATGACAAATCACTTGGTATTTGACCTGTGCATTTGAGTTTGTGAATAGGATCATGATTTAGATCGCACAAACGTTAAACTTGTATGGTAGCCATGAGGAACCTAAAGTATATATCACTTGGCGTAATCCACGGAACTAGAGGAATGAAAGGATGATGAAGCAAGCTTCAAGTTCAAGATCATCAATGGAATGGGTATTTAGAATTGAATGTATTTACATTTGTCATATGATATAACTCGAAACTCAAATATACCCTAAAAAAACCTTAAGACTCATGCATTTCATGAAAAATACATTTACATTAGTTCTAAGTTGAAAGAAAATTTTTGAGGCAAATTTTAGAGGCCTCGTTGACAAACCCAATGGCCTCGTCGAAGAACGTATAAAGGCCACTTGGTGATGAATAGTGTTGTCTCGTCCATGAACAAATACCGAGAGCCCAAAAAGTTCGAACAGTGCTCTCATCGACAAACTCATGGCCTCGTTGACGAACGAGTGTTATATACTCATCGACGAACTTACTCATTCATCGACGAAGTTCGGGACGCTGATTCACATTTTAGCGTGGAAACGGACGAAAACTCTTGTTTTTAGATGATCCAATGGCCAGGATTTAATCTAGGGCCAAGAACACTTATAAAAATAATCTCTAAACCCTAAAGCACCATTTTCTGCCCATCTCTTGAGAGCCTTGAGCTTATTGCATCAATCTTTGGCATAGCTTTTAGAAGCTTTTAACATATTGCTAAGAATCGTTACCTGCACTACAAAGAAGTCACATTTTCCTGGGCATTCGCATATTCAAGATCTGCGCAAATACATGCACAACTTCTACTAAATCTTGTTTGATCTTGAGGTTTGGAAAAATATTTTATTGAGCTTTAAACTTTTTATTAATCGATCATCTTCTTCATTATTCGTTTATTGAAAAATCTTTTTTGGAGCAAGAAACTAATTTTTCCATGGCTATTTATTTGAAAAAAATATTTTGGGAACAGTATTCTAAAGTTTTGAATCCTTGTGATATTCAAAGTTATATTTTTATCCAAAGAGATCTATCTTATTGGTGCAAAAACTATTTGAAAATGAAATATTCAGGGTCATATTTTTATTCAAAGATTTAATCTTATGAGTTATTTGATAGCAAGGACTTAGATCTGCATAATATTCAAGACTATTTTTTTAAAGATCTTATTTTGGTATTCTTGCATAAAGTGATTTGAAATCAAACCCTAAAGTTCTCCAAAATTATTTATAAAAATTATTTTTTTGGGAGATATAGATAAAAATGGTAGATTTGTGAAGCATATCATTCTTCTTATGAAGGTCATATTATTACATGCATATTGAGCTTTAAGCATTTATCATATGATTATATGCTAGGATTTATCTTGTACTCACTAGCTTGGCTAGAAGTGATTTGAGTTGTTGCAAAAATTGTAATCTTTATTTTGCAATCACAGTTTGGGCTGTGAACAGGGATTGAGGAGGAAGCTACGCCTCTTATAAGTAACAGGTTGTAAGGAAAGCTCCGTCCCAATTATAGGAGTGATTTTTTTAGTGGAATCCTTAAGCGGGTTGCTCGAGATGAGAACGTAGGCTGGGGTAGGCTAAACCTCGTAAAAATCGAGTTTGCATCTCTCTTACCCTTACCTCTCTTTAATTTCTTCATAATCTCATTGTGTATGTGTTGAACTTTTAGTACGTGTGTGAGTAATTGGGTAACATTGTATGTTTGATAAAGACACACATAAAGTTAATTAATTGTGAAACATTAAGGTGGTTGTGAGTAGCTTGCAAGTTTGAAATTGATAATTTGAAAAATTAGAACCTAAAGGACCTTTTTTTTTTTTTAAAATACCCAATTCACTCCCCCCCCCCTCTTAGGATAACACCATAATTCACAGTGGTCATCCATCCGGAAAGATGATTCGATGACAGGGGAGGCCCTACGCAGCCCTATCTTAGAACGTGGATGCGTGTAGCAACCAACGGTCAGGATTTGGTTGAGGGGATGGGATCGCCATGTGGCAACGAACAGGTGACCCATCATTTAACGCCTCTAACAGACCTTGGGGAAACGTGTTACACCTGCGAGTGTGGGAGAGTTGATTGCCACGTGGCACTAAGTAAGCGAAGAAGCACATTGTCATTTAATGCCATCTGATACAAGGAAGTTCCTGACCATTGATGCATGGAGGGTATCATATAGTTAAGGACTTGACCCATATAGATCTCCTGTCATGGCGTGATTTGGTCCGTTTGATGGGAGACGATCTGATGGCTCATGAAGGAGGCTCATGGGCTTTTGTGCACATTAGTGATGATGGCGACGCGCTTGCCAGGTGTCACCAGTCAAGTGGAGAGACGTGCAAACACTTATGATGGCTTCTTCAAACAAGAGGATCTGGGTTGTTGCTGATCTGTGAGGATTTGTCGACTATCCTAAGTACTGACGTGGTGAGATCTAGGTCATTAATGGGAAATGGAAACGGGAAGATGCGAGGGAGCCACCTATTTTCTTTGATCAGAAGGACGAAGGAAAGCCACGTGCTCGAATCTTGTGGCCCTGAGGCTTTAGATATTTAAACCCAAATTTTTAGTTCTTCCCATTTTCCCTTTGTCATTCTCTCTTTTTTGTTCTCTAGTTCTCTCTGCTCTTACTTTTGTTTCTCTTTGCTTCTCTCTTCTCTGGTTCTCTCTACTCTCACTTCTATTTCTCTTTACTTCTCTCTATTTCTCTTTTTTCACTTCTCTCTTATCCCTTCTCTATTTCTTCCTCAGTCCCTCTCTCTATTCTTCCTCTCTTCTCTGCAACTCTCCCTGCTTCTTCCTCTAAAGCAGGCCAGAATAAGGCCAAGATCCTAGTAATCATAAAATGGGGAAGCTCCAAGACACCTCATATTTATCTCGTGTTCGATGGAAAGAGAAAGAGATCCTTAGAAAGATAAGTCTTTTTATGCTTTTTTTTTAAAAAAAATTTTCCTTCTCTTTTCTTCCTTTTTCATTTGTTTTTTTTTTTTTTTTTGTGAAAAAATATTGTGATGTGTGTGATGCGAATGGGGGTGCATGTGAGGGCCTGTTCGGGTTAGGGTGTTAGGGTACATGAATTTTGGATTTACATTTGGGAGTTGCAGGTAGGACTAGGTTTTCGGCTTGGGGACGGAGACAAGTTAACTTGTCTCTAGCTGAGTGGGTGATACTTGGGTTGATTCGTGCGAGTCAACACGAGTGTTGAGTGAACTCAGTGGAAACCCCATGTGTGTTTGACACGTGTAGACAAACATGTACACCAGTTAAGGATTGATTTGGGTTTTGGTTGAAGACGAGTCAAATTGCTTTCACCTAGTGAGTGGGTGAGTGAGTTGACTAGGGTAAGTTGACTTAAGGAGTTGTGAACTCGATTAATCCCGAGTGGGTTGTGTGGGCTCTGTCATGTGTCCCAGACACGTGTGGGCTTTGAGTGAGTTAAGCCTGGGTGTGTTAGGGAATGAGTTGGGCCTCAATTTTTGTTTAGAATTCGAGTGGGCTTGGTTTGGAAATGTTGGGCCTAGTGGTTTTAAGAAAAATAGGTGGGCTCGGGTTTATTTAAGTGGTCGACCCATTCAGTTCTTTAAAACAAAGCCCAGGCTATTTTTTAAAATGGGCCGGCCCGCTCATTTCTTTAAAACAAGGCTTGGGCTATTTTGGAGTGTTGTTAGAACAATTGATTACTACCCAATTAAGGGTAGAATCAGTCTACGCTACCAGAGTTGGGCTCAGGAGTTCGGTTACACGAGAAGAAGGTATTAGCACCCCCTACGCGTCCGTTCTTACGAACGGTACCAATTAATTGAAAATTATCTCAATAGTTAAATGTAATAAGCCTTTAAGATCACTCCTTTCCAAAAATCGAAAAATGAAGGTACTATATAGGTATTCCCTCAGAGCCGAGGCATATCGTACTCCAAAGAGTTCATGCCTCCCTTTGAAATCATTGGGATCAGAAAATCGAGAAAGTCGGGTACAAAAATACACTCCCAGGGCTTTTGAAAACTTTAGGATTTTCTAAGTATGAAAAATAATATTCCAGGAGGTTTTGAATTTATTTGGGGATGAAAAAATTTTTTAAAATGAGTTTTGCAACTCAAATATATTTTTTATATTTTCCTATGATTTTTCTACATTTTTATGTGATTTTCCAAGTATAAGAGCAATTTTGATCTCAAAAATGATTTGCGGCTTTTGATTTGAAATAACATAAAGACAATTAAGAAAAAGCAATAAAGATCAATTCAAAATTATTTTTAGATATTTCTTATGAATTTCCTAATTTTTTTATTTTTTTGAATTTTTTATGAAATTTTACGGATTTTTATGAGTTATTCGAAGTTTAAAAGATTTTATTCAAAATAAGAAATAAAAGAAAATCAGGAAGAACCAGTTCGAGGAAGGGGGTAGGACCAATCAAACGTTGACCGATTTAAGAGAGACAGTTTTAAGGTCATTCAAGGCCATAGGAGTCAACGGTCTTTGGGAACAGGCTAACGAGTCTGGGAGACCAGTTTGAAACTAGTTCAGGGGTGCCACATGTTGTCCAGTAAGTGGAAGCTAGAGAACTAGCCCGAATTGAGGACGTGGGCGGATCATGGCCATCTATCTGGGAAGATGATTCGAGGGCAGGGGAGGACCTACGTGGCCCCGTCTTAGAACGTGGACCCGGGCAGCAACCAATAGTTAGGATTTGGTTGAGGGGACGGGATCGCCATGTGACGATGGACGGGTGAGCCATCACTTAATGCCTCTGAAAAACCTCGAGGAAACATGTCATGCCTACAAGTGTGGGAGAGTAGATCGCCATGTGGTGTTGAGCAAACAGAGAAGCGGGTTGTCATTTAATGCCATCTAACACAAGGAAGATCCCAACCGTTGATGCATGGAGGGGATCGAACGATTGAGGACATGACCCATACAGATCTCCTATCATGGCATGATCTAGTCCGTTTGATGGGGAGACGATTCAAAAGCTTATGGAGGAGGCTTGTGGGCTTCTGTGCACATTAATGATGATGGCGACACACTTGATAGGTGTCACCCGTCGAGTGGAGAGACGTGCAGACAATTATGATGGCTTCTTCAAACAAGACGATCCGGGCTATTGCTGATTTGCAAGGATCGGACAACTATCCTAAGTATTGACATGGTGAGATCTAGGTCGTTGATGGGAAATGGAAACAAACAGACGCGAGTGAGCCACGTGTTTTCTTCAATCGAACGGACAATGAAAGCCGCGTGGTTGAATCTTGTGGCCCCGAGGCTTTAGATATTTAAACCCAAATTTTTCGTTCTACCCATTTTCCCTTTCTCATTCTCTCTTTTCTACTTTGGTTCTCTCTGCCCTCACTTCTCCCTTCTCCCTTCTCTCTTCTCTCTTCTCTAGTTCCCTCTGCTCTCACTTCTATTTCTCTATGCTTCTCTCTTCTATGGTTCTTTGTGCTCTTACTTCTTTTTCTCTCTACTTCTCTTTTTCCACTTCTCTTTTCTCCCTCAGTCCCTCTCTCTGTTCTTCCTCTCTTTTCTGCAACTCTTCCTACTCTCTTCCCTGCTTTTTTCTCTGAAGCATGCCAGAATGAGGCTCAAGATCCTAGTAATCAGAAAACGGGGAAGCTCCAAGACACCTTAGATTTACCCCGTGTTCAGTGGAAAAAGAAAGAGATCCTTAGAAAGATAAGTCTTTTTTTTTTTTTTTTTATGTTTTTATGTTATTATGTTTTTTCCTTCTCTTTTCTTCTTTTTTCGTTTGTTTTTTGTTGTGAAAAATGCTGTGATGTGAATGGGGGTGCACGTGAGGGCCTATCTGGGTTAGGGTACATGAGTCTTGGATTTACATATGGGAGTTGTAGGTAGGACTAGGTTTCTGGCTTGGGGATGGAGACGGGTTAACTTGTCTCTAGCTTAGTGGGTGATGCTTGGGTTAACTCGTGCGAGTAAACATGAGTGTTAAGTGAACTAAGGGGGAACCCCACGTGTAGACGAACATGTACACCAGTTAAAGGGTGATTTGGGCTTCGGGTGAAGACAAGTCAACTCATTTTCACCTAGTGAGTGGGTAAGTGAGTCGACTAGGGTGAGTTGACTCGGGGTGTTGTGAACTCGGGTGGTCCCGAGCAGATCACATGGTGTAACGACCTGAAAAATTTAAAAATAAATTAAGGTAATAAGGAAGATAGAAGGGAAGAAAGAATAAATTAAAAGGTGGCAGCAATCATTCGTCGACGAATAGACAGGTCTCGTCGACAAATGTTCTTCTTAACTCATCAACGAGGGTACGTGTCTCGTCGATGAGGAATTACCGAGAGGGGTTCTTCGCATGACTGAAATTCATCAATGAGTTGGCTGTCTCGTCGACGAATTATGCACTAGAACTCGTCGACGAATTGACGTGTCTCATCGACGAACCCTTGGGTATAAATAGTGGATTTCTTTCATTCCAATGCGAAATTTTTGCATGTTTCCCTTCTCTCTCTAAAAACTTCAGCCATTCCACCTTCTCTCTTCAATTACGGGCCGGATTTGGCTCGGTTCGACGATCGGAAGCTACCACAAGACTCCTGGGAAGATTCTCTGCAATATAGGCAGAGTGTATCTTTGATTTTAGTAGTTTGGGAAACATCTCAAAACCAAGGTAAGTGAATTATTTTGGAATTTCTTTAGTAAATATTGTTCTTTGGAGCTTAGGAAGTACTATAGGAGTATTATACTAAGATTTGAGGAACTTGGAATTTTGGATTTCATGGTCTCGCATTGTTAATTTTGGGTTGAATTTCGAGGAGCAGGTAAGGGGAACTATTTTATAATAGCCTTTTAATAATTTTAAATGACTAGTTTCGAGTATACATATATATATACAGGTATAATTTTCTTAACCTTGCTGGTATTGAAAACATTTTTTTTATATAGATAAATTATATTGGGAAAAATCGTGTGGTTGAAGTCATTTTTGATAATTAAATGATTGTGGATGTTGTGGAATGAAGATTTATTGAGAATGCGAATATGGTTTGATTGTGAATTTTGGCTAGTTGAATATGCAGATGTGGTGTATGTTGACTCTACGAGTCCAATCCGATTTTGATAATGACAATTCACTTGGTATTTGATCGGTACATTGAGTTTGTGAACATGACCCATATCAAGCATGCACGGAAGGATAACGAGGCATGGAAGCATTAAAGTAAAGCTTACATATCTTGGCAAGATCCATGGAACTTAAAAAGTACGAGAATCAAGATGCAAGTGGCAAAGTTAAAGATCATCTTGGGAATGGGTACTTAGAACTCATGTACTTACATTTTCGTATGATCTAATTTGAGGCTTAACATAACTTAAAAAGACATTAGGATTCATGCATTTCATGTAAATCATTAGGAAACTTTTATGGACTTGAAAATACTTTTAAAATCATAGAAAATATGTTTTACAAAAGACCCAAGAAGGAGAGCAAAGCAGATTTTAAATTAGAACAGAAAATTTTCAAAATTAGGGACTTCGATTGACTGAACTTGAAGTTCATATGACTGAAGAATTTCCTCAGACGTCTAAAGATTAAGCCCAGTCGTCTGAAGAATTTAAGGTGCAAAACAGAAATAGGAAGAAGCACTTCAGATGACTAAACCTTCACCTTGGTCATCTAAACTCAACACTTCGGTCGTCTAATCCTTGACCTCGGTCGTCTGACCTTGTGTCCAGGCTATATTTTCAAAGGAATTCAATGACTTTGGTCATCTAGGCCTATGGATTCGGTTGCCTGAACCTGCAGGAAAACTTAAAAATATCATTTTTACTAAAAGAACTCGCAAGCTATCTTATTGATCCAACGATTGAGATCAATTCTAAGAGTAAGACACTATAAATACTAATTATCTAAACCCTGGTAAGAGAGCCAAACACAAAATGATCAATGAAAAGCGAAGAACACATCTAGTTGAAAAGAGAACTGAGAAACTTGAGCTAATTGATATACGATTGTCTGCACTCTAACTTCTACACATCGTCCTTGGGAAAATCAACTCCGGAAGTCAAAGGGATTCATTAGCACAACTCTATTTCCTCTTGGTATTGAGGTGTAGTTGATCCATTTACTTTCTCCAAGTGATTCTCATATCAATACCTGTTATTGAATAATATTTTTTTGGAGTGTAAAATTGAGTTTCTTCATATTCACATAAAGATTGTTTTTGACAAATTGAATACTTGAGAAAGTTTTTATTTGGCCTTTGTTTAAAGAGTAATCACTCAACTATGTTCTTAGTTTAAGGCTGATATTTTAAATACATCTAAACTATTTGATTATATATATCCTTAGTAGAGCATAAAAATATATACATATATATATTGAAGGATAGTTTTCGAAAATCAAATATTAAGTTTGTTGATCTTTGGTATTCTCATCATATAGATATATAGATATATAATTTAAGTCAAATATTACCAAGATCACTTTGAGATTGACATCTTGAGAAAAATATTGTTTTTGACAAAGTGCACTTCAAATCTTTGCAATCTTCAAAGCTATTTTTGTATTCAAAGATTGAACCCTAATTTCTCCAAAGTATTGATTCATACAAACATTTTGGGAGATTTGTCAAAAAGAGAATTATGTTAAAGCACATCATTTATAAACGATTATATCATATGGTAAATGTATTAGGAATTTGAATTGTACTCACAAGAATTTGTTTGGAAGCAATTTTGAGTGTTTTTACAAATTTTATTGTATACACGGTTCGGTGTGTGAACCAGTGTTTGAGGAGAGAGTTGCATCTCTTGTAAGTAGCGGAGTAGGAGGGAGTTGTACCTCTTGTAAGTAGCAGATTGTGAGGGAAGCTCTATCCCAATTTAAGGAGCAGGGATTTTAGTGAAATCATTGAGTGGTTGCTCAAGGCGAGGGCGTAGGCTAAGTTGGCTAAACCTCGTAAAAACTGTGTTTGTCTTCTCTCTTCCCTTTACTCTTTATTTTCAGTACTACATTTCAACTGCTCATATTGCATGTATAGGTTGAATAACATTGCACACTATTAATTGGGAAATAAGAACTCATTTCTAAATATACAAGTAGGGAGTAAGTGGTAAAAAGATTCAAAGAATTTTTAAAATACACAATTCACCCCCCTCTTGGGATTGCACTTAATTCAACATTTGGTATTAAAACGGGTTTACAGAGACTTAATAGTTAATTTGTAAAAAGATGACATGGCACACATTGGTGTAACTCCATTTAGTGAGGGACGCTTATCCACTAGACCACCCATTTTTTGTGGTGTAAACTACACCTATTGGGAACGTAGGATGAACATATATCTATTGAACGTAGATTGGAAGGTTTGGAAAATAGTGACTAAGGGTAATCATATTCCCATGAAAGTAATTCATAAGATTAATGTACCTAAAACTGAAGATGAATATACTGAAGAGGATTGGAAATCAGTACAAATCAATACTACTGCCATGAACTTGCTTTTCTGTGCATTAGACATAAATGAATTTAATAGGGTAATGACATGTAACTCGGCTAAAGAAATTTGGGAAAATTTTGAAGTTACATATGAATGTACTAAGGAAGTCAAGGATAGTAGGATTGACATGCTCACCAGTGAATATGAAGCATTTAAAATGACAGTTGATGAATCTATACAATTCATGTACACTAGATTCACACACATCATCAATTCTTTGAATACACTTGGAAAGACTTACCCTACTTATGAGTTGATCAGGAAAATACTCAGGGGATTACCTCCAGTGTGGGAAGTGAAAGCTACGGCAATAGTAGAAGGGAGAAATCTCAAGGAGATGTTGGTGGACGAACTCATAGGATCGCTCATCACCTATGAGATGGCAATAAACAAGAGGAAAAATGAGCAACGCAAAGCAAAGAAGGTCATTGCACTTAAGGCATCATCAAGCTATTCAAGTGAAGGAAGTGATTCCAAAATGGATGATGACATGGCCTTGCTAACAAGGAAGTTTGGGAAGCTTTTGAAGAAGAACAAGAAGTTCGACAGAAAATTCCGAAACTCTAAATTGGAAATAGGAGAACCTAGCATGAAGAAAAAGAAGAAAGATCCACCAAAATGCCACAACTTCCGAGAGGTTGGACACATCAAGCCTGAGTGTCCTAAACTAGTGAAAGCCTCAAAGAAAAAGAAGAAGGCACTGAAAGTCGGCTGGGATACACACAGCACTAGTTGTTCAGAATCTGAATCTAGCGACGACGAGGTTGCCAATTTGTGTCTAATGGCATATGATGACCTTGAGGTACAATCATCATTTTCATCATCTACGTATTATTCTAGTGATTCTGAGAATGAAAATGATATGATATCATATGATGAATTGAAACAAGAATATCTATACACTATTAAACTGCTTGCGAAGAAAACAAAGATAATTTCTGAGTTGAGAAGCAAAGTCAAAGAACTTTCAAATCTAGTTGAACGCCAAAATGAATCCCATGCATCTTTAATAAAAGATAAAGATTTGAAAATTGAAGAGTTAGAAAATGATTTGAAAGATAAATCTAAAATTATTTGTCAATTTACTGAGGGACAAAACAATTTTGAAAACCTTCTAGGATCTCAAAGAAATTTCCTAGAAAAGGAAGGGCTTTGCTTTAATGGAAAGGAAAATCTAAAGAATAGACATCTTTACATGGGTTATTTTACAAAAGAGTCAAAGTCACATGCTCCAACTAAGAATTATTATAGAAAAACTACTTACTTTAAATGTAGAAGGTTAGGTCACATACAATTCGACTATCCTTTCAAAAATAAATATGTAAAAATTAAGAAAGTATGGAAGGTCAAAGGTTAATCTAACACTAACCCCCCTGGACCCAAGAAAGGCTGGGTACCAAAGCTAGTTGTTTAATTGTATCTTACAGACATGTTTAAGATCAACATCCTTAAAAGATAAATGGTACATGGATAGAAAATGTTCACGCCATATGACCGGGGATAAAGCAAAGTTCACATTCATCACACCCAAGGATGAAGGATTCGTCACTTTTGAAGACAATGCTAAGGGAAGGATCACAGGTGTAGGTAAAGTTAGTAATGATTCATCACTCATTATAGATGATGTTTTATTAGTTGAAGGTTTAGAGTACAATTTATTGAGCATAAGTTAACTACGTGATAAAGGTTATAAAGTGTCTTTTGAACATGACAAGTGCATAGTTGAACACAAAACTGATAATAAGATATTGTTCATTGCTAAGCGTTATGAAAACGTATATACCACAAGCTTTGATAACTTAACTTCACAGAGTGTGACATGCTTATCTTCTATGAATGAAATAAGTTGGATTTGGCATAGGAGACTAGGACACGCAAACATGGATTTAATCTCAAAACTTGTTAAGAAAGAATTAGTTAAGGGACTGCCTAAGACTAAATTTGTGAAAGATAAAATCTGTGATGCATGTCAACTAGGAAAACAAGCAAGAATAAGCTTTAAGAAGAAGAAAGAAATCTCCACTACTAGGCTACTCCAAATGCTACACTTAGACTTATTTGGTCCAAACTCAATTCAAAGTTTAGGAGGAAAATCATACACCTTTGTCATAGTTGATGACTTTTCAAGATTCATATGGGCATTATTCTTAGGTCACAAAGATGAAGCAAGTGAAAAATTCATAAACCTGTGCAAGAAAATCCAAAATGAAGAGGGATATACAATCACTAAAATTAAAAGTGATAGGGGTAGAGAATTTAAGAATCAAGGCATGGAAGACTATTGTAATTCATTAGGAATTGCCCATAATTTTTTAGCACCCTAGAACACCACAACAGAACGGAGTAGTTGAAAGGAAGAATAGGTCTATACAAGAAATTGCCAGAACTATGCTTAACGAACATAAATTACCGAAGTACTTCTGGGTTGAGGCAGTGAATACCACCTTTTATGTTCTAAACAGAGTATTGATTAGACCATCACTTAATAAGACTTCGTACGAGTTATGGAATGGCCATAGACCTAACATATCATATCTTCATGTCTTTGGCTGTAAATGTTTTGTGCTTAGAGATAATGAATACCTAGGAAAGTTTGATGTGAAATCTGATGAAGGCATCTTCCTAGGGTATGCATTAAATAGTAAAGTCTATAGAGTATATAACAAACGAACATCGACGGTCATAGAATCTATTCATGTAGTGTTCGATGAGTCAAATCCCTTCTCCAAAAGAACTGATGAAGATGAAATTCATTTAAACAAGGAATTTGAAGAACTATCAATTGAGAATGATTCAGAAAAGAAAAATGAACTTAAGGAACCATCCATTGAAACTGATCAAATTGAAAATGAGGTTAATGAACCACCTAGAGAATGGAAATATATAAAGAATCATCACATAGATCAAATAATAGGTGAACCATTATGTGGAGTAGCCACTCGCTTTTCACTTAGGAACATTATTAGTCATTTGGCATTTCTATCTTAAGAAGAACCTAAGAATGTGAGTGAAGCTATAGAGGATAAATCATGGGTGTTGTCCATGTAAGAAGAGTTAAATCAATTTGAGAGAAATAAAGTATGGACACTAGTTCCTAGACCTGAGGATAAGTCAATCATTGGAACCAAGTGGATATATAAGAATAAAAAGGACAAACATGGAATAGTTGTGAGAAACAAGGTTAGATTAGTAGCTCAGGGATATAATCAAGAAGAAGGTATAGATTTTGAAGAAATATTTGCATTTGTAGCTAGAATGGAAGTCATTCAAATGCTTTTGGCATATGCAGCTTTTAAGGATTTCAAGTTATATCAAATGGACGTCAAAAGCACATTTTTAAATGGCTATATAAATGAAGAAGTGTATGTAGAACAACCCCCAGGCTTTGAAAACCATAAGAATCCAGATCACGTGTATAGACTGACGAAAGCCTTGTACGATTTAAAGCAAGCTCCTAGAGCTTGGTATGAAAGGTTAAGCGATTTTCTATTAGAAAATGGATTTGTAAGAGGAAAGATAGATACAACCCTATTCATCAAGTCTAAGAAAGATGATATTCTCCTAGTGCAAGTATATGTAGATGACATCATATTTGGCGCTTCAAATAACGAATTGTGTGATGAATTTGCCAATACCATGCAAAATGAATTTGAGATGAGCATGATGGGTGAACTAAATTTCTTCTTAGGACTTCAGATCAAACAAGCAAAAAATGAGACATTCATTAATCAATCGAAGTATATTAGAGATCTACTAAAAAATTTTAATATGGAAGATGGAAAAATACTAGGTACACCTATGAGCATTTCATTGAAATTAGACAAAGATGAACAAGGTATACCAGTAGATGTCAAACTTTATCGTGGAATGATTGGTAGCTTATTATACCCGACTGCTAGTAGACCTGATATAATGTTTAGCGTATGTTTGTGCGTAAGATTTCAGTCTGCATCAAAAGAATCACATTTGTTAGTCGTTAAATGAATACTTAGATACCTAATAGGAACCATGGAAATAGGGTTATGGTATCCTAAGTACACATCATTTGAGATTATTAGTTATTTAGATGTTGATTTTTCAGGTAGCAAAGTCGATAGGAAGAGCACTAGTGGTACTTGTCATTTCTTAGGACATTCCTTGGTCTCTTGGTTCTCCAGGAAACAAAATTCAGTAGCTCTTTCCACAGTGGAGGCTGAATACATAGCGGCAGGAAGTTGTTGTGCTAAAATGCTTTACATGAAGCAACAACTGAAGGATTTTTGATTAAGTTATGAAAAAATTTCTATTAGATGAGATAATACGAGTGCGATAAATATTTCAAAAAATCCCATATTACATTCACAAACTAAGCACATAGAAATATGACATCACTTTCTTCGTGACCATGTACAAAAATGGGATGTGACACTAGAGTTTGTATGCACGGATGAACAATGGATAGATATATTCACGAAACCACTTGTGGAGGATAGGTTTATCCTAATTAGGCATGAATTAGGTCTCATGCATAGTCGAGAGGTTGCCTAGAATTATGTTAGATGATATAATTCAGGGGGTCACTTACGATGTAATCACTTGGTATTGCATTAATCAACAATTGGTATCAAAAATTCGACATAACAATTAATCAACATTTGGTATCCTCATGTAATCTTTGAAATGTATGCTTTAGCAAGGGGGATAGTTGATGTCAAAAAGCATGAGAATGATTTTTTTTAAAACTAATGATTGAACACATTTAAAATCTTAAGATTTCTATGGGGAGAAGAACATAAGAGTACGTCTACTCATGTTTTATTATTTTACACTTTTTTGTTGATGTCAAAATGGGTAGAAAATTGGGAGCAAAAATAATAGAAATCGTGAGAAAAAGCATAAATAAGAGCAATCAAGAAAAAAAGCAAAAATTAAATGTGTTGAGGAGAAATATCAAGAGCAAAAACTATTGGCAAAACTAATTGTGCAAAAGGAGTAGAAGTATAATAACAAAAATTGTTGAAACATCATGAGCATATTGTCATTCATTAACTATTTGATGCATTAATTGAAGGGGAGCCTTGTTAGGAATAACCCGTTATATATTCTTTTTTGCTCGTGTATTTGTCATCATAAAAAAAAAGGAGATTGTTAACTATACGAGTCCAATCCAGTTTTGATAATGACAAATCACTTGGTATTTGATCTGTGCATTGAGTGTGTGAACAGGACCCAAATCAAGCATGCACGGAAGGATAACGAGTCATGGAAGCATTAAAGTAAAGCTTACATAACTTGCCAAGATCCGTGGAATTCAAAGTGTACGAGAATCAAGATGCAAGCAGCAAAAGTTCAAGAACATCTTGGGAATGGGTACTTAGAACTCATGTACTTACATTTTCATATGATCTAATTTGAGGCTCAACATAACTTAGAAAGACTTTAGGATTCATGCATTTCATGTATATCATTAGGAAACTTTCATGGACTTGAAAATACTTTTAAAATTATGAAAATATGTTTTACAAAAGACTCAAGAAGGAGAGCAAAGCATATTTTTAAATTAGAACAGAAAAATTTCAAAATTAGGGACTTCGGTTAACTGGACTTGAAGTTTAGATAACTAAAAACTTTCCTCAGACATATGAAGATTAAGCTAGGTCATCTAAAGAATTTAAGGTGCAAAATAGAAACAGGCAGAAGCACTTCAGATGATTGAACCTTCACCTCGGTCGTCTAAACTCGACACTTCGGTCATCTAAACCTTGACCTCGGTCGTCTAACCCTATGTCTAGGCTATTTTTTCAAAGGAATTCAATGACTTCGGTCGTCTGGGCCTATGGCTTCGGTCATCTGAACCTGCGGGAAAACTTAAAAATATCATTTTTATTAAAAGAACTCGTGAGCTATCTTATTGATCCAACGGTTGAGATCAATTCTAAGGGTAAGACACTATAAATACTGATAATCTAAACCATGGTAAGAGAGCCAAACACAAAAAGATCAACGAAAAGTGAAGAACACATCTAGTTGAAAAAAGAATTGAGAAGCTTGAGCTTATTGATATACGATTGCCTACACTCTAATTCTACACATCGTCTTTGGGCAAATCAACTCTAGAAGTTAAAGGGATTCATTAGCACAACTCTATTTCCTCTTGGTATTGAGGTGTAGTGTATCCATTTAGTTTTTCCAAGTGATTCTCATATCAATACCTGTTATTGAATAATTTTTTTTTGGTGTAAAATTGAGTTTCTTTATATTCACATAAAGATTGTTTTTGACAAGTTGAATACTTGAGAAAGTTTTTATTTGGCCATTGTTTAAAGAGTAATCACTCAACTATGTTCTTAGTTTAAGGCTGATATTTTGAATACATCTAAACTATTTGATTATATATATCCTTAGCAGAGCATAAAAATATATACATATATATATTGAAGGATAGTTTTCAAAAATCAAATATTAAGTTTGTTGATCTTTGGTATTCTCATCATATAGATATATAGATATATACTTTAAGTCAAATATTACCAAGATCACTTTGAGATTGACATCTTGAGAAAAATATTGTTTTTGACAAAGTGCACTTCAAATCTTTGCAATCTTCAAAGCTATTTTTGTATTCAAAGATTGAACCCTAATTTCTCCAAAGTATTGATTCATACAAACATTTTGGGAGATTTGTTAAAAAGAGAATTGTGTGTTAAAGCACATCATTCATAAACAATTATATCGTTTCATACATTCTGAGCTTCAGATTATATCATATGGTAAATGTATTGGGAATTTGAATTGTACTCACAAGCTTTTATTTGGAAGCAATTTTGAGTATTTTTACAGATTTTATTGTATACACGGTTCAGTGTGTGAACCGGTGTTTGAGGAGAGAGTTGTATCTCTTGTAAGCAGCAGAGTATAAGGGAGTTGTATCTCTTGTAAGCAGCAGATTGTAGGGGAAGCTCCGTCCCAATTTAAGGAGCAGGGATTTTAGTGAAATCCTTGAGTGGTTGCTCAAGGCGAGGATATAGGCCGAGTTGGCTGAACCTCGTAAAAACTGTGTTTGTCTTCTGTCTTCTTTTTACTCTTTACTTTCAGCACTACATTTCAACTGCTCATATTGCATGTATAGGTTGAATAACATTGCACACTATTAATTCGGAAATAAGAACTCATTGTTAAATATACAAGTAGGGAGTAAGTGGTAAAAGGATTCAAAGAATTTTTAAAATACCCTATTCACCCCCCTCTTAGGATTACACTTAATTCAACAATGTATATTGTGAACTTCTAGTTGATTTTATATGTTGATGTTAGGTATGTTGTGGTGAAATCTTGGGTATGTTGTACGGTTGATATCTGTTGATTTGGTTGTGTGGTTCATGTAAATTACGATATAGCGTTGGCAGTGGTATGAGGAGGTCGTTATATGGATGATTATATTGGGAGGTAAATATTGGCAGTGGTATGAGGAGGTTGTTTACCTACTTACTATGAACAGAGTGTTATCTTGTATCCTGTGTGGTTTGTATAGTCCTGTGTGGACACTTCTGCTGTGATTTGTATAGTCCTGTGTGGACCAGTCCTATGTTGACATTGATGCTGTGATTTGATTAGTCCTATGTGGACCAGTCCTATGTGGACATTTATGTTGTGATTTGATTAATCCTGTGTGGACATTTATGTTATGATTGGTGTATTCCCAAGAGGGGGGGTGAATTGAAATTTTAAACTTTTTCTCCTAGATTAATATATTCAGCAACAGTATATGCACAACCTAGGGCCTATCTATGCAATTTCCAAGTGCGTAGATAAATATAATATGGAAATTAAGTTATACGCATCATTCACCCATAATATACATGTGCGGTAAATATAAGGTACGGAAATGTAAATGAGCACAAGATATGTTATCGGGGTTCGGCCAACTGTGCCTACGTCCCCGCCTCTAGCTCGCAAGCAGGAGGTTTCCACTAACAGCTCACTTAAGGGCGGAGCAACACCATTTATAACCAGGTCAAATTATCACAGGGCTGACCTCAACCTTAACCAGGTCAATTAGCGGGGCTGACCTCAACCTACACGCCTTAACAGGACGACGCACCTAGCTTTCCTAACCGGGTCTAAGCCAATTCGGGACTATTCCAGGGCTAGTCTCCCTCTTCAGGCCCGTGCCTGGAAATACAACCAATGTGTATTATACTGAAATGGTACAGTGATTGTGCTTTCAAGTAAAGCAGATATGTACCCAAATTCGCGCAATAATATACACCACAGTATGATTCAATATGTATGCTCAATGTGGTCTAAAATGTCAACTCTCAAATAAATTTACTATCGTTGTAATGAGTGCGTGAGAGTGCAAACCTAAACGATCTTTGTATCACAGGATATTCAATCTAAGTGCTCAAACAAAGATATTAATCAAACTTCATATATTTCAATCAACGAGTTTTCTCAATACATATATGTATATGAAGCTCTAGCAACGTATAGGTTTGGTTTGCAAAAAGGATATTCAATCTTTGTATTCAGCAAGGTATATATGAGTTAACGAACATTGCAACAAAGATTTTATCACACTAGCAAATATCTCATCAAATATTTTCAAGATAAAAACACAGTAGATATTTGAAAATGGTTTTGCAACCAAAATGCAAATACTAACTTCTTAAGAAATTGCAATGACTATGCAATACTCAGAAGTTTTATATAAGTCTTCTTAGGAGAGACTTACTAACAAAGTCCCCTAAGAATACTTAAGGTTTGACTCTCAAAAATAAATCCGACAATCCAGAGATGGGAGAACAAACCAATTACAACAAGCACTCAAAATCAACTTACAAATGATGTAGGCAATATGAGAAGGTAAGATTGAGTGTGTGGAGCTTGGAAATGAGTATTATAGGGTTTTGGGTTTTCAAAGAATTTTCCCTAATCAAAGTGGCTAATCTCACACTAATTTTCTCAAATGAACTTGTATATATAGGCAAGGGAGAAAATATGACCGTTGGGGACCTATAGGGTATTTTTAGAAAAGTTTAATGACACTTAAGATAATTTAACCCTGTTAAAAAAATGTTAACCACGGTAAAAATTAGGGACAACCCGAGAGGTCCGGTCGACCAGAAATGGTTCGGTCGACCGGGACTCAAGTAGCTCGGTCGACCGGGGGCATTTTGAACTGAGTGGTCGGTCGACCGGGCAAGGGCGATTTTCAAAAACACCGAGGTTCGGTCGATCGGGGCCTTTTTGAACTGTCTGGCTCGGTCGACCAGGTTGTTGGGAATTCTCCTAAGACCCCTCGGTCGACCAGGTAGATGTAGTACAAATATGGTCGGTTGACCGGGAGGTCAAAAAGTTGACTCCCAAGAGGTTCGGTCGACCGAGGTTAAATGACCGATAAAGGCTCGGTCGACCGGGCCTGGGTCAAATAGTTGACCTGGACCGGTTTCGGTCGACCGAGCCAAATTGAACTGAATTGGCCGGTCGACCGAAAGTGCACCAAGTGTGCATTTCGGTCCCGTATCTACCCAAACAATTCCTATTCAAGTGCCTAACAAATATATGTGAATATGTGTGTGTCCTAAGGTCACTTTGGGCTCCAATTTGAGATCACCGAAAGAGTCCGGTGTCGGTCGACCGAAGGTTCACCCTACGGTCTTTCTATGGTTCGGTTTGAGCTTACAAATTAAATCATGTTTGTGGTGTGTGTGCTTATTACAAACCGAAGAACCCTAATTACTATTACAGACAATTTTACTGAAAATTATTACAATTAAGAGTTATGAAATTGTCTTCAAGCCTTTCTTGCTTTGTGCACATCTTGATCTTATCATTCTTGATTCCTGCACAAAACTCAACCACTCATTAGATACAATGAGTATTTGTCATAATCAAAACCGGGCGTGACCAATAAGGTCAACAATCTCCCCCTTTGTGATGATGACAAATACGACAAGCGAAAATATAGGGTTAAGCCTAGCCTAAGAAGGCTCCCCCTCACAATATGCATCTAATGTATTTAAATAAATAAAACCATTAACCCATTATTTTTGCCTTTTTCATCTCCCCCTTTTGGCAATAGCAAAAAGGGTCACTGGAATTAAAGTCGTAGGCGATGGGTGTTTAAATACATTTATACAAGGGTAATTTTGGAAAGAGATTTTGAAAAATTTCGGCAGAGTGCCGTTTGTAAATAGCACTTTCCAAAAGATATCCTGTATAAGTATGACCTGTTTGAGTTTAAATTTCCTAACAATTTATCCACAACTACTCACACAGTTCAGTATGGTCCAATTACAGCAAGTGAAATATTAATTATGAACATGAATTGGACAAGTTGTGCAATAAAGGTATAAGGTGTGCACATAATCAACATATCTGGTGATAACAAGGTTCAAATGACATAGCAAACCTGATTAAACTAGAAATATACACAAACCTTTTAACAATGAAAACATATCATAAGACCCGTGGAAGATTTGAGTTAAGGACACACGGCATATGATACCAAAAAGAGGGTTTGAGCATAAATAAAGTCTAACTAGTTCACATGCATTTTCACATATTATCAATGAACCAGTTATATAATGCAACACCCTTAAGATATTTCATGACATAAGATTTCAATACATAGAAGGCACAAGTCATGAAGGCATGTAAGCAAATTAGCAAGACAAACAATATATCCAAATTGAGTTCAATTCTTGCTTTCATAGATAGATGTATATATATTCCCTTTAGTATGTGCAAAAGGTACCGAGACGTTGCTTGATGAAAAAGAGAACTTCTATTTCAAGATAATCAAGCAATATTTTTCTAGGTTGTCAATTATGCAATTCTAAATCATGACCAGAAAAATCATAACCATAATGATCCAGAAATGTAAGATTCACATGCATGATCATATGGCAAATCAAGTAACAGTGGCAACAAGAACATGTTTCAATTCTATGATGAAGGCATTCAATTTGAGCACAAGCCACACTTGATTAAAAAATACACCCAATCCCAACATATTTTATGAGCAAGACAAGATGGACATTTATTTTTAGATGCTCCCCCTAAAAGTATGCAAATTATGAAACAATTACTTCACATGAATATATACATTTGGCACACACAAGTAATTGTTTTGATTATTTGGGCAAATGCCTACAGAAAATTCGGCAGCATGCCGGCTGTAAACAGGACATTTCCCAAATTTTACCTGCACAAAAACGCTCTCAAACAGACAATATTATAGAAGTAGGGCACACGAGAACCTATCATCTACCAGCAGGCAATTCTCAACAACTGCATCCGCTATGCAGTAGGCATTTTATACTACTCAAGCATTTCAATATTATACACAATTAATCACAAGAACATGCACGTCAAGAACCTGCAGATGTATATATATATCATAAATAACCAAGGTGGTATGTCAATAATATCACAAGAGTACAAAATAAAATGCAAGAGCTGTTTTATTTAATACAGACCAGATGATATAAAATAAAACAAAAAGAATCAAGGCCACGCTATCTGATCTGTGGACAACTCTGGAGTCTAGATCTCTCCTCCATCATCTCCTCCATCCTCTCCTCCATCACCACCATCGGCGGCTCAAAATCAAAATCCATCGTCATCCTATCTCTCTCATCCTGCATCTCCTGAATGCGGTCACTCAACTCACTGAAGCCAGCTGTCATGGTCCGCTCCAAGTCTATAAGGCGGCTATCAGTGGAGATGGAGTGCTGCTGGAACTCCTGCTGAAGTGCAGTGGATGACAATGCAAGATCCTGTAAGTCAGACTGGACTGATCCTCGAAACTGTATAAACATGTCTGACAAGCCAGAGATAGCAGTCATAAGATCCGCCATCGATGGCTGTGGAGGCTGTGGTGGCTCCTGCGGGGCCCCAACATGTGCTGCTTTAGAGGACGCCCAAACGTTCCCTACGAGCTCATACCCCATCAGTTTAAGGGTCACTCTAGAGAAGGTGTCCGCCGGTCGTCTCCTCTTTAGTGAAGCCACATTCGTCCTCGTGACTCCAATGCTTCTGAACAATTTGTTCAGGATACCTCCATATGGCATGATCACTCGGTGGCCAATCGTCTTGGCCATCATCCATCGGATAATCAAGCTTGGCAGGTCCAACTTCTTCAAAGCAAAGAGGCACCACATGACGAAGCAATCTAAAAAGGAGACGTGCACTCTAGATCCCGCCTTGGGCAGGATATTATACGTGATCAGATGATGCACGATCTTAGCCTCTAAGCTGAACTGTCTGTACTGGGGAGGATGGATCTGGCTAACAGTGCCAGGGTCAGACATGGTCAGATTGGCGAATGTAGCTACGGTAAATCCCTGATCAAGGATCCAGGAGTTACCCACCTCGGGGCACTGAAAATCACCACGGCCAATGTCTAGGACGTCAGATATGTATTGTGCATCAAAGCGCACATCTGTCCTCAAAACACAGGAGAAGTACCCGTTCTCATCATTGCCAAGGTTGGCATAGAACATCCTAACGAACGTTGGGTAATGTCTCCCAGGCTGGTAGGAGATAAAGGATCTCCACCCCTGATACTCGAACATATCCAATATATTCTGAAAATATTGACCCATAAAGACTAAGTCGAGTATCTTACCAAGTATAGCCTCCTTGGGACGGAACTCCCGTATGTGCCGCATCTTGCATCTGTCTGAGAGAAAGTACTCATCCTCGGCATGTGCAAGATCGTGAGCTTCAATGTGAGCCATGGGAATGATGATGTGAGGCTAGAGTACTGGGTTTGCTAGGAAATGGGGAAGGATCTCTTAAGATTTCTCGCGCAAATGAGCTAAAAATGAAGAGATTCAACATATATATCGCAGCTCGGTCGACCAGGAGTAGATACGGTCGACCGACGCTTGAAATTCCCCAGGTACCGACACCTTTCGGTCGACCGAGGCGAAAATGAACTGGGATGGCCGGTCGACCGTAAGGGTGTATTGTGCCATGTTTCGGTCGACCATGGGGAAACCGAGACTGCCGGTCTACCGAGATAATTTGTTCATGAGGGTTCGGTCGATCGTGATGGGTCAAAGTCAACACACACTGGTCGACCGAGGCGTTTTATAACTGAAGTGCTCGGTCGACCGAGCACAGTAGATTTTCCTAGTTTTTCTTGATTTTTGATCCAAAGTTCTCCCTAAGGTCCAGATTTGATGTGTAATAGCATAACCATGATTCTTAGGGGTTCTTGGTGAAGAAATATCGCTCAAGTGAGGTGCGTACCGAGAATTGACTTATCAATCTATTTCAAGCACCAGACACTAAGGAATGTGAGGTCTTTCTTAACTTAAGCTCTGTGGTGATTTGGAGAGTATCCTATAGATATGATGATATAGAGGAGCACGGATAGGAACCAACAGATGCGTGAAAGATTCACCGAGTATGATCGTAGTTTGGTGATAACTCCCTATGGATGAGACATAAGACGAAGCCTTAAAATTCAACTTTGTGCAATGGACAACTACTGCTTTATGTTCTTCATGATGGCAGGGGTTAAGCAATTAGACCTAAATTTCGGGCATACATGCCATGTCCATTTGGAAGTGGATAATGGTTCTTAGTATAACAAGATAGCTTAGTGAGTCTACATACTAAGAATTTTGTTTTAATCACAATCACTTCCTGATTCTGCAATCATCACCACTCCTAACCCTAGGAATAAGGAAACGATAGCAAGAATGCATTTTCAGTTTGAATTTGCTTTTCCTTAAGTCCTACAAGGTTTGCTTCACTGATTATCCATCTCATTTCCTTTTCTAGTCCTCTCTCACTTCTTAGCAGGCAATTAAACCACATATGCCACACAAATTTGCAAAATAAGCAAGTATAGAATATACGTGAAGGATTGTGCTTATTTAATCCATATTTCTTTAGTGAGACTGGATCATTGGTTTTATGTGAGCAACCTGAACCCTTTTTGAAAAAAGTTTTCTCTTTAGGTCCGAAGGGTTGATTATGATTATTCGTATCATTTTTAATCTCAAGAGCAATTTTCGAATAATCATTTCTTTCTTCATCCAAGCATGCAATATTCAATATTTTCTTAACCTTTTTCTTTTCAAGAATCGCATGAAAATTTTTCAGCCCCTTTAATTGTTTTGCTATTCTTTTGTTCTCATTCTTTAGGCGTATTTCATGCTTAGAGATTATAACTAGAAACTTGTGGATTTTCAACAAAGTCTTTTCTAGTTCTTCATATGATAGCATGCTTTTACTATTCAAATCAGCACATGATTCATCAAGAGAATTATCACAACAGTTTTCATATGAATCATTGCATGCATGCTCAATAGGGCTATCATGAAGCACAAGGGATGTTTCATTCCATAAAATACTGCAGCATTTAATATATGAATCATCATAAACATCACCATCAAAGTTGTTATGATATTCAACAGATGATCCGGCATTTGATATGTCACAAAAATAAACATATGATTCATCACAAGATTTTTCATGGTAAACATCGCATGAACCATATGCAGCATTATCAGCAGATGATTCAGTATATGACCCAATACAGCATTTATCACGGAGACCATCAAACGGGCTAGAGTGAGAATCATATACCTCGCCGTTGATGTCTAGCTTATGAATTACCTCCTCTTGATCATCTGGAGGAGTTACCATCTCTGTTTCCTGGGATTTTTCATATTGCTTTTCTAATTCATCCCTGATTTCCTGTGCAGTCTAATATACCACAAACTCAACAAAGATATCAGAATCTAACGCAAGATATAACATGTTCATGGCATCAGAATTAATCATATCAAAATCTTTTTTATTTATTTGTGCACATCTTCCTTTGGCAGTCACAAGCCACATCCTCCAATCCATGGATTTCAAAAATATGGTCATTCTAACTTTTCATATGGTGTAGTCGACACCACAAAATACTGGAGGGCTGGAAAGTGACTGTCCCTCAACGAATGGGGATACACTAATGTGAGCCATTGCAATCTTTTACAAAAACGTTTAAGTCAAGTGCAATGAGGCTCTGATACCAATTGTTATGATTGGTGTATTCCCAAGAGGGGGGGTGAATTGGAATTTTAAACTTTTTCTCCTAGGTTAATATATTCAGCGACAGTATATGCACAACCTAGGGCCTATCTATGCAATTTCCAAGTGCGTAGATAAATATAATATGGAAATTAAGTTATATGCATCATTCACCCATAATATACATGTGCGGAAAATATAAGGTACGGAAATGTAAATGAGCACAAGATATGTTATCGGGGTTCGGCCAACTATGCCTACGTCCCCGCCTCTAGCTCGCAAGCAGGAGGTTTCCACTAATAGCTCACTTAAGGGCGGAGCAACATCGTTTATAACCAGGTCAAATTATCACAGGGCTGACCTCAACCTTAACCAGGTCAATTAGCGGGGCTGACCTCAACCTACACGCCTTAACAGGACGACGCACCTAGCTTTCCTAACCGGGTCTAAGCCAATCCGGGACTATTCCAGGGCTAGTCTCCCTCTTCAGGCCCGTGCCTGGAAATACAACCAATGTGTATTATACTGAAATGGTACAGTGATTGTGCTTTCAAGTAAAGCAGATATGTACCCAAATTCGCGCAATAATATACACCACAGTATGATTCAATATGTAAGCTCAATGTGGTCTAAAATGTCAACTCTCAAATAAATTTACTATCGTTGTAATGAGTGCGTGAGAGTGCAAACCTAAACGATCTTTGTATCACAGGATATTCAATCTAAGTGCTCAAACAAAGATATTAATCAAACTTCATATATTTCAATCAACGAGTTTTCTCAATACATATATGTATATGAAGCTCTAGCAACGTATAGGTTTGGTTTGCAAAAAGGATATTCAATCTTTGTATTCAGCAAGGTATATATGAGTTAACAAACATTGTAACAAAGATTTTATCACACTAGCGAATATCTCATCAAATATTTTCAAGATAAAAACACAGTAGATATTTGAAAATGTTTTTGCAACCAAAATGCAAATACTAACTTCTTAAGAAATTGCAATGACTATGCAATACTCAGAAGTTTTATATAAGTCTTCTTAGGAGAGACTTACTAACAAAGTCCCCTAAGAATACTTAAGGTTTGGCTCTCAAAAATAAATCCGACAATCTAGAGATGGGAGAACAAACCAATTACGACAAGCACTCAAAATCAACTTACAAATGATGTAGGCAATATGAGAAGGTAAGATTGAGTGTGTGGAGCTTGGAAATGAGTATTATAGGGTTTTGGGTTTTCAAAGAATTTTCCCTAATCAAAGTGGCTAATCTCACACTAATTTTCTCAAATGAACTTGTATATATAGGCAAGAGAGAAAATATGACCGTTGGGGACCTATAGGGTATTTTTAGAAAAGTTTAATGACACTTAAGATAATTTAACCCTGTTAAAAAAATGTTAACCACGGTAAAAATTAGGGACAACCCGAGAGGTCCGGTCGACCAGAAATGGTTCGGTCGACCGGGACTCAAGTAGCTCGGTCGACCGGGGGCATTTTGAACTGAGTAGTCGGTCGACCGGGCAAGGGCGATTTTCAAAAACACCGAGGTTCGGTCGACCGGGGCCTTTTTGAACTGTATGGCTCGGTCGACCAGGTTGTTGGGAATTCTCCCAAGACCCCTCGGTCGACCAGGTAGATATAGTACAAATATGATCGATCGATCGGGAGGTCAAAAAGTTGACTCCCAGGAGGTTCGGTCGACCGAGGTTAAATGACCTATAAGGGCTCGGTCGACCGAACCTGGGTCAAATAGTTGACCCGGACCGGTTTCGGTCGTCCGGGCCAAATTGAACTAAATTGGCCGGTCGACCGAAAGTGCACCAAGTGTGCATTTCGGTCCCGTATCTACCCAAACAATTCCTATTCAAGTGCCTAACAAATATATGTGAATATGTGTGTGTCCTAAGGTCACTTTGGGCTCCAATTTGAGATCACCGAAAGAGTCCGGTGTCGGTCGACCAAAGGTTCACCCTACGGTCTTTCTATGGTTCGGTTTGAGCTTACAAATTAAATCATGTTTGTGGTGTGTGTGCTTATTACAAACCGAAGAACCCTAATTACTATTACAGACAATTTTACTGAAAATTATTACAATTAAGAGTTATGAAATTGTCTTTAAGCCTTTCTTGCTTTGTGCACATCTTGATCTTATCATTCTTGATTCCTGCACAAAACTCAACCACTCATTAGATACAATGAGTATTTGTCATAATCAAAACCGGGCGTGACCAATAAGGTCAACAATTTATGCTATGATTTGGTTTGTCCTGTGTGGACATTTAGGTTGTGATTTGTTAGGGTCCTGTGTGGACGATTACATGATATGTGGATGTAAACCTTGTGTGGGTAAAAATTGAAAACTGTATGAATATTCTATGTAGATTGATTGTGATATGGGTATAAGTGTGACTTTAATTAATTAAGTATTTATGGTAAAGTAGATTATTCCTCTCGAGGGCTTGCTAAGAAAGGGAAGTACTCTTGTAATTAATTGTGGGTATCAGAGTAGAGGGAAACCACTTGTATGGGCGGGTGATCTTTCCTATTCTTGGCGACTTTACCTGAATACATAACCCGAGGGCTTACTGAGAAAGGTGAGTTCCCTAGTGTTAGCACTAGAGCAAAGGGAAACTATTTGTATGGGCGGGTAAATTTCTCTATTCTCGGGAATTACTAATAAAAACATTGATGATTGTGGAATGTGATTGGTTGGCAAAGCCATTGACTTTGTGTGATTATGGGCACGATATTTTTTGGGTTACTTGCGAATTGTGGATGCACTTTGGATAGAATTTTAATTGTATATTAAACATTTCAGCCACATACTATGGTAAACTATTTCTTCCATACTGAGAGGTGTCTCACCCCATCCTATGTTAAATATTTTCAGGCTATCCAAGAGATCGAGCTTAGATAGCTCCAAGGCGGGTAGTTTCGTGAGTGAAACTAGAACGGATATGTATTAGTTTTTATAAATCTTTATATTTCTTTCAGGTTTTGTAATATGGAAAACGTTGTTCTATGATATGAGTTTGCTGATGTGTAAATATAGTACCTTGGTATATTATGTTTGAGGTATTTTTTTATTATTTTCCGTTGCATTAATGGTATCAGAGACTCGTGTCGTTCTCATAACACTCTAGGCCCCACGTGGTGGGTCCGGGGCATTACATGTGGGCTCTGTCACGCGTCCTGGACATTTGTGGGCTTTGAGTGAGTTGAGCATGGGTGCGTTAGGGAATGAGTTGGACCTCCATTTTTGTTTAGAATTCGAGTGGGCCTCGTTTGGAAATGTTGGGCCTGGTGGTTTTAAGAAAAACAAGTGGGCTTAGGTTTATTTAAGTGGGTTGGCCCACTCAGTTCTTTAAAACAAGGCTCGAGCTATTTTTTTAAAATGGGTCGGCCCGCTCATTTCTTTAAAACAAGGCCCGAGCTATTTTTTAAAATGGGCCAGCCTGCTCATTTCTTTAAAACAAGGCTCGGGCTATTTTTTAAAATGGGCCAGCCCGCTCATTTCTTTAAAACAAGGCTTGGGCTATTTTTTTTTTTTTTAAATAGGATGGCCCGCTCATTTCTTTAAAACAAAGCCTGGTCTATTTTTTAAAAATGGGTTGACCCACTCATTTCTTTAAAACAAAGCTCGGGCTATTTTTTAAAACGAGACGACTTGCGTGGATTTAAAAAAAAAAAAAGAAACAAAGCCCAAAGGTCTTTTAATACATAGCCCAAACTGGATTTTAAAAATAGGTTGGGTTGAGACTTTAAAACATGGGGATCCGGAATGGAGTTCGGGTATGAATTTTAAAGGGACCTAGGTTGGGTTCAGATGCAGTGATCTGAACGTGGGTTCGGGTTCGAGTCTGTGCTCAGGTTTGAGGGTCTAGGAATAAAAGGAGTACCTGCATTGCAATGTATTTTGTAAATTGAAATAAACTAGAATAAGGGTTGTAGATTTTTATTTTACCTTCCTTTCTTTTCATCCTCCAACCTTCACTTCTCTCTAGTTGTCTGCTCTAGGAATCTAGCCTCTGTAATTAGACTTTCGGCCCCTGCTGCTGCAAAGCTCTGGGCTCCAGTTATTTAGAATTCTTCTCTATCCTCCACACTGAGTAGTGCGAAGCCTTCTTCTGCTATCAACTTAGCAAAACCTCCCCCTCTATCTTTGGTTTTCTCTCTCAAATTCTACAGAACCCCCTATCTTTCTTTGTGCTTTCTTTCCCTCTCAATTCTTGCAGAGTTTCTCTATATTCTCCAATGTCTTGCTACAGTGCTTGGACTCCCTATTTATAGGGAGTATAGGATGGCCTTTGGTGCCAATTTCCCCATAACGGATTGTCAGAGAGGGAATATTGCTTTCCAGGTGTCCTCTCCTCTTTGCACATGTGAATTTCCATTTCTATTTTTGAAATTCCTTCTAACCAACTAATTCCTTTTTATGCACACGTGGTTCAGGAGATCCAAGTGGCATTACAGGAGTGGCGGGCTTTTAGGGCTCTTCTATGTGGCCTTCAAGGATAGGAGGGCTTGGTATCTTTAATTTTGTTTTTGTATTTTCTTTTCTACTGCAACTGATTTTATTCTTTCTTTTCTGCATAGGTGGATTGGATAATCCAGTTGGCAGTTGGAGATTGGAGAACTTGAGATTTCCCTTGTGTTTTATTGTATTTGTTTTTGTATTTATTTTCTTTATGCACGTATTATGATGTACCCCCGGGTTTTCTTTCATGCAACCTTTATTTGTACCAAACTTCCATTTCCTTGTATCTCTTTAAGTATGCAATGTCATTTTTTTTTGCACCCCTCTGTTGTATACTCCCGCATGTAAACGCGCACTCCACTTGCACATGCTCCCTTTGTTGTAATAAAATGTGACCTTGCATGTTCTTTATGGATCAATCTTGACCCAAAAACCATAGTCCCACTTTACCCCACGAAAACCAAAGTTAATAAAACCTAACTTTTATACCCAAACAAAACCCTAGCCAAAATCAAAGGTTGGATTCACAGGCTACAAATCTCAATTTAAAATTTAAACACTTCAATTTAAAAGACTCCATTTAAATCTAAAAACTCAATTACAAAAGTTTGAATGACTCAATTCAAAATCCCTAGACTCAAATGAAAAACTGGACTTTCAAAATGAGAGGACAAAATTCTAAAACCTAAAGAAATTGACTAAAAGTTTTGGAGACTTTAATTATAAGGATTCAATTTTGAAAACCTAATAAAAGAAAACCTAATTTTGAAAAGAAAACTAATTTTGAAATTAAACAAAGTCGGAGAACCTTAGTTCAAAGGGACTTAATTTTTGGGTTTTTAAGACTTGAACCATAATACCTAACCTAAGGGAAACATAGATTAATTTTGCAACTAAAAGAACCAAATTAATCCAAAAGGACTCAGTCTAACAACCTGTTTTGAAACCTAAAGATCAAGACTCGGATCCAAAATTTACAAGACTCAATTTCAAACTAATTTTCCAACATTTGTAAGGGATTTGGCTTTCTAGAATCAAAAGGACTTCAATTGGGGAATTAGGGTCTTGATTTTGATAGAGGGCCTATCCAGGACTAAAAGTCAAGTTTTGTTGTGCCGAGTTTTCTCGGGGTGGCCTGGTTAAAATTGGAGTGTCTACACTTGGTATACAAGACTTATGTGTTTATACTGTCCTAAATTTACCTTATTTAAATTTAGCATGATGCTCAAAAGTAAATTTTTTTTTTTATGTAAAATTTATAGAAAAAGATGCAAAAATACTTGTCAAGTTTTGGTTTTTGTTTAATTTTATAGTTTATCTGTAAACAACATTATGCGACTTTAAACATTACAGAATGAATATGTAGCTACTGCTAGTTGTTGTCAAATTTATAGATGATGAATTAATTGTGCTACTATGGAATAAATTTGAAATGTTCCTATGATGTGTAAAAATACTGGCACAAACAAAAATCCTAGCAATCATTAACGCACAAAAATCCTAGCAATCATTAACGCACAAAACATATAGAAATTAGATATCATTTCTTACCTGAGCCTAAAAAAAGGTGCAATTATACTTAATTTAGTGCACAATAACAAATAGTTGGTTGGACATAAAGGTGCCTTTCCCTTATTATCTTAAATACTTATGTTTGTTCATGTTGTGCTTTGTTCATGATGTGGAGCACTATGCTCTAAGAGCGTTGAACATTTTAAGTTAATTACTTTATTTGCTTTTGCATTACATGGAATTGCTTTGTATAAGAAAATTTTGGCCAATAGGAACAAGTGAAAGGAATGTATTAACACGAGTAACGGCTCACTTAGTGGAGAGAATGCCAAGGGATGTCATTCACTTCTTTAAGAATCATCCTAGCAAATGTCTTTTATTGGTGCATAATTGAACCTTTGCCCTTTACTCATTTCCTATTACAATACTAGTATTTTCATACAATTCTTCTTAGGATTATCAAAAACTCCCCAAAGGTCAATAAAACCCTCTATTGCTTGCTTTATTTTATAAACATGATGAAAAGTATAGTCTTGTGTGGATTGGATTTCTTGGCTCTTTTGTGAGTAATGCATGTTGTTTATAAACACTAACCTAAATTTAGCTATGGTTAGTTTCAGGGTTTCTACCAGAGGGTTGGCTATGTTACTTTGGGAAAATTTTGGGTTTTCAATTGTGCTCTTTACTTTCCCGAAAATAATTGTGTATACACATCATCCATGTGTTTGAATTACATTTCTCAACATCAGTTACCTTTCAGCCTAGATTGTCATGATTTCTAGCTATGAAATTTTTTTGCATCTCGTTTTAATTTTTTTCTTCATTTCATAGTCGTAGAGCTTGCATCTCATATATGAGATAAGTTTATTTGGGTCTACATGTTTGCTTCATAATCTAAAAAGACTATTTGATTGTCATTGTTTGGGGCTTGAGTGGGCAATGATGTTTATTACTATGGGAACGTCCTTTTTCCTGCATGATGAATTTGTAATCTTATAGCCTGTGCGATAGTAGGCCTTTCCACACCGTAAAAGAATTAGATCATAACCCGCATATAGGGTTGCACACATATTGGTTTGGGTCAATTTGACCCTAAACTACCAACTGACCTACCAACTATCCAATTAGCCAATAACCCAATTGAACTTGGCCCAACTCAAGATTGAGTTGGATTGGTTTGGATTGGTTTTCGTTAGTGGGTGGGATGGGTTGTGTTATTCACTTTAGGATATTGTGTCGACGAACTAATTCCAACAAAATCAGTGTAAGAATTTTGCAAAAACAAATACCCAATTGCAAAATCAACAAATTGATACCTCTACAACCCTATCATTGCCTAGTAAGATCTCACACATCATTACATCAAAGATTCAAAATGAACAATTATCCAAACTATTTGTTGTCCATCTAAAGTCTGAACAACAATCAACTATTTAAGTATTTGTTATCAAAGATTTAAAATGGAGTATAGAAGAATCTTGAGGTGAGAAGTGAGAAAAAACTCATTTAAGAGTAAGGAAGAAGAAAAACAAAGTAAAATGGGGGTAAGAGATGAGGGTTGACGACAACACATTAGGCAATGCTGAAAATAATGAGTCAGTAGCTATGTTGTTGACTATGGGGAACTAAGTTTGGTGTCTGTGCTAGGGTTAGGGCTCACCTCACACTATCTTAGACACAAGTGGCCGAGAGGGAGGGGAGAGTGGAGTTAAATGGTTGTGTATAACCCAAACCCCCCCCCCCCCCCCCCAAAAATCCATAGCTTACTATGAACCCATATCTAACCCACTTATTGGTTCTTGATCTAATTAGTTTGGGTCTTTGGGTCGATTTGGCCAATTTTTTGTGCAAGCATACCATCTATGCAAAGAACAATCAATAGCATTCTATTATGGTTCTCCATTGGCCGCACCAAATGCTTGTTACTAAGATTGTGCTCTAGTAATAGCTATTTGATAGTTTTGAATATTGGAATAACTAAAAAAGTAAAAATGATCATTTTTTCCATGCCTTGGATCAATAAATACTTCTATTTTTTGCTTTTGTGAAATGGATGTGTTTTTAGAAGTAGATATTAATCATAGAGCTTATCTAAGATATTACTCCTCAATGTGATAAGATTACAATATCATTTATGTGGCATTTATCACGTAACAACTATGAGTGTATCATATAGAAGGTGTGCCAATGGGATCCGATTGAAGTTTTCAAATGGTTCACTTGATTTAAGGTCGAACATAACATGTACCTCATTGAACATTTTAGTTGATTTAGGATAATCCTAAGTAATTTATTTCTAACTTTTCTCTCCATCCTATCTTAAGGTCAAAATTGGTGACCGAGAAATCAAATCTTATTAAAACCTTCCTTCTTCTCTTTTTTCCTCTTTCTCTCTTCTTAGCTCTATATATATAACACGGTACAATCCTAAAATACTATATTATTTATCACGGGTCCATGATCTCTCTTGATCATCACGAGATCAGGGGTGGTGTAGCCCGAAGAAAGAGCAAGCCACATGGGTTCATGAGTCATTTTTTTTCTTTTTTTACTTTTTTTTAATCCTTGGTGACGAGTCTATGATTTCATGCACCCGCGCGGGCGTAGGCAATTTTTTCTTACCCCAAAATAATGAAAAATTATTAACCCCTATTTACGCAAAGAACAATCACAGAAACTACGCATTTAAAATCACAAGGGATGGTTGATGTCGGCTGCTGCATGCAGCTGGAATTCATCTCCAGTATGAATCACACGTTTAAAGAGCAACACAATTACTGATACTATATTAGAAAACAGAAATACATCAAGCTTCTGTTGGTTCTGTTTGGTTGCAGAGAAGACGGAGGAAAATGAAAGAAAAACCCGACAACTACTTTCTCCCATAATCCCAAATCAATATAATTAGAGGATCATGATTTCACTGACTTTGTCTTATGGGCAACCAAACAGGGGACAAAGCAGAGGACAAAATTTCCATGGAAGGATATTAAAGCTTCAAGACGGCAAACCAATGACCAAGCTGATTAAAACAAATAAAAGAAAATTAAATTAAAGAAGAAGCCGATGCAGTTGTTCTTGATCTAGTTTCTCTTCTTCAGGGTTTTTTCCTCGTGGAGGAAATCGAGCAAAACAGAGCTCTTGCACCTGGGGCACCGGGGATCCACCTCCGACAACATCACGTACATGAGGCACCGTGGGCATCCCACCAGCACCATCGCCGACGTCTCCTCGGGACTGCTCGAGAACCCGCCGGAAGCGTCGTCGGCGTCGATCTCCGACGACAAGCACGAGCTCGGAAGCGTCATCTCCGACGACGTAGAAGAAGAAGCCGACGATAAGTTCGGAGACTGCTCTCGCAGGTTAGGCCTCGGTGGCGGCGCCAGGTTCAACTTCAGCTCCAGCTTTGGTCCGTTGGCTTTACGACCCATAACTAATTGTGCAAACCTCCTGTGATGTATCAAACGAACACCAACCTGATTAAATATATATATCAAATTAAAAGAACAACAAAACTGTAATAATCAAAATTAAGTGAAGACATCATGAATGGAATTGTGGTGAGATGTACCTGAAGGTGAGGAACAGAGAAGTTGAAACAGGGGAACTGGAATTGTAACAGGGTGTGATGGTGGGCGGTTGTTTTGAAGAGTATTGAGGCGATTATGAGAATATATATGGATTGGGGAAGAGGGTTTCTTTAATTGAGAATTAATTAGTGATGGGAATGGGGGAAGAAAGTAAAGAGGGTGGAGAGAGAAGGGAGAAGAAGGGCTTGAATCATTGCCAGCATTGAATTAAATTGTGCAAAAAAAAAAATCCCAAGGTCTTTGCCGGTAAAACAGGGCTAGTAAATATTTGCAACTACAAAGAACAGGGGAGCCCTTCATTCATTGCTGGGATAGGTGGTTTGTATATGTGCACATAAATTTTAGGGAGACCCAAAAAATTAAAAACCCAACGGCTATTACAAGAGGAAATAACAATGTCGAAATTAAATAACAATTAAAACAAAGAGGGGCTCCTTTCCTCTCTCTCTCTCTCTCTCTCTCTCTCTCTCTCTCTCACACACACACACACACACATATTTTTTATTATAAATATATATATATATATATATATATATATATTGGTTCCAACTGTAAATTAAAATATTATTTTTGGATATTTATTTATTGATTGCTGCCGATCCACCGGAGATGTTTATTTTTATGAATACTTACACTCTAATTATTTAATTTCACCGTTCTTTCTCTTTTTTAAACTTTTTTTTTTTAAATAAATTAAATATTTTTTGAATAGTAATAAAGTACCTAACATCTAATTAGGTGGAGGTTAAATTTGCTCTTAATTGTTCGAAGTGAAGGCAAATGAAAGCCCTGACTTTTTTTCAATATACAGATTTGAAATTTTCAAGAGCGATTCAGTGCAATTTCTCATTTGTTCGGTGGATTTGGACACTCCCCTGTTTTAACCTTCAATAAATAGAGGGAGAGAGGAGCATAAATTATCATTTATTACATGGTGCATTACATAGACTTAAATGGGTAGTGGCTATTATTTTTGCATGTGAACCAAACCAAAGTATTCCCACTCTGCAAATACATTATACAGCTACCCCCACTATAGTTTATCATCATTCAACTATACAAATTTGATGGGGTCAACTTTAAACACCTACCTTTAACCTGCATTACAATAAGTACATGTAAACTTGATTGTCGAACCTTTTCTTTAGAAAAGTCGGAAACAAAAAATAAAACAAAACAAAAATATGCGCTGTCTTATTTTATTAGTCTTGAAACTGACCATTCGTACGACAAAAAGTACACAAGTAATTAAATTTTAGTTTAAATGATCGGTTATGAGCCTTTTTAGTTATGGAAACGGCTATCATTTTCTATTTAGAGTTGTTTTTATATGATTAAAAAGTCGGCATTCTACTATTATAAGATTCGTGTGTGTAAAAGATTCTGTTTAAAAAAGTGAAAGAAAATGGAATAAGAAGGAAACTCATTTTTTTATATTAAATAATATTTAAAATAAAAAATTTATTCTGATATGATTAAAGTTCAAGAAAAATCAATACGAATAACGTGCAAAATTAAAAATTTTAAAATATCTTTATTTTCTTTCTCACTTTTCATGATAATCGGGTAAGAAAATATGGACTCATTAGCATTTTCATTTCTTTTCCTTAGCATTTTTCAAATTTCAAAAGCGAGAGTTAAAAAAATTATATCATTTCAATAAAAATAAGGCTGCCTTTTGTAATTCTTTGAAAATTTTGTAAATGAAAAATAAAAATAATTATTCACAATTAATTGGGCTCTAATTATTAATTTTCTTTAAAAAGATGAGTGATTTATTATTGGAAAAGGTGTCCAAATTAAATAAAATTTAAAAATTAGAAAATGATTTAAAAAAACAAGACGACCCAATTTAATTATAATAAATATTAGTATGCATTTTGGTTGGAAGTTAAATAAATGTGGTATAATAGAGAAACTCATTGAAGGCAAAAAAGTAAGAAGCAAAAAATTTAAAGTGGGCGAGGGGGCACCGAATCAAAAAGAAAAATTAAAAAATGAGAAGAGTTAAGCGCTCCAAAAATAGGGTGGTGGTTTTATATCGTTGTTTGACCATAAAATATATTAATGATGAAATATTATGAGTGCTTATTTTTAGGGCTACTCATTTCAACCACCTTATTAAAGCTCGAGGAAATATCTTTCCTAGCTCCCGTGTGATATAAGCACAACACATCAGCCACACCTGCTGAATTAAAAGCATGGAGATGACCATAAGCACATTCATTCACGTGTCAAGTAAACGTGTTAAGTTTGGACGAGTCATAAACTGGTCGTGGTTAAACGAGTTCAGTTCGAGTTGATCCGCTTATTAATAGATAATTACTATGTAAATTCAAACTCGCCGTTTAAAAAATATAATTTATTTATTTTAAAATTTTTATATAAAATGATATATTTTTTTGTCAAAAGAAAATAAAAAACACTTTTATTTTTTTTAAAAAAATCACTCAGTAGGTGGCCCGACCCGAATCGAACCTCCTACCCCATTTAATAAACGAGTCAGATCCAAGTTTACCCGTTTATAAATGGGTCAGCTCTTATTAAACTCAAACCCGATTTAAACGGACAGATCACAGGTCACCCACCGAGTTCCAACCCATTTTACCACCCCTATATATATGTTTTCCTAGTAATTTTTTATTTCTAAACAGGACATTAAGGGGAAAAAAAAAATTTAAGGTAAAAATTAAATTCTTAATATTTTTTCTCGATGTGAAATACTATGAATAATAATAATAATGTATTATAATCTAACTAAATTTAAGGAAAATTAAAGTTCATGACGTGTATAAGCAAATTTTTATTTAGTAATTTGACATATCTATATAATTTTTTTCTTTTCTACTTTTTTTTTTATAATCAGAAATAAAAGATGAATTTTTTTTTTTATTTCTTTAATTTTTTTTTCATTCTTAAATTGAATTAAATACTCTCCAGAGGGTGCACCCAAGCAAAGGAAAAGAGGGAAAATAATTGAATACATAATTAATGATAAACTAGTTATGATAAAGATGTGAGAGTTGGTTAATGGTTATTATGAAGGCCACCCAAGCTCATAAGCCCGTGAACTCATCTACTTGTAATTTATTTTCCTTCTAGTTTTGATAGATACGGTTCACTTATAACATTTATGGACCCAATTTCTCTCCCCTCTCCATATGAATAAATCTTTTACCGTTTAAAAGTAAATTATAGTTGTTGATGTTAAGGCCATTTGGGCGCATTAATTGAATTCTAGACACGTACGAGTGACTTGTTTTGCATCCTTTTTATTTTTATTTTCAATTTTTGTTATTATATAGTTTTTTTTTAATAATCGAGGGACTCCGGTCACCATCACGCCACTTTTGATACATCAAATCCAAGGAGGTGAAAGTCGAACCCATTTACACACCCCTGGTAATTCAATGCGAAATCGAACTCATGACCTTGAAGTCACCAAAGTCACAACTCGCCTTACTACTTAGCCAATCTAATAAATAAATTGATGATAAAAGTACATCTTTCTTTACTAAGTTAGAATTTATTTCTTCTTACTTTGTTCATTTTCTACCCTACTTTTATAATGGAAAAATAAAAAATAAAATTTTATCATGTGAATTTAGATAAAAATATTTATAGACTTTCAAAAAATTTTAAAAATTAGGTTAATAAATATTTCTTTTTATCATTTTTCAACCTTTATGTACAATAAAATTATCTTTGTTGTGTTTAACATTGTGATGTTATAATTAAGTAAAATAATTATAATCAATTCATATTTATATCATAATATCTTTTAATTTGTACTCTATGGCATTTTCATTTTTCTAATTTTTTTTTGAAAAATAATAATATTTTATTCAAATCACAAAGCCACGACCTGTAGACCAGGTATTATTCTTATTTGATTAATCAAAAACAAAATTGAACGCACCTTCAATTATGCTTTAATTTATTTCAATTTTGAGAATATTAACAAAGCAAGTTTAATTGCTTCATTTTAATTTTAAATTTCTGTTTTCCTTTTTATAATTTTGGACATTGAGACCAAGCAAACTAGTTAATGCTCGGTCTGACCCTTTGAAATAATTAATTTTCAGTTTCAAAAGCAGAGAAAAAAAAATAATAATGATTGCCATATTTTTATTAATTCATAATATAAAAAGATTAATAGCTTATGAAAAAAAATGTTGTGAGAGAGTAAATGTATGTACTGATATTAGAAATAATGATAATGTAAAATTTTTTATTAACTTGTAACACGAACAAATAAGAAATGATTAATATTTTACTGTGGCAATGTTTATTTATGGCTTATTTTAATTGGACGGAATAATACAAATTTTTATATGGATGACTTATTCTAAATTACTATTTTTTTTATTCCGTACAATTCCTATAAATAGATAATTCACAAGTCAAATGTGATCTAATCTTATGCGCTATTTAAGGTAATTCACTCTCATTTCTTTTGTAGCTTTAATTAAATTCTAGATTCATTTTATTTTAGGGTAACGACACTTCTTTCCGTACACATACAGATTGTTTATTGCTATTATTTTTGTTTTGTTTGTATTTTTGTGCCGTGGAAAAAATTGAAAACGACAAAAAACTTCTTTTTGTTTACTCTCGAATTCACTTTTGTTAATTAATTCATTTTCTTCCTTATTTTTCTAGTAAAAATTGTAAAATATTATCATATGAATTTAAAATAAATTATTTGTTAAAATAATTATTACTCATTTTTATTTTTAGTACAATATTTTTAATTAGTTTGTATTTTAAATTTTCGTTATTATTATTTGAGCATGTGACAAAATTGTACATTTATTCAATTATGTTTTAATTTATTTCAAATTTTAAAATATTAACAAAACATGTTACTACATTTTAATTTTAACTTTTCGTCTCTAATTTTTTTTTTTTTTTCATTTTTATGAGAGCAAATGTTTTTGACCTCTCTTAAGGTTTAACAATAACATATTGTTCCCTAAAATTTTAAAAATTTCACAGATTGTTAATGTTTGGTTTGGCCCTTTAATATAGTTAATTTTACCAATTAAGAAAGTAGAAATATTAAGGAGCATATATAAATACTCTCTATGAAATTGTAGTATGGGTGGTGAAATATGAAAACCTATCCACTGAAAAGAGTATCATAATGGAAGCTTGTGCATTATTTTTATGTTTGTAATTAATCATTTCAATATGTATCAACTTAAAAGCTCATGAATATGTTATTGATATCATATTTTTGTTTAGATCAGATTTGTTAATATATAACTTCTTTTACCATTTCTCTTACTATTTTATCTTCTTAGTTAGAACTAAAGAGTGTCGTTGAAAATGTTAATCTAGCTTTACTGGGTTCTTAAGGTACTTCAATTATATTTTTCTCTCGAATTATGGACCCACGCTCTCTTTCCTCCCATCTTTCTTGATTTATGCACACATGCACAATATTGAAAGAGAAATAGAAATTAAAAGTGCAAAAGAGTAAATTTATGATATTTTGAAGTATGTTAACAATCCATATATAGTCTAAGAAATACATCAAAGTTACAATATATTGAACAACCAAAAAAAAAAAAATACAAATAACAAAAATACAAGAAAGAGAGTCAACCTTTAGTCTTAAAGCTTATTTTTTTATATTACTTCGCGAATAATCAGATTTAAGGGACTATTGACCCAAGGATGGCACATGGTAGCTACAGTGACAACCGCGTGGTATCTTAGACTATTTTCCTCTCTCTCTCTCTCTCTCTCTCTCTCTCTCTCTCTCTCTCACACACACACACACACACACACACTTTCTCTCTCATTGTGTTTAGGTTGCCTAATACTATACCACCTAGCCTAGACTTCCTTGACTCGCAGACCCATATGGCCCCTAACCCATGACCCCCATCCCCACGCCCATATAAATCACCAATTAATGCAAAACAAAACCAAAATTCCAACACTATTCAAGGCATGCCAACAAACACAAGAAACTTGCTAAACCTAACCTCAACAAAAAACCCAACCCAATATGGTCAAAACCCCAAGCTTAAGTTAATTATAGCCTTAGGAAACCCAAGATGAAAAACAAACATAGGAATAATCCCTACCATTGCCCTTGCCCTTATCCCTTGCAAGAAACCCCAAGAAAAAGGAAATCACCGACCCCCTCCCCCCCCCCCCCCCCCAAAAAAGTCGAAATAGCCCAAATACAACACTATCATTCCATCCAACTCCTTTCATTCACCTATTAAAGCCAAAACCAATGAAGCCAATTATCCCATAACTCTGCACTAATAGTCATTAGATAGGTCATCCCTTGCTTATAATGATGGGAAGGAGACAGCAATAGAGGAACATATGCTAAAAGAGAGAAAGAGTATGAAGGGTTAACCTATTGTAGGCCCAGTCACCTCAAAACAACACTAACAATAACAAAAAAGAGACTATAGACACCCTATTAAGGCTCCCACGCTCATTCCCTACAAGAAAGAGAAGAGTGGGCACATTGTCTATACCACACACAACACAACAAAAGAGAAAGGAAGAGAAAATAAAGTTGAACACACACACACAAATAGAAGCATACCGTAAGAAAGAGCAAGTGAGAAGCTAATCCAAGTAGTGCACTCAAGGAAGGATGGTGTAGCTGCAACATCATAGCCAAATAGGCCACAATAGATAAAGATTTGTAGCCACATTTTATTGTTTCAAGTACTAGGTAAGCTTACATCAATTGCATGTTCATGACTTAGGGTAGTAACATTAATCTTAGAAAATCTCTAGCTTTATATTCATATCCCAAGTTGGTTAGGGATTAAAGCGCCAGATTAAAAGGTTAATAGAAGGCGTAACCCGGTTCTTGGTCTTCAAGAATATTTTAATTGACTACTGAGAGATACATTCCAAATATGAAGAAATTTAAGACCTAGTTTTTTTTTCCTAAAAATGTTGAGTATAATATTCAACACAAACTATGAGATCTTAAGCACACTAGTATAATGAAAGAGTGTCTGAAACAATTCTCTACTTTAATGTTGGATATCTAGAACATGTTAACGAAATACAATATGTTATGTTTCCTTAAGAGATTGAAGCCTAGGGCAAAGGTAGAACTCCATGAACAAAGGGTTCAAGACTAGTTTATTGCATAGATGTCACAAACTGCTTGACTAGGTATACTGGACAGAGTTCCACCATGTCCATAGAGAGAGGCATAATGGGTACAAATAATGAAAAGTCTTTCAAGAGGAGCAAAGCCAAAAATAACTAGGCAACAATGCATTTAACTTCTAATGAAGCTTCCTCGTCTTGGTTATTTAACACATCTAGTGGTAAGGGTAAGTTGGTATGCTTTTTTTTTATCTCGAGGCCCTCACAAAGTTGTTGATTACCGCCACAAATCATTGCTCAATACCTTACAAGCTTCCATCACAGAAGGGGCACAAAAATAGTATAAGGATGAGGAGGAAACCTCAAGGATAGATGAAATGTGATTACTCAATGTTGGAGAGGCAAAAGAATTAACCAACAATTATTCATGTGAAAGGATTAATGTTTGTGGATCTTGGATCAACGGGGATAGACAATTATGTTTTTCTCTCGAATTATGGACCCACACTCTCTTTCCTCCCATCTTTCTTAATTTATGCACACATGCACAATATTGAAAGAGGAATAGAAATCAAAAGTGCAAAAGACTAAATTAATGATATTTTGAAGTTTGTTAACAATCCATGTATAGTCTAAGAAAAACATCAAAGTTAGAATACATTGAAAACCCGAAAAAGAAAATACAAATAACAAAAATACAAGAACGAGATTCAACCTCTAGTCTTAAAGTTTATTCTAATATTACTTTTAGAATAGTTAGATTTAAAGGAATATGTGCCTAAGAATGACACATGGTAGCTGTAGTGACATCCATGTGGTATCTTAGGCCATTTTTTCACACTCTCTCTCTCTCTCTCTCTCTCTCTCATGGTAGCTGTAGTGATAGCCACGTGGTATCTTAGGCCATTTTTACTCTCTCTCTCTCTCTCTCTCTCTCCCTCCCTCCCTCCCTGCCTCCCTCTTTCAATGTGTATAAGTTGCCTAATCCTAGGCCACCTAGCTTAGACTTCCTTGACTCACAGGCCTCATATGGCCCCTAACCCATGACCCCAATCCCCAGCCCAAATAAATCACCAATTAATGCAAAGCAAAACCAAAATTCCAACACAATTCAAGGCATGCCAATAAACACATGTAACTCGCTAAACCTAACCACAACAGAAAACCCAACCCAAAATGGTCAAAACCCCAAGCTTAAGTTAATTATATCCTTGGGAAACCCAAGACCAAAAAATGAACACATGAATAATCCCTACGAATGCCCTTGCTCTTATCCCTTGCAAGAAACCCCAAGAAAAATGAAATCACCACCCCCTATGCCAAAATAACCCAAAGATAACACTATCATTCCATCCAGCTTCTCTTAATCAGCTATCAAAGCCAAAACCCATGAAGCCAATTATCCCATAACTCTACACTAATAGTCATTAGATAGGCCATCCCTACCCATTACTTATAATGATGGGGAGGAGAGAGCAATAGAGGAACATATGCTAAGAGAGAGAAATAGTGTGAAGACTTAACCTATTGCAGGCCAACTCACCTCAAAACTACACTAAAAATAACAAAAGGGAGACTCTGGACACCCTATTGAGGCTCCCACACTTATTCCCTATAAGAAAAAGAAAGAGTGAACACATTGTATATACCACACAAAACATAATAAAAGAGAGAGGAAGAGAAAATATATTTGAATACACACAAATAAAAGCATAGCTTAAGAAAGAGTAAGTGAGAAGCTAATCCAAGTTGCGCATTCAAGGAAGGATAGTGTAGTTGCAACATCGTAGCCAAACAAGCCACAATAGGTAAAGATTTCTAGCCACATTTTATTGTTTCAAGCACTAGGTAAGCTTACATCAATTGCATGTTCATGACTTAGGATAGTAACCCTAATCTTAGAAAATCTTTAGCCTTTAAATTCATATTCCAAGTTTGTTAGGGATTAAAGCACTAGATCAAGAGGTTAATAGAAAGCATAACCCGGTTCTTGGTATTCAAGAATAGTTTAATTGACTATTAAGAGATACATTCCATGTGTGATGAGATTTAAAACCCAATTTTTTTTTTTTTCTAAAAAATTTGTCTATAATGTTAAACAGAAACTATGAGACCTCAAGCACACTAGTATAATGAAGAAGTGTTTGAAACAATTCTCTACTTTAATGTTGGATATCTAGAACATGTTTAAGAAAGACAATATGTTCTATTTCCTTGAGAGCTTGAAGCCTAGGGTAAAGGTAGAACTCCTTGAACAAAGATTTCAAGACTAGCCTATTGCATAGATGTCACAAAGTGCTTGACTGAGTATAATGGAAATAATTCCACTGTTTCCACAAAGAGTGGCATATTGGGTAAAGAAATCCATTTTCCTTAAGTATCTCCAAGGCGTATTTCCTTTGTGATAAAGAGATGCCAGTTTTTTAGCAAGCCACTTTATCCCCAAAAATTATTTCAAAGTATTAAGGTCTTTGAGTTTGAAACATTCTCCCAAGTATTTCTGGGCAATTTTTTAATTAATGAAGTTTAGCACTAAAAAATTTAAAAAATCACACATGCCTTTTGGGTATGAGAAAATTATGAAACAAAGTTGCGCTGCAGAGTTACTTTGTTAGGTGACTAAAGTGTCATGTGAAATATTTGTTCACTTTTTCATGTGGTTAGACATTGTTTATGAGTTGGTTAAGATTTTGTTTAAATTATACTTGTAGTGGGACTTCTTCTCATTATATTTACATTATGAGTTCTTCGCATTGCACCATGTTGTATTGTCATAATCATCATTCGGTAGTTTCATACACTCCCAGTGACTTATTTTCTATGATGGGGAGATATTGCAATCTAGGGGCATTTTTTATTATTCATTAAACCCTCACGAAGCTCAGTTTATATGTACAGTGTTAACCATGGATGCAGAGTAGGAATATCGATTGCAAAAGGCAAACAACTTTACAAAGCAGTTATGGTTGTTAAATGTTGTGATCCCTAAATGCAAAGCACATTGTATTCGACATTGTTGTAATATGTGGCTCATATATCAAGTGGAATGCATGTGTAATGAAAAAACATGGTAGAAAAAAATAGTTGTGGTTTGTAGCAAGTTTGCAACAATAAACCATCGACGGTTTTCCTCAAACCATCGACGGTTTTGTAAGGATGACAAGAAACAGTCGACGATTCTAGTGTTGTTGCTTCGACTATTTCCTCTCGGTATTAAAATGTCAAAAGTATCTCTACAAGCCCTTTAACTCAGTTACTCAGCATTTGTTTCCAAATTTTGAATTGTGACGTTGGATAGGTTGGGTTTTGGTGGGAAAGCCTTTGGGAAACTTATATATACATGGTTTATGTTGTAGTGGGACTTCTTCTCATTACATTTTTAGATTTTTTTTATGAGCTGGTTAAGAAAATATTTAGCCTTTAAATTCATATTCCAACATTGTTAGGGATTACAGCAGATTAAAAGGTTAATAGAAAGCATAACTCGGTTCTTGGTATTCAATAATAGTTTAATTGACTATTAAGAGATACATTCCAAGTATGATGAGATTTAAAACCCAATTTTGTTTAAAAATTTTTTGTGTATAATGTTAAATAGAAACTATGAGATCTTAAGCACACTAGTATAATGAAGAAGTGTTTGAAACAATTCTCTACTTTAATGTTGGATATCTAGAACATGTTTAAAAAAGACAATATGTTTTGTGTAGAGACCTAAGAAAATGAAATAATAAAAATAATTGAAAAAGAATGGATTTTTGGCCGAGGAAAGAGAAAATCAGTGACGGTTTTCTAAAGAGGAATAAAACTAGTGACGGTTTAGAATTATCGGGGGTCAGTAACTGGGTAAACGGTAAAATAGGACTAATTAAAGAGAAAACTGGTGACAATTTTCTGGAGGCAAGAGAAAACCGGCGATGGTTTTCTCACAGAGGGGATATTAAGGAAAGTCTTGAGAGCAGTTTTTAAAAAGAAATCAATTTTTATCTTTTCCTCTTTGAAATCCTATGGTTTCTCCCTCCTTTTTCTTTGATTCTCGCTCTGCTAAGTCCCGTTTCAATGATCAGGAACCACCATGGGATTCTTGGGAAGATTTTCTGCAACCTACACGAAGCAAATTTTTAGTTTCAGGTTTCGAGGCACCATCCCAAAATCAGGGTAAGTAGGGTATTTTAAGTCTCATTCTTAATATGGAATATATATAGGGCCTAAGGAATGATAAAATGGCATTTGTTAATTTAAGTGTAATCCCAAGAGGGGGGGTGAATTGGGTATTTTAAAATATTTTGGTATTTCAATCCTCAATTGAAAACCCAAACATACAAGTACAAATTTGGATACACACTGATTTCAGTATTATACAACTCACTTGATTTAATCCATGGATATCTCAATTCAGTATTGCCCAATTATTCTCACGTAATTAGATATTCATATATATCAATATTTAACACATGCACTGCAGATATAATATGAATATAAGTGCAAAAATACAAAGAGAGATAGGGAGATAGAGTGTAGATACCGAATTTTTAATGAGGTTCAGCTAAACCAGGCCTACGTTCTCGCCTTGGGCAAAACCCCCCAAGGATTGCATAAATCCTCTCCTTTAACTGGGACGAAACTTCTCGTTACAAACCCGCTGCTTACAAGAAGCACAGTTTCCTCCTACTGCACTGCTTACAAGAGGCACAACTTCCTCCTACTCCGCTGCTTACACGAGGCACAACTTCCTCCTTCCCGGTTCATAACCCGAACCGTCAATACAATAGATAGATGAAATTCCTAAACACTCAGATGCATCTAAACAAGCTAATGAGTACAATAAAAATTCCTAACACATATGCATATGATAAAACTTGAAGCTCAGTATGTATGTAATGATAAGATCGTTATATGAATGACATGCTTCAAAAATTTACCTTTTAAATCAATATCTCCCAGAAATGATTTTATAAATAAATGCTTTGGAGAAGCGTACGATTCAATTCCAGAATACTTTATGCAATATTAGAAAATAAGATCCTTTCAAAAATAATCTTTAATAATGCACAGATCTATGTTCTTGCTATCAATAATTTTTCAAGTTGAATCTTTGAATAAATATACGATGTTAAATATTGCAAAGATTTAAATACTATGTTTCAAAAATAATATTCTTCAAGGATATGTATTTAGAGGCTCTTAGTATTTGCAATCAAATAATTCCAATCTCTCATAATGAATATTCAAGAATAAGTTTTTGAGATGAAAAAATCTTTGAGTATTATGCAGATCTAAGTTCTTGCTATCAAATACCTCGTACAATTAAATCTTTGAATAAAAATGTGACTTTGAATATTTCAAAGATTTAAATAATATTTTTCAAACACTTTTTGCAACAAAAAGATAGATCTCTTTGAATAAAAATACAACTTTGAATGTCACAATGATTCAAACTTTAGAAAGCTTTTCCCAAAAGATTTTTCAAATAAATAACTATGGGAAAATAAGTTTCTTACTCCCAAAGTGATTTTTCAATAAATGAATAATGGAGAAGATGATCGATTAATAAAAAAATTGAAAGCTCAATAAACTATTTTTCCAAATCTCAAGATCAAACCTAGATTTAGCAAAGGTTGCACATGTATTTGCTCATATCTTAAATATGCGAATGCCCAAGTAAAAGTGTGTTCTTTGCAGTGTAGGCAATGATAGTATTCAAAACTTCTTAAGAGATGTGCAAGAATGTTCAAAACTCCTCAATCATAAAAGTGAGGCACTAGGATTTAAAGGTTGATTTTATAAGTATTATTGGCCCTACGTTAAGTCTTGACCATTGGATCAACTTAATTAATTAAATGACTCACGTGTTCTCTCGCTAAAAACCAAATTTTTAAAGTTTCTGCAAATTCAAACTTCTGAGCTATCGGGTTCAGACGACTGAGGTTCCTTAAAGCTCTGAAAGTCATAGTCTCGATACAGGGTCAGACGACTAAACTATGGGTTCAGTCTTCTTAAGTCTCAGATCAGACAACTAAACTGAAGGTTCAGATAGCTGAAGGTGTTCTACCTATTCTGTGTTTCAAAATTAATTCTTCAGATGACTGAACTAATTCTTCAGTCTTCTGAGGAAATTCTTCAGATACCTGAAGTAAAACTTTAGTTGTCTGAAGTTGCATTTTAGACTTTTGAGGGTAATCCTTAATCGTCTGGGCAGTCCAACTTCAGTTTTTTTTTTTTCAAAAACCATTTTTACTTTCTTACTTTGCGTCTTCATAAAACATTTTCTGGGGTTTTAAATAGAGTCTCTAAGTCAATGAATAACCCCTAAAAGATTTTTATGAGATGTATGAGTCGTAAGGTCAGTTTAGGGTATATTTTGAGTTTCAAATTAAATCATATGAAATATGTAAATACATTCAGTTCTAAATAACCATTCACATGACGATCTTGAACTTAACGGTTGCATCTTCATTCTTCTACTCTTTTAGTTCTATGGATTGTGCCATATTGTACATGCTTTAATTCTCGTGGCTTCCATAACTTCCTCACCTTCCATGCATGCTAAGTAATGTTCCTGCTCACATTCTTAATGCACAGATCAAATACCAAGTCATTTGTCATTAATAAAACAGGATTGGACTCATAGAGTTAGCAATCTCCCCCTTTTTTATGATGACAAATACACGAGCAAAAAATATAAAATGGGTTATGCCTAACAAGGCTCCCCCTCAAATAATGCACAATCAAATATTCAGTAATATGAAATATGTTCATTCACAATTGAAAATAGGCAATAGTTTTGCACATATAACTCATGTACTTATGTACTTTTGCCAACTATTTTTGCTATGACCTTATATTCTTCTCTCCCTTTTGACATCAACCAAAAGGTATATAACAAAAATGTTCTGACATAATTATATCTCATTTTTTTTTAAAATATCCAATTTTTATATTTCAAAATTGTACTCTGAAATATGTCTCCTTGTGTTATGCAATTTACTTTTTCCTCTTGCTAATGCAAAATTGTGTTGTTGAATTAAATTTCAATGTGAACATACACATTGTGTCAAATTACATAGACATGGATAAGCAAAACAGTCATTAAAGTTCAAAGGTTTATGTGAGGATCAACATGTGTCATGTATCCATAAAAAATTTAACATGCAATCACCATGCTTTGAGTTTAAATTCAAATGTGAACAAATGAACCAAATTTGAAAATTCTAACCAATGATGAATATTAATTGATGTTGCTCCCCCTGAATTATGTAATTTGATATAATTCTAGGCAACTATATTTATTTTAGCTCAAAAAAGCTCTCCCTTGTTTTATTATTTAAGGTCATACAGATTGTTGATTATGCAACTAAAAAAAACATCTCTCCCCCTTTTTATCTCAAAAAAAATTTCTCTTTCCCTTTAGTTCTCATAAAAAATTTACTCTAGTATATATCTCTCACCTTTTGGATCTTCAAAACAAATTGTGCTCAAGATTTTTTCTTTAAGTACATTCCGAAAAGAATTATAACTAGAAAGACTAACCACATAGATCGTAATTATATCAATGCATTTCAAAACAAGATCATATTATTAACTCAAGGAATTTGTGGCAAAGCAATATATTTTTCATTTAGAGTATTCAATAGGATCATCATAATTAAGTGCATGCCACAAAAAGTTCACTGCACATCTAAGCAAAAGAAATATTGGTAAGCATAATAAGATAGGAAAAAATTTCCAAATGCTCCCCCTATGAATTTGAATACTTGCGTAGATGAAATGAAATGCTTATACTTATCAAGGATTAATTTCACTACTAGTTCAAAGCCACATAAGCAATCATTGTAAAATATTTTAGACCAACTTTAGCGATACTATGATGCACATGAGTTCTTTATGCTCTTTCTCTAGGAATGAAGTTTAGCTCCCCTAAATATTTTCAAGCATGCAACTAGTTTAGTTTAGTATAGTTTAAAAAAAAAATCATATGGTTAACATGTTGCATCAAATATGCACAAAAGAATTTACACATACCATTGAAATCAGATATAAATACAACATATGATACTAAATGTGATTATGCTTATTTTTCAAAGCCATAATATTTTCAAGTTAATTTGCTCCCCTTCGGTTATGCACTTATCATATTCTTATGTCTTTTTATTTTAATCATTCTTCACCAGTTTAGTCGAGTGTTCTAAGAGTTTCAATGATTTATACTTGGTTATACCTGCTTTAGCTTAGAGGACCAAAAAGTCATAAACAATTCTACTTCAGGGTTATAAGCCTATATTGCTTCTTTTCTTATGAATCTCAACGCATAGGTTTCCTAGTCATTTGCATTATCATATAGATGAAACCTATAGCATATAACTTAGCCATTTGACATATTCAAAATCTTCTAATAGATTTGACTTGAAGTTTGAGAGCTTGTGAAGTGAGATTTTGCAAATACTCTAAAGAATTTAATTATCATTAAGTTCAGAAGAATATTCATTGTGTGTGGACAATATTCAAAATATTTTCATGGAAGTGAATATATCCAACTACATAGACAACAAGCAATTTGGGAGAATATTAATTTTTGAATATTTCTCTTTGGGTATTTCTAATTATCCAATCATTGGACCGTACCTTATAAGTATGTCTTCAATTTTAAGCAAGGGTATGAGCCTATAATAGATGAATCTTTATCGGATATGATCATTGTATGGTAAAGATTTCTTGTGGAGGAAATTGCTTAATCACAAATCAAAATTAGGGATTTTTACATTTTAAGCACAAAGGGAATATTTATTAAAAATGTCTTGATAGACCATTTGGATCCCTTAGAGAATTCCACTGATTTGATTATAACGGGATGTGTTTTAATAAGAACTTTCTAGATATAAAATTTATGATTTATTAGTGCTTGTAGCTAGAGTGATGACTGATTTAACCATTTGAGGCTCCAAGAATGAGTTTAGGACTAGATGTTTTTTAATATATGATTTATTCCTAAGGCTCAGTCTTATCCAACGGACATAATCTGCTTAACTTGGGATTTTAATATTTAAGCATGTGTTAAGCAATAAGAATTATTCGTTAAACAGCAATGCTTTAATCCATTTGGAAGTGGATTTATTCTTCAATGTTATGATTTATGTTACTCATTGCAAAGATATAAGGTTCCTAATATTTTAACTAGTTAAGCCTTTCACCTTTTACTTTAAACAAATCGAAGTTAGCATGCTTTAACCAATATTTTATATATTACCCAATCATTATGATATCTATATATATATTCATTAAGTACTCAGATTGGATATATTGCTTAAAGAGATCATATTGACTTAACTTTCTTGTAGGATTCTTAGTATAATAATAGTGTAGTAAATACATATACTAAGATTTTACATTTTAAGCATATACTATTCCCCAAGCCTATTAGTCATCACAACCCCCTTTTGCTTGTGGCTGACTCTACTAAATTCTCAATCCTAAAGTCTAAAAAGGAGTTTTTGGGGTTTGTTTCAGGTACCCATATTTCTTTGACTCGCCAAACCTGTTTGGGCTTCACACCTTTCCTTTTAAATGGACAATCAAATTTAATGTGTCCTTTATTTTTACATAATATGCAAGTGGTGTGAGCATACGGACTGGAGGAGGTACTAGCATAGAATTTTGACGCTTTAGCAAAATACCCCATGTATAGGTTCTTTCTTCTCCTATTTTCAATTCCATTGTAACGTATATCTTCTTTGTCTAAGGTTATCTTTTGAGAACCTAAGAGCTTGTCAAAAGTTTCTTTTCCCTTAGTAAATGTGTGGTTGATCTTAGCTTGATCCTCTTTCTTTCTAGTTCTTGGATTTTTAAATTCTTCAAGCCTTTGCAGATAACTTGTAATTTTACAAATCCATTGGTCATTTTGTTTGCTTTACATTCAAGTTCAAAAATTTGAAGATCTTTTGCATTATCACTTGAAATCTTGGATCTTAACTCTTTCAGCTCTTTTGCCATCATATCATTCCGATTTCATAATTTCATGATTTTCAAATCCTTTTCTTTTTCAACACTAATTTTTGTTTCTAAATCTTTCAGTGATGTCTCATTCTTGGTTACTAATCTCTTAATTTCTAATTCCTTTTCAATCTTTTCTTTTTCCCAATAAGTATGAGACTCTCTAAAATCTTCTAACTGTTTTGCTAAGTCTTTATTTTCATTTTCCAACATTACTTTCTTTTTAGACATTTTTGTTAAAATTTTATAAGCCTTAGCAAATCCCTTTTGTAATTCCTCATAAGATGACATGCTACCATTATCAGATTCATCATAATATGCACTACCATAATTATCACAGGATATATCACAATCATTGCATGAATCATTTTGAGAATCATTATGAGAAGTAGAATGAGTAGAGTGTACCTCTTCATCAACTAATGCAATCAGACCACAATTTTCCACTACTTGATTATTTGAGCATGAATTTTCCCAAGTGGTGGACTTCTTTCCTTTGGTCTCTCCAAATCTGCTATTGAGTTCTTCCCATATATCCTTAGCACTTTGACATGATTTGATTTCATGAAAGACATTAGTATCTAAGGCAAGAAATAGAATATTAATTGCACTAAAATTTACTTACATCAATTCCATGTCATTTTTATTAAACTCATTTTCTAACTTTGGAATTTCAACATTATTGACAATTTTCATGGGTATAAAATTCCCTTGAACCATTACTCTCCAAGTCCTCCAATCCATTGATTTGATAAAAACAGTCATTCTTAGTTTCCAATCGGAGAAATTTTCACCATAAAACATTGGAGAGCTTGTAGAGAATTTTCCCTCACAAAACGAGGATACACCAACATAAGCTATCGTGATCTTTTTACAAAAACGTTTAAGTCTATGTAACGAGGCTCTGATACCAATTGTTAATTTAGGTGTAATCCCAAGAGGGGGTTGAATTGGGTATTTAAAAATATTTTGGTACTTCAATCCTCAATTGAAAACCCAAAAATACAAGTACAAATTTGGATACACACTGATTTCAGTATTATACAACTCACTTGATTTAATCTGTGGATATCTCAATTAATTCAGTATTACCCAATTATTCTCAAGTAATTTAGATATTCATATATATCAATATTTAACACATGCACAACAGATATAATATGAATATAAGTGCGAAAATATAAAGAGAGATAGAGAGATGGAGCACAGACACTGAATTTTTAATGAGGTTCGGCCAAACCCGGCCTACGTCCTCGCCTTGGGCAAAACCCCCCAAGGGTTGCACTAATCCGCTCCTTTAACTAGGACGGAACTTCCCATTTCAAACCTGTTGCTTACAAGAGGCACAATTTCCTCCTACTCCGCTGCTTACAAGAGGCACAACTTCCTCCTACTCCGCTGCTTACACGAGGCACAGCTTCCCCCTTCCCGGTTCACAACCTGAACTATCAATACAATAGATAGATGAAATTTCTGAACACTCAGATCCATCTGAACAAGCTAATGAGTACAATAAAAATTCCTGAAATTAGGATAGCTTCCCAAGATGGGAGGTTGAATTGGAATTTTTTTAAAAATTCTTTCAATTTTAATTCTTTGATTAATATCAACAACCACAATAAGTAAATATAAAAATAATTCAACCACAACCAATCAAGATAATCAAAAACACGATCTTTGTCTCAATAGCGCTGTAATAAATTGTAAAGCATATTGAATTTATGTAAGCCCTGTGTTTATTCCAAACTCACAAGTCTTCTTTATGTTTAGCTTTTAAACAAACTTTTGGATTAATAAGCTTAGGTTGATCAACCAACGTAGTCCCTTTCGGTTTCCGCAATCAATGCTGATCAAACCAAAAACAAATTACCCTCCGATCTATTTAACAACTAAACACTCAATTAATTTAAAAACATACACACAAATTATAAGTCTTTTCTGAAAAAAATGGAGTAAGGAGAAGAGAAACACAAGATTTTACGAGGTTCGGCTTATAACCAGTCTACGTCCTCGCCTTTGGAAAACCACCAAAGGATTCACTAGTTCAGTTCCTTTGACGGGTGGAACAATACCGATTACAAACACTCCTTCCGTTAGGCTAGAGCCCGCCTCTCCAAACGATATTCCCTCGTTTGCTCCAATGATTCTACAACCTTGAATCGTTTATAAATAAGAACCAAGATAAAGAAGATTTTGTGTACAAGAAAACACTCTTACAACAGAGTAGGTTAGTACAACATTCAGCACAATAATACTTCAAAGTAAGTCAAATATAAAAGAATTTGAAGCTCAATACTCAATATGGATCACCAAATATCTTCCAAAATATGAAAGATTCTGACTTTTAAAGCTTTGCTTCGGAGTTTGAATTAGTAGCAATTCAGTAGTTGAAGATAAGAGAGTTTGAGAGCCTTTGAGAACTTTGATTGCTTGAAAATTGCTTGGTGTATCAAGCCTTTGAAGATTGGGGCTATTTATAGATGTTTAAAAGTAATTAATTACCCCCAAAGTTTCCTTGAAGTAGTTTCCAAGTTTTTCAAAATAATAGTGTCCAAAAACTTCATTTAAAAAATCTTCCCGTTGAGAGTTTTTAAGCCAACATTTGAATGGCAGTCGCCTGCCACGACTTGGCTGTCGCCTGTCATAGAACAAACTCAGAACACAGAACATTGGCAGTCACCTGCCAGAACCAAGGTAGTCACCTAAAATGTCCACTCAGGCGCCTGGCATGTTTAGGCAGTCGCCTGTCTTGCTATTGTCTCTTTTAAAAAAAATCCTTTACTTAATTTGGCAGTCGCTTGCCATGATAGGACAGTCGCCTAACCCTTCTGTCTTTCAAAGATTTTCTTTTTCAAAAACCGTTTCTTTTCATTGATTATAAAAATATTCTTTAGAGTATAAAAAATATATTTCTGAATATCTTGAGAGCTTCAAATCAATTTATACTTGAAATTAACTTGAAGTACTTACATTTAGAACATCCTTAAAAACATAATCCTTTGATCTTCAATCTTGTTCTTCCATCATCTTTGAGTTTTCGATCTTTTCTTTGAGCTTTCACCAAGTTATCTTTAATTCTCATGCTCTTCAAGATCTCTTTTTAATCCATAAGCTTTATCATGCTCTTCAAGATCTCTTTTTAATCCATAAGCTTCCTCATGCTCTTAAGCTTTGTCACTTCCTTTAAGCTTTGGCTTTTTCCTGAAAAACTTTCACTTGAACTACATTAAACACATCATGATTTGTTATCATCAAAATAAGAATTGTAAGCCTTATTAGGCCAACAATCTTCCCCTTTTTGATGATGACAAATCGAGAGCAAAAATAATATGAATTAATACTCATGGCTCCCCCTGTCAACAAGCATGATACATTTTTATAGGTATATATACGATATGATCCATACAAGTACAATTTTTTCATAGCATCACACATTTTTGCACTCCTTTCTCTTAAACATCTCCCCCTTTGGACATCAATCAAAAAGGAGAATAAATAATACAAAAATAGAGAAGTGTTGCAATACAAAGTACTACTTTTATAGCATAAAGAACATACTATCCGATAAAGCTTTAATACATAAAAGTGATAAATAACTCATAGGTGAAAACACATCAATCAGAGGCTTCCATAGATCCACTTTCATTGTCTCCTACTTCTTGTTCACCAGATTCATCATCACTTGATGTAGCAGAGCTGATATTCATTGGATATTTGCCTTTAAAGGAGCTAGCCAACTGTTGTTCAATCTTGTCAATTCGCTTATCAATATTTGAACAATGAGTTTCTATAGTAGAAACCTTCTCTCGTAGAGTACCAAGTCCAAATTGCATTCCATCACTGAAAGTTATATAGTGATTAAAAAATGGAATGAACCAAGAAGGAGTTTCGAGGTCAAGTTGAACTGAAGGTGTTGGTATGGAAGACTGAGGTGGTGGTGCAGACGATACATGACGATGTCCCTTATGAAACAATCCTTGAGGAGAGTTCCTATATCCCATACGTTTAAGAATAGTATCAGAAAAAATATCATAATGGGTTTTGCTAGTGAAGTTAAATGATGGTGTAAGAACATTGAAATGAGCAAAGACCAAATTTAACATCCCAGCATAAGGTAGAACAATATATGGGCATCAACTTTCATAATAATCCACTGGATAATTATGCTTGGAAGATCCATCTTTTTCCCTTTAAGAATACACCACATTACAAAACAATCTAGGAATGAAATATGATCATGAGAACCAGAACGTGGTAGGATATTGTTTATAATGAGTTTGTGCAGGATTAGAGCTTTTAGATTGAGCTGTTTGTAAAGAGGTGGATGCCCAAAATTAACAGGAGTATCAGTCATGACCAGAGGCAAAAATTCTTATGGAGTGAAACCCTTGGACATAATCCATTGTTTCTCAATAATGTGAACCTCAAAATCTCCTGGCTTGACTCGAAGAATTTTTCCCAAAGATATGGGAGTAAGATGAATATTTTGCCCAAGAAGATTAGTTTGATCCCATTTTCACATCTTTCCATATTTGCATAGAAAATCTGAACAACATTGGGATAGTGTCCTTTAGCTTGATATGTAATAAACCGATCCCATCCAATCACCTTAAAAAGTTCCATGATTTCAGGAAAATCCATATTGAAGAACATAACATCAAAAATTTTACCTAAAATAGGTTTAACTGAAGCGATCTGGTTTCGATAAAGTTGCTTAGCATGTGGAGTTACTAACCATTTCTCCACCTCATCATTATTGATCCTTTTCGAAGACGAAGATCCCTTGATACCAACTGATTTTGGTCATGGCATGCTTGTATGAAGAGAAAAATAGAGAAACCCTAGGTTAGGTTCGTGATTTGATGAGGAGGAAAAGTTAGAGGCTCGGTTTCAAGCTGATTTGGTCGAAGTGTTTGTATGGAAAAGGGTAGAGAAGAAGAATTTCAGAGAAAAATCAAAAAGAGCAGGTGCCTGGTGGAAGTTAAAATGACTTAAGAAAGGTTTTAAACCCTACCTACCGCGAGGCAGTCGCCTGCTAGAATGTGGTTGGCGCCTATCTATGTAGAATCTAAAAAGTCAGTAGCCTAGCAGTCGCTTGACACCTTGGTGGCAGTCGCTTGCCAAGCAAACAAAGCTTAGTTGACTTCACGACTATGTAACATACCCAATTCTCTTCTTATAAATATGAATCGTTCTTTAGATAGAGGTTTTGTGAATATATCCGCTAATTGGTCATTTGTATTTATAAATTCTAACATTATATCTTCATTTTACATATGATCTATCAAGAAATGATGTCTTATGTCAATATGTTTTGCTCTTGAGTGAGATACCGGATTTTTTGAAATATTAATGGCACTTGTATTTTGAAATTTTTTTAGTTGCTATTTCATATACAATATTTGGGCACAACAACTTCCTGCTACCATGTATTCTACTTCTGCTGTGGATAATGCTACAGAGTTTTTTTTTTTTTTTTGAAGACCATGAAACTAAAGAGTGTCCTCGAAAATGACACGTTCCACTTGTGCTTTTTCTATCTATTTTACATCTATCAAAGTCTGCATCTGAATAGCTAATCATTTCAAATTCGGTTTCCTTTGGATACCATAAACCTAGTTCAAGTGTTCCTAAAAGATATCTAAGGATTCTTTTAACCGTTGTTTGGTGTGATTTCTTAGGAGCTGATTGAAACCTAGCATACATACATACGCTAAACATAATATCCAGCCTACTTGCTATTAAATAAAGTAAGCTTCCTATCATTCCTCGGAAATGCTTAGTATCTACTTGTCTCCCTTTTTCATCTTTGTCAAGACTAGTTGAAGTGCTCATAGGAGTTCCTATAGGTTTACTTTCTTCAATATCAAACTTCTTTAACATATCTTTAATATATTTAGTTTGATTTGTGAAAGTTCCATTTTTGGCTTGTTTGATTTGTAATCTTAGAAAGTAATTTAACTCTCCCATCATACTCATTTCAAACTCTTCTTGCATAGACTTAGCAAAATCATTACATAAATCCTCATTAGTTGCTCCAAAAATAATATCATCAACATAAATTTGAACTATAAGCATGTCTTTGTTTTTTGTTTTTATAAACAGCGTACTATCTATCTTTCCTCTTTAGAAATTATTTTGAATTAGGAATTTGCTTAACCTTTCATATCAAACTCTAGGAGCTTGTTTCAATCCATATAAAGCTTTAGTTAATTTAAATACATGATTTGGATTTTTAAAATTTTTAAAACTTGGAGGTTGTTTTACATATACTTCTTCATTTATATATCCATTTAAGAAAACACTTTTTACATCCATTTGATATAATTTAAAGTCCTTATAGGCTGCATAAGCTAAGAGCATCCTAATTACTTCCGTTCTTGCTACGGGGGCAAAAGTTTCATCATAATTGATACCTTCTTCTTGATTATATCCTTGAGCTACTAGCCTAACTTTATTTCTTACAATAACTCCATTTTCATCCTTTTTATTTCTAAACACCCATTTAGTTCCTATGATTGTTTTGTCTTTGGGTTTCGGTATAAGTTCTCATATTTGACTTCTTTCAAATTGATTTAGTTCCTCTTGCATAGCTATAATCCAAGAGTCATCTTTTAAAGCTTCAACAATATTTTTGGGTTCTTCTTGAGATAAAAAAGCATAATGGTTGCAAATATTTTTTAATGAGGCTCGAGTGGTTATACCTTTTAAAGTTTCTTCCAAGTCTTTGTTCTTTTGGATGAATTTTAGAATATTTCCATTCTTTGGGTAGTTTTAGACTTTCTACAATGTTTTTATTTGAAGTCTCACTAATATTTTCTTCCTTGATTTCAAGATCTTCTTCTTTTTGTGGAACATCTTCTTTTTCATCATTCTGAATTTTATTTTCATAAATGTTGGATTCAACAAATGTTATGTGTATTGATTCAATGATAGTAAGCGTTCTCCTATTATAAACCCTATAGGCTTTGCTATTAGTAGAGTAGCTTAAAAAGATACCTTCATCAGATTTTGCATCAAACTTTTGTAAATCATCGTTAGTGTTAAGGATGAAGCATTTGCATCCAAATACATGAAAGTAAGAGATATTAGGTTTTCTTCCTTTCCATAATTCATATGGTGTTTTATCTATACTTGATCTTATAGATACCCTATTTATAATATAACATACTGTGTTTACAGCTTCAACCCAAAAGTATTTAGGTAAATTATTCTCATTAAGCATAGTTCTTGTCATTTCTTGTAGAGTTCTATTTTTTTTTTTTCTACAACTCCATTTTGTTGTGGAGTTCTACGTGCTAAAAAATTATGAGTTATTCCATGTTCATTACAAAATTTATTGACTTCTTTGTTTTTAAACTCTTTTCCTTAGTCACTTCTAAAACTTGTTACATTATAGCCCTTCTCATTTTGTAATTTCTTACATAAGGTAATTAGCATGTTACAAGTTTCATCTTTATTAGTTAGAAATAATACCCAAGTAAATCTTGAATAATCATCTACTATTACAAAAATATATTGTTTTCCTCCTAGGCTTAAGGTTCTAGTTGGACCGAATAAGTCTAGGGGTCTTTTAGTAGATATATACTTTTTCTTTTTAAAGCTAGTTTTAACTTGCTTTCCTTTTTGGCATGCGTCACATATCTTGTCTTTGATGAATTTGGTATTTGGTAATCCTTTTACAAGATTTTTCTTTGATAATTTGGATAATAAGTCCATGCTAGCATGTCCTAACTTCCTACGCCATAGCCAACTTATGTCATTCATGGCTGCCAAACAAGTTACGTTTTGATTTGTTAGATTCTCAAGATTTATACAATAAACATTATTTATCCTAAGGGCTATAAATAAGATTTTATTTTCTTTGGGATTCTAAATAACACATTTTTCTTTCTTAAAGGTTATTTCAAACCCTCTGTCACTCAATTGGCTTATGCTTAAAAAATTGTGTTTTAATCCTTCTACCAATAATACATTATCAATAGTAATAGAAGGTTCTTTACCTATTATTCCGATGCCAATGATCTTACCTTTGGCATTATCTCCGAAGGTGACATATCCTTCATCCTTTTGTTTTAGCGATGTAAACTTGGTCTTATCACCGGTCATGTGTCTTGAACACCCGCTGTCCAAGTACCACTTGTCTGTTGATAATGTTGTCCTAAAACATACTTATAATGAAGGATTCATTTGGTTAGTTTTAGGAACCCAAATCCTTTTAACTTTTTTTATTTTGTTGTTATATCCATTATTGACTTTCCATTCTCCTTGTATTTTAACATACTTCCTTTTTAGTGGGCAATCAAACATTACATGACCTTTGGTCTTGCACATATAGCAAGTAGTGTGTTCATGTTTGTTGTGTGAGGAAGTGCTAGCATAGTGCTTAGCTTCCTTTACAAAATATCCCATGTATAATTTCTTATTCTTTTTGTTTACTATTCCTTCTTTATTCCCATGTAGCCTTTGCTATCCAATCATTTTTTCAAAATTATCTTTCCCTTTAGTAAAATTATATATAAATTGTTCTTTATCTTCTACTAATTTCTTTAATTCATTTATTTCTTGATCCTTTTTACTCAAGTTTTCTTTATGAGTTTTGCCTAATTCTTAAGTTACTTTACTTACTTCTTCCTCTAACTTCTCATACAAGAATCTTTTTCTTCTTCAATAGTTTTAAATGATTCAAGTTGCTTCAAAAGTTCTTTATTTTGATCTTTTAAGGTTATGTTTCTTTTGGAAATTTTTATAAATCTTTTATGTAAAGAAAATAATTTAGCTTGTAATTCTTTGTATGAGGGCATACTATCACATGACTCGTCATAAGATTCATTGCTAGATTTGGTTGAAGAGTAGTAGGAATTTACCTCTTCATCATTTGCCATGAAGCATACGTTTGCCATCTCTTGTCCATTTGATTTGTTTTCAATTTCGCTGGAAGTTAAGTCATCCTAAGTAGCATTCATAGCTTGCTTCTTTTTCTTCTTGTCTTTCTTGAGCAAAGGGCAGTCTGGTTTGATATGTCATGGTTTCTTACAATGATAGCATATAGGAGGTTCATTTTTACTTTTCTTTTCTTTTCTACTTGATTCTACCTTTTCAGTTTTTCTTTTTTTGAACTTCTTAGGAAATCTTTTATTCCTTCTATAAAACTTTCCTAGTCTTTTAGTGATGAATGCTAATTCATCTTGATCTAAGTCACTTGATTCACTCTCTTCTTCGCTTGAGCTATGGCTTGATGCTTTTAGTGCAATAGATTTCTTATGCTTTGGTTTAGGATTTCTTTCTTTTAGAGCCATTTCATAGGTAAGGAGTGATCCTATGAATTCATCTAAGGAGGTGGTCTTAAGATTTCTTCCTTCAATAATTGCTATAGCCTTAGGTTCCCATATTGAGGGAAGGCCTCTCAAAATTTTTCTAATCATTTCGTAGGTGGTATAAGTTTTTCCTAATGCACTTAAGGAGTTAATTATATGGGTGAATCTTGTATACATACTTGACATGGATTCTGAATTCATTTTGAATGCTTCATATTCGCTTGTTAACATGTCTATTCTATTGTCCCTAACATCAATAGTTCCTTCATATGTGACTTCTAATTTGTCCCATATTTCTTTAGCTATTTTACAAGCCATGACCCTATTGAATTCGTTAGCGTCTAAAGCATAATACAAAGCATTTATAGCACTTGAGTTTATTTGAAGCATCTTATAATCTGAATCAATCATATCCTTTTTCTCTTTTGGAATATGTTTTCCATCTATTATCTTAGTGGGAACAAGGTCTCCATCCATAACTACTTCCCATGCATTCCAATCCATGTGTTGGAGGTAGATTTGCATTCTCTTTTTCCAAAAGTTGTAGTTGTGTCCACAAAAGATTGGTGGACAAGTTGAGGATTGACCCTCTCCAAAAGGAGCTACTCCTATGTTAGCCATTTAGATCTTTTTATAGCTTCTTGTTGGGAATTTGTTATAACTAGGCTCTGATACCAATTGAAATTAGGATAGCTTCCTAAGAGGGGGGGGGGTGAATTGTAATTTTTTAAAAATTATTTCAATTTTAATTCTTTGATTAATATCAACAACCACAATACGTAAATATAAAAATAATTCAACCACAACCAATCAAGATAATCAAAAACTCGATCTTTGTCTCAATAGCCCAGTAATAAATTGTAAAGCACACTAAATTTATGTAAGCCCTGTGTTCATTCCAAACTCACAAGTCTTCTTTATGTTTAACTTTTAAACAAACTTTTAGATTAATAAGTTTAGATTGATCAACCAACGTAGTCCCTTTCGGTTTCCGCAATCAATGCTAATCAAACCAAAAACAAATTACCCTCCAGTCTATTTAACAACTAAACACTCATAATTAATTTAAAAACATACACGCAGATTATAAGTCTTTGCTGAAAAAAAATAAAGAGTAAAGAAGAAGAGAGACACAAGATTTTATGAGGTTCAGCTTATACCCAGCCTACATCCTCGCCTTTGGCAAACCACCAAAGGACTCACTAGTTCAGTTTCGTTGACGGGTGAAACAATACCGATTACAAACACTCCTTCCGTTAGGCTAGAGCTCGCCTTTCCAAACGATATTCCCTCGTTTGGTCCAATGATTCTACAACCTTGAATTGTCTATAAATAAGAACCAAGATAAAGAAGATTTTGTGTACAAGAAAACACTCTCACAGCAGAGTAGGTTAGTACAACATTCAGCACAATAATACTTCAAAGTAAGTCAAATATAAAAGAATTTGAAGCTCAATACTCAATATGGATCACCAAATATCTCTCAAAATATGAAAGATTCTGACTTTGAAAGCTTTGCTTTGGAGTTTGAATCAGTAGCAATTCAGTAGTTGAACACAAGAGAGTTTGAGAGCCTTTGAGAACTTTGATTGCTTGAAAATTACTTGGTGTATCAAACCTTTGAAGATTGGGGCTATTTATAGATGTTTACAAGTAATTCTTTACCCCCAAAGTTTCCTTGAAGTATTTTCCAAGTTTTTCAAAATAATAGTGTTCAAAAACTTCATTTAAAATATCTTCCCGTTGAGAGTTTTTAAGCCAACGTTCGAATGGCAGTCGCCTATCATAGAACAAACTCACAACACAAAACAATGGCAATCTCCTGGAATGTCCACTCAGGCACCTGGTATGTTTAGGCAGTCGCCTGTCTTGCTACTGTCTCTTTTAAAAAAAAATCATTTACTTAATTTGACAGTCACCTGCCACAATAAGACAGTCACCTGGCCCTTCTGTTTTTCAAAGATTTTCTTTTTCAAAAACCCTTTCTTTTCATTGATTATAAAAGTATTCTTTAAAGTATAAAAAATATATTTCTGAATATCTTGAGAGCTTCAAACCAATTTATACTTAAAATTAACTTGAAGTACTTACATTTAGAACATCCTTAAAAACATAATCCTTTGATCTTCAATCTTGTTCTTCCATCATCTTTGAGTTTTTGATCTTTTCTTTGAGCTTTCACCAAGTTATCTTTAATCCTCATGCTCTTCAAGATCTCTTTTTAATCCATAAGTTTTATCATGCTCTTCAAGATCTCCTTTTAATCCATAAGCTTCCTCATGCTCTTAAGCTTTGTCACTTCCTTTAAGCTTTGCCTTTTTCCTGAAAAACTTTCACTTGAACCACATTAAACACATCATGATTTGTTATTATCAAAATAAGAATTGTAAGCCTTATTAGGCCAACAATTCCTAACACATATTCTGAACTTACTCCCAAAAAGATTTTCCAATAAACGAATAATGGAGAAGATGACCGATTAATAAAAAATTGAAAGCTTAATAAACTATTTTTCCAAACCTCAAGATCAAACCTAGATTTAGCAGAGGTTGCACATGTATTTGCTCAGATCTTGAATATGCAAATGCCCAAGTAAAAGTGTGTTCTTTGCAGTGCAGCCAATGATAGTATTCAAAAAATTTCAAGAGATGTGCAAGAAATTTCAAAGCTCCTTAATCATTTGCAAAAAGTAAGGCACTAGGGTTTAGAGGTTGATTTTATAAGTGTTATTTGCCCTGGGTTAAGTCTTGACCGTGGGATCAACTTGATTAATTAAATGACTCGCGTGTTCTCTCACAAAAAACTTGATTTTTAAAGTTTCTGTAAGTTCAGACGACTGAGCTATCGGGTTTAGACGACTGAGGTTCCTTAAAGCTCTGAAAGTCATAGTCTCGATACAGAGTCACATGACTGAACTATTGGTTCAATCTTCTGATGTCCCAGATCAGACGACTGAACTGAAGGTTTAGACGTCTAAAGGTATTCTACCTGTTCTGTGTTTCAAAATTAATTCTTCAGATGACTGAACTAATTCTTTAGTCTTCTGAGGAAATTCTTCAGACTTTTGAAGTAAAACTTCAGTCATCTGAAATTGCAGCTTCAGACTTCTGAGGGTAATCCTCATTCGTCTTGGTAGTCCAACATCAGTTTTTTTTTTTATTTTGTTTTCAAAAACCATTTTTGCTTTCTTGATTTTCTTCTTCATAAAACATTTTCTGGGGTTTTAAATAGAGTCTCTAAGTCAATGAATAACTCGTAAAATATTTTCATGAGATGCATGAGTCCTAAGGTCAATCTAGGGTATATTTTGAGCTTTGAATTAAATTATATGAAATATGTAAATACATTCAGTTCTAAATACCCATTCCCATGATGATCTTGAACTTGACGCTTGCATCCTCATTCTTCTACTCTTTTAGTTCTATGGATTGTGCCAGATTGTATATGTTTTAATCTTCGTGGCTTCCATTACTTCCTTACCTTCTGTGCATACTAAGTAATGTTCCTACTCACATTCTCAATGCACAGATCAAATACCAAGTGAGTTGTCATTATCAAAACAAGATTGGTCTCATAGAGTCAATAACATTTTATTGAAGTTTGGGTTGATAAAATCGGGTTTTTGAATTAGGATTTGAGTGAGTGTCGTAGGCGACATTTCGGGGTTTGTGTGAGCGAAATTTAAGAAAACAGGTCAGGGGAATTAATTATAGAAGGTTTTTATTAAATTTTACACGGTTAATTTGGGTATACAATATATATATATATATATATATATTTAAGTATGATTTATTTGAACAATTGGGCATTTTGGAAATATTGACTTTTGATAAATAATGTATATATGGAAAAGAAATTGTGTGGCAGGAATACCACTTTTACACTTTAATTGGCTGATGTGAGTACAAATTGATGAAATATATTGTTGGATTGAGAACACTGTTTAGCTATAAGTATAGTTTATTGGTGAATAATGATTGTTTGTGAATACAAGTTGCTTAAGATTGCTGCATGACAAATAATGTGATGTGTGAACATGGGTCATTTTGTGTGGCTATTCGTGTGTATCACAATATAACGTTGGCAGGCCTAAGGAGTTCATTATATTGCCTAAATGTAATCACGATATATGTTGGCAGGCCTGAGGAGTTCGTATATTGTCATTATATATTGGGGTAGAGCATTAGTAGGCCTGAGGAGGTTATTCTACCTATATACAATGGGTAGGTCATGGGGATTGGTACTGGTGGTTAGTGGTGCCTATGTGGACCAGTCTTGTGTGGACCATGTTTCTGTGAGATGTTAGTCCTGTGTGGACCAGTCTCGTGTGGACCATGTATTCTATAATGATATTATTCCTATGTGGACCATCTTTCTGTGTGATGTTAGTCCTGTGTGGACCATGTATTCTGTGATGATATTAGTCTTGTGTGAACCATGTTTCTATGTGATGTTAGTCCTGTGTGGACCATGTATTTTGTGATAAATGAGAGTCCTGTGTGGACGGGGTTCTCCTGTGAGGAATGTTTATATGGAATGTGAATTGATAAGATGAATGGTATATTAAATTAATAATTATATTGATGGCAAGGTAAAACCTTCTGCTAAGAGCTTGCTGAGAAAAAACGAGTGCCCTAGTATTTTCAGTTTGGTACCAGAGCAAAGGGAAGCAACTTGTGTGGGTGGGTAACCTTCCTTATTCTTGGATACTTTTCCTGTGTACATAACTCAAGGGCTTACTGAGTAAGGTGAGTACCCTAATATTAGCATTAGAGCAGAGAAAATCTACTTGTATTGGTAGGTAATCTTCCCTATTCTCGGGTATTATTATCATTACAAGTATTAATGAATGCAAGTATGATATTAGATGATGGTTTTGTTGTTAATGATGCGTTTTCTTAGCTGCCGTTGACAGTGAAACACAAATGAATATATGTTACGTATTATTTAAACTCTTTACCACACACTGCTATGATTTGTTCTTCGTTACTGAGATGTGTCTCACCCTAGTGGATGATCATATTTTCAGGTTCATCAGGCGATCGAGCTTCGAGCTCCACGGCAGGGTAGTATTTTGTGGTAAAACTTCGGATTGTTTGTAATAGTAGTTTATGTATAGCTTATGTTTATATATACTGGAATGTAATATAAACAGATGGTTGTAGTTGTTTTCAGGATATATATAGATAGACTCTGGTATTTAAATTGAGGTTATTATTTTAATTCCGCTGCATGATTGTGGTGTTTGGTATCAAAAACGGGTGATTGAAACACGTAACCTGCAAGTTCCACTTGGCGGGTTCGGAGCATTATAGTTGGTATTAGAGCCAAAAGGTCTTGCAGACTTTAAGGATGATTAATACCAGAGCATAGGTTTGAGTTAGGATAAGGATAAGAGTGGGTAGGTTAGAAGGAATAGTGGTCTGGAAACTTGGAGGCTGTAATCCCTTGACGATCTTCTGTATTTTCCAGGGGTGACGATTTTTGAAAAATTATGCTAAATCCATTAATGGTTTAGCTTCTGAGTTAAGAGACTAGAATTTGAGCATGTAAGTTAAAACGATAGGTCGGTTGAGCACGTAGTGGTGTTGGTGTTATGATTTTGTAGTGTGACGGTATGAATGAATTGTGGATTAAAACTAATATGTTATAGTAACCTTTCGTTTTAGACTTGTTTAGATATTATAAATGAGGTATTATAAGATTATCTTTATTTTGTCTCCAGGATGGATCCTAGGGGGAAGGACGTTGATACTGGAGGAGATATACACATGGATACCTCTAGTGAGGATGACATTGATGTCTCGACAATGCTGCGTAGCATAACACGTCATGCTAGGAAGGAAGCTCGGAGAGAGTAGGGTTAGTCACTGGCGGTTGGGGGCTGCACATTTCAGCAGTTCACCCAAACAAGTCCGCCAACTTTTGAAGGAGGGGAAAATCCAATTGTAGTTGAGAACTGGATTTAGGAAATGGAGGAATTCCTGACTATTCTACACTATACTGAGGAGTAGAAGGTACAATACGCCACCTTCAAACTGGTTGGGGAGGCCAAGAGGTGGTGGAGGTCAACAAAACCAGTGGAGCAGCCGCCTGGGTATACATTTATTACCTGGAGTCGTTTTAGGGAGGTCTTTTTCAGCAGATACTTTCTGGTTGCCACTCGAGAGGCAAAAGCAAAGGAGTTTCTACATTTGACCTAGGGGTCCATGACAGTGCAACAATATGTGGCCAAGTTTGTGGAGTTATCACATTTTACTCCAAACATGGTTCCAGATGAGCTGCTGAAAGCTTGGACGTTTGAGAAAGGATTGAGGTCGAGGATACGAGCTCAGGTGGTGGCATTGATGACTCGGAGTTTCTCTGAGCTGGTGGAAAGGGCTATGACAATTGAGGTCAATATACATGAGTGTGAGGTAGAGGTGAAATAGAAGAAGAGATCCATATCTTTCGGCTCATATACTGATGTCTAACATGATTCCTAGAGGGGAGATTGTGGTGCTAGGGGTTAGAGGTTGGATAGGGCTGATCTAGATTATCAAGAAAATGCATTCTGCCCCCTTTGTGCCAGATGTAATATGAGGCATTGGGGGGAATGTTAGGGTGGGAATACCATGTGCTATAGGTGTGGCAAACTTGGCCACATAGCTCGTGATTGTCGTGCTCCACTGGGCAATGCACCAGAGAAAACTAGCGATGGTTTTTTGCGCAGAGGGGATATTAAGGAAAGTCCTATGAGCAGGTTTCAAAGAGAAATCAATTTATTCCTTTTCCTCTCTGAAACCCAATGGTTTCTCCCTCATTTTTCTTCTATTCTCTCTCCACCAAGTTTCGTTTCAACAATTAGGAACCACCATGGGATTCCTAGGTAGATTCTCTACAACCTACATAGAGCAGATTTTCAGTTTGAGGTTTCGGGGTACCATCCCAAAATCAGGTTAAGTATGGTATTTTTAAGCCTTATTCTTAATATGGAATATATAGGGCCTAGGTAATGATAAAATATCATTTTATTGAAGTTTGGGTTGATAAACTTGGGTTTTCGAATTAAGATTCGGGTAAGTGCCACAGGCGACGTTTTGGGGTTTCCGTGGGTGAAATTTAAGAAAATAGGTAAGGGGAATTAATTATAGTAGGTTTTTATTAAATTTTAAACCAGTTAATTTGGGTATACAAAATATATATATTTAAATATGATTTATTTGAACAACTGGGCATTTTGGAATTATTGACTTTTGATATATAATGTGTATATGGAAAAGAAATTGTGTGGCATGAATACAAATTTTACACTTTAATTGGCTAATGTGAGTACAGATTGATGAAATACATTGCTGGATTGAGAACACTATTTAGTTGTGAGTATAGTTTATTGGTTAATAATGATTGTTTGTGAATACTGGTTGCTTGAGATTGTTGCGTGACAAATAATGTGATGTGTGAACATGGGTCATTTTGTGTGGTTATTCGTGTGCATCACAATATAACGTTGGCAGGCCTGAGGAATTCGTTATATTGCCTAGATCTAATCACGATATACGTTGGCAGGCCTGACGAGTTCGTATATTGTCATTATATATTGGGGTAGAGCATTGGCAGGCCCGAGGAAGTTGTTCTACTAATATAGTACAGGTAGGTCATGGGGATTGGTACTAGTGGTTAGTAGTGCCTATGTGGACCATGTTTCTATGAGATGTTAGTCATGTGTGGACCAATCATGTGTGGACCATGCATTTTATGATGATATTAGTCATGTGTGGACCATGTTTCTGTGTGATGTTAGTCCTGTGTGAACCAATCCTATGTGGACCATGTATTCTGTTATAATATTAGTCCTGTGTGGGCCAATTCTGTGTGCACCATGTTTCTATGTGATGTTAGTCCGGTGTGGACCAGTCCTATGTGGACCATGTATTTTGTGATAAATGAGAGTCCTGTGTGGATGGGGTTCTCTTGTTAGGAATGTTTATATGGAATGTGAACTTATAAGATGAATGGTATATTAAATAAATAATATGTATATTGATGGCAAGGTAGAACCTTCTGCCAAGGGCTTGCTGAGAAAGGCGAGTGCCCTGATATTTTCAATTTGGTACTAGAGTGGAGGGAAGCTACTTGTATGGGTGGGTAACCTTCCTTATGCTTTGAGACTTTTCCTGTATACATAGCTAGAGGGCTTACTCAGTAAGGCAAGTGCCCTAATATTAGTAATAGAGTAGAGGGAAGCTACTTGTATGGGCGGGTAATCTTCCCTATTCTCGGGTATTTTTATCATTAAAAGTATTTATGAATGCAAGTATGATATCAGATGATGATTTTGTTGTTAATGATGCGTTTTCTCAGCTGCTGTTGAAAGTGAAATACAAATGAATATATGTTCTGTATTATTTAAACTCTTTGCCACACACTACTATGATTTGTTTTTTCTTACTGAGATGTGTCTCACCCTAGTGGATGATCATATTCTTAGGTCCATCACGTGATCTAGCTTAGAGCTGGAGGGCGGGGTAGTATTTTGTGGTAAAACTTCAAAGTGTTTGTAATAGTAGTTTATGTATAGTTTATGTTTATATATGCTGGAATGTAATATAAACAGATGGTTGCAGATTTTTTCAGGATATATATAGATAGACTTTGGTATTTAAATTGAGGTTATTATTTTAATTCCGCTACATGATTGTGGTGTTGGGTATCAGAAACAGGTGATTGAAACATGTAACCTTTGGGCCCCCTTTAGCAGGTTCGAGGCATTACATTCTATTTCCTTGAGAGATTGAAGTCTAGGGCAAAGGTAGAACTCCATGAATAAAGAGTTGAAAACTAGCCTATTGCATAGATGTCACAAAGTGCTTGACTGAGTATAATGGAAATAGTTCCATTGTGTCCACAAAGAGTGGCATATGGGGTAAAGAAATCCAGTTTCCTCAAGTATCTCCAAGGCGAACTTCCTTTGTGACAAAAGAGATGTCAGTTTTTTTAGCAAACCACTCTATCCCCAAAAATTATTTCAAAGTACTAAAGTCTTTGAGTTTGAAGCAAAAGGTCTTTGGCAATTTTTCAACGCTAAACTTCATTAATTTTTTAATTAAACAATTCTAAAAATGCCCAATGTGTCCCTAATGATCAAATTTTTAAAGAACTCTATATATAGCCCACTCTAAATCTTATTTAACTCTCTTGATCATATTGAAAATTCTCTCAAATTTTTGTTCTCCATTTCTCTCATCCTTATATATACAAAGCACACGGTTACTATCTCTTTCACATTCCTTTGAAAAATATATTTTGAAAGAGAGTCTTGATTTTCTTTCACTTCCTTCATTTGCAAACTTATTGCTCTTGAGGGTTGTTGATGAAAGCATTCATTGGGCATTTATTTTCCTTAACAAAAGATCATCTACTCTCTTATTTGTGTTTATTTGAAAAATCATTCTAAAGAGTTGATCTTGAGTTTCTCCCATATATTTTCTTGATAAATATCCTTGGTAAAATTTTTGTAGCTTGTGAATCTTTGAGCATCCCATTCCAAAGTTCAAAAGCTCATCTTGCTTTTTATTGCAAAAATCTATTTTTGAGCTAAACATAAAATCTCCCACACTTATCTTATGTAAATTATTTTTGGAGATTTCATTTGAGTTTTTAAGATCTTTGAAATTTTCATAGCACACTTTACAATAAACCTCAAAGATCAAGTTTTATCATCTTCTCTCATATTATTTCATATATAAATACTTTTGAGAAGATAATTCACAAAAACTCTATTGAGCATATATCTCATCATATAAGAGTGCATTGGTTTTATATTGTACACATCAGCTTATTTGAGAAGTAATTTATTTGTATGAAAAATTATTTTCATATTTTTGTATTCCAGGCGTGAAGGAGGGCACCATCTTGTAAGGCATGTAATAGTTTGGCTCCGCTTGACTAATGGAGCTAAGGGGACTCCACCGTGTAAGGTGTGTAACGGTTTGGCTCCACCCAGATAAGGGAGCTAGGAGGGCACCATCCTATAAGGTGTGTAACGATTTGGCTTCACCTAGTTAAGGGAGCTACGGGAACTTCACCCTGTAAGGAGGTGTAACGGTTTGGTTCTACCCGGTTAAGGGAGCTAGAGGGACTCCACCCTATAAGGAGAACTTGTAAATGACTTTTGCTCCACCTGGTTAAGTGAGTAAGGTAATGAATCCTCAAGTGGTTTTGCTTGAGGCGAGGATGTAGGCACGGTTTGCCGAACCTCGTAAAACCCTATGTTTTTCTCTTCCCTTATCTCTTTACTTTCAACATGTGTATGCTTATTTTTATTTTGTTGTGATTGCTATATTTATTTCAAATATTTGCATACATTATTATTTGTGGGATTTTTGTTCTTTTAGACGGACTCTAGGTCGTGTAATATTGATTGTGGTTTTGAAAACTAGACATACTTGACTTAGGAATTTTAAAATACCTAATTCACTCCCCTTTTGGGAATACACCATAACTATCAAAATTATATGCTAAAAAGTTTCTATTCAAAGATTCAAGAATATAAGTTCTATGTTAGCAAACTAATATTCATCTAATTGATTTAAGCTAGGAAGCACCAATGTTGCAATCTTATGGATTCCAAAGGGTTAGTCAAATAAGTGATTTTAATATACTAGCGAGGGTTCACAAAATATAGCAAGAATTCAAACACAAGTACTAAGATTACCAATAGATTTGTTTGGATGACTTTGACATTATACCACACATAGTTAGATCACACCATAGGTCCTTTGAACAAGCATTAAAATATTGGGATGAACGCAATAATGGAATAAGGGAAGAGTGGTCGTATGGATGTATTTTGGTGGTGGCTGTGTGGGTGTTAGATGGGAGGTGGTCGGGTGGTGTGGAAAAAAGGGAGATGATGATGGAGTCGCTGGACAGGACAGTGGTCTCTCACCACTTGATTTCTGGAGAGAACGCATAGCCTCACACTACACAATCAAAATGATTGGACAAACTTTTCAAGCTTAACAAAGGAAATTCCTTTCAATATTCAATATTCAAATCTTAGCTTCTTTATTACAATGATACAAGACATATATAGACGTACCAAGTGAGAGGGGGAGACAAGACATTAACTTACTAAGCTAGTATGGGGGACACGACAATAAACAACTAACGATTCCCACATAAGCATGGGAAACAAGAAAATTAACTCTCACAACTTACTAACACATTAAATACACTTACACAAATTACTAAACTGACACATTAAACACTATCACATGAAAGCTAAGCTTAATTGTCTTGTAATATTACAAATTAATTAAAAAACATAAGTCAAATGGGAGTCAATTCTGTGTGCGGCCCATTGGAGCCGTGTGGGGCCCACATGAGTCTTGAGATGGATCTTGGTTCCACACTTCCTTGGGTATTCAAGCACCTGATAATCTTGTAATGATATGTCCAAACAAATACAAATTCAAGTAAAATAATAACAAAGTCGCCTCGGGGTATATGATCAAGTGGTAAGGACTTGTCTTAGAAGGCCGCTTGCAATGACGGATCTAGGGTTCGAAACATGTTACTTGCATCGTACATTCGGATTTACCTCCTACATATTGGTTATGGGCACGACTGGCGTAGGCGATAATAGTCATAATAATAATAATAATAATAATAATAATAATAATAATAATAATAATAATAATAATAATAATAATAATAATAATAATAATAAAGTCTCCCATAAAAAAGAGTCATCCATCAAAAGTCTTCAAATCTTATGTGTACCTACAAAATAATCATGAACCAAAGTGGAAATTGGGAGGTCGTCTCGTGTCATCATGTTGGCAAATGAGTGGACATCGGGAGGTCGTCCACGTGCCACCATGTCTGCAAAGGAAATGAGCAGGGCATGTTGATCCCCATCATTTAAATTACCTAAAAAAAACTCATAATTTATATTTAATTAAATTCTAACGTTCTTTATATGGATTAAAACAATCTAGATGCATGTGGTACAATCGATTGAGTGAGTACCTTGTGAAAGAAGGATTCATAAATGATCCAATTTGTCCATGTGTTTTTATTAAAAGATCAGAATCTATATTTTCTATCATTGTTTGTTTATGTTGATAATTTGAATTTAGTTTGGACTCCTGAAGAGCACTAAAGCTGCTAATTATTTAATGGCAGAATTTGAGATAAAAGATTTAGGAATGACAAAATACTGTCTTAACCTACAGATTGAACTTGTAAATGGCAGAATTTTCGTTCATCAATTTAAATATACTGAAAATATATTGAGGCGATTCTATATGGGTAAAGTTCATCCTTTGGGATCTCCAATGATGGTGCGATCACTTGATGATAAAAATAATCCATTTCGACCTCATGATGAGGGGAGGGAATTATTTGGTCCTGAACTACCGTATTTGAGTGATATCTGTTCTTTGATGTGTCTGGTCAATTGTACATGACCCAAAATTGCATTTGCTATAAATATGCTAGCAAGATATAGCTTTGCTCCTACTCGGCAACGCAGTAATGAAATTAAGCACATTTTATGATATTTGAGAGGTACATCTTATTTGGGTATATTCTACTCATTTGATTTCAAGTCTCAACTAGTAGGATATGTAGATGCTAGATATCTATCTAATCCTCACAATGCAAATCTTAAACTATATATATGTATTTCTTTACAAAAAAAAGCTATTATTTCTTAGAAATCAATAAAGCATACGGTTATAGAAACATCCTCCAATCATTATGGAATACTAGTTATCCATGAAGGTAGTGGAGAATGTGTGTGGTTCATATCAATGATTTCTTATATCCAAACAAATTGTGAATTTCAATCAATCAAAGGTATTCCAATAGTTTTATATGAAGACAACGCTGCATGTTTAGCTCAACTAAGAGGAGGATACATAAAGGGTGACAGAACGAAACATATCTCTCCAAAATTCTTCTATAAACATGAACTCTAGAAGAATGGTAATATAAATGTTTAGCAGATCTGATCAAGTGATAATCTAAGAGGTTTGTTCACCAAAGCTTTGCCTACTACAACATTCAAGAAATTGGTTCATCTCATCGAAATGAGACATCTTAAAGATCTTAACAGAAGGAGTTAATTATAAGGATGATGTTTGTAGAGACCTGGGAAAATAAAATGGAAAAATTATTATTTTTGGCTGAAAAAGAAGAAAATTGGCGACTATTTTCTAGAGGAGCTAGAAAACCGGCGACAGTTTTGGTTTTTATTGTGGAGCAATAAAAGGTAAATGGTTAAAACTGGGTTGGTTAAATAGAAAATCGGGGACAATTTTCTGAGGGTAAGAGAAAGCTGGCGAGTATTCTCTTTGTAGTGAGGGTTATATGAAAGATCCTGTGAGCATTTTGGCCTGCAAGCATCTTGGTTAAACAATATAAAAACTCTCTCTCTCTCTCTCTCTCTCTCTCTCTCTCTCTCTCTCTCTCTCTCTCTCTCTCTCTCTCTCTCTCATGCAAACCTATGAAGCACTCTCCTTCTCTCTTCGATTCCAGCTCCTTTAAAGCCCAAATTGACGATCAGGAACCTCATGACCACAAGGTTCCTTGGTAGATTCTTTGCAACCTACGCGGAGCATATTTTCAAGTTGGGGTTCCGGGGCACCATCCCAAAACCAAGGTAAGTGGTGTATTTTAGGGTTTTAAAGTTAATTTGGAGTATACGAAATCTAGGAAATGTTAAATGGAGATTATTTTGGGAGTTGTGTTGATTAAATTTGGGGTAAATGTGAATTGTAGGTTTTTGGGCTGCGAACACTAAAAGACGTGGAAATTGAGTGTTTTAGCCAAATTTCAGTAAGTCGGGTAAGGGGAATAAATTATAGCCGTCTATTTCTAAAAATTGTGAGTTGAGTAAAATGAGAAATGGTATTATGTTATTTTACCTGAAATTTATTATGATATAAATATCAAATGAAATTTGTGTGGCATATTATTTGTATTAAGAAATGTTCAAATTGGGTTAAATGATTTACCCTAAAAATGTGAATTGAGACTATGAGATTATGAAATATGAATTGTGATATGAGATTTGAAATAGGGGAAAAACGATGAAAGTGAAATGTACTGAAAAATGTATATCTTTTGAGAAATGATGAATATGAGATATGTATATGGTAATATGAGATTAAATGAGTTGTGAATACTGATTTACAGAAACTGAGTTGAGAATACTGATTAGGTGAATATTTCAATGATAATAATGCAATGTAGATTTTGAAATTTGAAAAAGAGAAATGAAAAATATTGCAACGTAAATACTGCAATACGAATATGATATGAGTATACTAAAAATGTGTTAACATTGCAAGGATAATGCTGTAATGAGAATAATGATATGTGACTACGGATATGAGAATATGAAATTGAGAATGTGTGAATGTATGTATTGTAATGTGAATACTACAATACAAATATTGGAATATGGAAATGAGAAATGTGAATATTGCACCGTTAATTCTACAATATGAATATTGAATTGTGAGAATTGAAATGTGAAATTCTGAAATAGAAATACAAACATGTGATTTATAAAATGCCAATACCGCATAATGATTGCTGGTATATGGTAGTTATAACCCTAATGGGTGGATATGGAAACCCTCATAATGGGTTGCGATATTGAGCATGGTATCGTTGCTAGAGGAGTTAGTGCAACCACACGGGCTCGTGGAGCGTGTGGCATGACAGTAGACTGAGCTGTATAGTAGAGTTGTTGTGCCCCCTGAGTCTAGATGAGGGCTATTGGTAGGTCAGTCATACTATAGACACGAGATTTATGATATGATATTTGACCTAATTGGGTCGGCCAACCGCGGTTAGGTCCAGCCTTTGAACCGCATAATCCTATTCGTAGTGGGGAAGCAAGACGTGGAGAGATATCATCAGGGCAAGAATGAGTATAGATATGGATGTATCCATAAATGGGGACACTCATGAGCTAGATATGGAAATGGAAATGAAACAGAAATGAAACGAAAACGGAAATGAAATGAGAATGGAAATGAGAAAGAAAATGAGAAATGAAATAGCGTGAGTTAATAATATAGATAATTAAAGTAAAGTAAAACATACAGCTTGAGGGCTTACTAAGTAAGGTGAGTGCTCTGATAAGTATCAGTTGTAGTTGAACTCGAGTTAATCAAGCTAGGATGCAAACGATATCAGGGCAGAGGTAAGCTACTTGTATGGGCGAGTAAGCTTCCCTATTCTTAGGAACTTCGCTAGTAAACTTGGGTTATGAATGAATGATTTTGGAAGTGGAAGTAAAAGCTTATGAAAGCTTGTGTTTTACCTATATGATTATGATTGTGGAAATGGTATATTTTCTCAGAAGATATTATTATTGAAATGAATATATGCTATGATATAATGAACCTCATACTGCAACACACTGTATTAATTTATTCTGTGTTATTGAGATGTGTCTCACCCAATCATTTAAATATTTCAGAAAATCGAGATAGACTGGGTGAAAGAGCTCCAAGATAGAGAGGAGCAGATACCCTGAGTAGTTAGGGTGAGTATTTTGAGTTAGGGATGTTTGATTCCACTAGAGTTCTGTGGTTGACTTGTGTATATATGAATGGTAGTACTCTGGTATGTGTATTCGCTATGGTATGTATATATTTATGAAATGACTTACGTTGTTAGGATTATGTATATGAGTATGACTGTATACCCGATACCCATGTTCAGGTCGGGTTATGTAATATGGTAATAGTGGTTGACATAGCCGATATGTGATATATGTGTTAATTATATGAAAAGAAAATGGTATGAAAATCGAGGCGTCACAATTTAGTACCAGAGCCTAGGTTTTCTAGGTTCTATAGACTTTTGTAAATAGTGGAAAATAATACTAGAGTATAGGAATGGATATTGACAAGATATGAGTCAGATTTTGTTAGAAGATGATATGAGAATTAAGGGTTCTATCTTGCAACCTAGAAGCAGGAGCTCCATGGTTGTTTCTGTGTTTTTCCTGGGGTGACAACTTCTGGAAAACCATAGATACTATCGCTGGATTGTGTTTCTGGTTGTAGGAATGAATCTTAAATGGGAATTGAGAATGTTAAGAGAAATGTCTATAGTGGAATATCTTGTGGATTTTAGTATGTTGGGTGTGTTAGTGAGTTATGATAATAGAGTTATAAAATGGTTTTATACCCTTTATAGGATGAATCCATGGAGTAGTAGTGCACATGCTAGAGGGGATGATGCAGGTCCTTTCAGTATGGGTGGAGGAGACCCTGATGTTGTATTACGTAGTGTCACCCAACAAGTGATGTCAGAGATGGCTAGGAGTTCGGGAGGGCGGAGCTGCAAAAATTGAGCAGTTCACACAGATGAGACCTCCGTCATTTTCTAGAGGAACTGACCCACTTGTGGTTGAGAATTGGGTCCAGGATATGGAGGACATTCTGGAAATTCTTCCATGTACAGATGAGCAGAAAGTTTTATTTGCGACATTAAAGCTGATAGGAAAGGAAAAGCACTAGTGGAGATCAGCGAGATTGTTAGAGAAGCAGAGACCGGGCCCTGTAGTGGTGACGTGTAGCCGCTTTAGGGAGATCTTTTTTTAGAGATATTTTCCTACTACTGTCAGGAGTACCAAGGTAGTGGAGTTTCTACATCTGACGCAAGGACCAATGACAGTACAACAGTATGCAGCGAGATTTATTAAGTTGTCTCGGTTTGCTCCGTATTTGGTACCAGATAAGGAGAGGAAGGAGAGGAAGTTTGAGGAGGGTCTGAGGCAGAGTCTGTTTGAGCAAGTTATAGGCTTTCGAGCTCAGACATTTGCAGAGGTAGTTGACAGAGCTGCAGTGATTAAGGGTGGCCTTTAGAGAGGTACTGAAGCACAGAGTCAGGGGAAGAGGCCCGCGCTTTCAGATGTTCAGGTAGGGTCTAGCTGAGGGCCTTGGAGGAGGCAGGATAGTGGGGGAGGATGGAGGCAGGTAGTGACAGATCAGGCTGTACAGGGTAGTCAAACACTCCCTTCTTGTCCCATATGCTATAGGAGACACTCGGGAGAGTGCCTGTTAGGGAGATTGTGTGTTATCGGTGCTATCAGCCTGGGTGTATGGCGAGGGACTGCCATGCATTTCCAGTTGCCGCACCTGTTCCTAGACCATATCGAGGAGGCCATCAAGCACCTTGAGGCAAACAGTAGGGAAATATTTCTTTAGCACGATTCTATGCGCTGACACCGGGGGATGCAGAGGAAGCAGGAGATGTGGTGACAGGTACAATTTCAACTCTGTCATTTACAGTTACTACTTTATTTGATTTAGGGGTGACTCATTCTTTTATTGCCCCGGAGTTTGTTAAATTTTATAGGTTAGAAACATAGCAGTTGGGTGTCAGTTTGTTAGTGGCAATGCCAATAAGGGCTTTGGGAATATGTGATAAAGTACTTAGTAACTGTCTGATATGCATTCAGGGGAAGATTTTATTAGCTGATTTGGTGGTCTTTAATATGCATGGGTTCGAGGTGATACTGGGTATGGATTGGCTAGCTACTCACTATGCCAGTATAGATTATTATCAGAGGGAGGTAGCGTTCAGACCTCTAGGGGGTAGGAGTATAGGTTTGTGGGGTCTCATGTGTGTACTCCACCACAGTTGTTATTCGCCATTCAGGCGAAACGGTTGCTGCTAGATGGTTGTCAGGGATTTGTGGCCTGTGTAAAGGTGGTATCAAAAGGTGAGTTGAGATTAGAGGATATCCCGATAGTGAGGCATTTTCTTGATTTTTTCCCGAGGATTTGCAGGGACTACCTCCTGATCATAAGGTAGAGTTTTCTATTGATCTAGTACTGGGGACAATGCCAATTTTGAAAGCGTCGTGCAAAATGGCACCAGCAAAATTAAAAGAATTGAAGAACCAATTGTAAGAATTGTTAGATAGGGGATTTATTCGGCCTAGTGTGTCGCCCTGGGGAGCGCTGGTATTATTTGTGAAAAAGAAAGATGGGTCGATGAGAATGTGCATCGACTACCGAGAAATTAACAAAGTGACTATTAGGAATAAATAACTGCTTCCCCACATCGATGATTTGTTTGATCAGCTACAGGGGACATAGGTTTTCTCGAAGATATATTTATGGTCTTGGTATCATCAGGTAAAGGTCAAAGTAGAAGATGTTTCAAAGACGACATTCAAGACTGGGTATGACCATTACGAATTCTTGGTTATGCCGTTTGGATTAAAAAATGCTCCTACAATGTTTATGAATTTAATGAATCGGATATTCCACCAATATCTGGAACAGTTTGTGGTGGTATTCATTGATGATATACTAGTATATTCAAAGACCACGGTGGAGCATGAGGAACATCTAAGGATAGTACTTCATGTACTGAGGGAAAGAAAACTTTTAGCAACATTCAAGAAGTACGAGTTCTAGCTAAAACAGGTTACCTTCCTTGGACATGTGATCTCCAGGGGTGGTATCTCAGTAGACTTGAGTAAGATTGAGGCGGTGGTAGATTGGGTGCGACCAAAGAATGTGCTGAAAATTAGAAGTTTCTTTGGGATTGGCGGGGTACTATCGTAGGTTTGTTGATGGTTTTTCTAAATTGCTGGTTCTGTTGACTAGATTGACCAAGAAATTGGTGAAATTTGAGTGGCCCGATGAATGTGAGCATAACTTCTAGGAGTTGAAGCAGTGGCTCATTACTGCACTGGTGTTGACGATTCCTTTAGGTGAAAAGGGTTTTATGATTTATAGTTATGCATCACATAAAGGGCTCGGCTGTGTTCTGATACAGTAGGGGAGAGTGATAGCTTATGTCTCATGACAGTTGAAAGAATATGAGAAGAATTACCCTACCCATGATCTGGAGTTAGTAGCAGTGATAAACGCACTAAAGATTTGGAGACATTATCTTTATAGGGGTAGGTGTGATATTTTTACTAACCACAAGAGTTTGAAATACTTTTTCACACATAAATAACAAAACATGAGGCAGAGGAGGTGGTTGGAGCTGATAAAAGATTACTACTGCACCATCAGTTACCACTTGGGAAAGGCTAATGTGGTGGCCGATGCCTTAAGCCGAAAATCAGTGGATGCATTAGTATCTGTAGTAGCGATATAGCATCCGGTTCAGATGGATCTGGAGATACTGGGGATAGAACTCATAGAGAGTGATCATTAGACATTTATTACTAATCTTGTGTTGCAACCGAATCTATAGAAAAGAATTAAAGCAACACATAGAAGTGATGTAGAGCTGGTAGAGCTTATAGAGAAAGTATAGGATGGTCTGGAGGATGATTTCAATATCTCAGATGATGGATCCTTGAGGTTTCGTACTAGGCTATGTGTACCTGCCGATCCTGAGATTAAGAAAGTAATTCTAGAAGAAGCGCACCGATCTTTGTATATGGTACATCTTGGTAGCACTAAAATGTACATGGATCTTCAGAAATCTTTCTGGTGGAACAGAATGAAAAGAGAGATTGCCGAGTTTGTAGCACAATGTTTGACATGCTAGTAGGTGAAAGCTGAGCATCAGAGACCTGAGGGGTCATTGCAGCCGTTGTATATATCTAAGTGGAAATGAGAGCATATAGCGATGGATTTTGTCACTAGGTTACCATTGGCACTACATGGATAGGACGCCATCTAAGTAGTTGTGGATCGACTTACGAAAACTGACCATTTTCTACATATCAGAGTAAACTACTCCTTAAACATATTAGTAGAGTTATACATTCAGGAGATAATGAGAATGCATGGTGTTCCAGTGTCCATAGTTTTAAACCGAGACCCACAGTTTACATCCCATTTTTGGAGGAGTTTGCAGGAGCCCATGGGTTCTCAATTGTCGTTCAGTATAACATTTCATCCTTAGTTAGATGGGCAGACAAAGAGAACGATACAGATATTGGAGGATATGCTACGTGTATGTGTGCTGGACTTTGGAGGTAGTTGGTTACAGTTTATTCCACTGAAAGAGTTTTCGTATAATAACAGCTATCAAGCCAGTATAGGATGGCACCATTTGAGGCATTATATCGTAAGAGATGTTGATCCCCATTGTGCTAGGATGAGATTAGGGAGAGACATACATTGGGGCTAGAGATGATACAATAGACTCAAGAAAAAGTCAGACTCATCAGAGACAGAATCAAAATAGCGCAAAGTCGGCAGAAAAGTTATGTAGACACTCGCCGACGAGTGTTAGAGTTTGACGCTGGAGATCACGTATTTCTGAGGGTGGAACCATTGCAAGGAGTTATGAGGTTTGGGAGGAAGGGTAAGATGAGCCCTAGGTATATTGGATCATTCCAGATTCTTGAAAGAGTGGGTCCAGTTGCCTACATATTGGCTTTACCACTAGCTTTGTCGAGAATTCACGACATATTTCATATTTCCATGTTGAGGAAATACGTCCTAGATCCCTCCCATGTGATCATACATGAGACATTGGAACTCAGTGATGCTTTGTCTTATGAAGAAAATGTCAGTACAGATTTTGGATTGGAAAGAAAGAACAAGAGTTGGGTACGAAAAGCATACCACTGGTAAAAGTTCTTTGGCGCAACCATACAGTAGAGGAAGCTTCTTAGGAATTAGAGGAGCAGATATGCTAGAAATACCCACAACTGTTCAGTGGGAACCAGGATTAAGTTATGTAATTGAATTTGTATAGTATAGGTGGTATTTTAGTTTTAATGGTTTTGGGGAGAATTTTCTTTCAATGGTTGTAATCTCCCAGATTCTTATGCAATCATGGTATTCCTCCACCATAAGTGAGGGTAATTAATAAAATGATGGTGTTGTTCTTTAGAATGAAAATGTGATAAATGGCAAATTTCAAGGACGAAAATTTTATAGGGAGGGGAGAATGTAGAGACCTGGGAAAATAAAATAATAAAAGAAAATGGAAAAAGATGATTTTTGGCTGAAAAGGAAGAAAACCAGCGATGGTTTTCTAGAGGAGTCATAAAATTGGCGACAGTTTTGTTTTTTACCATGGAGCGGTAACAGGTAAATGGCTAAAACCAGGCCAATTAAATAGAAAACTAGCGACGGTTTTCTGAGGGTCATAGAAAATCAGTGCTAGTTTTCTCTGCAAAAAGGGTTATGTTGATTTAGGTGTAATCCTAAGAGGGGGGGGGGGGGATGAATTGGGTATTTTTAAATTCTTTCAGATTGATTACCACTTAGTCCCGATTTCTATGTTTAACAAATTAAACGTAGGAGTTTGAGGATGATTTAAATTTATTTTATCAATGAATTCTTTTTACCCAATTAAGTGCGTGTGAAGTTATTCAACATACACATGCAAGCTAGATATTGAAACGCGATGCGGAAAATAAAAAGATAAGGAGAGAGAGAAGGCAAACACGATCCTCGCCTTGAGCAACCCACTCAAGGATTCCACTATATCCCTGTTCCCAGGATGAAGCTTCCCTTACATCCGCTGCTTAGAAGAGGCACAACTTCCTCCTCACTCGGTTCACAACTCGAACCGTGATTACAATTAGAATATAAAATCTGTAAAACAACTCAAGATTCGCTTCCAACAAAGATAGTGAGTACAATTGAAATCCTAACACATATATATATGATGAAACTTGAAGCTTAGTATGTATGTAACGATATAATCGTTAGATGAATGATATGCTTCAACAAACAATTTCCCTTTTAATCAAGTTTCCTAAGTAATGATATAATTAAAAGCTTTGGAGAAAATTAGGGTTCTAGTTCACTTTGCAAAAATGCACGAATATCAAATGTGAACTTAACAAAAGATGTGTCTTGAATATTATAAAGATCTAAATCAATATGTTTTCTTCCAAATATCTAAACACAATATGATATTTGTAATATGAAATATATATATATATATATATATATATATACATACATATATATATATATATATATATATAATATGAGTTCCAAAGATCAAAAGCCTAATATAAGATTTTTCAAAAAATATCCCTCAATAATATATATATATATATATATATATATATATATATATATATATATATATATATATGAAATTCTAAATATATATAATCAAGTGGTTTTGTAGTATAAAAAATATCAAGTTTTTGACTAAATACTCACTTGAATGAAAAACTATTTAACCAATGGCAAAACCTTTCTCAAGTAATGATCTTGTCAAAACAATCTCTATATGTATATGAACACTCAAGATCAATCTCTTTAATAATATTCAATAATAGATGATGAGGTTAGAAACTACTGAAAATAACAAATCGATTTACCAAACATCAATACCAAGGTTGAAATCAAGATGTGTAAATGAAATCCCTTCGTTTTTTGAGTTCATTTGCCCAAGCTTGATGAGTATATGTTGGAGGGCAGGCAATCATATTGCAATATGTTCAAGTCTCTTAATTCTATTCTAAAATTTGGGGCATTAGGGTTTGGATATAGATTATATAGGTAACCTTGCCCTTAGAATGATTTATGACCGTTGGATCAACTTGATGTAGAAATAACTCGCTTGTTCTCTCATTAAAAGATCAAATTTTTAATCTTCCCATAAGTTCAGACGACTGCGGGTTAGAGCACAGACGACTGAAGTTCCTTAGAGCTTCAAATAATTAACATAGACACAAGGTCAGACGACTCACGTTGGGGTTTAGTCTTTTAAAGTGTCGGGTTCAGACGACTGAAGTCTGAGTTCAGTCATCTGATGTGCTTCAGTCAGGTTCTGTGTTTCACCATTAATTCTATAGATGACTGAACTTAATCTTCGATCTTCTAAAGAAATTTATTAGACGACTGAGCTTAACTTCAGTCTTCTGAAGTTACATCTTCATACGATTGAACGCTGAGTTCGGTCTTCTATACTGACCAATTCTTGGATTTTTTTTTTAGTTTAAAATATCTACTTTGCTCTCTTTCTTACCTCTTTTATAAAACATTTTTTAGGGTTTTAAAAATATATGTGAGTCCATAAAAATCTCCTATTGATGTTCATGATATGCATGAGTCTTAAGGTCATCTTAGGGTATATATTGAGCCTCAAATTAAATCATATGAAATATGTGAATACATAAGTTCTAAGTACCCATTCCCATGATGATCTTGAACTTGCCGCTTGCATCTTCATTCTTCTACTCTTTCAATTCCATGGATTGTGCCAAGTTGTGCAGCTTTAATCTTCATGACTTCCATAACTTGTTGTCCTTCTATGCATGCAAAATATTATTCCTATTCACAATCTCAATGCACAGATCAAATACCAAGTGATTTGTCATTATCAAAATAGGATTGGACTCGTAGAGTCAACAATCTCCTCCTTTTTAATGATGACAAATACACAAGCAAAAATATATAATGGGTTATGCCTAACAAGGCTCCCCCTTAAATAATGCATCAAATATTCAGCAAATGAAAATATGCCCATGATCATACAATTTTATTGGCTATACATTTTTTCTATAAACTGATATTCTTCTCCCCCTTTTTGCTATAAACTAATATTCTTCTCTCCCTTTTGACATCAACAAAAAAGTGTATTACAAAAACATGAGTGGACATAGGCTTATATTCTTCTCCCCCTTTAACTCTTAAAGTTTTGAACTTATTCAATCAGCATCTGTGAAAGGATTGTACTGTGAAACATGTCTTCCTGTGTTACTTTAATTTACTTCTCCCCCTTGCTAGTGCATACAGTTGTATTGCTGAATTTAAATTTCAATGTGAACATACACAGTGTGATAAATGTCATATAAATGTATATGGAAATGTAGTCATTAAACTTCAATGATTATGTGAGGATTAACAAGTGGAAGTTAATATGCTCTCATCATTATGGGAGTGTAATACCAAATGTTAACTAATGTGTGATACCACATGGAAACAAATGAGTCGAAATTGAAAGTTTTAATCAATTTTGAATATTAAGTGACGTTGCTTCCCTTGAATTATGTCATCTAATATAATTCTAGGCAACCTCTCAACTATGCATCAGGCCTAATTCATGCCTAACGGATGATGACATGGCCTTGCTAACAAAGAAGTTCGGGAAGTTCTTGAAGAAGAACAAGAAGTTCAACAGAAATTTCTGGAACTCTAAATCGGAAAGAGGAGAGCAAAGCATGAAGAAAAAGAAGGAGGATCCACCTACATGCTACAACTGCCGAGAAGTTGGACACATCAAGCCTGAGTGCCCCAAGCTCGTAAAAGCCTCAAAGAAAAAGAAGAAGGCGCTGAAATTCGGTTGGGATACTCACAACACTAGCGGTTTAGAAGTTGAATCCAGTGATGACGAGGTTGCCAATTTGTGTCTAATGGCATATGATGAAATTGAGGTACAATCATCTTTTTCATCATCTTCAAATTATTCTAGTGAGTCTGAAAATGAAAATGATATGATTTCATATGATGAACTGAAACAAGAATACATGTACACTATTAAAATGCTTGAGAAGAAAACAAAGAAAATTTCTGAGTTGAGAAGTAAAGTCAAAGAACTTTCAAGCTTACTTGAACGTCAAAATGAATCTCATGCATCTTTCATAAGAAATAAAGATTTGAAATTGAGGAGTTAGAAAATGATTTGAAAGATAAATCTAAAATTATTTGTCAATTTACTGAGGGACAAAACAATTTTGAAAAGCTTCTAGGATCTCAAAGAAATTCCCTAGAAAAGGAAGGGTTTGGCTTTAATGGAAAGGAAAATTTAAAGAAAAGACATCTTCACATGGGTTATTTTACAAAAGAATCAAAGTCATATGCTACAACTAAGAATTATTATAGAAATACTACTTGCTTTAAATGTAGAAGGTTGGGTCACATACAATTCGACTGTCCTTTCAAAAATAAAGATGTAAAAATAAAGAAAGTATGGAAGGTCAAAGGTCAATCTAGTTCTAACCCCCCTGGACCCAAGAAAATATGAGTATCAAAGCTAGTTGTTTGATTGTGTCTTGCAGATATGTTTAAGATCATTATCCTCAAAAGATAGATGGTATATGGATAGCGAATGCTCACGTCACATGACTGGGGATAAAACAAAGTTCACATCTATCACACCCAAGGATGAAGGATTTGTCACCTTTGGAGATAATGCTAAGGGAAGGATCACAGGTGTAGTTAAAGTTGGTAATAATTCTTCATTAATTATTGATTATGTTTTACTGGTGGAAGGTTTAAAGCACAATTTACTATGTATAAGCCAACTATGTGATAAAGGTTACAAAGTATCATTTGAACATGACAAGTGCATAATTGAACACAAAACTGATAATAAGATACTATTCATTGCTGAACATCATGAAAATGTGTATACCACAAGCTTTGATAACTTAACCTCACAGAGTGTGACATGCTTCTTTGCTATGAATGAAATTAGCTAGATTTGGCATAGGAGACTAGGACACGCAAACATGGATTTAATCTCAAAACTAGTTAAGAAAGAATTAGTTAAGGGAATGCATAAGACTAAATTTGTGAAAGATAAAATCTGCGATGCATGCCAACTAGGAAAACAAGCAAGAACAAGCTTTAAGAAGAAGAAAGAGATATCCACTATGAGACCACTCCAAATGCTACACTTAGACTTATTTGGACCAAACCCAATTCAAAGTTTATGAGGAAAATCATACGCCTTTGTCATAGTTGATGATTTCTTAAGATACACATGGGTACTAGTCTTAGTTCACAAAGATGAATCATGTGAACAATTTATAAACGTATGCAAGAAAACCCAAAATGAAAAGGGATATACAATTACTAAAATTCGAAGTGATAGAGGTAGAGAATTTAAAAATCAAGGCATGGAAGACTATTGTAATTCATTAGGAATTGCCCATAATTTTTCAGCTCCTAGAACACCGCAACAGAATGGTGTAGTTGAAAGGAAGAATAGGTCTGTACAAGAAATGGCCAGAACTATGCTTAACGAACATAAATTACCTAAGTACTTCTAGGCGGAGGCAGTGAATACTGCCTACTATGTTCTAAATAGAGTATTAATCAGACCATCACTTAATAAGACTCCTTACGAATTATGGAATGGTCATAGACCAAACATATCATATTTTCATGTCTTTGGCTGTAAGTGTTTTGTGCTTAGAGATAATGAGCATCGAGGAAAGTTTGATGTGAAATCAGATGAACGTATCTTCTTAGGGTATGCCTTAGATAGTAAAGCCTATAGAGTATATAACAAATAAACATTGACGGTCATAGAATCTATTCATTTAGTGTTCGATGAGTCAAATCCCTTCTCCAAAAGAACTGATGAAGATGAAATTGAATAAAATAAGGAATTTGAAGAACTATCAATTGAGAATGATTTAGAAAAGAAAAATGAACTTAAGGAACCATCCATTAAAATTGATCAAAGTGAAAACAAAGTTAATCTACCACCTAGAGAATGGAAATATATAAAGAACCATCCCATAGATCAAATAATAGGTGAACCATTACGTGGAGTAGCCATTCAATCCTCACTTAGGAATATGATTAGTCATTTCGCATTTCTATCTCAAGAAGAACCTAAGAATGTGAGTGAAGCTATAGAGGATGAATCATGGGTGTTGTCCATGCAAGAAGAATTAAATCAATTTGAGAGAAACAAAGTATGCACATTAGTTCCCAGACTTGAGGATAAGTCAATCATAAGGACCAAATGGATATATAAGAATAAGAAAGATGAACATGGAGTAGTTGTTAGAAATAAGGCTAGATTAGTATCTCAGGGATATAATCAAGAAGAAGGTATATATTTTGAAGAAACCTTTGCACTTGTAGCTAGGATGGAAGCCATATAAATGCTTTTAGCATATGCAACTTTTAAGAATTTCAAGTTATATCAAATGGATGTCAAAAGCGCATTTTTAAATGGCTATATAAATGAATAAGTGTATGTAGAACAACCCCCAGGTTTTGAAAACCATAAAAATCCTGATCATGTTTATAGACTGACAAAAGCCTTGTACGGTTTAAAGCAAGCTCCTAGAGCTTGGTATGAAAGGCTAAGCGGTTTTCTATTAGAAAATGGATTTATAAGAGGAAAGATAGATACAACCATGTTCATAAAGTCTAAGAAAGATGATATTCTCCTAGCGCAAGTATATGTAGATGACATCATATTTGGCGCTACAAATAAAGAATTGTGTAATGAATTTGCCAATACCATGCAAAATGAATTTGAAATGAGCATGATGGGTGAACTAAATTTCCTCCTAAGACTTCAGATCAAACAAGCAAAACATGGAATATTCATAAACCAATCAAAGTATATTAGAAACTTACTCAAAAAGTTTAATATGGAAGATGGAAAAATACTAGGTACACCTATGAGCGCTTCATTGAAATTAGACAAAGATAAACAAGGTATACTAGTAGATGTCAAGCTATATCATGGAATGATAGGTAGCTTGTTATACCTGACTTCCAGTAGACCTGATATAATGTTTAGCGCATGTTTGTGTGCAAGATTTCAGTCTGCACCAAAAGAGTTTCATTTGCTAGCTGTTAAACGGATACTTAGATATCTGATAGGAACCGTGAAAATTGGATTATGGTATCCTAAGTACACATCTTTTGAGATTATCAGCTATTCAGATACTGATTTTGCGGGTAGCAAAGTGGGTAGGAAGAGCATGAGTGGTACTTGTCATTTCTTAAGACATTCCTTAGTCTCTTGGTTTTCCAAGAAACAAAATTTAGTTGCTCTTTCCACAACTTAGACTGAATACATAGTGGCAGGTAGTTGTTGTGCTCAAACGCTATACATGAAACAACAACTGGAGGATTTTGGATTAAGTTGTGAAACAACCCCTATAAGATGCGATAATACGAGTGCAATAAATATCTCAAAGAATCCCATATTACATTCACGAACTAAGCATATAGAGATACGACATCACTTTCTTCGTGATCATGTACAAAAAGGGGATGTGACACTTGAGTTTGTATGCACAGATGAACAATGGGCAGATATATTTATGAAACCACTTGAGGAGGATAGGTTTATCCAAATTAGACGAGAATTAGGTCTGATGCATAGTCGAGAGGTTGCTTAGAATTAGATAACATAATTCAGGGGGAGCAACATCACTTAAGATGTAATCACTTTATATCAAATCAATCATCGTTTGGCATCACATTAATTAACATTTGATATCAAATCAATCAATCAACTTGTGTGCGCATTCGAAATAACATTAGTCCACAGTTGGTATCTCATCAATCAATATTTGGTATTCTCACATAATCACTGAAACTTATGCATTAGCAAGGGAAATGCTTGATTTAAAAAGGGGAGTAGTACAATTTTTTCAGAATCTAATGGTTGAACAAGATTAAAACTCTAAACTTTCAAAGGGGAGAAGAACATAAGGTTATGTCCATTCATGACTTCTTATTTTACACCTTTTTGTTGCTGTCAAAAGGGGGAGAAGAATGAGCAAAAATAAAATTGTCCTTGAAATAGAAGAATGAACAAAATTGTTATTGAGACATGCAAAGGGGGAGAAGGAAAATTGCACACACACAAACTTGTTTTCACATTTCATTTAGATTTAGGGTCAACACTTTGTGTATGAACATGAGCATGAACATATTGTCATTCATTAAATATTTGATGCATTATTTGAGGGGGAGCCTTGTTAGGCGTAACCCATTATGTATTTTTGCTCGTGTATTTGTCATCATCAAAAAGGGGGAGATTGTTGACTCTACGAGTCCAATCCTGTTTTGATAATGACAAATCACTTGGTATTTGATTTGTGCATTGAGTTTGTGAACAGGACTTATATTAAGCATGCATGGAAAGATAACGAGTCATGGAAGCTTTCAAGTAAAGATTACAAATCTTGGCAAGATCCATGGAACTCAAAGAGTACGAAAATCAAAATGCAAGCGGTAAAGTTCAAGAACATCTTGGGAATAGGTATTTAGAACTCATGTACTTACATTTTAATATGATTTAATTTGAGGCTCAATATATACCTAGAATGACTTTAGGTTTTATGCATTTCATGAACATCATTAGGGGACTTTCATGGACTTAGAAATATTCTTAAAACCTTGGAAAGTGTTTTTATAAAAGAGCCAACAAAGAAAGTAAAACAGATTTTTAAATTAAAAAAAGAAAAATTGAGAAAAAGGGGACTTTGGTAGCTTGAACTCAACCTTAGTCGCCTAAAGAATTTCTTCAGGAGCCTAAAGATTAAGTTCGATAGCTTGAAGAATTAATAGGAAACACAGCAAGTTGGCCGAGGCACTTCGATCGCCTAAACTTGGGACTTCAAGTGCCTGAACTCGCCACTTCAAGAGGCTAAACCACTCTTCAGTCACCTGACCCTATTTTCCAAGTTAATTTTTTAAAGGTTTAAGGAACTTCGGTCGTCTGGGCTTTGACCTCAGTCGCCTGGACTTGCGGGAAAACTTAAAATTTTGATTTTTATTAAAAGAACTCACGAGCTATTTCTTTGATCCAACGGTTGAGATCAATTCTAAGGGTAAGATACTATATTACTGAATATCTAAACCCTAGAACAAAGCTAAGACACACAACAAGAGAAGAACAAATCTTATTGCAAGAACATAGAGAAACTTGAGTTGATTGCTATACGATTGCCTGCACTTCATTCTACATTCATCTTCTTTGGGCAAATCTACTCAGGAAATCAAAGGGCATTCATTCATTCAACTTTATTTCTTCTTGGTATTAAGGTTTGGTGATTCAAGTTATTTTTTTTAAGAGCTTCTCATCTCATCACTTGCTATTGAATATCTTTAGAGAATTTGATCTTGAGCATTCTTAACCATATGGAGATTTTGTTTAACAAGTTCATTACTTGAAAAGTTTACTTTGTCATTGAGATATATATTTTTCAAAGAATCACTCATTTAGAAATCTATAGTTAAAAGGTGTTGAGAGATAGAGAATAAGTAAACGCTATATCTAGATAATCTCACTGCTTGGTAAAAGATTTATTTTTCTTCATTGGTTAAGAAAAGATTTGATTCTTGTGTGTGGTTATTAAAGGATCTATATTTTAGATATATTAACGTTTAATTAAATATTTTGATGCTTTATAAATATACATTTTATTGAGGGATATTTTTCTGAACAACAATATATTCAGTGAGTGTTGAACATCATTATCTATATATATAGATATATACATATTTGCATATGACAAAGGTTGTGTTGAGATTGAATATTTGAAAGGAACTTTTTGATTGTAATTGATATAATCTTCAAAGCCTTTTTATAAGTTCACAAAAGATATATTTGTGCCTTTTAGCAAAGTGAACTAGAATCCTAAAATTTTTGAAAGTGCTTAAATATATGTTTATTTGGGAGATCTTATAAAAAGAGTATTGTATATTGAAGCATAATCATTCATAAAATGATTATATCGTTTTCATACATTCTGAGCTTCAAGTTATATCATATGTTAATGTATTAGGAATTTGAATTGTACTCATGAGCTTTTGTTTGGAAGCATTTTTTTATTTTTTTTATAAATTCATTGTATTCACATTTCGGTGTGTGAATCGGTGTTTGAGGAGAGAGTTGTATCTCTTGTAAGCAGCGGAGTAGGAGGGAGTTGTGCCTCTTGTAAGAAGCGGATTGTAAGGGAAGCTCCGTCCCAATTTAAGGAGCAGGGATTTAGTGAAATCCTTGAGTGGTTGCTCAAGGCAAGGATGCAGGCCAAGTCGGCTGAACCTCGTAAAAACTGTATTTGTCTTCTCTCTTCCTTTTACTCTTTACTTTCAGCACTGCATTTAAATTGTTTATATTGCATGTATAGGTTGGATAGCTTTGCACCAAATTAATTAAGTAATAAGAACTCATTGGTAAATACATAAGTAGGGATTAAGTGGTAAAAAGATTCAAAGTTTATTTTAAATACCCAATTCACCCCCCTCTTGGGATTACACTTGATTCAACAGTGACCTTATCCCCACTAAAATCGTAAATGGTAAAGAAATACCTAAAGAAGAAAAAGAGATGACTGACAATGACCATAAGATGTTGTAAGTAAATTCAAGTGCTATGAATTCATTATATTGTGCTCATGATGCAAATGAATTCAATAGGGTCATGGCATGTAAATCAGCTAAAGAAATTTGGGATAAACTTGAAGTAACCTATGAAGGTACTATTGATGTAAGAGATAATAAAATTGATATGCTCACTAGCGAGTATGAAGCTTTTAGGATGAATCCTGATGAGACCATTACTAGTATGCACAATAGGTTCACCCATATAATAAACTCCCTCAATGTCTTAGGAAAGAATTACTCAACTTATGAAATGATCTAGAAAATCCTTAAAGGATTTCCACCAATTTGGGAACTTAAGGCAACTGCAATAATAGAAGGAAGAAACTTGAAAAATACTTCCTTAGATGAATTGATAGGATCGCTCCTCACTTATGAGATGACAATAAATGAAAGAAATTATAAGAATGATAAAAACAAAAAATCAATTGCTCTCAAGGCTGCTAAAGATAGCTCTAGTGAAGAAGAAGAAAACGAATTTGATGATGATGATATAACCTTCATCACTAGAAGACTTGGAAAGTATTTAAAAAATAATAAGAAGTACAACTGAAAGTTTAAAGGTTCAAAATCTGACAAAAGGGAGACAAGTAAAAAAGAAACAAAGAATGTGAAATTAGGAATAGCTTCCCAAGAAGGGGGGTGAATTGGCATCTTTTTAATTTTGATAATGTTTTTAATATTTTTCTTAAGATACTAAAGAAAGCACAACAGATAACTAATAATCACACTTTGGAATACTTGTAATTTAAATGAGCAAGACAATCAATAAAGCTAGGATAATTCAATCACTCAATCAAGAATAATTTTGCTTTTGTTGATTTCCCTGTGAATGTTTATCACCTTCTTTGAATAAGCTTTTAGTATGCACTTCTCTTTATTAAGATTTTTGTAAATTAACCAACGTACTTCCTTTTGGATTTCCGCAAACGGTTAATCGAAACGTACTTTCTAAATACCAAGAGTATTTGTTTCTTTCTCTTTGGAACCTGTGACCTGCACTTTTAAATCATACAACGCAGCAATTATAGTATGTAAAATAGAGATAAAGACACAAGATTTTTTACGAGGTTCGGCTTCAACACAGCCTACGTCCTCGCCCTTGGAAAAACACCGACGGGTTCCACTATAACAGTTCCGTTATCAGGTGGAACAACGCCTGTTTACAACCACTCCTTTGGTCAAGGCTAGAGCCCGCCTTCTCCAAATAATATGCCCTTGTTTGGTCAACGTTCCAGCAGCTTGGAATCGTCCAAAATTCTACAAGAGAAATATTAAAATCTGGTGTACAAGAGAAGCTCACACAAAGAGCTGATTAGTACAAATCAAAACTATGTACTTCAAAAGATAGAATATCAAGAATGAAAAAAACTTTTGAAGCTTTTCAAAGAATTCACCAAAATCCTTTTCTCTAGACGAGAAATCAGTAATTCTTCAGGATTTGATGAAAAAAATATCAGAACAACAATACTTTCAGCTTTGCAAGAGATTGATCAAAAGAGATTTTGAGAGCAAGAGAGCTTTGAGAGAATTTCAATGCTTGGGATAATTTTTGATTCACAAGAACCATGTATTTTTAGGCTTCCAAGTAGGTTTCCTTGTTGCAAGAATTTCCTTAAAGAGTTTCCCAAGTTGTTAGAAAATTTGGGGTTCAAACGGCTATAATTTAAAAATAAAGTTTTAAAATTTTTGCCCGTTGAACAGTGTTTAGACATCTAAGGATTCGAGGTCAGCCGTTTGAAGTTCCTGAATCCCCTTTAAAACAGAACTAAATACAGGGTCATATGTCTGAAGTCTGAGTTCATACGTCTGAAGTCTGGGTTCAGACATCTGAAATCGCAAGTTCAGACGTCTGAACTGCTACTACAACTTTCTGTCTTGTTCCATTAATTCTTCAGATGTCTGCACTTAATCTTCAGTCATCTAAGCCTTTAAAAATCCTGTTTTATGAATATCTTTCTTTAAAAACTAATTTGCTCTCTTATTATCTTTATAAAACTTAATTCAATACTCTTAAATAGGTCCTTCAATCTTTATAAACTCTTAAAAAAGCTTCAAAACATATTTCAAATGATATTTTAGCTTTTGAAATACTTACAAATATGTTTCCTAAGCCATCATGCTTGAGTTCTCATTGCTCTTGGGATGCTTTGAATAAATTTCTTGAGCTTCAAATATGTTAAACTCTCTTTGGATTATTGAAAAATTGTCTTCATACTTGACTTATACTTGATCTTCTCTTACACCACACTTGAGCTATATTTGAAGTTTGCTTTGAACCATACTTGATCCATATTTCCTGAAACACCAAAACTCAACCTTTTCAAGTTAAATCATCCTTTGTTTGTTATCACCAAAACCAATTGAAAGACCTTGTTAGGTCAACAGAATGAACCCCCTATTTGTTATAATTGTAACAAAGTTGGACATATTAAACCTTATTGTCCACAACTTAAGAAGGACGGTAAGAAGAAGAAAAAGAAGGCTATGAAAGCAACATGGGATGACTCAAGTTCAAGTGAATCAGAGGAGGAATTAAGTGATCAAGACATGGCAAACATCTACTTTATGGCAAAAGATGATGAGGTAAACTCCTGTACTAGCTCATCTAAAGAATCTAGTGATGAGTCATATAGTGATTCGTGTGATAGTATGTCTTCATGTAGAGAAATGCAAGATGGACTATTTTCTCAACATAAAAGGTTCATAAGAGTATCTAAAAGAAACATAGCCTTAAAAGAACAAAATGAAAAGCTAAGAAACCAAATAGAAGCCTCAATATCTACTGAAAAAGAAAATGACTCCCACATTGATGATCTTATGAAGAAAATAAATGAAATGTCTTAAGATTTAGTAAAGTTGCAAGTGGATGGTGAAAGCAAGAAGGACTTAGAAGGTAGTAAACCTATAGGAACTCTAATGAGCACGTCCATAAATCTTGATAAGGATGAAAAAGGAAAACCAATAGATATGAAGTATTATCGTGGCATGATAGGAAGTCTACTATATTTGATAACTAGTAGACTAGATATAATGTTTAGTACATGCATGTGTGCCCAATTTCAGTCAAACCCTAAGGAATCTCACCAAATAGCCGTAAAAAGAATTTTAAGGTATTTGATAGTTACTATTGACTTAGGTCTATGGTATCCTAAGGACACCGGATTTGAGATAATAAGCTATTCAGACACTAATTATGTTGGATGTAAGATTGATAGAAAAAATACAAGTGATACTTGCCACTTTCTAGGAAGATCTCTTGTGTCTTGGTTCTCCAAGAAACAAAATTTCGTAGCCTTGTCTACTACTAAAGCTAAGTATATGACAATAGGGAGCTGTTGTGCACAAACTCTCTACATAAAGCAACAATTAAGAGGTTTCAAATTGGAATACTTAGCCATACCTATAAAGTGTGACAATACTAGTGCTATAAATATTTCTAAAAATTCTATATCACACTCAAGAACCAAGCATATAGACATAAGGCAACACTTTTCAAGAGATCGTGTACAAAAAGAAGATATCATACTTGAATTTGTGGGCAGATATTTTTACCAAACCTTTTTCAAAAGATAGATTTATATCAATAAGAAGAGAACTAAGATTGTTACCTAACAGAGAAGTTGTTTAGCGAAGTAAAATTTAAAAGACAAGAGAGGTTAGGCAACTGAACTACATGTATCAGTCAATTGAACCCTTACTAACTTTGTTAATATTTCAGGATAAGCAAGGTCTGGCGACTGACCCTTTCAGCCTCAGTCGACTGACATGCTACTGTTTGGGAAAATTTAATTGCATTAAAATGTTAGGCGACTGACACTCAATATCAGTTGATTGACTGACAGCAATTTAAATACTTCATGTGCGCGAAACCCTAATCTTAGAAACCCCAAGCGCCTGACCTTGTTTCTCTCTTCTCCTTCACTTGCTCTCTTTTGATCCCAAGTGTTTCCACCACTCAAGAACCTCCATTTAAGCTTTGAAAAACATCATCCTTCATCTTATCCTTACAAATTTCTAGGGTTTTATCGTTCAATTTCTCTAAGGAACTCACAATGCCAAGAACAAAAATGGTTGGAAATAAGGCATTATCCTCACAGAAAGAAGATAACTCTTAGATCAACCAATGACTTGTCACTCCTAATGCAAGGTGATTATGTGGAGATCATCTTCGTTCAACAGATCCTATTCTCGATAAGGATCTAGACACAACATTCATTGAAGAAGATTTTCCTAACATCTTACCCATGTTTAAGAACTAAGGATGGAAGAAGTTCATTATGTATCAAGCCAAAGGACTTTATCCTAACCTAGTTAAGATCTTTTACACAACCATCGTTAAAGGAGAATCAATAAATACTACCGAAGTTATGGGCAAATCCATTGCCCTTACTCCATAAACTTTGGCCACCATTTTCAATATTTGCCAAGGAGAGTTTGAATGTCCAGAATTTGGACAATCATGGATTATGGAACAAGGGTTTAACCCTGAAGAATTTTTGCCACTAATCATGAGCAAGGAGCTTGTTTACTTTGGAAACCCCCCACTTTATAAACAATTGAACCTTCAAGCACAAATCCTCCAGAAGATCATCACATACAACATCCTTCCTCAAGTTGGTTCTCATGACTACATATCCTACTTGGACTATTTTTTTATGTGGTGTTTGCTGAAAGAGAAGAAGCTTCATTTATCGAGCTTAATTATTAAGTGGATGATATCTCGAACTGAAGCCTGCCAAGTTATTTTACCTTGTGAAGGAATTCTGAACCTCCTATTTACTCATATTCATGTTAATTCTCCAAATGATTTTTTTATCAAGCGTACACACTATGATCTTTTCTCCTCTACCATACTCAAACAAAAGAGGTATGAGAAACACGAGCAAAGTTGGCTTCATAAAGGAGGTCAACGGCAAAGACAACTCTTGAGTCGCAACCTCAACAACCTGCTCCTCATGTTGATGCTGCACCTTCATGGTTTCTCCCTTTTCATCAACAATTCACCGCCTTTAGTGGTGACATGAGATATGGTCTTCAATCTCTTCAAACTAATTTTGCATCTTCTCAAACCAATTTTTCCTCACTAGATCAACGAGTTGGCCCTATTGAAAAACACTTGGCTAGTTCTTCTCAAGGAACGGATCTTATGGAGATTAGTTCTGCTAATGTAAGTGATGACGGTTCTGAAAAAGAAGGAGATGAAGATGATACTAAAGAAGAGAAAGATGATAAAGCGGGAATTGAAGAAGATGAAGAAGAAGTAGCTGATGATGATAATGCTTCTGATGCTTGATGTTTAGTTATTATTTTGTATTTTGTATCTTAGACTTGTGTTTGTCTGTTTGAATGTATTTCATGCTGTTTTTGGACACCTAGCGATAAATATTATTCTCTTTTTTATATTTAACATTGCTCTATGTTTTGTTTGTCACACCTCTCTTATTGATTGATGTCCAAAGGTGGAGAAGTTTTTAGGAAAATTGAGATTAACACAAGTAAGCATTAAAATTGAAACATATGAAAATATGGCACAACTGAGATATACATAGTTGATATTCATTTGTGATATGATGATCTTGCAATATGAACTTAAATTGAATTTGAAACTGACTCTAATACAATTTGATATACCATCACATGAATAAATGATTTATCTTTCAAATGGTGTTAAGAGTATACTTATTGTAAGGGGGAGCCTTATTAAAGTTCACTCATTTTTGCCCCTTATTTTTCATCATCAAAAAGGGGAAGGTTGTTGGCCTAACAAGGCTTACGGATCTTATTTTGATGATAAAAAATCAAGGAAACATAACATATTTGGTTAAGTGATGTTTTATGATTCAAGTATGCAAATACAAGATCAAGTACGTACAAGTGTTTATAGACTATTGAAGCTGGAAATCAAGCTATACAAGAAGAAAATAAGTTGTTAGACTTCGTAGCTCTAGGAGTATATAGTCTAGAGGAGGGGGTGAATAGACTCTTTTCCCAGAATGCGTATTTCTCTACAAAATAAAAACTCTTGGCAAGATACAAGAAATTATATCACAATATAAGTAAATGTAAATCATGCACAAGACAAATAGAATGAAGAGAAGGGTAGAGAAAATTAACATCGGTATTTTTACGTGGTTCGACACCAAGCCTACGTCCACGCCTTAAGACCAACCCAAGGATTCCATAATCCACTAAAGAACTCCTTTACCGACGGAGAAGCCTTACAACTTGGGAACAAATCCCTACCACACTCACAAAGAGCCTTCACTCGGGAACAAATCCCTACCCGCTCACAAAGAGCCTCTTCGATTCATAAAGAACCTTCACCAAATGGTTCACAAAGAATCTTCATCAAACAGTTCACAAACAACCTTTACAAGAAGATGATGGAAATACAATATGATGCTCCTCAAATGAGAAAATATTAAATACAAAGCAAACCTCACACTATCTCTCAAGTAATGAATCAAACATAATTAAAGAGTAAGAGAGAATGAGCACTTGTGAATGAAGAACAACAATACAAAGTGCTAGGTGCTTAGGTTTTAGTATAAAAAGATGTTTTTCACTAAGAATGATCAAAAGCCTTCAAAACCATGTTAATACAAGTCTAATAGCTTGTATTTATAGCCCAAGAGTCAAAGGGGCCGTTAACTAGCCATTGGGGGGAAGAAAAGATATTTTATTTGGTAAACTAGCCGTTTTCTGCCCATTAGCGTCATTCTGCCCGTTGGACTCGTCGACTAGGCCCCTACACTCGTCGACTAATCATATACTGCAACTCGTTGACTAATCTCCCATGTTTGTTGATGAGGTCCTTGAATTAGAAACCATCATCAACATGAAAGTTGTGGCATTTTATCTTAGCTTTCCAGGGACAACAAGATCATCCCATTTGGACTTTTCTAGCAAACTTTATGCCCAAAATACCGAAAAATATTCATGACTCAATACTGCACTATGGTAGTGACGATTGATTTGTTTTTCCTCATCAAAAAGTATTTTAATGACTCAAAACATTCTTGGACAAAAGTATATGAAATATATTAAGTCTAATGAAGATTAAAACTTGTCCAAATGAGTCTCCTTTTGAATATAAGATATATTAATTAATAAAACACGTTTGAAAACTCATTTTGATATCTTATATGCTTAGTATGTCCTTTTATAAATATACTTGACTTTCTTTGAACCTTTAGGACATAAAACTTGTTTTAACACAATCGGGACTAAGTATAAATATGTTCTTAAAACTAGGAGTTTAAAAACTTGTCCCTTTGAAAACATATTTGAGTTCTAAGATTCATTTGACAAACTCTTATTTTAACTTAGAAAACTATGAATTGTGAGTTTGTTACTTTTATGCAGATCCTATATGCTCATGTGTCCTAGTATGCTTATGCAATGACTCAACTCTTACTCAAAAATCATGCAAGACATACACCGTAAGAGTTACACAACACACTCACTCACACAACCCTTATTACAATTAATTTATACACAATAAAAACTTCAGGATGTGCTTTGGTGCTTCCGAGTCAGCGTCCTTCCGATCTTTCCTATTTGATGTCTACTTGGTCCAATCTTTGCTTCTAATTTGGTACCTCCATGTATCCGACACTTTGTACCTGTACTAGATAAGATCTGCAAGGATGAAAAATATTAGGAACAACAAATAGGTTAATATCATCAAAACATATAAACCAAGATAGTGTAGCTGTCAGGGCTAACAGAAGCTATACATGAAAGCTTAGTAGTTAGAAGTGTTATAGTTGTTTAAAAGTCTCATGTAAGTACTTCACATATGTTTCAATATAAGTGATTAAAGCTCTTAAGATTTAATATCGGCTTAGAGACCTGATTTTGAAAACCACAGCGACTCACTCTAAAAATGAGCAGCGGGAAGGCTATCCTAAGTATAGGAGTTCAGTCGTGTAATAATTAGCCAAAGGGCCTTTAATGCATGAATATAAATGCCTAATTATACAACTTTGATGCGTAATCACCCGAAAAATATATTTTCAATATCTCAATTCAATATTCTAAGTTTAAAAGCTAACAAGTTTTTGTAAATACATTTCTTAAATTCATAAAAATTGCAAGTTCAGGCGACTGACCATGTTTGATCAAGCGACTGACATTTTATGCTGATGAAAAATAAATAGACAGAATAGCATCAGGCGACTGACTCCATTCCATGTTTGAAATTTCGCTGATTTATAAAGGCATAGGCGACTGACCCCGATCGTTCAGTTGACTGACCTTCGATTATTTAAATTTAAAATAGCGAGGAAATGTTTCCAAAATTAATTACATGGATCCTAAACAATGAGAAAACTTGGGAAACACACCAAGTAACTTAGGGAATACAAAAATTACTTTTTAAACTCTATAAATACAATCTGATTTGAAGAATTACACACCCAAGAATCAATAAGCAATCAGCATCCAAGCCTACACTCATACTCTCAAAGCTCTCTTACTGAATACACTTTGCTAAAAGTTCACTGATGAGTTCTTGCGGATCAATTCTCACCGTACTCTAAGTTTTCTACTAAGATTTCAATCTAAGAATAAATCCACAGTGATATATATCTAAGCTTTAAAATATTTACATTGATAATTGCTGGAGTATATTCTGATTTTAACTGTACTAATAAGCTCTTTTAAGAGTGTTTCTTGTACACAAAATTGTTCTTGTATCTCTTGTTGTTGTTTTATGGTTGAGGGGATTGAATCGTTGCCTAGCGAGAGGGGATTCTTGCTAGAGAGGGAACTCCACCTGAGAAGGAGAGAGGTTGTAACTTTGGCCTAATAAAGAAAGTTGGAATCCTCACAGCGGTTGCTTGGGGCAAGGATGTAGGCCTTGGGCCTAACCTTGTAAAAATTTGGTGTCTTTCTCTCTTCCCTACTCTCTTTAATTTTCTGCATATATAAATTGCGTGGATGCTTATTTAATTGCTGGAAATTAATTTGTTATTGAGAATTGCGGAAACCTTAATTAAAGGGAGTACGTTGATTGATAAATATCAAAGCCCATTAACTTATTGATTAGTTACATACTTAAATTCAAGTAATTTATTTGATATCAAAGTTTGAATTTTGGAAGCTTACTGAAATTTCTATTTTGTTTCATATTGTGAAATCAAGCTTACCGTGTTATTGGGTTAACATATTCAAAAGTTAAATTGAGTTCTGATTTTGAGTTAAATTGCTAAAAGGAATATTGATAAAATTTTAAAGCGTTAAAATAAAATCTCTGAAATTTTATCTTTTCATTCATAAAGATTTAATCTTAAATGGGTTCTTAGTTGTACTTGTGATTGCTGAATCTAAAATATTTGGGAAATACTTAATAAAAAGATTTATAAAGAATTTTAAACCGAATTCACCCCCCTCTTGGGAGATCACCTTACTTCTCAAATGACATCCAAGGATGAGTGTTATGAAATCCATAAAAATTAATGGTTGTTGCCCCTTCATTTACTACTTGCATAAATTATGTCCCTTTGTTTTCTTCCACCATAAATTATGTGTTATCCTTATTGCCCTATAAAAAGGTTTTCTCTCCCTCTCATTTTGACATACACACGTAAGGCTTGGAGTAGACACACAAATTTAAAGGAGAAGATGACGGATAGAAAGAAAAGAAATATTTTGTATGAGACCAGTTTCAAATCATCTTCTAATTTCTCTCAAAATAGTGAAGTTTTTTATCACATCCGTCCGTAGAGTAGACATAACCGAATCATGTAAAATTTTTGTCTCATTTCTATTTATTTTTTTGTATCTTTTACAACATTTTGTTATTAATATAAATTTAATTTTATTATTGCTTACGTCTAAATTAGTATTGGCACGCACCTCCATAGAAAAGAAGTAGCTTTGTCTTAGGTTGAATTAAATTTTTTTAATCGCATTGAAGAATTCTTCACTATGGGAACTGCAGCCATTAAACAACTCTCTTGATTTTGGGGTTCAGAGAATTGAAGAGAGATGAGAAATTGTGAAAAATTTGAAGAATTATTAAAGGGGTGGAGGTTGAGTAACTGTCCTTATTGCCAGATTCAATACGGCCGCAGAAGTAGCTATTGTATAAATTAACCGGCTGGCTTTTGAATTTTTAAAGTCATTTATTAGATAATAATAATAATAATAATAATAAAGGCAAAAGATCAGGGGGCAGAGGACGCTGATTCGTAAGTTTGGTACCGTAACAGGGGGCCCAAAGGGCTCATTGGTGGCTGAAGTTCCTATGTAATTAAAATAAAATATAAAAAAACAATAATCTCTCTTGAGGTACTCTAAGATTTTAAGAGATCTCTTCTAAGGTTTGATAAAAATACATAAATTTTTCTTGTATTTTACAAAAAGATGAAAAATTTGTGTTTTTGATAAATCTCAGGAAAAAGTTTATGGCATTTTTAAAACTTCAGAAAAGCAATAATAATAATAATAATAATAATAATATATTATGTACACATTAATATTTTCCACTCGGGTTGATAATTAAGTAATTATTAATGTGATTTAAATTCCCTCACCCCCATAATAATAATAATAATAAAGGCAAAAGACAGTGACCCTCCTTAGGTTTGACAAAAAGACAATAATTTCTCTTAAGGTTTCAAAAACTTCATGAGGCCTCTCCTCAGGTTTGACAAAAAAAAAAAAAAATTTCTTATATTTTACCAAAAGATAAGCTTTTTAATTAAAAATTTGTATCCTTTTGGTAAATATCAAAGTAGATGTGTGATATTTTTGAAACCTCAAAGAGGTTTATGATATTTTCAAAATCTCAAAGGAAATTTTTGTCTTTTATCAAACCTCGAGAGAGAACACTTTTTTTTTACTTTAATAATAATAATAATAATAATAATAATAATGCGTTACATACGCATTAATATTTTTCACCAGCATTGATAATTAAGTTGGGAGTAAAATTGAATTATTAATCTGCTTTTAAATTACCTCACCCACCCCCCCCCCCCACCCATCACAATTATTCAAATTAATTAATTTGAAGCGGGCTACAAATTTACCACGATATAGGTGTAGGCAATTTTATCCCACGCAAAGAAAATATTTTCATAATATTTTAGACTAATTAAAATACATAGGTTATATATTTTAGTGAACATATATCATTGTGCCGACATCTTAGTTTTTTGTGATAATTGAATTAAAATACATAGATTATATTAAAGATTGTAATATATTTATTAAATAATATATATTTTAGTGAACATTTATCATTGTACCGACATCTTAGTTTTTAGTGATAATTGAATATATACTGTAACAATATATGCACATTTTATTTTAATTTTTTCTGATAAAGGTATGACGACAACGAATGTCAGCAAAGTGTATGGTTAATAATGATAGTTTCTACCAAAAAAATAGGATTATTTTTTTTTTATTTTTAAAGTTGGCAAGCAATTGAATGAGTATGTATTTTAATATTTTAACAAATACTTATACTAAATATATAGCATATTGAGTAGGCATACAAATCATTCAAAATTTAGTTGACTTTTTTACCTATTTAATTGTGCATTTTTTTAAAAAGAAGACTAAATTTGTTTGTGAAACTCAAAATTTTGAAATGCAAATGAACTAATGAAAATTGAAAGTCAAAACTTAAAATTTTATTGAATTTACAATTAGATGCTAGCAACTAGTTCGACCGTTGACCGACCGTGAGAACACTAATCAGCCCACTCTTTTTTCCAAGTCGACATCCTGGTTAGATTTAATTTATGCTTAAATTTTTTATATTAACGGAGAATATTAGTTTCATAATAGAATGAAAGCATAAAAACCTGTTTTATTAAGGAAAATAAGAAGTAACAATTAACCAATAGAGGAGTACATATTTTTATCAATAAAATTATAATGCAATCAATGAGCAAAATCAGTTTTAGAAAATTTAAGAGGTAACTTTTGTTCTTTCCTCGATTTTTTTTTTCTTAATGCCTTGTTTGGAACTTTTAAACATTATAAAAAGAAAAAGAAACTATGAATGAGTCGAGTAATTAACTTTTCATTTATTTCGTATATTATTAACCCTTTTTTTTTACTTTTTAATTATATTTGAATCAATTTCCATTTCAATAATTTTTTATCTAGAAAAAAAAAAATTATATTTCCTTCATGTTTCATTTTCCTTTTCTTTGTCCTTCCTTCATCCAAACAAGGCCTAATAGACACTGAAAATTAACATTCTTGCATTATAATCTCATTAAGAGAGGTATTTTCTTAGATATCATGTGGTTGCTTCCATTAATGTGATGTTTAATGTGCAGATTCTAGATTTGACCTGTGAATTAATTAATGGGTTTACAATGCGTTGTTCATGAATTATTAAAATTTAGTAAAATTTTAGTAAAATTTTTAATTATTAAAATTTAGAATTTTAGTAATTAAATTCTTATTTATTTATTATTTTCACTTTTGGTTTAATTGGTCATAGTAATATCAAATTCTTAGAAATATAATTTTCCAGGACCAGCTAGGTGAACGATTTAATCAAAGACCCTTAATATTTTCTTTTTCTTTCTTCGTTTTTCATATCCGGACTCATATTTTCTCATTGACATAATTAAATTTCAAAATTAACACTAACTATAAATGGACAAATTATGTAAATAAATAAAAATAAATTTAACAAATCTATAGAAATAATAGATTGAAATAAGAGCAAAATACCGAGTCTCGACAAAGTGTTCGACCAAGATACTTTAAGGGGCGACACTGTCAAGTTCCTAAGATTTCCTGAGGATCGAGATCCTACAAGTCTTAACCATCATATCGACCAGCAAAACCCTAAGGCGCGACACAATCGAAGACATTGAAGACTCGAATTCCTGATTTCCTGTGAGTCTCGACTAAGGTGTGCACAAGAATAATGGAGGGGTGACTTGGTCGACTTTTTGGGTTGTGCATGAAGTGTCTGACGGCCTGTGACAACCGGCGGCATTCGTATGTTTTCCAATGTATATTACATGGTCTTCTTTTCTACTTCCTGGCGTTAGTGACAGACGCGATGAATGCAAAGGAATGATTTTTTACTTTCTTTCAATTTATCACTTTCTTTACTTGCTTTCAATTTACTACTGTGTGTGTGATGAAAGGTTGTAGATAAAGATAAGCACTACTACATTTCCGTCAGGGGGAAATAGTTGAGTACAGATTCCCCAAAGGTGTATGTGATCATTGAGACAGGGTATACTCTGGTTCCCAATCATGCTCCGGACGGTTAGTGCACCCTTGCTACCATGTACCCTCGCACATCCCTCTCCCACTTTGACTTGAGATTCTTGGGTTTATACTTCTATCGAAGCCTAAAGGAGCATAGTCAGAGGCATGGAATCCAACGCCTAATTCAGCCATCAACACTGCTTTGTAGGAGTTGGGTAACGTAGAAATTTACTTTCTTTCCAGTAGTGTTAATTTGCATTCTTTCATTTAAATGCTTTTCATTAGTTGGATAGGAAACAACTTACAAAATATCATCTTTTTACTCCTTTTCATAACAAGGTTCTAGTAAACTAATTTGGAAGAGGTTCTATAAACTACGCTTCAAGTCCCTGAGGATCGAAACCTAGCTTACCCACATTCTACAAAACTTGGGATAGTTAGGTAGTATAAATTTTATTTTTGGTAGTTAAAGACCTAAGCCTTGGCGAGGCTACCAAATTTTGGCATCGTTGTCAGGGACTTGGCTACGGTTATGAACCAACTTTTAAATTAGGGTATTGTTGCCTTGTTCTTTTGATTTGCTCTCCTTTTATTTTCACTTTCTTTGTTATTTTTATTTTTCTTTGTTTTTTGTTTACTGTCTCTAAAGTATGAATATTTGTGCTTCAAAGTGTGTATGTTTGGTCTACATTCTTTGGAACCTGAGATACTTCCCATAGATCCTGAGATTGAAAAATCTCGTAGGTTCATTAGGAAACCTATCTCTAATTCTGAGAAGGCTGAGTCATCTAAACTAAAAGTCATGGCAGAAAATAACCCACCAATTCCCGCTAAACAAATCCTAGAACCCAAGATCCCTGCCTACCTGTGGTAGGAGAGCAACCCCTTCGGTCTCTTAGGGACTAATTTGTACCTAACGCATGCACATCACTGTCCTGCATCTGGTTCCAATGTTCAGGCAGCACAATTTGAGATTAAGACTTCAATCATCTTGATACTGCCCAAATTTCATAGGAATTCCACCAAAAATCCTTATCAGCATCTAAATGAGTTCTTGGAGATTTGCTCCACCATCTGCATACCTATTTTTAGTGATGAGTCCTTCGTCTTACGCTCTTTCCATTTTCTCTAAATGATAAGGCCAAAAATTGGTTGACATCCTTAGAGCCTAACTTGGTGACCAACTGGGCCACCATGCAACATGAAATTCTAAAAAAGTAATTCTCCATGGGGAAGACTAACCAGCTGCGGAGGGCAATCACAAATTTCTCACAAACGAATGGAAAACTTTTCTTTAAGACTTGGGAGTATTTTAGGGACCTTCTCTATAAATGCCCACATCATCAGATTCCCAGGTGGCAATTAGTTCAAACTTTTTATAAAGGGTTAGTCGAGAGAGATAGGTCCAAGGTTGATACATTGTGCGTAGGTACTTTCCTCACAAAGCACAAGAACAAGGCCTAGGTTCTCTTTGAAAATTTGGTTGAAAATTCTCAACAACACATGGTTGCCACTCATAGACTACCCAATCCATCAACCTCTTAACTTAAGGGAGTCTGCGAGTTGGCTACAAGCCAGGCCCTAGCACCTACCCTATATGCCATACCCAAAAAATTAGACCAATGCTTGTCTTTAGGACCGTAGACAAGCGTGTGCAGAGGTTTGTGCAATCTGCTCTGACCCTTCCCATACATTTTATAATTTCCCCCACACGCATTCCCAGTATGAGCTTGTGCAAGAAAAAGTGAAAGCCACCCCAATGGGTATGATAAGCCATCCAATGACCCTTATTCGAATACCTAGAACCTCGGGTGGAAACAACATCCCAATTTCTCCTGAAGGCCGCAAGCTCTAGGTTTTCAATCCCAAAGGTCTCCACAAGCCCCTAATGCTTTATCTTCATGCCCATACCAAAACCTCCAAAATCATTCTAGTTTAACCCCCAGATCTTCAACCGTTCAACAGCTGCCTCCACCTAAATATGACACATTTCAAGAGACGGTGCTGAGAACCCTTAAGATCATTGAGGCTGATCGCCAAGCGGAATGGAAACTCCTTCACTCTCACTACCAATCCATCACGAAGCTAGAAGCCACCTTAGGGCAACTAACTGCTACCTTGAGTCGTAGAGACAAAGGCAAGTTGCCAAGTCAGCCCATAGTGAATCCTAAGGGACAATATGGAGTGGAATATGAACTGGATGCTGGTCCCTCATCATATTATGAGCAAGCTCAGAGGTAACCACCCTCCAAAGTAACAAAATGATAGATAAATGAGGCAAGGAGCAACCAAGCAAGGAGAGAATAAGGATGAAAAGAGGGTAGTGCCCAACGTTTATTTGTGCACCCTATCCTCCTCTAGTTGGGTATACAAACCCTTGATTCCCACACCTGCAACTGGAAAGACCAACCCTCACTTCACCCCCCATAGAGCTTTTCACAGCCCCTTAATGGCATATTTTGCTGCCACTTTTGCACCTTCTCTATTCACGGCCCCTCAATGCTTGCATTCAATGTAGGATGGGTGAAATTAGGAATAGCTTCCCAAGAGGGGGGGGTGAATTGGCTTTTAAAAATTTCTTTTAATTCCTTTTTAGAATTCTTAAACTTCTTTTAATATTTAAACAATTCTTTTACTTGTTTATCTATTTTATCAATCAAATAAGAACTAAGTAAACATTCAATCTTCAACCACAACACTTATTGTTTAATCAAACAATTAATTAACTTTTCAACCAAACCAATCAATTTACCATGATAATCAAACCAAACAATCATAAGAATTCTCAGCTTGTATGTAGCCCTGTTGTTAATATGAATTTGAACCAAGTCTTGTAGTGAATGAGAATTTATGCTTGTTAACGTAAAGCCCTGTAAAACTGAATCAAATCACTATTTCCAAATATTTAGAACTCAAATAAACTCTTGGTAAATTTATCTTTTGGATGTTAACCAAGTAACGTACTCCTGTAAGGTTTCCGCAAGATATGGTGTAACCAACGTACTCCCTTCCGGTTTTCACAACCTAAATCAAAATTAAACCTTAAGTTTGTTTGATTTCCAAATATACTTATTTATATGATTTTCAAATTTAAACCATCCACACAATTTAAATATGCACTGAAAATAAAGAATAGGGAAAGAGCAAGTTAGTACAATTTTAGCACTATATACTTCAATGTAAAATATCAATAAGAAATATAATGAAGTTCAAGTGTAGAATTTACCAATATCCTTCTTAGAAGAGAATTGGCAGTAGGAATTCAAAGGAAGAAAAATCAGCACTTCAGAATATCTCAGCAAAAGAGATTTGCAATGAGTGAGCAAGATAACTTTGGAAGAACAATAGTGCTTTCAGCTTCTCAAAATAGATTTTTCAATTCTTGGATGTATTTTGATTTGCAAAACCATGTATTTATAGGCTTTCAAACTTGTTTCCATGATGCAAAAGTTTTCTTAGAGAGTTTCCCAAATTTTCAGAAAGTTTGGAGCTCAAACGACTACATTTTAAAATATTAGAATTTAAAAAATTTTCCTGTTGAATAGTGTTCAGATGTTTGAAGATTCGAGTTCAGTCATCTGAAGTTCCTGAAACCCCTAAAAAATGAACTAGACACAAGGTCAGTGACTCACTCGAAAAATGAGCAGCTCGGAAGCTATCCCAAGTATAGGAGTTCTATCGTGTAATATTAAGCCCAAAGGCTAGATCGTCTCCTCAGGGAATGCGTTTTAATCTCAAATTTTACTTTCTTCCAATCGAAATTAAAAAGGTACTGAACTCAGTTCAGATTCGGGTTTTCAAGATTGTGGAGACTTAAATGAAAACACAAATTAAAGTCCTAAAACTATCACGCATGGAATTAAATAACAATAATGAAAACCCTAGTCTACTTAAGGAAACACTAGATCATACTAACTAAAAATGGAAACTTTAAACATGAAATTAAAATAACAATAATGAAAACCCTAGTCTACTTAAGGAAACACTGGGACACGCGTTAATTAAAAATGGCAACCTGGAACATGGAATTAAAAACACACAACTGAAACTAAACTAGACACATACTAAAAAAAAAAAACCAAACCTACTAAAAATCGAACCTTTAGCACAATTAAGAGATCAAATCAAGACTCACAATTTAAATGCAAACATGAATTCAACGAAAATTTAAAAAATGTAAACAATAACGGAACACAATAAAAACACAACCTTTACTAATCATAGACCCTAACTAAATCAAATTTCGACAAAAAAAATATCTGAATTTAATTAAGAATGCTAAATTAAAATAACTATCAATTAGATAAACAAAAAGATTAATTTAACAATAATGAAATACCCAACATTACTCAACTTAAACAAAAATAAAGAAAACTCCAATAACATTAAAAAAAAAAAACTAAACTTTCTTCAATATTCCAAGATTCAAAGAAAAGTAAATAAAAGAAAGAAAGAAAGGAAAAGAGAGAGAGAGAGAGAAACAAATCCACAAAGCCGTGGCAGCAGCTGCGGCTGTGTGGATTGGTTCGTGGCTGTGGCATGGAGCAAGGAACAGAGGGAGAGTGGCTCACGGATCTGCTGGTGCTGTTGGCGGCCGCCGAAGAGAGCAACAAAGTGCAGCAGGAACTTTTTGTGCTACGGCAACAATGGGCAAAAGAGGTTTAAGCGAGAGAGAGAGAGGGATAAAGGGAAGGAGAACATAGAATAGAGAAACGAGAAAGAGAGCAAAGCAAAATTTAAAAGAACAAAAAAAAAAAAACTAACTAAAGAAGAAGAAGGAGAAGAGGAGAATGGGGAAGAGGAGAATGGGGAGCCCTGGGGGCTGCCTACACAGGAAGAGGAAGAGAAGGATTAAATAGGATAGGGGGGAAAGCCCTAGACCCAGATAGGAGACCCGACCCGGCAACTTGACCCAATTGGAGTTGACCCGAATTGCTATATTTTTTCATTTTTTTCATTCTCTGTTCATCGCAAATCTGACTCTTCTGGAGACCGTATCTCATAAAACTCAAAACATAAAAGTTGTAGATAATCCTTTTCTCTTTCTCCAAAAATTTGAATCGTCTTGATCGGAGCTCATACGGAAAAGTTATATACGAAATACGAACAGGTATTGGTTTTGGTTCCTGAGAATTTTCCTGCGACAAAAAAATACCAAAATTTCATAAATAGTGCAATAAAGTTCAAGAATGATGATTTTGGCACTTTATTGAAATATTGGACAATTTTGGAAATTTAATTAAAAATATAAACCGTAAAACCTGGGTTAAACATCCAATTACGCAGTTTCAGCACGTAATCAGTCAGATGTCTGAAGTAGAGTTGAGACGTCTGAGGTGTTAAGTTCAGATGTCTGAAGTGTCGGGTTCAAACGTCTGAACAGCTACTACCTCTTTTAATTCTATCTATAAAATATTCAGACGTCTGAGGTGTCAAGTTCAGACATCTGAAGTGGTTTTGTGTGCTGTTCAGACAGCAAAAGTCCCTCGCGTGAACAGTGTTCAGATGTCTGACAGTAGTGACCCCGCTTTAGTATTTTGATCATAAAGTTTTCTTTATAACTCCAAATTAGGTGTTCTTGATGTCAAAATAAATCTAAGAGAAAATAATACAACTTTTATCTTGAACATATTTTAACATAATAATCTATTGATAGAGAAAAATTCACCTCAATTTGGATGTATAAAAACTGACAGCATTTGGAAGAACTCTTTTTGGTGCTTTTCATTCCAAAAATGATTCTAACCCTTTTAAAATAATTTTTGACCTTATAAAAATATTTTCCAAGTATTTTAACAGGTATCTAGGTCCAAGAAGTTAACCTAAGAGCTTCAAAATATTTTAAACGATATTTTAAACATTAAAGCACTTACATGAAAACTTCTAAAACTTTTCTCATTCTAGGTTCTTGAGTCTTCATGCTTTGTCCTTGAATTGAGTCCATATTTTCTTCAAGCTTCCATATTCTTTGAGCTTTCTCACTTTGCCTTTCTTTGGCTCTTTTGACTTTAATATTCCTTGGCTTTCAACAACTCATTCATGTCCTCATATTCTTCAAGGTTTAATATATCATCTTTAAATCCATGTTTTCCCCCTTTTAAGCTTCATTTGATCCTTGTGAGCACTTTGACCTTCTTTTCTCATATATAAGCCCTGAAATATCATTACTCACACAAATACATTAAATTTCACTTGTTTGTTAGCATCAAAACAAGATAACAAGATTTTAACCCTTGTAAGGCCAACAATCTCCTCTTTTTGATGATAACAAACAAGGAGCAAAAATGTGAGTAAGCCTTAAAAAGGTTCCCTCTTTCAATAAGTTTTTTTCTTAATAAAATCAATATTAATTTCATCAATCATGCTCATCACTTTCTTTTGGTTTTACAAGCTTTTTCAATCAATATTAAATACTTCTTTTGAATAGATATAATGTTCATGCTCAATTTTTGCTTCACAACTTCTCCCCCTTTTGACATCAATCAAAAAGAAAAGAAATGATTTAAATTCAAATACAAATCATTTTAAGCATATCAATAACCATGTATTCCAAACATATGTACACACTCAAGTTATCGTTTTTCAATATAGCATGTGTAGTGTGTAGCTTACAGCATTTATTCAAGATACCAGCTGATATTAATTTGATGGTTTTTATGATTCCAATTTAAAATTTAAAATTTAATTCATGATATCAATTGATTAATGATTCATGACACTCCCCCTGAATTTAATACATTCAGTTTTGTTGTTAATTTTGCTTTTATCATCCCATGTAAAATATTGAATCATATCATGTATCAAATATCAATATCATGCTAAGATCATCAATGTCACATCATGCTCATAGACATAATCATGCTCATAAATGATTTGACTTTGTGATACCAAGTGAGCTTTTAGATTTGATATCTATTGAAAATTTTAACATGTGAAACCAAAAATACTTTATAGATACCAAAGTTTAATATCACATAATGTATAGTTCATGAATATCAATATAACTATTATATCTTTCATAGCTCATAGATAAAAAAACAATATGTTTATCCATGTGATTCATTTAAAATCATGCATATTCAAGAATTATCCTTATATAAAAAATTTATGCTTAAGCTCAATAATCTCATTCCCAATTTTCAACATAGTGAACCATACTTTTCAATATAAATCAAGTCAAGTTAATTAATATATTGTAGCATATAGCATATCAACACATCACATGTAGGCAAGTAAGGATGTAGCATGTAACATCAAGGCGCTTATATAATAAGCTCAAATTTGATATTTTCTTTATATTTTCTTAAGTTAAGCCTAGTAAAAAGTCATCCTATGATTTTGGCCAACAATGCCATTTTCTATTTTATACATGTGTGAAGTCATTATTTCATTTTTTGTACCCATATTTTCTTGGGTCCGGAGGATTTTTCAAGGAAGGTTTCTTTTATTTTCCATACTTGCTTGGTTTTAACACCTTTCCTCTTAAATGGACATTCAAACTTTATATGCCCTTTTTTATTGCATTGATAGCATATGGTGTTTGTGTAGGCATTAGAAGATGTGCAATTATAGTCTTTGGATTCTTTCGAGAAATATCCCATGTAAGAATTCTTTTTCTTTTTATTTTCAATTCTATTGAAACCAATGCCTTCTTTATTTAGAGACATTCTTTGTAAGTCAATCATCTTATCAAGGTTTTCCTTTCCTTTTGCGAAGTTGTAAATAATTTTATCCTTATCTTTGATTTGATTCTTGAGATCATTTAACTCTATTTCTTTCTTGTACTCAACCTTCTTCTAAGATTTCTCTAACTCTAGAGATAATTTTCTTATGTTATCCTCTAATTCAGAAATATTCAAGTCTTTCTCATATACGGTAGAGGATAAGGATCGAAGGTCTTCTATCATTTGGTCATTCTTGCTTTCTAGTTTCTCAATTTTCAAGTTGTTTTCTTTTTCAGCAAGATTTTTGGATTCTATTTCTTTCATTGCTGATTCATACTTATGTTATAATTGCTTGAGTTTTGAGTCTTTATCTCTTTCAACATTCTTTAGGGATTCTAACTCTTTCATTAAACTTTCATTCTTATTCTTCAATAAGGTGTTTTGTTTATTTGCTTTCATCATCATCTTATGTACTTTGAATAGATCATTTTGAAGTTCATCATAAGATGGCATGCCCTCATCACTTGATTCATCACTACAAGAATTATTCGAAGATTTAGTTGAGGAGCTTTCTTCGTTATCCCATGCCATAAAGCACGTGTAAGCAGCCTCTTGGTCACTTATTTCATTCTCTGAACTACTTGTACTATCCCAAGTAGTGGCTTTCATGGCCTTCTTGTTTTTCTTTTTAGACTCTTTCTTTAATAATGGACATTCCAGTTTTAAATGTCTAGCTTTATTGCAATTGTAGCATTTAGGAGTTTAATTCTTTGATTTCTTGGTAACTTCTTCTGATTCATCTGATTCAAAATTTTGATTTCTTCTCTTGAATTTATTTCTCCTTCTTAGTATCCTTACTAACTTTTTAGATATGAAGGCTGGTTCATCTTCATCCATCTCTTCACTACTAGAGTTTTCTTGTGAGGTTTTAAAGGCTATTTTTCTTGGGCTTTAGTTTTTCCACTCTTTTCATTTATTGACATTTCATATATAAGGAGAGAACCTATAAGCTCATCTAAGGAAGTGGTTTTCAAATTTCTTCCTTCGGTTATGGCAGTGGCTTTTGGTTCCCATACGGTTGGTAGCCCTCTCAAAATTTTCCTTATCATTTCATAAGTAGTGTAGGTTTTTCCTAGTGCATTTAGGGAATTGATTATGTGAGTGAACCTAGTAAACATATTTGTAATTCATTCATCCGGGTTCATCTTAAAGGCTCCATACTCGCTTGTGAGCATATCAACCCTATTATCCCTAACATCTGTTGTTCCTTCATAAGTAACTTCTAGCTTATCCCATATTTCCTTAGTTGATTTACAAGCCATTACTCGATTAAATTCATTAGCATCCAAGACACAATATAAAGCATTTATAGCACTTGAATTTGTTTGGAGCATTTTATAATCTTGATCGGTCATATCTTTCTTCTCTTTTGGGATTTGTTTTCCATCTACTATCTTAGTGGGAATTTGATCTCCATCTATAACAACTTCCCACAATTTCCAATGCATCGTTTGGAGATAGATTTGCATTCTCCTTTTTTCAAAACGTGTAGTTCAAACCACAAAAGATAGGAGGCCTAGTTGAAGATTGTCTCTCTCCAAAGGGAGCTACGCCTATGTTAGATATTAAGATCTTTTTACAACTACTTGTTAGAATTTGTTATGACCCCACTCTGATACCAATTGAAATTAGGAATAGCTTCCTAAGAGGGGGGTGAATTGGCTTTTAAAATTTTTTTTTAATTCCTTTTTAGAATTCTTAAACTTCTTTTAATATTTAACCAATTCCTTTACATATTTATCTATTTTATCAATCAAATAAGAACTAAGTAAACATTAGATCTTCAACCACAACACTTATTGTTTAATCAAACAAGTAATTAACTTTTCAACCAAACCAATCAATTTACCATGATGATCAAACCAAACAATCATAAGAATTCTCAGCTTGTGTATAGCCCTGTTGTTAAAATGAATTTGAACCAAGCCCTGTAGTGAAAGATAATTTATGCTTGTTGATGTAAAGCCCTGTATAAATGAATCAAATCACTCTTTCCAAATATTTAGAACTCAAATAAACTCTTGGTAAATTTATCCTTGGGATGTTAACCAAGTAACGTACTCTCGTAAGGTTTCCGTAAAATATGGTGTAACCAACGTACTCCCTTTCGGTTTCCGCAACCCAAATCAAAATTAAACCTTATGTTTGTTTGATTTCCAAATATACTTAGTTTATATGATTTTCAAATTTAAACTATCCACGCAATTTAAATATGCACTGAAAATAAAGAATAGGGAAAGAGAGAGTGAGACGAAGATTTTTACGAGGTTCGGCTTATACCCAACCTACGTCCTCGCCCTTGGCAAACCACCAAAGGATTCACTAAACCTATTCCATTGACGGGTGGAACAAAACCTTCATAACACTCCTTTGTTAAGGCTAGAGCCCGCCTTCTCCAAACGATGTCCCCTCGTTCGGTCACTCCTTTAGGTTAGAGCCCGCCTCTCTAAGCAATATCCCCTTGCTTAGCCAACGATCCAAACAATCCTTGGAACATCAAACAACTACAAGAAAACAAGATAAGATCTACGTACAAGTATACTCTCTCAAAGAGCAAGTTAGTACAATTTTAGCACTATATACTTCAATGTAAAATATCAATAAGAAATAGAATGAAGTTCAAGTGTAGAATTCACCAATATCCTTCGTAGAAGAGGATTAGCAGTAGGAATTCAAAGGAAGAAGGATCAGCACTTCAGAATATCTCAGCAAAAGAGATTTGCAATGAGTGAGCAAGATAACTTTGGAAGAACAAGAGTGCTTTCAACTTCTCAAAATAGATTTTTCAATTCTTGGATGTATTTTGGTTTGCAAAACCATGTATTTATAGTCTTTCAAACTTGTTTCCATGTTGCAAAAGTTTCCTTAGAGGGTTTCCCAAATTTTTAGAAAGTTTGGAGTTCAAACGGCTATATTTTAAAATATTAGAATTTAAAAAATTTTACCGTTGAATAGTGTTCAGATGTCTGAAAATTCAAGTTTAGTCATCTGAAGTTCCTGAAACCCCTTAAAAAATGAACTAGACACAGGGTCAGATGTCTGAAGTAGGGTTCAGACGTCTGAGGTGTCAAGTCTAGATGTCTAAAATGCCAGGTTCAAACGTATGAATAGCTACTGCCTATTTTAATTCAATCTAGAAAATATTTAGACGTCTGAGATGTTGAGTTCAGACGCCTGAAGTGGTTCTGTGTGCTGTTCAGACAGCTGAAGTCCCTCGCGTGAACAGTGTTCAGATGTCTAATAGTAGTGACCTCACTTTAGTGTTTTGATCATAACTTTTTATGTATAACTACAAATTAGATGTTCTTAGTGTAAAAAGAAAGCTAAGAGAAAATTCTACAACTTTCATGTTGAACACAATTTAAAATAATGAGATCTTGATAGATTAAAATTCACCTGAATTTGGATGTATAAAAACTGACAGCATTTGGAAGAACTCTTTTTGGTGCTTTTCATTCCAAAAATGATTCTAACCCTTTTAAAATAATTTTTGACCTTATAAAAATATTTTCCAAGTATTTTAAAAGGTACCTAGGTCCAAGAAGTTAACCTAAGAGCTTCAAAATATTTCAAATGATATTTTAAACATTAAAGCACTTACATGAAAACTTCTAAAACTTTTCTCATTCTAGGTTCTTGAGTTTTCATGCTTTGTCCATGAATTGAGTCCATCTTTTCTTCAAGCTTCCATATTCTTTGAGCTTTCTCACTTTGCCTTTATTTGGCTCTTTTGACTTTAATATTCCTTGGCTTTCAACAACTCATTCATGTCCTCATATTCTTCAAGGTTTAATATATCATCTTTAAATCCATGCTTTCCTCCTTTTAAGCTTCATTTGATCCTTGTGAGTACTTTGACCTTGTTTTCTCATATATGAGCCCTGAAATATCATTACCCACACAAATACATTAAATTTTACTTGTTTGTTAGCATCAAAATGAGATAACAAGATTCTAAGCCTTGTAAGGCCAACAATGGGGATTATGGACATCTCATGAGGCTATAAGCAACTTAGGCTAAACATATTTAGTGCCTCCCAACATCCACTTAACGCCATCCAAGATGTGGATGAAGATGTGATTGACAAAATTGTTGGGGAAGCAGCTCCTTCAATGCTATAGAGAGACCCTTTAGATAGTACATTCGAGCCTGAAAACCCCACCATTACTGAATTAGAGGACCTTTCTGATCAATTTACAACAAAACATGATTGGGTTCCCAGTTCTGAAAATAAGTTGAGGGTATACTAGTTCGGGTGTGAGGAAGAGAAGGGGGAAACCAACGTTAATTTTGAACCACGATGAGTTCGAGTTAAGCTTCAATACATCTGGCTGAAGATGGCAAACTTAGCACTTTTAGGAGGCAACCCGATAGTTTTTCTTTTCTTTTTGAGTTCTTAAGTTGTTTAGAATAGACTAACTAGAATTTAGAGTCTTTAGAATAGGTCTTAGGATAACTTAGGGGTTCAACTAGAAGGGCAACCAGCATGATCAAGGGCGACCTGGTCTAGTCCTTGCGCTCTTTTGAGATTTGTAATACTAAGGGGGTCGACCATGTCTTCAACCAGCACTGCCGGCTGGATGTGACCTGGGTGGAAGTAAGACCTTCCTATTACCCTGACTAGGTGCGACTATTTGTAACCACCAAAAGAGCTGGCGTGATTTAGTCGAGATAGTCAGAACTCATTTAAACCCTGGTGACGTCCTCAAACTCTTCTTCTCCCACCTCCTTCTCAATCCTTTGACCTCGTCATAATCTCCCTCACCATAATTTCTTCCCCACTAACCTATAGGTCAAAATTCATCCCTAAACTCTTCGCTGAACTCATCCCAAGCTTCGTCTCAACCCCTTGCTCAACGACTACAGTTTCGCGCCCTGCCAAGACAAGGTTCCTCGTCGACAGGCCGACCAAACTCAGGGATGTTGAGTGAAGTTACATACATGGTGAGAACACCACCCAAACGGCTACGCCAACTATCTCGAAGGGGGTCAGTCCCACAACCAAGTAGCTCAGCACAATCCCTGAGAATGCCATGGACATCAAATGAGAACTCGCAAATACAACCGCCACCTTCCACTATGTTCTTATCTATTACACAGCTCCCATGACTCTCCTCCGAGCTACATGAGGTCTAGTTTCCCAACCCACTACCATTCTAGAGATTCCAACCTACCATGTCATATATTCCACCGTCATTGGTCACCGATGATCCCACCACAGAGCTTCCGGATCCCAGGCCTAACCTACAACCATTGCCATATCCCTTTCCATCATATCAGTCCCTCCTACCAATTACCATACCTAATCAGCTGAGGCCACTCTAGGTTCTACAGCCACATCAGTCTTAACCTCCATTTTCTCCTCACCGGCTACATTACCTATGGGAAATGGCACCAATCTGTGATGCAGCATTGACCAAACCACTGATGTTTTCTTCTTATTCAAATTCTTACTCTGATTCCGACTAAAATGAACATAGTTGTGTCATTCACAATTGGGTCTTGTATTGTGCCTCTATGGCACATTTTTGTTTTTATTCTCTATTCTTTCTTGCCCTGGTTCACCATGTTTCTGTATCAGTCTCAATATTTGTAATCCTTTCTATTAAATGTATTGCCTAGAATATGAATGAATGCACATAGTGTTTTTTATATACGTGTCTTTTGTGCTACATGTATCTATGCATGCTCTTTCTAGATATTATGATATGCAGGTACACTTAATGGCACCATGCACTGTCCTTTCCCATGTCCGGGTTCTATTTTTTTTTTTTTTTTTCTACACTTCAGTGATGACACTGAAGTTCTAAGTTGGGGGTAGGGGGTGGCACATTGCATAACACATTTCATGCACAAAAATGACATATTTTAAAGTTTCTTGAAAAATTTCCAGTGGACCATGCTAACATATATACCCTCTACATACACCTATATAACTTAGTGTTACATGCATAAGTTCCTCAACTACATGATTTCATTATGCTCACTAACAATGTAGTGAATTAGTTGTGTAAAATTCGCAAAACTTGGCTGATATCTTGATATTTGTAGTAACCCAAGAAAAAAATTAAAATTAATTATTAATTAATTAATTAAACATTATCAAATTGAATTAATCAAATTAAGTAATTATACATATATATATATATATTAATCCAAAGCTTCTTTAAAAAGCTTTCTTCATATCCAAATTCAATTTGGATTTCAAATTTGCGCCTCTCTAATACTCTCTCTCTCCGTCTCTATTGACTTTTTGAGTTCTATCTCGCTTTTGATAATGACAAATATAAGGTATTTAATATTTGCCGAGTTTGTGTGCAGGATCAAATTGGAGAAATCATATGGCGGCACATATTTACTTGAATAAAAAGAAGACCCAAAGTGTTTATTTTCTTTGTATTTTTAATTCGAGTCTATAATATTATTTAAATTCCAACTGTCTATAATAATTGATACATATCATGCATGTGGTAACCTATAAGCTCAAGACCGTTGAATAACCTTAGGGATCACCCTTCGATCGACTAACACCAGATTTTCGGGTCTAGGTAAAAAGACCTTAGAAAGACCCTAAGACCTTGCACAGACATTTAGAATAAGTCCCCACTTTCAAATATGCAATTAGCGTTGAAAATGCCTCGGTTGACCAAATGGTGAAAAGTCAAAATGTTGATTGTGGCTTAAGCGGCCGAACTTATTTGAACTAAACGTCCACGGTCGACCGAACCCGAGTCTTTACTTTTCCCAGCGTCCTCGGGTGCCTGAACTTCAAGTTCATTTTGAGCTCTAGCGACTGAACATGCAAGTTCGGCAAACCAAACTTAAGTCCAGGCAACCAAATCTCAGACATTTTAAAAATCGCCTAGTTCAACCACTTGAACCATTTTTCAGGCACCCAAACCTCAAAAATTACTTTTCTTCATGTGTTTGTTCGAGAGACCGAACCTATGGCTTGATCGACCGAAACTCTTAGTGTCATGCCCTGAACCCAAAAATGAGATGCAAGGGTGAAATAGTAATCTAGCCTGTACCTTTATCATATAAAACACCAAAGATACAGTACGATGAATGAGGGTCTGACCCCATGGGTTCCCAAGCACCCTTTACACATTCATATACAACCATATACACAACGGAAAAAGGTTTCTCTATATATATACATACAGTACCATACCTAAGCCTATACAACAGGAGTCCAAGCTCCATAGCACAACATATAAACCCGGTTATCAACTATACCCCAAAATGACAACCCGGGAACAAAAGTCTTAGCACTTACCCAAGTGCTATCCGCGATATACCGACCACTACACCCCTACACCAAGAAGCTAGCTCCGGTTACCCGAAGGACCTGAAAATATGTACGTACAATAGGGGTGAGACACCTCTCAGTAAGGAAGAATACAGGTTATATCGGTGTGTGCATTCAAGTGTTATCATGATACACAACACATACACAGTTAAATGCAGTTCTAGTACTAATTTCACAGCAGTACATACAAGCACACACACATACATGATCAAGCAACCCGGTGTCATCACACCCTTCGACTCGAAGCCGGCCTGTGATACCCACCTTCAACCCATAGCCATCCCACGATACATGGTGTCACCGGCACATGGCTAGTCCCAGACTCCTATGGCATCATACCGACACTAACTGGTGGATTCACATCCTTCAGTGATCAGCTGGTAAGGCTCACACCCTCGGATATAGAGTCAGACACTCTTGCCAAACATGGCCTAGTGATTTCATATGCCCATGGATATAGATTCGGACACTCTCAGTACTTGGAACAACTCAAAACCCAGTTCTAATTGCATTCCACAAAACACAACTATGCATGCTCATATAACCAAACATTCCACATCCATTTGGTAATCTAAAATCATGGTTTTCCAAACATATATAGTTTAAATAAAGTCAAGGCATGGTCATTCCTATTACACAGTATAAATTATCATATACATACGGTTTTTCCAATAAAACCAGGGATATAACCCAATACCCCATTTTTCCCAAAACTATAATCGTGAAAAACCCATAGTTTTACCCGTTAGATCCCCCTAAATAAGTAACCAAAATGCATACAGGACTGTGGACCACAATTCCACCAAGCCCGATTTCAAAAATAACCGACATAAACTGAATCCCCTTACCTTTTCCCGAAATGGCAAATCCTGAACTCAGAGGCCCCTAAACAGCGGACCGAGTTCCAAAACCTACAATGCACAGTATATAATATACTCACAACTCCATTCTCTACATAACTGCTAGAACAGAAAGGAAAACTAAGCCTTACCTCGATTCCAAGCCAAAACCTGAAGATACCCGAATCAGCGATCCGATCCGTAGAACTTGTAGAGAATCCTTCCCTGATCCTTGTGGTAACATCGGATCCATGATTACCGCTACATACGGTGAAGAAATCTAGAGATATAGAGGGTAGATTGAGTTCTCTTAGCTGAGAAGTAATGAAAATATCTATTTATAACTGAATTTGAGTTTTCTTAACTGAGAAGTAATGAAAATATCTATTTATAACAAATATCTATTTATAACCCTTTGACCTGGCCACTCCTTGTCGACGAGACTCTGCACTTCGTCACCGAGAACTACAAAGACTTCGTCGACGAACTCTGGCTTCGTCGACAAAGCTTGCTTAGTTACCAATTTACCCCTCTCTTAATTAATTAATTCCATATATCACAGTTCGGGTTCTTACACTCAGGTTGGCCTAAATTTTACTATTGTTAATTGGGGTAAAACAGGGTTAATTTTATTAAATACATTTAAATTAATTTTAATGATTACCCTTGTGTCCCAATGGTAATATTTTTGAGTGTGCCTATATATATATATATGTTCATTTGCACAAATCAAGCTAAGATTAGGGATTTTGATTAGCAAAATTTCCTATGAATTTTTTAAAGTTATTTCTTCACATTCAAACCCTAATACTCATCCTTTGCTCATTCATTTGAAAAATCTTATTGTTTGAGAGTATTCTTGAGTGATTCTACAATATTCCTATTAACTAAAAACTCTCTTTGAGTGATTCCTTGATTATTTTTATTGAGAGTTTAGCTAAGATTTTCTCCCAATTTTATTTAATAAATCTATTGTGTGGGAAACCTTGTAGCTTGTGGGTCTTGAAATTTGAATTGCAAGACACCTAAAGCTTGTGTTTTTTATTGTGCAAGTATTATTTTCACAAGCTTATTTTTTCGAATATCTCTTGTGCTAGAATCTTGAGAAAAAATTTTGGAGATATTTTGATTACACTTGGTGAAAATCTTTGAAACCCTAAATTGTGATATACATTATTTCAAAGATAGGTCTGATAATACACTTTTGTACTTGATTGAATATTGACCTAAGATTGAGTGTTAGCACACATATTGCACTAAGCTTATAGTTCTTATCATATTGAAGTGCATTGATTATTAAATGTGTGTCTCGGTACATAATCTTCTTGTGATAGAAACAATTTGAATTGTACAAAAATTTGTATTTCATTGTTGTATTCTAGGCGTGGCCTGAGGGGGTTTGACCTAGCCGTAAGGATCAGATTAGGGTCAGCCCTATGAATTTGACCTAGGGCATTCTCCACCCCTTAAGGAGAGTTTGTAAAGGTTGAGGTCAGCGCTGCTTTAATTTGACGTGATTGTAATCGGTGCCGCTTCACCCATTAAGTGAGCAATAGTGATAATCCTCGGGCTTGGAGCTAAGGCGGGGACGTAGGCACAGTTGGTCGAACCCTATATCATGTGTGCCCTGTTTATATTTTCGCAATTTATATTCCTGCATATGTATGTTATTGTGTGAATGCAGTGCATGATTTAATTTCCGCATCTTTCATTTATCTGCGCATTTGGGTTTATAAGTATATAAACAGACCCTAGGTTGAGTATTACTATTGCTGATTTGGACATACTTAGGAATAAATTTTAAATACCCAATTCGCCCCCCCTCTTGGGAATACACCAATTCCAGCAATCTCTCTCTCCTCACGTTCTCCCACTCTATCTCCTCAATTTTTTCTCTGATTCTCAGTTAATCGAAGAACGGAAAATACCCTTAGGTGCCATTCACTGCCACCGACATTTTAATCGAAGCGGATTTGTCGTAGGAGCATCGTAGGCTCCACTCCTGGGATAAGGTAAACCCACTCTCTCTCTCTCTTCAATTTCTTCCCAATTTTTAGCCAAACTAACTATCAGAAACCACCACGATGATCTAGGAGCGTTTCCTTACAAGTTTAGCTGAATAGATTTTTGAACTGGACTTTCCAGGCTCCACTCCAAGGCTAAGGTGAGGAGTACAAATTATGTGGGTTGTTTTAAAAATTTAACCGATTAAATTGTAGTATTTAATTATATCAGATTTTTGGTAGTGTTTTGGGAATAAGTTAAATTGTAGGGAATTGATTAAATTAGATTTTTGGAAATATTTCTGGAATTAAATTAAACTGCAGGAATTTGATTAAATAGAATTTTTGGAGAACATTTTGGAATTAAGTTAAATTCCATGGATTGGATTAAATTAAAATTATGGGAATATTTTGGAATTTGATTAAGCTGTGGGGATTTGATCATATTGGTATTTTTTTTTATTATGTCAGAGATTAAATTTAAATATGGGAAATGGATCATACCCCCGTTTACAGAATTTAATTGGTTAACGGGGGTGTGTCAGCCTAGGGATATTAAAATAATTAGTATTCTAGGACTTAACTGATTATATTGAAATATGTGGTTGCAAGGTTTGTGCTCTGAATGTCGTAGGCGTCGGTCAAGGAATCTTACTGACACAATCTCCACAAATAAGGTAAGGGGAATAGATTAAGCCAGTTGTTTTGTAAATTCTACCGATTAAAATGGAAATTATATGTGTATATATATGATTATCATGCATGTTTTGAAAGCCAACCGTCTAAACTGAGGGTTTTGAGCCTAGGGTTGTGTTAATAGCTATTATTTTCGAAAATGAATCAATTAAAGTAAAGAAAAAGGCTACAGGGTTTAAGTAATGGATTCTCTGGATAATTTGACTGGTTGATATGATTGGTTGGAGTTGTTTTACATTTTCTAAAATTGGTCAAGGTGAGTAGGGTTAATTATCTCCGTTTTTCTTTTTAACGCTTACTTTGAGTATATGATAAATTGTGGAGTTAATTTAACCTATATTTTCAGTAAAGCAGATAATGAACATGGATTGACTTATTATTTCAGTAGTTAAATAAATATGTGTATTATTCAAATTGTGTGGCATGAGGAAAAATGAAAATGTTGTATTAAGTTATGAAATATGTATAACATGTAAAAATACTGAAATATGTTGGGATTATACTATATTTGGAATTGTTTATTCAGAGTAGAATATTGATGTTAAATTGCAATGTATGGTTTGAGAACTCCAGTGGACCATAGCATGCATGGTACTGTTGCGAGAGTTATGGAAAGCTTAGTGCAACCACACGTCTTAGAGAGAGTGTTGGTATTGAATAGTCAATTGAGTTGTGAAGGGTAGAGTTCCCCTTGGAGTCTAGACTAGCATGGGAAAGCCAATCGGACCAGAAGACTGAAGAGTTGGGAATTGATTTAACTCTAGTGGGCCGACCAGGGTTAAGTCCAGCCTACGGGCCGCTCAACCCGTCATGGGGGGAAGCATGTCATTTTTTATCCATTTGGTAGTGAGTTCTAAATTCATATCTATAGATTTAACCAGAGTATAATAGAACAGTGCATGCAAATACAGAACAATGTATGTGAATACAGAATACATGAAAACAGGGGATATGAAATGAGATAACAGAGTATGTGATAAAAGAACAGAGCATTTAAAAATAGAGATTATGAAGAGTTGGGTTTTACAAAGATAACAACATATGGAGTAAAGTAACAAAGTATTAAATGCATTAAATATAGTAGTATTATATGTATTTAGGGCGAAGTAAACTCTCTGCCCGAGGGCTTGCTGAGAAAGGCAAGTGCCATGATAGGTATCACTTGTAGCTATACCAGGTGGTATAACATATTAGAGTAGAGGGGAGGTACATGTATGGGTGTGTAATCTCCCCTATCCTCAGGAACTTTCGATTATAAATAATTATGTGTGTGTGTGTGTGTGTGTGTGTGTGTGTGTAGTAGTAGTAGTAGTAGTAGTAGTAGTATTACATGTATTTGGGGCGAAATAAACTCTCCGCCCGAGGGCTTGCTGAGAAAGGCGAGTGCCCTAATAGGTATCATTTGTAGCCATACCAGGTTGTATAACGTATTAGAGTAAAGGGGAGTTACATGTATGGCCGTGTAATCACTCCTATCCTTGGGAACTTTTGGTTATGAATAATTATGTGTGTGAGTGGGTATAGTCTGAGAATGGTTTTATAACTGTGGTTAATTAACAACTAATGATATTTTGAATACACTAAACTCATGATAGCCACACACTTATATTAATCTATTCCATCTTAGTGATATGTGTCTCACCCGTTATACAATTCATCTTTTTCAAGACCTCCGCTTGATCGAGCGTAGCGAGTTTGGGATTGGGTTTGTTGGCATAGCATTTTTGTGAGAGGGTACAGATCTTGGATGTATTTTTGGGGTTATGTTTTTAGTTTTCTAAGATGAATATATATGGATGCTGGATGTTGGGAAATTTTGGGGATGTTTATATAGAACTCCGGTATATTATTGAGGATGTTTATTTATTTTTCCGCTACGTGATTGAGGTTATGGTATCAAACACAGGTGATTGGATCACATCACACCTTAAGCCCCACTTGGCAGGTTCGGGGCGTGACAGAGTGGTATCAGAGCATTAGGTTGTTAGGTTCTGTAGACTTTAGGATGGATTAATACCAGAGTATAGGATCGAATTAGGATAAGAATAGGCATGGCTAGATTAAGATACTGTTAGGAATTTTGAGTTTTTTTTTCATAGTTTGGAGGAAGAAATCCCTTGATGAACTTTTGTGATTTTCTGATTCAGTCGCAAGTTTTAGAAAACTCAGTAAGTCCATCGATGGTGATGTTTTCGAGCACAGAGACGGGAACTTGAACTTGAAGATTAGGTTAGTTGATTGTGAGGAAAAGTCTTTGAAGGAGAATTTGGATAATTTAGGTGTTGTGATTTGACGGTTTGTGATCAAATTGAATGCTTGATGTTTTTAATTGAGGATTTGAATGTTAAGTAATGTATATAGGCATATCTATAGAGTATATTGAAATTAGTGGTATGAGGATGGTTAGTTAATTCCAGAGTTATGTAAAATGATTGGGTAGCAAATTTTGAGGACGAAATTCTTTTAAGGAGAGGAGAATGTAGTAACCCGGGAAAAAATTATGATTATTATTAATTAATTAATTAATTAATTAAACATTATTAAATTGAATTAATCAAATTAAGTAATATGATGGTTATAGATATATATATTAATCCAAAGCTTCTTTAAGAAGCTTTCTCCATATCCAAATTCAATTTGGATTTCAAGTCTGCACCTCTCCAGTACTCTCTCTCTCTCTCTATGTCTTTCTCTCCAACTCTCTCTCCTAACGTTCTCCCACTCTCTCTCCTCAATTTTTTCCCCAATTCTTGGTCGATCGAATAACGAAAAATACCCTTGGGTTCCATTCACCACCACCAAAATTTTAACCAGAGCGAATTTGTTGTAAGAGCGTTGTAGGCACCACTCCTGGGATAAAGTAAACCCACTCTCTCACTTTCTTCAATTTCTCCCTAACCTTTAGCCAAACCGACGATCAGAAACCACCACGATGATCTAGGAGCATTTCTTTACAAGTCTAGCTGAGTAGACTTTTGAATTAGACTTTTGAGGCACCACTCCGAGGCTAAGGTGAGGAGTACAAATTATGTGAGTTATTTTAAAATTTTAACCGATTAAATTGTAGTATTGAATTATATCAGATTTTTGGGAGTGTTTTGGCAATAAGTTAAATTGTAGGGAATTGATTAAATTAGATTTTTGGCAATATTCCTGGAATTAAATTAAAGTGCAGGAATTTGATTATATAAAATATTTGGGGAACATTTTGGAATTAAGTTAAATTGCAAGGATTGGATTAAATTAGAATTCTGGGAATATTTTGGAATTAGATTAAACTGTGGGGATTTGATCATATTGGTATTTTTTTAATATGTCAAAAATTAAATTTTAAATATGGAAAATGGATCATACGCCTGTTTTTTTTAGAATTTAACTGGTTAACGGGAGTGTGTGAGCCCAGGGATATTAAAATAATTATTAATCCAGGACTTAGTTGATTATACTGAAATATGTGGTTACAAGGTTTGTGCTCTTAACGTCGTAGGCGTCGGTTTAGGAATCTTACAAGTACATTCTCTCTGAATAAGGTAAGGGGAATAGATTAAGTCAGTTGTTTTGTAAATTCTACAGATTAAAATGGAAATTATATGTGTATGTATATGATTATCATGTAAGTTTTGAAAGCCAACCGTTTAAACTGAGGGTTTTGAGCCTAGAGTTATGTTAATAGCTATTATTTTCGAAAATGAACCCAATAAAGTAAAGAAAAAGGCTATAGGATTTAAGTAATGGATTCTCTGGATAATTTGACTGGTTGAAATGATTGGTTGGAGTTGTTTTACATTTTCTAAAATTGGTCAAGGTGAGTAGGGTTAATTATCTCTATTTTGCTTATTAACGCTTACTTTGAGTATATGATAAATTATGGAGATAATGTAACCTATATTTTCAGTAACGCAAATAATGAACATGGATTGACTTATTATTTCAGTAGTTATATAAATATGTGTATTATTAAAATTGTGTAGCATGAGGAAAAATGAAAACACTGTGTCAAGTTATGAAATATGTATAACATGTGGAAATACTGAAATGTGTTGGGATTATACTGTATTTGGAATTGTTTATTCAAAGAAGAATATCAATGTTAAAATGCAACGTATGGTTTGAGAACTCTAGTGGACCATAGTACGCACGGTACCATTGAGAGCTTAGTGTAACCACATATCTTAGAGAAAGTGTTGGTATTGAATAGTCGATTGAGCTATGAAGGGTAAAGTTCCCCTTGGAGTCTAGACTAGCATAGGAAACTCAATCGGACTAGCAGACCAAAGAGTTGGGAATTGATTTAACTCTGGTGGGCTGACCAGGGTTAAGTCCAACTTACGAGCCGCACAACCCGTTGTGGGGGGAAGTATATTGGTTTTTATTCATCTAATAGTGAGTTATAAATTCATATATATAGATTTAACTAGAGTATAACTGAACAATGCATGTAAATATAGAACAGTGTATGTGAATACCGAATATATGAAGACAGAGGATGTGAAATGTGATAACAAAGTATCTGATAGGAGAACAGAGCATGTGAAAATAGACTTTATAAAGAGTTGGGCTTTACAGAGATAACATCATATAGAGTAAAGTAACAAAGTATTAAATGTATTAAATATAATAGTATTATATGTATTTGGGGAGAAGTAAACTCTCTGCCCGAGGGCTTGCTGAGAAAGGCGAGTGCCCTGATAGGTATCAGTTGTAGCCATATCAAGTTGCCTAACGTATTAGAGCAGAGGGGAGGTACATGTATGAGCGTATAATCTCCCCTATCAGAACTTTCTCTTATAAATAATTTTGTGTGTGTGTGTGTGTGTGTGTGTGTGTGTATAGTAGTATTATATGTATTTGGGGCGAAGTAAACTCTCCGTCCAAAGGCTTGCTAAGAAAGGTGAGTGCTTTGATAGGTATCGGTGGCAGTCATACTAGGTTGCATAACGTATTAGAGTAGAGGGGAGCTATATGTATGAGCATGTAATCACCCCTATCCTCAGAAACTTTTGCTTATGAATAATTATGTGTGTAAGTGGGTATGGTCTGAGAATGGTTTTATAACTGTGGTTAATTAACAGCTGGTGATATTTTGTATAAACTAAACTCATGATAGCCACACACCAGTATTAATCTATTTTGTCTTATTGAGATGTCTCTCATCCGTTATACAATTCATCTTTTTCAGGACCTCCATGTGATCGAGCTTAGTGAGCTTAGGACTGGGTTTGTTGGCATAGCATTTTTGTGAGAGGGTATAGATCTTGGATGTATTTTTGGGTTTATGTTTTTAGTTTCCTGAGATGAATATATATATATATGGATACAGGATGTTGTGAAATTTTTGGGATGTTTATATAGAACTATGGTATATTATTTAGGATGTTTATTTATTTTTTCGCTGCGTGATTGAGGTTATGGTAGCAGAAACAGGTGATTGGATCACATCACACCCCGAGCCCCACTTGGCGGGTTCAGGGCATGACAATATTACTCCAGGTAGTTGACAAGTGGTTTGTTTGGGTTAATACTGCTATGTAGAATCTTTTATTTACATGATACTTCATGGGGTTAAAAACACACTTACATGTGATTTGTAGCACTTCTTTAAGAGCACTAAGAGAACAACTGTGGTTACTATGACACCTTGTGAGGTACCGTTGAGCCATCCGTTCATTTCTCGAGTTTTTGACGTCAAACTCTCTAAGTTTATAAAATTCAACCAACCTTCTTTAGCTAGATTTCCTTTGTCAACTAGTATTTGTCCTTGCACTTGCTAGCCTAGAGGTGACATCAAGTGGGGAGATATAAATCTAGGTCTTGTAGCTCACTCAAGACATGAAGGTTAACCCACCTCTAAAGACATACTTTTTCTATGGACTCCTGTTCAAGTTACATTCCCATTGGAAGCATGAAGACAATATAAGAATGTGATGATTGTCTTAGCTGACCATGCAAAGAAAGAAAATAAAAAAGGAAGAAAAACCTGAGCAAAGAAAAATGAAAACAAAGATATACACCTGCTTCGAGCAAATATAAAGAGGTCAAGCTAAGGACACGACACTACAATTCCGCACATACGAAGGATCTTCTGCTAACCAATAAATTTTTTGAATTCATGTTTAGTCTGGGAATAAATTCATCTAGGGTGGTCTTGATTAAATGTGGTAAGTGATGTTGATCCTATGGGTCATTCCCAATTTTGATAATGACAAATACTTTGGTATTTAATGGTTGCCAAGTTTGTGTGTAGGTTCTTATTGGCAAGTTCATATAATGGCATTCGACAACCTGAAAAGAAGTGAAGACCTGGCATATTCATTATTTGTTTTAATATATTTTGGGTCTGTAATAATTTCATTTCAAAGGTCTATAATAATCACTGCATATCATGCATGTAGGATCTGTAAGCTCAGATTTTCCGTAGATTGACCATAGGGGCCGAATGACTTTAGGGAACCCTTCGGTCGACCGACACCAAGGTTTTGGGCGTACTTGAAAAAGACCCTAGGTTCCTACACATTGTGCACAATGTCCCCAAAATCACTTAACATATCAGAGGAATTAATTGAAGTGAAAATGAACTTAATGGAATATTTGTGAGAGGTCAGGCGACCGAACCCATTGTGTTCAAAACACTTCGGGCGCCCGAATAGCTGAGGAGTCAACGGGTTGACTTGGTTTCGAGAGACTGAACCAAATATGAACATACCATCTACAAGCAACCAAATCCCTAACCTGAGACCTTTTCACCAACCCAGACAACCAAACTTAGCGTTCAAAATGTCCTTGGGCAACCAAACACATGAGTTCGGTCAACCGAACATACACCCGAGCACCCAAATCGCAGACAGAAAGTTTATGTCTTTTATTCAGTCAACCAAGCTTGAACTCGAGTACTCGAACCATTCAAAAAGGCTTCCTAAATTGAGTCTACTCGGGCAACCAAACTAAAGTTTAGCCACCCGAAACTTCTCAGGTTGCAAATTATTTATCGAGGTTAAAATGCTTTAAACAGGGTTAATTTTTCCAATGTGTTTTAAAACATTCCTAATAATACCCTACATGTCTTAAACAGTTATATTTTGGCCTTTGTCTATAAATATGAGTTCATTTATGAGGATTAAGTGGAGATTAAGAAAAATCATTAGCCAAAATTCTCTCAAACTCAAAATCTCATTTTGCCTATAATACTTCCAAACACTCTCATACCTTCATTCCCTTGATACATCTTAGCATTGTGAGAGTTCCTTTTATTGTGCTAGTGCTTATTAGATATTGCTAATACTCACATTGCTTTGATTGATTATTGATATTGATTTTAGGGAGTTTAGTTAAGTTTATCCCACAGATTTGAATATTATAAATCTTGTGTTAGGATAAACTCATAAGCTTAAGGATCTTTGCATTGTCATTGCAAGATTCCTATAACTTTGATTTTTTTGTGCAAATATTTTTCCAAGCTATAGTATTTTCAAACTACTCTTGTGCTTATTTTATTAAAGGAAAATATTTTGAGTTAGTTTGAATATTTGATTAGCATCTTTGAAACTCTGATTTGTTATTGAGATTGATATAACTTGTTTCAAAGATATAGCTTGATTAGAACACTCTTGAGCATACTTGTTATTACATCTTGTTGAGTGTTGTTTGCACAAAGATACACATCACTGAGCTTACATTTACCTATATTATTGATGTACATTGATTGATTTGTATTGGTACATATATGCTTATCGGAGAAGTATTATATTGTACACAGTTTGTATTGTAATTTGGTTGTATTCCAAGTGTGGCCTGATAAGGCGGTAATCCAACTCGTAAGGATTGTTAGGCCTTCTCTGCCCCATAAGGAGAATTCGTAAAGATTGAGGTCAGCCCTGTGCTAATTAATTTGGTTGTATTAGGTGCCGCTCCACCCGTTAAATGAGCTTATAGTGTAATCCTAGTGCGGGTGTGCCAACGCAGGGACATAGGCAGGATTGGTCAAACCCCGATATCATATTTGGTGTCACATTTACATTCCCTGCATTATATTCTTCTTTGTGCTTGATTTATTTTTCCTGTTGAATATATTGCGTATCTGATTGACATGATATTTTATCTTGTTGAGAAATACTGAAATTGTAGTGCATGCACTGAATTTGGTTAATATATTATATCTACAATTTCATACATACTTAGTGTTGGCCTTACAAGGCTTAATATCCTATTTTGATGCTAACAAAAAAGTAAAAATTAACATGCTTTGTTTAAGTGATATATTTTTAGGACTCAAGAATAGAGCGTTAATGAATTGATGAAAGCTTGTACTTCAAAGAAAGAATTCAATATGAAGCTTAAAGCATGGATTCAAAAATGGATTTAAAGTTTAAAGCCTGAAGATCATGAGAGCATTGATATTAAAGAAAAATATTCAAAGAAAGAAAGCCCAAGTGATCAATTTGGAAAGCTCAAAGTAAGATGAAACAAGTATAAAGGCCTCAAGGAATTCATGAATTGAAAAAGTCTAGGAAATTTCATGTAAGTACTTCAAAGAATTTCAATATGGATGCATGAAGCTCTTAGGTAAATTTATTGGACTTAGATACCTTTTAACATACTTGAAAAATATTTTTATAACGTCAAAAATTGTTTCAAAAAGGTTAGAATCATTTTTGGAATGAAAAGCACCAAAAAGAGGATTTTTCAAATGCTGTCAATTTTTCTGCATCTACATTGATGTACATTTTTCTCCATCAAAAAATCCTTATTTTAAAATGTGTTCAACATGAAAGTTGTCTTATTTGCTCTTATATTTCATTTGACACCAAGAACGTCTTTGTTGTTATACCAAAAAAGTTATGATCAAAATACTGAAGGGTACTCGTAGCTGACAGCTTGACAGACGACTGTCAAGAACTAGATAGTCGACTGCCAGTGCACTTTGAGGCATCTGTGTGGGTTTGGATAGACGACTACCACCTTTCTTTCCCTTTGGTTTAACTAGACAGATGACTGCCCAAAATGGACAGTCATCTATCACGCAGCTGTTTTGAATTTTTTCATAATGGTCAAATTTTTTAAATGGAGCCGTTTGGAGTTTAAAAATTACGAAAACTTGGGGAACACTTCAAGCCACTTAGGGATCAAGTTATACATTCTTTTAAAAGTCTATAAATAAGCCTCAAAGATTATTGAATCAACACAACAAAGAATTCAAATTCTGAAAAAATTCAAAGTCTCTCGCAAATTGCTCTCAAATTCTCAAGGCTCTCTCTTCCTCTCAAGCTCACATATTGTGCACGAATTCAACTGAGTTTTAGCTGATCTTCTTCCATTGGAATTGTGCTACAAATTCTAAATCTTTCAATCATTCAAAAATTAATCGGTGATATGCTTCCTTGAGCTTCAAGTTATATTCCATATTGTGATTTACTTTGAAGTATATTAGTTGTGATGTAATTGTTGTACTAACCAGCTCTTTGAGGAGCAAGTTCTTTGTACACATCTATTTGATTTATTTCTTGTAGATTGAAAATTCCAAGGGTTTTTGGATCGTTGGCTAAGTAAGGGGATATTGCTTAGAGAAGCGGACTCTAGCCTAGTTAAGGAGTGACCGGACGAGGGGATATCGTTTGGAGAAGGCAGGCTCTAACCTTACCCAAGGAGTGTTATAAAGGTTTGTTCTACCTGTTAAAGGAATAGGTTTAGTAATCCTTTGGTGTTTTTCCAAAGGCGAAGACGTAAGCTGGGTATAAGCCGAACCTCGTAAAAATCTCCGTCTCACTCTCTCTTTCCCTATTCTTTATTTTCAGTACATATTTAAATTGCGTGGATGGTTTAAATTTGAAAATCATATAAACTACGTATATTTGGAAATCAAGTAAAAGTTAAAGTTTGATTTTGATTTGGGTTGCGGAAACCGAAAGGGAATACATTGGTTGAACCATTCTTTGCAGAAACCATACGGGAGTACGTTACTTGGCTAAACATCTCAAAGATAAATTAACTTAAGAGTCTATTTGATTTCTGAAGTTTGGAAAGAGTAATTGGATTTTATATTGAACATCATATTAAAGAAGAAATTTTTTATATACAGGGCTTTGTTCAAAACTCACATTCACCACAGGGCTGAAAACATCAAAAGCTGAAAGTTACATATATTATATTCATTGTGATTGGATGGTATAAAGATTTGTTTTATATTCCAAGAGTACTAAATCTTGAATGATTTCATCAATCTAATAGTGTTGCAGTGAACTTATATTTGGCAATCAAATTGGTTACTGGTTTGAGCATTGTGGTTGATTGGCTTGACTAGTTTAATTATTTGTGTGGTTGAAGATTGAATGTTTAATTGTGTTTAATTATTGATTGATTGTTCAAAAGAAATCAAGTTCTTGTTTGATTGAAAAAATAAATAAACAAGTCAAAGGATTGGTTAAATATTAAAAGAAGTTAAGGACTTTAAAAGAACTAAAGAGAAAGTTTTCAAAAGTCAATTCACCCCTCCTCTTGGGAAGCTATTCCTAATTTCACTTAGATTGCCCCTAGGTTGCGTAATATTGTTGCTAGATTAGTGGATTGATCTAGGGAACAAATTTTTAAAATACCAATTCACCCCCACCCCCCCCTCTTGGGATTGCATCAAAGCTAACAAGTGAGAAGATGCTAGGGTGAAGGACCGACACCTTAGTAAGGGTTGGATTCCTTTCCTATAAGACTAGTCCACTCCACATATCTAGCATTAGTTCTTCAAATATCTGGGATGTTTGATCATGACACTCTTCCTCACATATGAGAGTGAAATTTTCTTGAGTGAATTTTAAGGGAATAAACCACTAAGGCTAAGTCGAGACGACCATTCTGTAGGTGTCTCAGAGCACTCTAAGTAAGGCAAATCATATACCTTACACATGCCCTGTGAAGTGGCCTATTCATACTTGGATTTACATGTTAATATTAAATCTGAATTATAACCATGGGTTGATTCTTTGTGAGTTGTGTCTTGAGATGGTTGTGTTATGCTGAGCTTTGCATGATTTAGCTGCTGCGGAGTGTCTGTTTGTGTATAATAAAGTCATGTACAAAGGAATTTGTATGTAATAAGGTTATATCTATGTATGTAAAATGGTATGATTACGTTGCATGCATTCTCATCTTTTATTTTCCAAACTGGTATTTGTGGGTATCGCCCTAGAAACCCTCATGAGACTAGAACTCATCCACTATGATCAACTTAGCGATTTAGAGCCTTGTTGCATATGGTAAATGCAACCGTGTTCCCCGTGAAAGAGGATGTAGGTAGGATTTGGTAGTTTTCTTAGATTTTTCTTTGCTCGAGGACTAGCAAAGTGTAAGTTGGGGTTTGTGATGAGTCCCTAAAATACATGATTTTAGACCCTCATTTATCTTTGTTTATTCTCATTTTACTATGTATTCCTCCAGAGTTATCATTGTTCAAAGTTATACAAGGTTTGTTTGTCTTTTTAGGAAAAAACAGGTTAAAACCATGGAGTTAGGCATTATGAGAAGCCAAATAGGATTTGGAAGACTCAAAGCTCAAAATCAGATGTTTAGCCAAGTTCCTGAAGCTTCAGATCATTAATGGACAAGAAGACGATGCTCGACCATGTGGCGCGACCAGCAACGAACAAGGGCGACTTAGTCTTCCACTACAGACTCCAAGGTTCAGAATGAGATCAGAATGCTGCAAGGTTCGACCAAGTGCTTAACCAAGTGACTCTCCAGGACAACCACGTCGAGATATTGAGACAAAAATTAAAGCAAAAATACTGAGAGCCTCTACGAAGTGTTCAACTAAGAGACCTTAAGGGGCGACGATGTTGAGTTCCTGAGATTTCCTGAGGATCGAGATCTTGCAAGTCTTGACCATCATCTCGACCAACAAGACCCTTAGCTATGACCCAGTTGAGGACATTGAAGATTCAAATTCCAAATTTCCCGCAAGTCTCGAGTAAGGCGTGCACAAGAATGATGTAGGGGTGACTTGGTCGACAGTGATGATCATCTACGCAAGATTCACTGCAAACTTTCCTAACTTGTAAAACAAATCTTTTAAACCCTAAATCCTATATGTATTCACCATGAACACAAGCTTTGGGCTCCTCTTTGGCCTCTCTTAGGTTAGTGACAGACCTAGGATGTCATTGAGAGCCAAGTTAGATTAGGAGTAGTGTAGATTTTTGGGTTATGCATGAAGTGTTCGATGACCTATGACAACTGGTGGCATTCATGTGTTTTCTAGTGTATATTACATGGTCTTCTTTTGTACTTCCTGGCATTAGTGAAAAACGTGATGAATGCAAAGGAATGATCTTTTTACTTGCTTTCAATTTATTGCTTTATTTGCTTGCTTTCGATTTACTGTTGTGTGTGTGATGAAAGGTTGCAGATAAGGATAACCACTACTTCGTTTTTGTCAGGGGGAAATAGTTGGCTATAGATTCCTTGGTGGTGTATGTGATCATTGAGATAGGGTATACTCCAGTTCCCAACCGTGCTCCGGACGGTTTTTGCACCCTTGCTACCTTGTGCCCTCATATGTCCCTCTCCCGCTTTAGCCTGAGATTCTTGGGTTAGTTCTTCTATCGAAGCCTGAAGGAGCATAGTCAGAGGCATGGCGTCTAGCGCCTGATTTAGCCATCAGCACCGCTTTATAAGAGTGGGGTAACATAGAAATTTACTTGCTTTCCAGCAATGTTAATTTACATGCTTTCATTTAAATGCTTTTCAGTAGTTGGATAGAAAACAACATCAAAAATATCATCTTTTTACTCCTTTTCATTACAAGGTTCTAGTAAACTAATTTGGAAGAGGTTCTATAAATTGCGCTTCAAGTCCCTGAGGATCGATGCCCAACTTACCCACTTTCTACAAAATTTAGGATAGTTAGGCAGTATAAATTTTATTTTTGGTACTTAAGGACCCAAGCCTTGGCGAGCCTACCACTATACAACATGAAGACTTGGGAATTTATTTGTTTTATCTTTTTATAGTCTCATGTACGTACTTCTAATTTCAATAATGTGTTTGAAGCTTTTAGGATTTATTCTGGACTTAGAGACCTAATTTAGAAAATGGAAAATATGTTTATAAGGTCTAAAATACTTTTCAAAGTAAAAAAAAAAAAAAATAAGTTTTGGAATCAAAATGTGAAAGACACAAAGTAGTATAGTGGTCAAGCGACTGATATGCTACTTTGAGTGTTAATAAGAAAACAAAACAGGATAAGGCGACTAAACCCTCATGGTTAGGTGACTGAACTTCTACTGCTTGTTTTAGTGCCCTTTTTGAATAAGTTCAGGCGACTGGCCTCGTTGTTTAGGCAACTAAAGTTTACGTTTTAAACTTCCAACAACATGTATTTTCTTTCCAAATTCAAATGATTTGGTCTCCAAACTTGGGGAAAATGGTAAGAATACTTCCTACTCAATATAAAGATTACTTTTTCACAAATTAAGGTAACCATACTCACACATACAATTCAAATTCTTGATATACTTTCTGAAAATTTGCTATAAGCTTTTGCTGAAATCCCTAGACACAATTCTAATTTGATTTTCTTAAATCTTCATTCTACAATCAGAATACTTTAGATTTCTTGTAAGCTTCAATTTTATATTAATATATTGAAGTATGTAGTGCTTTATCTTGTACAAACTCTTCTCTACCAAGAGTGATTTTCTTGTATGCATATATTGCATTGCTGTGTTTTGCAATTTGACGATTCAGGGCTTTGAATCGTTGCCTAGTGAGAGTGTGTTCTCGTTAGAGAGGGGTCTTCACCTACCAAAAGAGAGAGGGATACTTCACCTATTGAACAAAGTGGTAAAGTGAATCCTCACAGCGAGTTGCTTTAGGCAAGGACGTAGGCGGTAAGCCGAACCTTGTAAAAAATTTGGTGTTCACTCTTCTTCTCTATCTCTTTAAATTTAGCACCTTATAATCTACGTGTGTTTTCTGAATTTTTTGGGAAATTTTCTGAAAACTGAGTCTTGATTGTGTTTGATTCAAGCAAATAAATTGGTCTCTTGGAGAGTTGTTGGTTTATATTTCTTACTGAAAATTCATACAAGTACTGATACTTGAATCTAATTGTGGTTGACTAAGATAAAATCTATTGTGTTTTTTTAAATTGTTCAAAGCTTAATCATCTAACTTATCTGAGTTATATTATCGAATTCTTGTCTTAAGAAGAATATTTGGTTATTGCTGAAGTTCAGTTTCGAATATTGAACTCGTTGATTACTGAATTTGCTGAAGGTAAAAATTTGGATTGTATTTTTTGTTTCTCATATATATCTAGGATTGTCGATTGGTATAATATGTTTACTGATTAGTATATTGTGATTGATATTGAAGTGAGGTTGTGATTGACATAAATTAAAAGGTTTAAATTAAACTAAAATTCTGCTAAATAATTTTTAAATACCCAATTTAAAAGGTTTAAATTGAACTAGAAGATCTAAGATCCCAAGATATTATGGAAAAAAGAAAAGAAGGACTTGATTATTGCTGAACTTGAAAATAAAATCAACAAGATTGCCAAAGAGCTAGTAAGGTTACAAGCAAATTGTAAAGATATAAAAGATTCAGAAATACTCAATCTTAAAAGTAAATTAGAGGACCAATCTAAAATCATCTATAATTTCACAAAAGGAAAGGAAAACTTTGATAAACTGGTTGAGTCTCAAAGAATGTCATTAGACAAGGATGGCATAGGATTCAATGCAATTGAAAATAAGAAGCAAAGGAACCTCTACATGGGGTACTTTGTAAAAGCTTCCAAATACTATGCTAGTACCTCCTCAAATGCTTACGCACACCCCACATGTTTCCTATGTAAGGAGAGGGGCACATAAAGTTTGAATGTCCATTTAAGAGAAAAGGTGTAAAAACCAAACAAGTTTGGAGAATCAAAGAATTATCTCTTGTTAAACCATTAAGACCCAAGAAAGAATGGGTACCAAAAATGATAACCTAATCTTTGAAATAAGGCTTCCATATATCTTAGGATTAGTCATCCCCTTTTAGGAATTAAGAAGGTTCAATTTACCAAAATGAAAAGGCTTAGTGATGCCTCCACAGACTATAGAGTTTAAGTTAGTCATTACTAATATAAGAAGAGATGTTGTAATAACAATAATTGTGCTCTAATAGTATATAATACTTAAAATATAAAATACTAATAGATATGTCCACTATAGAAGAGACCTTGAAAAGCTAAGTAAATATGATAAATTCGTGGGATCAATGTAAAGCCAATCTTAATTATGTCTATCATAGTAAATTGATTAATATAACTAGCCATGGCTCAAAAGATGAGATAGCATGCCCTAAGAAAATCTACTTCTCATGCACAAAGGTGCTTACCATAGTTGAATAATTAAAAATAATGTGTGCATGCTTAAGGGTAATCATCTAAAGCACAACATATGTTGTCCACTGCAAAAACTTGAGTTTTAAAGGAGTAAATCAATAATTGTCTTGGAATTGTTTCCCATGAAATCCTAAATTCATATTGAGACATTAATGATTAGTCAAGAAAATTGAAAGATGTTCAAATTGAAAAATTAGTAATTCAGCATGTTAAATTTTGAATTAATAGGATATTCATTTTATCATTATCTCTAGACACTAATAGGTTATCAAGTGCTAGTGCAATACAAATTGTTTTGAACACTTGCAACACATGGTCAAGTTAAAAGGCAAAATGCTTCTAAATAATTTTCTGAACCTATTGGTAAGTGAGATATTCATAATCAATTAAAAGCTTTGTCACAATCATATGAGATGTTTTACCAAGAAATTCAAAGAGTTCATAAATATCAAAGTAGAAAACGTTTCTTTAATCAATCTTTGAAAAATTCCTTAATCACTGAAAATACAAAAGTATTGATCAAAATTGAAATGAATTAAAATAATCTTAAAGATTATTTACCAAGCTTATTGATAACTTTAGTATTTGAAACTAATTAATATAAAATGGCATTGTTGGCCACAACTAAGGAAGGTTGGATTGCACAAGGTTTAATTTAGAAAGCATTGAGACCTATGCATTAACGGCTTATTTGGAAAGTCATTTGAAATTGGTTCATCCATATGCGAAAAGAATAATGCAAAATCAAAAAGAGAGAAAATATTAGGTAAGTTAGGTTTATTACACTGTAGAGAAGTGATTTGAGAAGGAAAAATTCATTAGAATGAGTGTTTGAGTCAAAAGAGCAAGTGAGTCAAAATTTCCGAAGGACATGCGACTAACCCTTCACTATCAGTTGACTGAACTAGCATACGAATGGCTTCTAACCTAGCCAGAGGAGCATATGTTTCATCAAAGTCAATCCCTTCCTGCTGGTTATAACCTTGGGGAACTAATCTAGCCTGATTCCTAGTTACTACCCCATTCTCATCTTTCTCATTTCTGCATACCCATTTAGTTCCAATGATGGTATGATCACTAGGCTTAGGAACTAGAGTCCACACTTTACTTCTTTCAAATTGATTAAGTTCTTTTTGCATGGACGATACCCAAGACTCATCTTCTATAGCTTCTTTAATGTTTTTAGGTTCTTCTTGGGATAGGAAAGTGGAATGATTCACTAGATTTCTCAAGGAGGATCTTGTGGCTACTCCACGGGATGGTTCGCCTATGATTTGATCTATAGGATGATTTCTAATGAATTTCCAATCTCTAGGAAGTTCTTGATTTTCATTTTCATTATCTTCAAATTATTTTTCCTTTGCTTCCTGATTTTCACTTGCATTGTTTTCAATAGACATTTTTAAAAAGCATTTTCTAATATCAATATCATCTTCATCATATTTATTATAAAATGGATTAGATTCATCAAACACAACATGAATAGATTCAATTACTGTCAATGTTCGTTTATTGAAAACCCTATATGCTTTGCTATTGAGTGTATAACCTAGGAAAGTGCCTTCGTCAGATTTAGAATCAAATTTTCCTAAGTGTTCATTATACCTAAGCACAAAGCATTTACAACCAAACACATGAAAGAAGGAAATATAAGTCTTACAGTTGTTCCACAGTTCATAAGGAGTTTTATTAATCGAAGGTCTAATCATCACCCTACTCATAACATGGCATGCAGTATTAATGGCCTCAGCCCAAAAATATTTAGGTAAGTTGTGCTCATTTAGCATAGTTCTACCCATTTCCTGCAGTGACCTATTCTTTTTTTCTACTACACCATTTTGTTGAGGTGTCCTAGATGCAAAGAAGTTATGGGACATGCCCTCTAAGTCACAGTATTTCTCTATGCCTTCATTTTTGAATTTCGTGCCTCTATCACTTCTTATGTGATTTATTTTATATCCCTTTTCATTCTGAATTCCCCTACAAAGTTTAGTGAACTGTTCACATGATTCATTTTATGTGCAAGAAACAACACCCATGTGAATCTAGAGAAGTCATCCACGATTACAAAAGCATAAGATTTACCACCAAAACTTTACACATAATTGGGTCAAAACAAATCTAGGTGAAGCATCTCTAAAGGTCTAGTAGTAGATATGAATTTCTTTTTCTTAAAACTAGATTGGGTTTGCTTACCCATTTGACATGCATCACAAATTTTATCCTTTACAAAAGACATTTTAGGCAAGCCCTTAACTAGTTCTTTCTTAACAAGTTTAGACAACAAGTCCATGTTAGCTTGTCCTAATCGCCTATGCCATAACCAACTAACTCCATTTACAGTAGAAAAACAAGTGACTTGTTGTGAAGCTAAGTTATCAAGGGAAGTAGCATAGACATTTTCATGGCGGTTTGCAGTAAAAAGCACTGTGTGATCTAATCTATCTTCTACTATACATTTATCATTTTCAAAAGATATTTTATATCCTATGTCACACAACTGACTTATGCTAAGTAGATTATGCTTCAACCCATTAACCAACAAAACATTGTCAATAGTAAGAGAAGAATCCTTACCAACCTTACCTACCCCGATGATACGTCCTTTGGCATTCTCGCCAAATGTCACATAGCCTCCATCCTTGGGAACAATTGAAGTGAATTTTCCCTTGTCGCCGGTCATGTGCTGTGAGCACCCACTACCCAAGTACCACCGGTCCTTGGAGGAGGACGATCTTAGGCATACCTGCAAAATAAGCTAAGTAACTGATGTTGGTTCCCGAATTTTGTTGGGTCTAGGGGGGTTAGTAGCAGGATCTCCCTTAACTACCCATACTTTCCTAATTCTAGCATGCTTATTCCTAAGTGGACAATCAAACTGAATGTGACCAATTTGTTTACATTTAAAACATCTTAATCTGCACTTAGGCTCTTTAGGAGGAATATGAGATTTTGACTCATGTGCAAAGTGTCCTAAGTAAAGATTAGGTGGTCTAACATTTTCAACACCATTAAAACCAAGACCCTCTTTACTTAAGGAGTTTCTTTGGGCACCAAGTAATTTTTCAAAATTATCTTTGCCCTTGGTGAATTTAAAAATGATTTTGGAGCTATCCTCCAATTTCCTCTCCAACTCAACAATAGTGACATCTTTTTCTTTTAAAATAGAGGCATGAGAGGTTTTTGCCATATTAAACAACTTTGACCAATTTTCACATTTCTTTTTCAAATCATTATTTTCCTTGGTCATTTTTCCTAACAATTTAGAAACATGAATACATTCAAACTGCAATTCTCTAAATGTAGGCATGCAATCAGAATCACAATCATCAGATGAGCAGTATGAAGACAATGAACTAGAAGACAATACCTAATCCTCGTGTGCCATCAAGCATAAATTGGCGACCTCCGAGTTGCTGTGATCTGATTCTGAGTCACTACTACTGAGTTTGTCCCATGAAGTCCTGGCCTTCATGGCTTTCTTCTTTTACTTAGCCTCCTTCTTCAACAGTGGGCAGTTAGGTTTAATGTGCCCCAACTTGTTGCAATTATAGCACATAGGAGCAGTTGATTTTTCTTTTCTTTTTCTGGACTCTCCCTTCTCATTAGTAGACTCTGTATTTTTTAAAGGGCTTCCTGTTCTTCCTGAAAAATCTGTTAAATTTTCTAGTTAGCATAGCCATTTCATCATCAGTGTCAGATTCACTAGACTCACTAGATGTGTTAGTGGAGGCTTTCAATGAAGTAACCTTCTTAGCCCTATTATGCTCATTAAGTCTCTCGTTTATGCTCAATTCATATGTGATCAAGGAACCTATCAATTCATCTAGGGTCATGGCCTTAAGATCTCTACCATCAACAATGGTCGTAGCCTTGGCTTCCCAAACAGGAGGTAAGCCTCTAAGGATCTTCCTAATCATCTCATATGTGGGATAGGTATTTCCTAATGCATGCAATGAGTTTATTATGTGTGTGAATTTGGTGTACATGCTCTAAATGGACTCACCTACATTCATCCTAAATGCCTCATACTCACTGGTCAACATATCTATCCTACTGTCCTTCACGTCTCTAGTACCCTCATAAGTAACCTCTAACTTATCTCATATTTATTTTGTAGTAGAACATGTCATAATTCTATTAAATTCATTTACATCAAGACTACAGTATAAAATATTCATGGCAGTGGCATTAAGACTAACAGCTTTCATATCATCGTCATCATACTCATCCTCAATCTTAGGAACCCTAGCTACACCCTCTGTTTTCATAGGGACATAGTTTCCCTTAAAGACGATCCTCCACACCTTCCAATCAGTATTCTGAAGGTAGATGCGCATCCTCCGTTTCTAGAAGGTGTAATTGATACCACTAAAAATAGGAGGTTTTATGGAAGATGGTCCCTCAATTAAAGGGGTCACGAAGCTATGAGTCATATGTGATATTTTTGCAAAATAACAACTAGTCTATGCAACATGACTCTGATACCAATTGTTAGCTTTACCGTGATCCCAAGAAGGGGGGTGAATTGATATTTTTAAATTTAATCCCTAGGTGAATGTTCTAACACCAGTATGTTGACAACCTTAAGGACAATCTAGTGCAAGTAAAGTAAATATACCATAATTTAAATAAAGCAATTTATTTAATGCCACATGCACCAGAAAGCACCAAAGAAAAAGTGACACACATAGATGTTATTGAGGTTCGGCCAATTGCCTACATCCCCGCCTTGGCTCACTAGCACAAGGATTACCACTATAACTTGCTCACTTAAACAGGTGGAGTGGCACCTATACAAACTAGGTCAATTCAAGGGTTGACCTCAACCAGTACACACAATCCTTATCGGGCTGGATTACCGCCCCCTCAGGCCACGCCTGGAAACACATGGTACAATAGATAAGTGCTTTCACGTAAAGCATATTTGTACCCAAATAATACGCTCAATCAAATACGCATCAATAGCATGGATATAGTGTAAGCTCAGTGATGCAAGGTTTGTTCTATCAATACTCAACACAGCATAGTCAACATAAAGCTCAAGAGTATTCAACACAATACGATTAGTATGATGCTCAAGAATAATCAACACGAGCAATGGCTTGGAATCTAAACAGAATATTTCAACAAAACATTAATATTCCAAGTATACTAGGTAGATAATCAAACTAGTTTTAGAATGGTTTTCTTCAATGAAAAAAGCACAAAGCTAGTTTGAAAATATTGCTTGCTTGTTTGAAAAATTCTTTGCACACCAAAAACAAAGCTCTTGGACACTTACAATGGAATGCAAATATCCCAAGCTTTCTTGGTTTAACCCCACACGAGATTTACGAAGGAGAAATCTATGGGATAAACCTAAGCTATGCTCCCAATAAAATGAATTTCAATCACACACAACAATGGGAGTATTAGCATGGAGCAATAATCACATAAATAAAGATGGAACTCTTGCACTCTCGGATTTTATCAAAGGGATGCAAGTTTGAAAGTGTTAGGGCACAAAATGGATTTCCAAGAGAGAGAGAATTTTTGCTAATCACTTTTCTTAATCTCCCCTTAATTGAGCAAATGGACTCATATTTATAGCCAGGTAAAAAATTATTACCGTTCAGGATATAATAGGCACTATTAAAAAGTCTCAAAAGATTAAAATTCAATTAGCCCGAAATAACCCTGTTTTACCACGGTTAATTTATTTTAATCGACTGGAGTTCGGGTGGCTGAACCAAGATTCGATCGCCCAAACGGACACAGTAATAAAAGTGTTCTAAGCTAATTTGGTCGCCTGTGTCTTAATTCGGCAACCCGAACAAAAGTCAAAAACATTTGTTCGTAGGTTAGGGTGCCTGGTCCTGGGTTCGGTTAACGAAACTAGGTCATTCGGTCGCCCAAGCCACTTTTTGAACTAAGGTGGTTGGTTGCCCGAGTTGGTGGGATATTCTTCTCAAGGCGTTCAGGCGCTTGAGGAAAATATGCACAATTAAGGTTTGGTCACCCAAGGGTAGGCCAACATTTTGACCTTCAAGGTTGAGCACCCGAGGAGTTTTGTACTCCAAAGGTTAAGGTTCAATCGCCCGACCCCTCTTAGTTTGCTTAGATATGATCAATTTCAATACAATTATTTCACACTCATATTTTATGCAATGTGTGTGTGAGTGTTGGAGCCTAGGGTCTTGTTATGGTCTTAGTTGAGCTTACACTATATCTTGTGTGCATTATGTGCATGTGATAAGCATACATCCACATGCCTAAGTTACTATTACAGACCCATATTATTACAGACCGATATGAATTTCAATTACAAATTACAAATCTTCATGGTCTTCTTGTTTCCTCAAGTCTCCTTCCTTGGAATATTAATTTGTCATTATCAAAACCGGGTGTGACCTATAAGGTCAACAAGTGGCTTTTGGTTCCCATATAGGTGGTAGCCCTCTAAGAATTTTTCTAATCATTTCATAAGTAGTGTATGTTTTTCCTAAGGCATTGAGTGAGTTAATTATATGGGTGAACCTTGTGTACATGTTTGTAATTGATTCATCCAGGTTTATCTTGAAAGCTTCATACTCGCTTATGAGCATGTCTATTCTACTATCTCTTAAATCAATGGTTCCTTCATAGGTAACTTCTAATTTATCTCAAATCTACTTGGCTGATTTGCAATCCCTGGCCCTATTGAATTCATTTATGTCTAGAGCACAATATAAAGCATTCATGGCACTAGAATTTACCTGTAGCATTTTGTGATCTATTTCCATTATGTCCTTTTTCTCCTTAGGGACTTGTTTTCCATCTACTAGTTTGAGGGGAATTAGGTCACCATCCGTGACAACCTCCCAAGCTTTCTAATTCATAGTTTAAAGATATATTCTCATCCTTTGTTTCCAAAATGTATAATTTAAACCATAAAAGATGGGTGGCCAAATTGAGGATTGTCCTTCTCCAAAGGGAGCTACACCTATGTGAGCCATTAAGATCTTTTTATAGCTACTAATTAAGATTTTCTATAACCCCTTTCTTATACCAGTTGAAAAATAGAGGTGTAGTCCCAAGAGGTGGGGGTGAATTGGATTTAAAAATTTCTTTTAATTCTCTTCAATAATTTCTTGACTTCTTGTTGATTTATCAAATACACAATGAATACTTAAAACAAAATTCAATTCACATCCACAACACAAGTATTTAAACAATCAAGTAACCAATCAATCAACTAAACCAATTAATTTTCCGATCAACCACAATATCCAAACTAAGATATAAGATTCAGCTTTTGTTTGTTTGCAGCCCTATAAATATGAAAGTTTGATTCAAGCCCTATAGTAATAAATTTTCTTTCTCAAAATGATTTTTAACAAAACATCCACACTCTTCCCAAAATTCAGAATTCAAATAAACTCTTAGTTAATTTATCTTTGGGTGTTAACCAATTAACGTACTCCCTTATGGTTTCTGCAAAGTATGGATTAGCCAACGTACTCCCTTTCGGTTTCCGCAACCCAAATCAAAATTAGACTTTAAGTTTATTTAATTTTCAAATTTGCATAGTATGTATGATTAAGAAATTAAATTATCCACACAGTTTATATATGCTGAAAGTAAATAGTAAGGCAAAAAGAGAGTGAGACCATGGCCTTTACGAGGTTTGGCTTATCCCCAGCCTACGTCCTCACCTTTGGCAAACCATCAAAGGATTCACTAAACCAGTTCCTTTGTCAGGCGGAACAGCACCGTTACACACTCCTTCAGTAGGCTAGAGCCCGCCTCTCCAAGTGATATCCCCTTACTCGGTCACTCATTCAATAGGCTAGAGCCCGCCTCTCTAAGTGATACCTCATGCTTAGTCCAACAACAATCCATACACCTTGAAACATCCAAGAACTACAAGAAAATGCAAAATAATAGCTGCGTACAAGAACACTCTTAGATTAGTACAAATTCAGCACTATATACTTCAATGTAATTCAATATAAAGAAATTGAAGCTCAGTCGAATTAAATCACTCAATTTATCTTCCTTGGATTGAAAGATTCAGACTTTGAAGACACAAATTCAGAGCTAGGATCAACAGCAACTCAGTAGTAAAAGCAAGATGTGAACAAGAGAGTTTTAGAGCACTTTGAGAATTCTTGATTGGTGAAAGATTTTCTTGGTTAATAAAATCCTTGTATTGGGGGCTATTTATAGATGTTTAAAAGTTAATTCCTTGTCCCTCAAGTTTGCTTGGAGTATGGACCAAGTTTTTGAAAAGAGTAGTGCCTAAGAAACCAAATTTAAAAATATGCCCATTGGAATTTTTGATGCACTGCTCAAGTGGCAGTAGCTTGCCATGATCTAGTAGTTGCCTGCCATAGTTCAATCTAGAAACTCAGAAGGCAGGCAGTCGCCTGCCAAAGCACAGGTAGGTGCCTGGCTTGACCACCTAGGTGCCTGACAGGTTACAGGCAGTCGCCTGGGACCCTACTATTTTCCAGATTTAAAATATTTAAAATATTTAAAATGAGCAATTGCCTACTTGAATTGGCAGTCTTCTGGCTTTTAGAAAACTAATTTTAACTTTGAAAACATCTTCTTATGTGAGACCTTTATGATTTTAATTTTAAGAAAACATATTTTAAGGTCTTCACAATTGGTTTCTTAGTTTCTTTTTCTTAAAGAGTTTCAATTCAATTTATATTGAGTTTTACATGAAGTACTTACATAGAGACTTCCTTAAGACTCTTAAACCCTTCAACTCTTGAAGTCTTCATGTATGTCCTTGCTTTGAATCCATCTTTTCTTCAAACTTTCAATGTACTTTAGGCTTTTAGAAATTTCACTTTAATATGCATACTCTCATAATCTTCAAGCTCTATTAAATCATCTTTGAATTCATGTCTTAAGCTTCATATGATCATCCTTCTTTGAAGTATAAGCTTTCAATGGATCTTTGTGAACACTTGACCTTACTTTCATCATTGAATCCTGAAATGACATTACTCAACCAAATATATTAAGTTCCACTTGTTTGTTAGCATCAAAACATGGATGTTAAGCCTCGTAAGGTCAATAGGTTTAATGGGATTGAAAATAGGAAGAGGAAGAACCTATACATGGGGTACATTGTAAGAGAATCTAAATGTTATGTTATTACCTCTTCTAGTCCGTATACTCACATCACATGCGTCTTGTGTAAAAAGAAGGGACACATAAAATTTGATTGCCCATTTAAAAGGAAAGGTGTGAAACTCAAACAGTTCTAGAGAGTCAAAGTACCACCTTGTCCTAACCCATCAAGACTCAAAGAAAGAAAAATGGTATAGGTTGTAAAGAAAGGAAACTCACTAGAACTTAAAGAGGAACAAATTCCAATTGGAGTTACATAAATGCTTTTCTTGGTTCTAGGCTTTGGGAGAGTGATGCTTATTGGCCTATGAAGTGGTTTGTCCCTAAAACGCCAAATCTTAGTATATTCATTTCACCTTTGGTATACAATGATCATTTGAGAATCAAGCCAATCTACAAATCTAAGTATATGACCAATCTTAACTTAATGCATATATTCATTGGTTAAAATATGAAATCATTGGCTATAACTTAATTAAAATCCACTTCTGAATGGACAAAAGCATCCTTGCTTGGTATAAAATTTTTAATTCTTAATCCATGCTTAAATGTAGAAATCTTATGTTAAACACACTCAAATCCATTGTGTAAGACTGAGCTTTAGGAGATGTATCATATTTTAAACATCATCTAATCCTAAACTCATCTTGGAGCTTTAAAAGCCTAATAAAATTTTTGTCATCTCTCTAAGCTTAAGTACTATTAATCATAACTCCTTATTCATTTGGTACTTATTAATAGACATCCCTCTTGAAATCAAAATTAGAGGCATTCACTAAAGAATTCAAGTTTTATTGTCAAATCAATATATTTTCTTTGAACTTTAAATGTAAAAATCCTATAATTTTAGTTCATCTCCTCCATAGGAAATCTTTACCATACCACGATCACATCAGGTAAGGATCCATCCTCTTATTGGTTCATATCCTTGCTCCAAAATTGTGATCATATCTAAAGGATACATTCCAATCACCAAAGAGCATCGGTTACTAATTATTCATATCCTCCACAATGCTCATTGCCAAAATAAGTTAGGACATATTCTTTAGAATACTTATCTTGTACAATGTCCTGCTACTACCAAAATGCTCTTCTGAACATAATAGAGATTAAAACTTTAAGAGTATTTATTTTAATTCACTTCACTTGCTCTCAAACTTTATATAAAATCATTTTAAGCTTCATCCTCATGAATTAAGTTGAATGGCTAAATTGGTTGCCTAGGTCCTAGTCTTGATAAATGCGTATATCTCAAAGTGACCTATGCACATGTAATTAATATCGAAAGTCATTCCAACTGGTGCCTCTCACGCATTGAAAATCATAAAGAGATAGAAATAGGCTTATGACCCTGTAAAATATGTCATTGTGAATTTTTTGGTCCTCTAAGCTGAATGCATGTAAAGCCAAGCTCAAAACACTTAAAAATTTAGAAGTCCTTGGCTAAGGGTTACAAAATTAAGGCATAAGTTGATTATGTACTTAACTCAAGGGGAGCATTACACTTTCATGTCTATAAAAATTAAAATGCTCTCAACTATTATTTGTACCTGAATCTATATATAAGCACTGCACTAAACTCATAGCTATTTTTTTGTTATTGTGTACATTCGTTGATGGATAGTTTATTTTTTATATATAATTGTTGATTGCTACCAAATTGCATGCATAATCTAGAATGCCTCTTGCATGGCGGATGCAGTGGATGTGAATTGCATTCTAGTAGTACTTTATAGGTTCTTGCATGCTTAAACTGAATTATAAATTGATTGTTTGAACCTATCAGGTACAGGTTCTATGGGAAAATGTCTGATTTACAGACGGCATGCTGTCGAAACTTCAACAAGAGTTTTTCCAAAATAAAATATTGTGCTAAAGATGATTATGATAAAACTAATGTCAAAATATTTTTGAAAGGATGAGTGAAAACTAATTGAAAATTAAATTTCATCCTCGCATAATCATCGAGAACATTTAGAGGAGCTAAGCTCCATCTCTAGAGAAATGGCATAAAAGAATTTATATGCACCACCTTGAACATTATATCCAGTACTTAAAGCTTGATAATCTGATATGAACTGTTCTTGGTTTATGAGCATCATATTATGCCTTGATATCACTTCTCATGATGCATGTATGATTTGTGGGGATAATTATACTGGCTGAAATTTTTTTTTTAAAATGTTTTAACCAATATCCAGTATAGTTCGTAAGAGACTTATACTACTAGGCATAATGAAATAAATCTTGATTTGTATAAGCAACTCGTTTCAACTAAGACATATCTTCAAATTGTTAGGGGGAGCAACTCAACTTAAAATTCTCCGACTCTGAAATTCCTTAACAATTCTAGCACTTTCATGTTCTTGTTGTATATATTGAGATGTTTGCTTCATATTGATTATGAATGTTGGATGTATTTGAATCATAGCATGCACTGTTTTGGACTATACTGAATATCTTGCATGCATAGATAATGAGCTATTCTTGTAATCATTCAGGTCGTTGATTTAATTTTTGGGAAACGCTCTAATTTCAAATGGCTAGTTGCCAAAATTTCTAAAAAAGTTCTTCCCAAAATTAAATCATTCATTTAATTGACTATGTCTTGTGTTTACTTTCCTACTTTCGCCCCTTCTTGTTGATGTCAAAAAGGGGGAGAAATGTCTAATGCAAAATTGGGAAAGCTAAATACATCTAAATACATATCAGAATTGAGCTTTATTGACAACTAAGAATTGAATGCATAATTTGTGTTAGTTGATCTTCATTTGTCATAGGTCTGTACTTCAAATTTAACCTTTATACATATTGTTAGGGGGAGCCTTTCTTGGTTGTACCCACTTTTGCATAGAGTATTTTTCATCATCAAAAATGGGGAGATTGTTGACCTAATTGGTCATATCCCGTTTTGATAATGACAAATACACTTGGTACTAATGTTTTCCCTGAGCTTGCATGCAGGTTCACTCTATGCATGGAATTGAAAAGAACACTATATCATGATGGCATATGGTGACCTCACAAAAGATTAAAGAATATTTTTCTTAATTTGTATTTGTATTTTTATATTCTTCTTTCTGGATTGTAATTCAATATGGTCTGTAATGACTGCATCATGCACGATAGGAATGTATGCTCAAGTAGCCTTAGATTGACCTTAGGTTCCCACACTTAGTGCACAAAGACCCCACTATAGTTCACATGTCATCAGGGTAAATTTAAAATCAATTATGGACCTTAGGCTAAAATCATAAGGGTGCCAGGCGACCGAACCAAACAAGTCAAATTGCCCGGTCGACCAAACTGTTGACTGGTTAAAAAGTTGACCTATCTTCGGGCGACCGAACTCAAATGACTTGAGCATCCACGAATGACCAAACTCATGCCCTTACCTTTTCCAACAACTTGGGCGCCCAAACCATACATTCAAATTACACCCAGGTGACCGAATGTTCAAGTTCGGCAGATTGAACTTAAGCTTAGGCGACCGAACCTCGAACAGAATGGAAAATCGCCTTGATCAACAAACCAAACCCCCATTCAAGCACACGAACTTTAAAGTTTACCTTTTCCTGTTGTGTCTATTCGGGCGACCGAACCTATGGCTCGGTCGATCGAAACTCTCGGATTGGCCAAATTTTTACCACGATTAATTGGAGTTAAATAGGGTCAATTTCTTAAACACATTTTAAACATTTATAGTAATCTCTTGAGTGTCCCCAACAATCATAATTTTGGTCTTCTCTATATATATGGGTTCATTTGCACAATTAAAAAGAGATTAGCAACATCATTAAGCCAAAAATCCTCTGAATTTTTAAAAGTATATATTTCTTATACTAAGCCAAATACACTCCTCCTTTGCTATTCCCTTGAGAAATCAAGTTTCTAAAGAGTGCTCTTGAGTGATTCTAGTTCTTAAACTCTCCTGGTTATAGATTGATTTATTGTTTTTTATTGAGAGTTTTAGCTAGGGTTTTTCCCCCAATTTAACTAATAAATCTTTGTGTAGGAAAACCATTGTAACTAGTGAGTCTTTGCATTTTTGTTGCAAGACTCATTAAGCTTGTGGTTTTTGGTTGTGCAAAATATTTTTCACAAACTTACTTATTCTTCAAATATCTCTTGAGCTTTTATTTTGAGAAAATTATTTCTGAGATATTTTGAATACTCTTGTTGGAACTCTTTGAAACTTGTAGTGATTGATTTACATTGATACTTTGTTTCAAAGATTGTTTGGAAATACACTCTAGGCCTTGATTGCACATTAACATCAAATTGAGTGTTTAGCACACGTTATTGGCACTGAGCATATTTACTATCGTCTGTGCGTGCATATCTGTACTGTATTGTGGTACATATTTTTTTGATTAGAAGCACTTCATTTGTATGCAAAAACTATATTAATTATTGTATTCCAAACATGGGCCTAAAGAGGGAGACTTGCCCTGGTAAAAGTCCCAATTTGACTTTGACCCGGTTAGGAAAGTTAGGTGCACCATCCTGGTAAGGTGTTGTATTTGGTGTCGCTCCACCCGTGAAGTGAGCCGTTAGTGGAATCCTTGTACTTGTGAGCCAAGGCGGGGATGTAGGCAGTATTGGCCGAACATTGATATCATATTCAGTGTCACTTTTACATTTCTTGCAATATGTTCTGCTTTGTGCTTGATTTAATTTCCTTGATAAATATATTGTATGTCTGATTGACACGGTATTGCATTTGGTTGAGAAATACTGAAATTGTGTTGCACGTAGTGAAAGTTGATTAATATATCAAATCTGCAATTTCATACATCTTAGACTACCCCTAGGTTGCGTAATACTGTTGCTAGACTAAATGACCTAGGAATAAATTTTAAAATCTCCAATTCACCCCCCCTCTAGGGTTTGCACCAAAGTCAACAGGTAGAAATTCGCAACCTTTCGTAAGTTTCTTAATCACACAAGAATGATTTGGTTTTCAATACTTAATTAAGCCAATATCAAACCACACTTAATCAATGAATTGATTCAATACAAGCCAATGATTCTTTCTGTGATACTTTAAACAATGTCAATCAATACCCACTCAACTAACCAATTAATCAATCACAAGTTACTTAACCAATATAAGAGTTTCAACAGCACTTCCTTGATTCAGTGTTTGTGTAACTCAGCATGGAGTTTGATGAAAGCCTGGTATTTATGGATTTTATGCACTTCCTTTTAACCAAGGTTTTCGCAAACAATTAATCAACGTACTCCCTTTAAGGTTTCCGCAAAAGATCAATCAGCGTACTTCCTTAAATTAAAAGTTTTCTCAATCTCAATATTTCAGCTTCCTGCACTTAGATACACAACCATGCAATTTATTTATGCAAAAAAATTAAAGAGTAAAGGTATAGAGTGAGACCGAGCTTTTACGAGGTTCAGCTTATATCAGCCTACGTCTTCGCCTTAGGCAAGGCCACCTAAGGATTCCACTATAATGCTTCTTTATAGGAAAAGCAAACGGTTACAATCCCTCCTTCAATTAGGGTGGAGCCCCCTCTCCAAGAGATACCCCACACTTGGTACAACGATCCAACCAACCTTGAACTATCAAAAACTACAGGAGAAACAAGAAACAATTTGGTGTACAATGACACTCTCAAAAGCGTAGATCAGTACAATTGAAATCTATATACTTCAATCAAAATCACAATATAGAAAGATGAAGCTCAAGAAGATATCACCAAGGTTCTTTCTTAGATTGTAAAACTCAGTTAAGAACACAAGAATCGTGGCCTTTAAATCAGCAAAATCTCATCAAGAGTATGAGCAAGAGTATTCAATGAGAGAGCTTTGAAAATATAAGAATTGAAATTGATTTTCTTGTTGGGTTATTTTTAATTCTTGAAATCAACATGTATTTATAGAGTTAAAAAGTATATTTTTGTGTTGCCCAAGTTTTTTGGGGTGTTTCCTAAGTATTGGAAGAGTTTGGAGCCCAAGAAATCTATTTTGGAAACATTCCCTCGCTATTTTAAATTTGAAAAATTGAAGGTCAGTCGCCTGAGGGGTTGGGTCAGTCGCTTGAGCCTTTAATTAAGTGTATTTTTGCAACATAGTATAGGGTCAGTCGCCTGACCATGGGAGGTTAGTCGCCTGACCAGGTTCTGTCAACTTGCCAATCGCCTGAACAGACAAGGGTCAGCCGCCTGATAGCTTCAACCACCTTTCAGTATTTTGGTCATAACCTATTCTATACAACTCCAAATTAGACGTTCATGGTATCCACAGAAAGCTAAAATAAAATCCCACAACTTTCATGTTGAACACTCTTTAAGATAAGGAGTGTTGATAAAGAAAAATGCACACCAATGCGGATATAGAAAAAATAACAGAAATTGGAAAATCCTATTTTGGTTCTTTTCATTCCAAGAATAATTTTAACCTTTTTGAAATAACTTTTGACCTTATAAAAATATTTTTCAAGTATTTTAAAAGGTAACTAGGTCCAAGTATTTCACCTAAGAGCTTCATATATTTATATTGAAATCATTTGAAGTACTTACATAAGACTCTTTCAAGACTAACTTTCTAAGCTCTAAGTCTTCATATATTTTCTTTGCTCTTCAATGTCTTCATTTATTTGCTTTGATTCTTTATATTTTACTTGACTTCAAGTTTCAATAGACTTTAACTTCATAAAATCTTTTAACATTAAGTTTGAGCTTTTAACACTCTTGTCAAGCACTTGATATTGATAATAATCACTTTGAGTCACTTGATCTTGAATACTTGAGTCCTGAATCATCACTTAACCAAATATGTTAAGTTCCTCTGATTTGTTATCATCAAAACAAGATTTTAAGTCTTGTAAAGCCAACACTTTTGAAGGGGGTAAAATCATGTAAGCTGGAGTTCTACAAGTAATGTGTGCTTGGGAAGCAAAACCGGGTCATTTCATGATAGCCATGCACAAGACGGAGGGAGTACTGGACTACATTCATTCAGAAATTTGGGGATCATTGAGAGTGGCATCATGAGGGGGACATATGTATTTCATAAGTTTTATTTATGACTACTCACAAAAGGTCTGGGTTTACTTCATGCGTAACAAGTTAGAGACGTTTATCAAGATTAAAAATTAGAAAAGCTAAGGTGAAAAACTAGACCAACAGAAAGATCAAGCTCCTTAGGACAGACAATGAAACTGAGTACACAGACTCAAAGTTCGGAGATTTTTGCTAGCAGCATGGCATAAGGAGGCATTTTACCATGCTGGACACTACATCAAAATGGTGTGGCAGAGAGGATGTGATTCGTATGGCATGTTTCTTAGTACACAGATCACCAAGGGCATCACAGAATGGGAAAGTTGCTGAGGAGGTGTGGATAGAAGAAAAGGTAGATTACTCTATACTTAGAGTATTTGGGTGTCCGGCCTATGCACATATTCCCAGTGAGGAGAGATCTCAGCTTGATGTGAAGTCTAGATGATGCATCTTTTTGGGATATTAGAAAGGTGTGAAAGGGTTCAAGCTGTGGGATCAAGTGGCAAACAAGGTGGTGATCTATAGGGATGTAGTTTTCTAGGAGAAAACTATGTTGCTCTGTACTCAAGAAAAAATAGAGAAACAGGAGCCAGAAAATCACAACAGCAACGAGCATACGATTCAGGTGGACTTAAAGACTCAGGACAGACATGTAGGGAGTCCTAGCCTAAGGATCAGCCAGCAATGTAGGTGAAGTCAAAAATTCAGGGTGGAGATGACACGGGGAGTTCTAGCTTAAATGACCAGCAATTGCATCATAGCATAGTTGTAGATAGACCTAGATGCGTTATCAGGCCACCCCCCAGGTACGATTTTGACAATTTGGTGTCTTATGTGCTTATCACCAGTAACGGGGAACCTACTACCTTTCAGGAGGTCATGCACAACATGGAGAAGGGTAGTTGGATAAGCGCTATGATGGAGGAGATGAAGTCATTGCATAAGAACCAGACATCGGGCCTGGTGGAGCTTCCAACTAGGAAGCAGGTGATTGGATGCAAGTGGATATACAGGAAAAAGGAAGCAGTTTCAGAAAGGGAAAGAGAGAAGTACAAGGCTCACTTGGTAGCAAAGGGGTGCTCGTATAAGAAGGGAGTAGATTGTGATGAAATCTTCTCCCATGTGGTCAAGTACACTTCCATCAGTGTAGTGTTGGTACTGGTGGCGCAACATGATATCCATCTCGAGCAAATGGACGTAAAGATGGCATTTCTCCATGGTGACCTGGAGGAGTTAATTTACATAACACTGCCAAAAGGGTTTAGCAAACCTGGCAAGAGCACTTAGTCTGCAAACTGAAGAGTCATTGTATATGCTAAAGCAATCTCCAAGGTAGTGGTATAAGAGGTTTGATGCCTATATGACCCATATTTGCTATAGGAGGTGTGAGTACGATCGATGCATCTATGTGAGGAAACTTGTGGACGGGTCTCTCATATTTCTATTGTTGTATCTTGACGATATGTTGATTGCTACTAAATACATGATTGAGGTAAATTGGTTAAAGACTCTGTTGGGAAAAGAGTTTGACATGAAAGACTTTGGTGCATCCAAGAGGATACTTAGCATAGAGATTTGCAGAAAAAGAACTGCGAAGAGGCTATGGTTATTTCAGGGCAACTATGTGGAGAAGGTGCGAGAGAGATTTAGCATGGCTAATTCTAAGCCGATGAGCACACCTTTGGCAAGTCATTTTAGATTGTCTACCGCCCAATACCCAAGAACGGATGATGAGGTTCATGATATGTCGAGGGCCTCCTATGCTAGCGCAGTGGGGTGTCTGATGTATGCCATGGTGTGTACAAGGCTGGACTTGGCACATGTTGTAACGACCTGCTTTTTTTATCATATAACAAAACATAATAAGTAAAATAGTCAACCCGAACCCGTGGGTAAGGAGGACACATTTGACATTCACCACGGAAACCTAAGCAACGGTAAATGTAAATTACATTCTCATAACCACAAAATACATAATACCAGAGTCATAATCCAAAACACTGTGTTTATATACAATCTCCCAAAAATACAAAAAAAAAAAATCTCTCTAGGATCCCACATCAAAATCTCCTGATTATAGTTCAAACTTACCCTTCTAACGGGATAGCACGACAAACTCAACGGTGGCCTCGATCCAACGATCTTTCTGGGTTTCATGAAAATTATTTAATGCTCGGGGGTGAGATACTTCTCAGTAAGGGAAAATAAACTAAATACAGTTGTGTGGCAACATGAACATTTAATGTTATAATACATATACAGTACATTTCATATTCCGAAAAACATTCATGATAATATATCTGAATAATCATAACTTTCATAACTTCTAATAATTTATACTGATCATGAAATGTCTGATATAACTGATAATAATAAAATTTTACCCAGGATATATAGCTAGTTGATGTCATGTATTACCCCCCATGACGGGTCGTGCAGCCCGAAGGCGAGACCCGACAATGGCTGGCCGACCACTGCCGAGTCAAAAATTTCTGTAAGTACGATGGGTCCACCACACCCTGGTTCAGACTGTCAGGTGGACCTCTACAACTCTACATTGAAAGTCACATCAACTATCCATCTCCCACACCCTTGTGGGGCGGTTAGTACAAGTCTAAATAAAATATCTGATTTGTATAGCAACGATATCGTGCTCCTATAACTGGACTAAACTAACATCCGGGTTCTGATAATATATAATACATGATAATATACAGTTTAGCGTAAATAGATTGATAGCATTTTCTATGATAACAAAATACATACGGCATTGTGCCAAAATCATACATATACATATGGCCTTGCGCCGAAATCATACATCGTACACGGCCTTGTGACGGCTATCAATCACTGCCTTGCGCCGAATAGTTCATACATATCATTCTGAATAAATAAGTCATTTATCATGTATTTTGAAACTATAATACACTGCAATATTTCGTAACTTCTGAAAATCATACTTCATTCATAAAATTGACATAACATATTACTTATTATGTAAAATAATGTTCATTGACTCACTCGAAAAAATGAGCAGCTCGAAAGCTATCCCAAGTATAAGAGTTACGTCGTGTAATATTAAGCCCAAGGGTTAGATCGTCTCCTCAGGGAATGCATTTTAATCTCAGATTTTACGTTCGCTCAATCGAAAATACAAATGTACTGAACTCAGTTTAGATTCAAGATTTCAAGATCGTTCAATTTCACTTTTTATGAATTAAATGACATGTAAATTAAAGTCCTAAAACTAACATGCATTGAACTAAAGAACACTAATGGAAATCCTAATTTACTCAAGGAAACTTAACAAGCGTTAGTTTAAAGATGGTCACCTAAAACACGGAATTAAAAACACCCAATGGAAACTAAACCAGACACACATTAAAAAAAAACTGAACCTACTAAAAATCAAACCTTTAACACAATTGAGAGATCAAATCAAGACTCACAATTTAAATGCAAACATGAATTCAATTGAAATTTAAAAGACTTAAACAATAACGGAACACTATAAAAACACAACCTTTACTAATCATAGACCCTAACTAAATCGAATTTTGACAAAAAATTATCAGAATTTAATAATGAAGGCTAAATTAAAATGACTATCAATTAGATAAACAAAGAGATTAATTTAACAAGAATGAAATACCCAACATTACTCAACTTAACAAAAAGAAAGAAAACTCCAATAACATTAAAAAAACTAAACTTTCTTCAATATTCCAAGATTCAAAGAAAAGTAAATAAAAGAAAGAAAGAAAGAAAGGAAGAGAGAGAGAGAGAGAGAGAGAGAGAGAGAGAGAGAGAGAGAGATAGAGAGAGAGAGAGAGATAAGTATTGCCGGCCGTGTGAGGTTCAGCAGGGAAAATCTGGAGGTTGTCCTTCTGTTGTGGCCTCAGGCTGCTGCTGGTGTGCTCGGGGTTGCTGGAAATTGGTGGAATAAAGGAGTTCCGGTTGCTGCTGTGTTTGCTAGGGTTGCAGCAGGAATAGCTGCTGTGTTTGCTGGAGTTGCAGCAGGAACAGCTACTGTGCTGGAAGCCAAGGAGTTGGTGCTCTGCTGGTGTTCTTGGCAGCAGACTGCTGTTGTTGTGGTCTGCAGAAGAAGCTCAGGTGCTAGCAGCAGTTGGCCAACCGAGAGTGATCCGAATAGAGGGAGAGGGGGAAAGTAAGTGATACTTGAGAATAGGGAGACCGAGGAGGGAGACAGAGCAAGGAAACTAAGAGAATAAAAGGGAAAGAAAGCAACAAAGAAGGAGAGAGCAAGAGAGAAAAAAAAAAACACAACGGAGAAAGAGAAAAGATAAGGAGAGAAGAGAGTGCGGCTGGGGCAGCGCCCAACAAGGAAGAGAAAGGGAAAAAGAGAGAATAAAAAGGGGAGAGGGGAAATACAGCCCTAAGACCCGGATTGTCCAACCCAGCAACTTGACCCAATTGGAGTTGACCTGAATTGTTATATTTTTTTTTTTTTTTCATTCTCTGTTCATCGCAAATATGACTCTTCTAGAGCCCGTTTCTCACAAAACTCAAAACACAAAAGTTTTAGATAGCCCTTTCCTCTTTCTCTAGAAATTTTAATTGTCTCGATCAGAGCTCGGAAGGAAAAGTTATGCATGAAATACAAACAGGTATCGGTTTTGGTTTCCGAGATTTTTCCTGCAACAAAAAATTACCAAAACTTCATAAATAGTGCAATAAAGTTCAAGAATGATGATTTTGGCACTTTATTAAAATATTGGATAATTTTAGATATTTAATTAAAAATATAAACCGTAAAGACCGGGTTAAAATGCCCAATTCCGCAGTTTTCAACCGTAATCATTCATGTCACACAATGCTGAGTAAAATCATACATTTCATTTTAAAATCATATTTCCTATATAACAGCAGTATTTTCCCAAATATGCATTTTCTCAATAACATTCAAATAGAATACATGCTTTCCTAAAAATTAATTTGTTGATAAATAGTAATAATTTGCATGAAAAATAACTGTTTTAGTTTATTCCCTTACTGAAAAGAAACTCCCTACATGCACTGGTCCTGCACCCGCTGGGTTCCCTATTCAACACTCTGAAAATGACAACTTTCAGAACTAAACTTCAGTATTTTTTCATGAATATCATTTGCTATAACTACAGTAAGACCAAATTTTACATAAAAAGTCTTACCTTAAACTAGGAATGAATTTCAACTCATTCCCACCAACGATCCGCTCCGACTGACTTGGAGAGAACTTCCCCAGGAGCGTCGTGGTGGCATCAAATCATCGATTCGGAGAACGACGAGCCGAAATTGAAGAGAGAAAAGAGAGAAACCATAGAGGAGATAAAGAGGGTATTTTTCTTATTTTTCTGCATTAAAACCGAGTTCTTGCACTATTTATACTATGGCCTTCATCAGCCACATCCCCTCGTCAACGAGGTCAAGAGAAAATTCATTGACGAACTCTCCCCTTCGTTGACGAAATTCAGAGTCGCCCAAAACATCCTCTCGATATCTTCTTATCGACGAAATGCACCCTCGTCGATGAGCTCATACTGCCACGTCGTCGACGAATGCTGAAGCCTGCTGCCTCATTCTGTTTCTGTTTCCCATTTCCCTTTCTCTTATTATTTAAATACCATTATTATTCAGTTCATTACATTCTCCCCTCCTTATAAAATTTCGTCCTTAAAATTTACTATTCATATAACTCATCCCTTAAGGCAAAATGGTCTACTTATTTTGTTACTTACCCTCACTTATGGTGGAGGAATACCGTGGTTACACTTCGAGTCCTAGGAGATTACATATACAAAATAAAATTCCCCTAAAACTAAAATATTACTTACTAACTAAAGTATTACATGTACCTGCAAAAGAAATACTACATATTTACTTACATTTCCTAATTACATCTGAACTTCTTGGAACAATTGTGGATACTTTTGTCTGATTTGTTCCTCGAGCTCCCAAGAAGCCTCTTCTACTGCATGATTCCTCCATAGAACCTTTACCAGAGGAATCTTCTTATTACGTAGTCCCTGATCTCTTTTATCCAGTATCTGTATTGGTATTTCCTCACAAACCAGTGAATCGCTGAGCTCTAACTCACCATAACTGATAATATGAGAAAGGTCTAAGACGTATTTCCTTAACATAGAAATGTGGAATATGTCGCATATCCTGGATAACGCAGGTGGTAAAGCTAACATGTAGGCAACCAGCCCCACTTTCTCTAAAATCTCAAACAGACCGATAAACTTAAGGCTAAGTTTACCCTTTCTTCCAAACCTCATAACTCCTTCTAACGGAGCTATCTTCAAAAATACATGATCCCCAATATCAAATTCTAATTTCCTGTGACGATTATTGGCATAACTCTTATGTTAGCTCTGAGCTGCACTGATTCTATCTCTGATAAGCCATACCTTATCGTACGCCTGCTGCACAAGCTCAGGTTCCACAACTTGCCACTCACCCATCTCATCCCAATATAAAGGAGAAAGACATCTCCTACCATATAAATCCTCAAACGATGTCATGCCAATGCTGGCCTGATAATTGTTATTACACGCGAACTCTACCAGCAATATGAACTCAATCCAACTACCCCCAAAATCTAATACACATATTTGGAGCATATCTTCTAGTTTCTGTATCGTCCTCTCAGTCTGCCCATCTGACTGAGGATGGAATGCTGTGCTAAACGATAACTGAGACCCTAAAGTTTCCTATAAGTTTCTCCAGAAACGTGACGTGAAACGCGGATCTTGATCGGACACAATAGATACTAACACCCCATGAGAACGAACTATCTCTTGAATGTAAATCTCCACTAAACGGTTGAGCGAGTAGCTGATCTTGATAGGAAGAAAATGGGCGATCTTAGTCAACCGATCAACAATCGCCCATATAGCATTCTGGCCATATGGTGTCGATGGCAGCCCTGAGACAAAATCCATAGATATATGATCTCACTTTCACTCAGGGATAAATAGCGGCTGCAACTGACCAGTTGGCCTATGGTACTCAGATTTTACCTACTGGCACGTCAACCACTAGGCTACATATTCGACAATTTCCTTCTTCATACCACTCCACCAGTAAAACTCTCGCAGATACCTGTACATTTTCGTACTGCCGGGATGAACTGTATACAAAGATCTGTGAGTCTCCTCTAAAATAGTCTTCCTGATGTCAGCATCAGCAGGAACACATAATCTGAACCGTAAAGCTCCGTCATCTTAAATACAAAATTCCTCTCCCTGACCAGTCTGCACTCTATCTATCATCTCTGCTAATTTTGGATCTTCCTTTTGAGCAGCTTTAATTCTCTCCTGAAGAATAGGTTGCACCACTAAACTGGTGATACATACCTGAGGATCACCCTCGACCAATTCGATGCCGAGTCTCTCTAGATCCATCATAATCAGATACTGGATCTCCATAGCCACTAACACTGGTTTCGCCGACTTCCTGCTCAACACATCAGCTACCACATTGGTCTTTCCTGAGTGATATGGTACAATCAAAATCCTTAATTAACTCTAATCACCTTCTTTGTCTCATATCCAGTTCCTTTTGAGTGAAGAAATACTTTAAACTCTTGTAGTCGGAGAAAATATCACACCGCTCGTCGTACAGATAATGCCTCCAAATCTTCAATGTGTGTACCACTGCAGCCAATTCAAGATCATGGGTAGGGTAGTTCTTCTCATATTCTTTCAACTGTCTGGACGCATACGCCACCACCCTGCCATGCTGCATCAGTACACTGCCAAGTCTCTTCAAGGACGCATCACTGTAGATAGTATAACCCTCACCCCCTGATTGGATGATCAGTACTAGTGTTGTGACTAGCTTGTACTTCAATTGCTGAAAACTCTGCTCACAGCTATCGTCCTATTCAAATCTGACATTCTTCCTCTTCAGTCGTGTCAGATGCCCTGATAAAGCTGAGAACCCCTCGACAAAATGACGGTAGTAACTAGCTAACCCTAAGAAATTCCAAATCTCCTGGACGTTCCTCAGTCTAGCCTAATTTACTACCGCATCAATCTTACTAGGATCCACAGAAATTCCATCTCTTGAGATAACATGCCCCAAAAACACAACCTTCTCGAGTCAGCAGTCACATTTACTGAACTTGGCCTACAGCTTCTTCTCCCTGAGCGCCTGCAAAACTAGTCTCAAATGCATATCATGCTCCTCATAACTCCTCGAATAGACCAGTACATCATCAATAAAAACCACAACAAACTAATCTAAATATGGATGAAAAATCCTATTCATCAAATTCATAAATATTGCATGAGCATTCTTCAAACCAAACGATATAACAAGGAACTCGTAATGTCCATATCTAGTCCTGAAGGTCGTCTTCAATACATTTTCTGCCCTTACTTTTACTTGATGGTAGCCTGATCTGAGGTCGATCTTAGAATACACCCATGTACCCTGAAGCTGGTTAAACAAATCATCGATATGGGGTAGAGGATACTTGTTCTTGACTGTCAATTTATTAATCTCCCTGTAATCTATACACATCCTCATAGACTCGTCATTCTTCTTCACAAATAGTACTGGAGCTCCCAATGGAGATACACTAGGTCGTATGAAACCCTTATCAAGTAAATCCTGCAACTGATCTTTCAGTGCTACCAATTCTGCTGGCGTCATTCGATACGGTGCTTTAAAGATCGACGTTATACGTGGAAGTAGATCAATAGGAAAATCTACCTCTCGATCGGGTGGCAGACCTGGTAATTCATTTGGAAACACATCCGTAAATTCTTTTACTACTGGCGTGTTAATAAGCTTTATTTCATTTTCTAGCATTTTCTGCACAAAAGCCACGAATCCCTGACAACCACAAAGGAGCAATCTCCTCGCCTGAATAGCTAAGACCATCTGAGGTAGAGATTGCACTCGTGACCCTGTAAATCTAAATTCTAGTTTCCCTGGAGGTATGAATATCACTTCCCTCACGCGGCAGTCTATAATGGTAGAGTTAGTTGCTAGCCAATCCATACCGAAAATGATATCAAACCCATGCATATCCAGTACTGGCCAAATCAGCAGATAAAATCCTCCCTTGAATATCAACTAGACAACCCCGGGGCATCCTACTACACCTTACCGCTGACCCAGTCGGTGTAGTCAATAATAATTCAATATCTAATAATTGTGTATTTGCCCCACATAATTTAACACATTCCACATATGCAAACGAGTGCATGGCCCCTAAGTCAAATAATGCAATAACTTTGAATGAAAACATATTAATCGTACCTGTCACCACATCATCGGCCACCTCAGCATCACCTAGCGTTAGAGCAAAAATCCTAGCTGGAGCCATATTCCTCTGCTGGCCTCCACGTGGCGCCTAGTAGCCTCCTCGAGCAGGTCTAAGAGCAGGAGCAGCACCAATCTGAGCTTGACAATCCCTCATCATATGCCCTGGCTCCCCACACCGGTAGCAGATACCTCACTCGGCATGACACTTGGGGCACAACACTCCCCCGAGTGTCTCTTCCCACAAGTTGGGCAAGTTGGAAATGGCTACATACCCTAAAAACCACGAGTCCCTATCTCCTGCCTCCGGTCTCTATAGTAGCCACCACTCTTCCACGAACCATGGCCAACTCCCTGCTGGGAACCAAAAGGTGTGGATCTCCTCTTCTGCCTCTGCTCCTCAGCCTCCAACCGCTTCCCAACCTCTGCTATGGTGGCCTTATCAACCACCTCAGCAAAATCCTACAATTTCAGTATTGACACCTGCTTATATATTTCTCTCCTCAGACCTCTTTCAAATTGCCAAACCTTTTTTGCCTCATCTTGAATAATGTACGAGGCAAAGGATATAGTTCAATGAACCTCACTGCGTACTGCTCTACGGTCCGCTGTCCCTACTTCAAATTCAAGAACTCCTCTATTTTAGCTTCCTTAGACGAGACTAGAAAATACTTATCAAATAATATCTCCTTAAACCGCTCATATGTCATCTCCACAAGTACTACCCTCTACTACTCTAGAAGTTTCACCGCCGTCCACCATCTTTTGGCCTCTCCAGTCAATCTGTAGGTAGCAAACAGCACTCTCTGCTCCTCTAAACACTGCAGCACATCAAATACTTTCTCAATCTCCTGCACCCATTTTTTAGCGACTGCAGGATCAGTTCCTCCTAAGAAAGCCAAAGGATCCATCTTAATAAATTTCTCGATCAAGCTACCGTGGCTTACCAACGGAACACCCTGTTCTCTATAACTCCTAGCAATTTCAGCCATAACCTATTGTGCCACACTACGTAAAACTGCATCTGAATCACCGCCCACAGCGCCTGAGGGCCCAGCACCCTCATTTCCACTAGCGTGGGCACTACTACCACCAGGGTCCATCTTGAAAAATAAATAACTTAACTTAGAACCCCTATCACCATATCATATCGTCCAACTAGTACAATACTTCCTTAATTAATTCATCACTCCTGATCTTAATTTAAGGTTCAATCCTGCAACCTAGATACCCAACCCATTGATAGTTTACCATGACTTTTTTGAAATCATCACCCCAAGAAAATCACAAAAACCACCACGGAAGTCTTGCATCTAGACTACAAAACCAGACCTCAAATCCATGTATCCTATACTTTAGTATTATTACTGCTGCATTCTAGAGTCTACAGAACCTAGTATCTTAGGTTCTGATACCAAACTGTAACGACCTGCTTATGTTATCATATAACAAAGCATAATAAGTAAAATAGTCAACCCGAACCCGTGGGTAACGGGGACACATCTGACATTCGCAGCGGAAACCTAAGCAGCGGTAAATGTAAATCACATTCTCATAACCACAAAATACATAATACTAGAGTTATAATCCAAAACACTATGTTTATATACAGTCTCCCAAAAATACAAAAAAAATCTCTCTTGGATCCCACATCAAAATCTCCTGATCCTACTTCAAACTTACCCTTCTAACGGGGAGGCACAACAGACTCAACTACGGCCTCGATCCGCTGGTCTTTATGGGTTTCTTGAAAATTATTTAATGCTCGAAGGTGACATACTTCCCAATAAGGGAAAATAAACTAAATACAGTTGTGTGGCAACATGAACATTTAATGTTATAATACATACACAGTACATTTCATATTCTAGAAAACATTCATGATAACATATTTGAATAATCATAACTTTCATAATTTCTAATAATTTATACTGATCATGAAATGTCTTATATAACTGATAATACTGAAATTTTACCTAGGATGTGTAGTTAACTAATGTCATGTATTACCCCCTATGACGAGTTATGTAGCCCGAAGGTGGGACCCGACAATGGCTGGCCAACCACTTCCGAGTCAAAAATGTCTGTAAGTACGATGGGTCCGCCACACCTTGGTCTGAACTGTCAGGTGGACGTCTACAACTCTACATTGAAAGCCACATCAGCTATCCATCTCCCACCCCCTTATGGGGCGGTTAGTACAAGTCTGAACATAATATCTGATCTGTATAGCAATGGTACCGTGCTTCTATAAATAAACTAAACTAACATCTGGGTTATGATAATATATAATACATGATAATATACAGTTTAGCATAAATAGATTGATAGCATTTTCTGTGATAACAAAATACATATGACCTTGTACCAACTACTTTCACATCTGTGACCTTGCACCAAAGTCATACATATACATACGACCTTGAACCGAAATCATACATCATACATGACGTTGCGTCGGCTATCAATCACGGCCTTGCGCCAAATAGTTCATATATATCATTCTAAATAAATAAGTCATTTATCACATATTTTGAAACTATAATACACTGCAATATTTCATAACTTCTGAAAATCATACTTCATTCATAAAATTGCCATAACATAATACTTATTATGTAAAATAATATTCATGTCACACAATGCTGAGTAAAATCATACATTTCATTCTAAAATCATATTTCTTGTATAACAGCAGTATTTTCCCAAATATGCATTTTCTCAATAATATTCAAATATAATGCATGTTTTCCTAAAAATTAATTTGCTAATAAATAGTAATAATTTGCATAGAAAATAATTGTTTTAATTTATTTTCTTACCTGAAACTGAAAATAAACCCCCTAAATGCACTGGTCCTGCACCCGCAGGGTTCCTCGTTCAACACGCTAAAAATGATAACTCGTAGAACTAAACTTCAGTATTTTTTCATGAATATCATTTCCTATAACTACGATAAGACCAAATTTTTGCACAAAAAGTCTTACCTTAAACCAGGGATGAATTTCAACTCAGTTCCACCAACAATCCGCTCTGGTAGACTTGGAGAGAACTTCCCCAGGAGCGTCATGGTGGTCTCAGATCGTCGATTCAAAGAACGACGAAGCCAAAATCGAAGAGAGAAGAGAGAGAAACCGTAGAGGAGAGAGAGAGGGTATTTTTCTAATTTTTCTACGTAAAAATCAAGTCTTTACACTATTTATACTATGGGCTTTGTCGACGAGCCACGTCACCTCGTCGACGAGGTCAAGAGGAAATTCGTCGACGAACTCTCCCCTTCTTTGACAAAATTCAAAGTTGCCCAAAACATCCTCTCGGTATCTTCTCGTCGACAAAATGAACCCTCGTCGACGAGCTCATAATGTCACGTCGTCGACGAACGCTGAAGCTTGCTGCCTCCTTCTGTTTCCATTTCCCATTTCCCTTTCTCTTATTATTTAAATACCATTATTCTTCAGGTCATTACACATGCTGTCAGCATGGTGAGTAAGTTCTTCTCGAATTCGGGTCAACAGCACTGGGATGCTGTGAAATGGATTCTTAAGTACTTAAAGGGTACGACTGGATATGGCACAGTGTTCAGTGCTTAACAGAGTGATCTATCAGTAGTGGGGTATGTGGATGCTAATTACGTAGGAGACCTGGATGATAAGAGGTCTACCACAGGGTACATATTTACCCTTGTGGGAGGACCTATTTGTTAGAGGTATATGGTGCAGTCGCTCATGGCATTGTCTACTACTGAGTCGGAGTATATGGCAGTGGTTGAGGCTGCCAAGGAAACATTATGGCTTACAGGGTTGGTCAAAGAACTGGGTATCCAACAAGGTAGAGTTCGATTGTAGTGTGATAGTTAGAGCGCCATCTACTTGGAGAAAAATCAAGTGTACCATGCGAGGACGAAGCACATTGATGTGCGGTATCACAAGGTCAGGGAACTGATTGTTTTAGGGGAACTTCTTCTTAAGAAGGCTCATATGTCTGACAATGCGGCTGATATGCTAATGAAGCTTGTCACAACAGACAAGTTCAAGCATTGCTTGGACTTGATCAACGTCTCCAAGTGCTAGGCAAGAGACGGGCCCAAATTTACTGTCTTGGGTGGAGCAGTGGTTATGCTTTCGGATTTCCTAAGTGATGAATATTCGCCAAGGTGGAGATTGTTGAGGATGTGGCTCATATTTTGAGTGGAAGGGCATGTACTGAGAAAGCTACGTGAAGCGAGGAGTAAGAGCATGAGAGGAGGTTGCAAGTAGAGGGATAACCTTCGACGGTTTGGGCTCTAACCATCAACGATTTCAAAAAGAATGCAGAGGTGTTTCTTTTTGCTCCTAACCATCGACGGTTTCAGTTGGTGCAAGTTACGTTTTTTCAAATCGAGGGCCAATAAATTGGGCTAATCAAAGGGATTTCCTTTGGGGAATGCTACAGGGATTGTTTAGATAGGATCTAAGGTTCTTGTATGTTTAGGGTTCACATATAATCATTGATTTGTAACCCTATTGTAAGCTTTGACATTGTTGATAGTGAAAACGAAGTTGCTACTCCCGTGAACGTAGGCAAATTATCAAACCACGTAAATCTTATGTCTTTTGATTGTGTTTTTATTCTTCTCATCACTGAGTGTTTGCTTCTTAAGTATATTTCATCATCGAGTGATTTCATTAGTGGTTGTTGATTCGTTCGTGTGTGATTGTGTGCTTCCGCTGCATAACCGTAACGAAGAACAACACAAGAAATTATTTTGTTGGTGAATTTTGGTAAACGTTAGGCTAACTAGTTAAACAATAGAACTTTAGTCAGCGTCGCATGGGCCATTCACAAAGGTGTAAAATATTCGGTCCATAAATTTTAAAGTCAAAAAAAATTAGGTTGACTTAATCTAAAATTATTTTTAACGGGTCAATATATGTCTTTTCTAAACCAAAACTCTCAGCAACCATGTTTTGAAGCATGTGCAATCTCTATCCTCACCTGCTTCTGAGATTGGGACTGGGAAATATATTGAGATGATAAGACGGAAGCATCCTATGCACCTTTTTCTTAGCTTCATTTAATTCCGCAGCTTAATGCATAGAAAAGTAGAGCTGGGAAAGCAATTAAAGACACATCTCATTGAAGGCTTGCTCCGAAAACACACGGCTCAATCTTGACCAGTCTTAAGATGGGTGAGTAGTTGCAAATCAACCGAAGCAACCCGGCCGGCCAGAGCAGCTGCCCCACAGATGACACATCAAGGTGGTTTCTACTACTTAAATGCACAAGATTATACATGAATGCTTCGCTTTCCCAGTCTAATCTTTCATCTGTACTTTGGCGGTTGAAGCATGAGACTTGAATAGAACTATATGCAGATAAGCCGTGCAGTTGCATTCACCAGACAGTGGTGCTGGTCACCCATATTTACCTAAAAAAGTACCGAATAGGTTTGGATCTATATAGGTTTGGACAAAACGCAATATAAAAATTATATTGCAGTCCACCGAATTTCACATAAATCCAAGTTGGCTGGTTGGCATCCAAGAGTAGATGAATTGTGGCTGTACTTTATTTTTAAATGGCTGAGCAATCTAAAATTAAATATGAAATGCCGAAGCAAATAGATACATATAAAGATATAGGTAATTGAAAATAGAAAGAGATAAAAAGAGGGATAAAACTGATTTTGTAACAGTTAACTTGTACCTACATATCCATTTCCTAAGACTCTCTTCAAAATGTTTTTAATTTTACAGTAATATTTTTTACAAATAGACCAAGTAGGAACAAAGAATGAAGGGGGAGCAGATGTAAGGAACCTTTAGGTTACATTTCATTTGCAGCATGTCTATTACTAAAAGAATAGAATGGTCATAATAAATGAATTTAATAGTTTACAAAAGAAAATATATTGTCATCATAAAGCAAATATTTTTATTAATCCAGAACATAGAACAAACAAGGAACAACTATTTTCAAATTAAAAATGTCTTCATATCCCTATTTCATATTGGAAGGATGAAGTGATGGAAAAGGTGGAAAATCTTATAAATTCTTCGGACATTCTGTTATGGCTCCCGGAAAAGGATGGTTATTTTAATACAAAATCCGCATGAGATGTTATCAGAGTTAGAGCTCCAAATTTTGATTGGGCTAAGTGGGTTTAAAACAAATGGTTATCGAAGAAAATTTCTATCTGTATGTGGAAGGCTGCTTTTGAGTGCGTAAGTGTTGATGGGTGGGGGTTTCACTTGTTTCGGCGTGTAATTGTTGTGAAATGAGGCAATCAGAAGATTTGGAGCATGTGTTAAATAACGGCAGACCTTGCTTCTGAGGTTTGGAGGAAGGTTTCGGTGGAGGTAGGTGTTCCTTTCCTTAAGCAACAAAGTTGGAAAGAAAGAATCCAAATGTGGTTTAATAGGGCTTCCAGGTTCTCTCAACTAGGTTCTTTGATGGGTTTGATTCCTTATTTAGTAGTTTGGAGGCTGTGGAAAAGGAAATGTGTGGCTAGAATGGGAAAAAAATTAGAAAGTAGTAGTGATGTGTGGCTCCCCATTAAGTATTGGGTGGGGGTTTTGAGTAGAAACATGACAGAAATGGTTCAGTTAAAGGATGCGGATTTTCGGATATTGCATAATCTGGAAGTACAAATTGTGAATAAAAGAATTAAAACTATGCAAAGTGTGAAATGGCTAAAATCGAGGCAAGGGAGGTTGAAACTAAATTTGGATGGGAGCAGCTTGGGGAACCCAGGGCCGGCGGGTGGTGGTGGCATCCTTAGAAACCATACAGGTTCTTTTGTGATTGGTTTTTTCAAAATATTTTGGTACTTGTTCAAATAATGAAGTTGAATTGAGAGCTGTGTTGGAGGGAATAAAGATTTGCAAAAATTTGGGACATACCTGTATCGATATTGAATGTGATTCGAATATTGTAGTTAATTGGATAAGAGCAAGGAAGTGCTCCTTGTGGTATTTGTGGGATTTTTGGGAGCAACTTATTGGTTTATTGGAGGGAGTAGATTTTTCGATGAATCATTGTTATAGAGAAGGGAACATAGTGGCAGATGCCTTGGCTCGACAAGGTGCTATGGAGAGGAATAATTTGTTTACAAATAGTAGTCAACGCCCTAGAGTTAGCAATGGTTTGTATAAATTGAAGAAGATGGGTACGGCTTATATGAGGTATATTTAGCTGTTTTCCTTTTGATTTTATCTTATGCTCTATGTTGTTTATCTTTTGTTTTGTTTTGTTGCGTGAGGTTTGTTTTGTAGGTCCTATTTTGTTTTGTTTTGTTTTGTTTGATCTTGTATCCCGGTTTTTGGCTGGATGTTGATGTTGTTCTTTGGGAGATTTTTAACGTGTTGTCTTTTGTTATCTCCCATTGATCATCTTGTAATCACGGTATTCCTCCGGCAAAAGTGAGGGATTATCAATAAATAATGGAGGTGCCGCCCTTCTTTTAAAAATATATATATATATATATATATATTGGAAGGAAACCTTTGCATGAGTAGAACCAATGAGCATCATTTGTCTCAAGATTAGCCCAAAATTATAATACTACAAGTTTGCATGGATGTCAAAAACAAAAGAAAAAAAAAGTACAAAAGTGAAAAAAACAAAAAACAAAAAACAAAACCAAACAAAAATGGAATGGTACAGCTTCAATAACCAAATCCCTTTCAGCTACCACAAAACATTGCAAGGGAAATAGGTATTAATTGCAAATGCATGAATTCATTCACATAGATTAAGGTTGTATGCATATGAGAATATCCAATACAAGCATTGAAGTGCAAAACCAATGACATTTCATGGAAGTTTAGGCACACGCACACAAGGCCAGGATGCCGTGTAAAATATAAATATGCACTGTGTGCACATGCCATTTTTAACTTCTCAAAAGGGCGATATCATATTTGTGAATCTTGATCACTTCAGCACTTTATACCAGACTGGCTCAACCTCATTCAAGAAAATGCTTCTCCAAATAAGATCACAAAATGTGCTTGCTAACCACAATTCATGTCTTTCTCATGTAACTAATCCATCTGGACTAATCTGTGAAAAAGGGAGGGGAAATTATATGAAACTTCATGATTCATCGTTTCATCTAGATCATTGTGGACTTGTATCAAAATTGGGAGCAGCCAGGTCAAAAGTGGCCCACTCATTTGATATCCAGAGTAAACAATAGCATGAAAATATGAACTGCATTTCTTGAAGAGCAATGTGTACCATGGGCGCTTTTCATTGCAGTAATGAGCAAACTATAATTTTCAAAACTCCATACAAGTCAATAGTCTATAGCAAAGGATATTTCCCCTTATGACTTGAGCTTTTTATCTTTACAATTGCAGAAACTTGGATTGAAGCCTAGCACGAATCCTGAAATCAGCAAACAACAAAACTTGCTTTGAAGCTAGGATTAGTGTGACTCAGTTGTGTTTATTTACTAATAAGATTGTTCAGATACTTATTGGCATGGGTTGACAGCATTAAAAAAAAAAAAACTCAGGTACAATGCATCATCACCGGACAAAACTCCACAGTGAGTTGCGCATGATCAGACAGAGAGTAGTGCTCAGGCCACATCCCTTTTGCAACTTCTGGAGGAAACAGCGTAGCTTTTTGGACATTGAAACCAACTGTAGTTAAAGACCTCCCGCTAAAATTACGTTTTATTTGTGCCTTGTTATCTTCATTTCCACTTGTCTGATGGAAGAAAGACCATGGGCTCCATGCCCTCTGCAATGGAAGTCAAAAAGAACACCAAGTTAAACACACCCACTGTTCTAAAACAATCTGGCACTACAAGAGCAGAATTCAAAATTTTATTTATTTTTTCATAAAGAAACAAACTTACAGTTAAATGTGAAAGATCAACAACTCCTTTTTTATTTGGGTCTAGATGCTCCCATAAATTCTTTATGTCTTCATCACTTAAGCCATCATAACAGTGCCCAGTTAGGCCCAACTGGCCAATCAAAAAATGAGTAAAATGTTAACCAAAATCTTCAGAATTGAAGTGTGATAAAAACAAATCACAGTTCAATGTACTGCTGGAACATGTGAAATGATACCTCATTAAGGGTTTGGGTGAACTGAGAGTAGGTTATGTAGCTTCCATCAGTTTTGAAAAAATGCAGCGGATTAAGGTCGTCTGTTGAGCAATTTTCTAATAGATGCTACAGCAACCCGTAAAAACAAAAATTACTAATGTCAGAATAAATCAATAACAAAATAGAACCGTAAAATATGTTACTCTACAGACCATAATGTTTCCTAAAACTGCTTCCATATAACATTCTTTCAGTGGTCTCCAGAAATTTGTAGGATTGCGTAGCCATATAAAATCCACACCGCATATGTTCCCTCTGTGGTTACGATGACTAACCCACTGCACAAAGGAGTACAACATTCAGAACATTTAATGTGAAGTGTCAACGAACACATAGCTGGACAAGTGTAAGAACCTTAGGAGAATCATCATCGTTGCTCATACGATGATGAGCAATGTCATAAGATGAGACAAAACCCTGAGATTTCAAAAACTTATAGACGTGCCCCTTCTTACTTCCATTCCAATCCCTATACAAAATTTCACATTACTAAATCAGAGCAAGAAGAAGCATCACCCTGTTTTGTTCTAATTGTTAGCAATCAATTGGTCTCATTACTATAAAATGACAAGGAGTTGTGGAATTATAATGGATGCAAAGAACATACCCACATAGAATAATAGGTATATGCGAACACTGGTATTCATCAGAATATGATTCAACATACTGCAAAATTTTGTATACCTTCACATTTAGAAAAGAAAAATGTCATGATGCTTCAAATTTTGGAAATAATTCATAACAAGAGCAAACATACAGTTAACAACATAGGCAGAGAAATACTGCACTACTGCAGCTTGTCACCTGTTGTAGCCGGAGGAAGCAATAACTAGAATTGTGAGGAAAAATTAAGTGGGTATTCACAACAAGAACTTCTTTATCCATTTTGGCAGCATGGCTTCGAGAAAAAGGAGCAAGTAGCTCAATATGCAAAAGCTGGGCTACACGATCACCAATGTCATTGAACAACAATTCTTTGTAATTCAACACATGGAAATAATTTTGGTGCACTGCTGTTAGCAGACCTGTGAACAAGACAATTAGCAGAGACTCAGACCATATATTAGTGTGGAAAAACTATTTCACAGCGTGATTTCAGATGTAAACACAACCACACACACAAAAACAAAGCATCAGCATATTAAAATCCACATCCTTGTAAGGCATCACAGCAAATGAACTTTCTAGTCTAACCCATTCCTGTGATTTTCTACAAGGATCAACAAAATTGTCTAGGGATTTGACTCTGAAATGGCTTGAAACTGCTCCAATATTCCATAAATCATAGTTTCCTTTATCTCATATCATATACTAGTATACTATAAACCTCCATGAACTCCTCTTAACAAGTAAACATAAGCAGAAAGAAGAATGGCTCACACCATGCCAATAGAGATTTCAACTATTTCCACTGTCACTCCATCCATATTAAACTCACAATACTAATGTCAAATACTCTGGTGTGCGTAATTATAATCCTCCTATATCAATATGAAGAGAGATTGTAGTTGATCTCCAACAAAAATATTGCACTCAACAAGGCATTCAATTTCCAAAAATAGGATTTCCTGTGGTACAATCTATGATTGAAACCGAAGTAATAAAATAATATGATTCACCCAAAAAGAATTATTGAATAATTGGATTAAAAATGGAAGACCTAACCTCAATTACAAGTCTCTCCCTCTATTTATAATATATGTCAAATACAATGCCAATGAGCATAATACCCTTACTAACTCACTAACACAACTCTTAACACATACTAATAATGCTGAATGACCAAATAACCATTAACACTCGCCCTTAAGCTAGAGCATATATACCATATGCTCCTAGTTTGTTACAAATAAATTTCACATGAGCATCTCCCAAGGCTTTAGAGAACAAATCAGCAAACTCAAACTCAAACTTTACATGACCGGTTGTAATGAGCTTATGTACAAGTATCTCCCAAATAAAGTGACAATCAACTTCAATGTGCTTCAACTGCTCATGGAAGACTGGGTTGGAGGCAATATGAATAGTAGCTCGATTATCACACATCAACTCTATAGGCTGAGAATGTTGAAAAAACCCAGTTCTTCCAACAAGTTCTTCAACCAAACAAGAATTCACATGTAATGTATGCCATAGCCTTTTATACTCTTAACTCAACACTTCACCAGGCCACCACCATTTGTTTCTTACACTTCCAAGACACCAAATTACCACCAACAAAGATACAATACCCGATTTTGGATCTATAGTTTGAAGGCGACCTAGCCCAATTTGCATTTGTATATCCCTGAATATAAGAGCAATCCTAATATAAGAGACCCCTCCCTAGTGCACCTTTGAGATATCTTAAAATACGAATTACTGCATCCTAGTGATTAACTCACAACACTTGTTGCGAAGGATATATCTAGTCGAGTGACTGTGAGATAATTCAACTTTCCAAGAAGTCTACAATATCGTCCCAGGTTAGGCAACAAATCAACCATATTTGGCGCTAACTTACTATTGGGGTCAATTGGTATATCAAAAAGTTTGTATCCCAACAACCTAATCTCATCTAAAAGATCAAGAACATACTTCCTCTATGACAAGATTGTTCCCATACGAGATCTCAATACTTCTATATCCAATAAGTACTAAAAAGGTCCCAAGTCATTGGTCTGAAACTTACTATATAGGAAAAGCTTTAGGTTTTGCATGTCTTGATCATTGTCACCAATGTACAATGTCATCCACAAACAAAATAAGCAAATCCTATCGAATGGAGTATGACGATAAAATACGAAGTGATTTACCGCACACTGTCAAAGGCCAAACTCAAGTACTATAGCACTAAATCAGTCAAACCATGCTCTGGGAGATTGTTTTAATCCATATAATGATTTTTTAAGTCAACACACTGAGTCTGACTACCCTTGACAACAAACCTAGGTGGTTGCTCTATATAGACCCCCTGAAGATCACCATGTAAGAAAACATTCTTCGTATCTAACTGACGTAGAGGCCAACGACAAGTAGTGGCTAAAGAGATGAACAAACATACCGAGGCAAGTGTAGAAACCGAGAGAATGTGTCTAAATAATCTAAACTGTACACCTAAGAATATCCCTTAGCAACAAGGTGAGCCTTCAAACAAGCCACAGAACCATCAGGATTGACTTTCACATTGTACACCCAATGACAAACAACCACAAACTTATTAGAAGGATGAGGTGCCAAATCCCAAGTTTCATTGTCGAGTAGCGCACGCATCTCTTCAACTATTGCACTCCTCCACCCAAAATGGGATAGGGTTTCTAAAAAAGATTTTGGAAGAGCAATAAAATACAAAGTACGAAAGAAACAATAATACAAGAATGATAAGAAATCATAACAAAAAAAAAATTAGAGATTGTATATTGGGTACAAGTTTGTTTACATTTCCGAACAGATATAGGAGGATCAACATCATGAGAGATAAGATCATCTAACGAGGGAACTTGGGTGCAGTAATAGAGGATGGAGGAGGCTCTACTCCCTTTGAGCCTGCATGTGTATACGTACAAATTGGGATGATCTTTGCAACGAGAAGGACTCAAAAAAGATGAAAATGTAGGAGGATTAGGCACAAATAATAGGTCGGGATCTGGAAGGCAAGGCAGAGGAAGGGATTCAACAAGGTCAACAAAACTCAAGGAATCAGAGTATGGTGTAGACTTAGAAAAGGTGACGTCAGTAGAGACAACGAATCTATGTAAAGTACGGCTATAACATCGATATCCTCTTTTGAGTATAGGAATAGCCTAGAAAAATACATTTGATAGCACAAGGATCCAACTTATTCATTCTTGGAATTAACTGATGGACAAAGGACACACAGTCAAATATACGAGGATGAAGGGGGAACAAAGGAGCCTTAGGAAAGATAACTGAATATGGGATTTTATCACCAAGGATATAGGATGGCATTTTATTGATGAGAAAGCAAGCTGTGAGCACTACATTACACCAAAAACCTTTGGGGAGAATCATTTGATACAATAGGGTACAAGTGACTTCAAGAATATGTCTGTTTTTTCGCTTAACAATTTCATTTTGGTGTGGAGTGTAGGCACAAGGAGACTAATGGATCATACCAAAATTAGTCATATAAATAGTGAATTGGACACTAAAGTACTCCTTAGCATTATCACTACAAAGTATCCTAACCACATATCAAGTTAAGTCTTTATTTGAGAACATAAGGCACAAAAGATATTAAACAACTCAAAACGATCTATCATTAAATACAACCAAATCATCCTAGAGTAGTCATCAACAAATGTAACCAAGTATTGAAGCCCCAACTTCGACGGGACATGACTAGGACCCCAGGCATCGAATGGGCTAGCATGAAAGTACTAACCGCCCATTTTTCGACTCGGGAAGCAAAGGGAACATAATAATGTTTCCCCAATTGACAAGACTGATGGTGTTTTAAACTTGTCCAAGTATGGATACCAAAATGACAATGGATTTGAAGTGGTGTAGAAGCAGTTGTGCAAGCAGTGAGAGGAAAGAGTGACTCAAAGTAGTAAAGCCCACGAGCCTCACGTCATGTGCCAATTGTCTTCCTCATCTTTAGATCCTGAATAACCACAAAATTAGTAAAGAAGGTAACAGAACAATTTACTGACTTTGTAAGACTACTAACTGACATAAGATTGAAAATGGATTTAGGAATGTATAAAACAAAAGAAAAAGAGATAGAGGGATTAGGAATTACTATTCCTATTCCCTCAACAGCAATATTGGACCCCCATCAGCAAGGGTAACTTGAGGTAAATTTTTAGGATACTGGAGGGCAAAAGAGAAGTTGGTTGTACCTATTATATGATCAGTAGCAGAAGAATCCATAACCCAAGGACTAGTGGGAAAGATACCAAATGACATACAGATTGTACGATTACAATTCAAGCAAAAGATGCAATGTGATAAGATGCTTGTTGAGATGATTAACATACAAACACGGTTCACTCAAGCTTGTTGAGATGATTAACGTACAAACACAGTTCACTCAAACAAGTGACCGATGAAGGAACCATAGTTTTGGGATTTGCAAACTCCATCCCAACACTCACAAACCTAGACCAATGATAACAAGATTAATTGCTGGAATAATTGAAACAACCACAAATAAGGTGACCACCATGAACAAATCACGAATAAATCAGTACAAGGCTGCCACAGCACCAAGAAACTTAGACACGGCCCCAAGAAACCAACACATAGCACTGGAACAATTGGAGCAACCAGAAACATGGTGCCCCACCACAAACGAATCACAAATAAATCAGCACAAGGTTGTCACAGCACTAAGAAACTTAGACACAACAGCACCAAGAAACCAACACACAGCACTGGAACAATTGGAGCAACCACGAACAAGGTGAACCACCGAAACTACCAAGGGCAAGCAACCAACAAACTTATATAACACTGCCACAGCTTCACAAAACAGCTCATGAACACTGTCACTGCTCTAAGAGACTCACCAATGACCTTTACTAGCACTGAACAACAACTAACAGATTACCACAAGTGCATGGTCGAAAAGATTGGATCTATGAGCAAAACACATGTCCAACAGCGTGATATTATGCTCTATGGAAGGACTTAGAACATTGGATCAAAAACAACAGCTTTGGGAAGCATCAAACAACCATTCCTCGGGTTCCGCACATGAGCAATTAAAAAAGGTGAGATCTTTGGACAAAAAACATCACGAAAAACTTCACTAATATTTTTAAAGAGGGATTCGAGCACTGCTGGATAAATTCAGGCCAAAAGCATGCCTGAAATTGGCTTCACATGCCGGCTTGTGGGGTCAGCCCTGGCAGCCTTCGACCGGCACGTGAGGGCACACATGGAGCACTGTCTGGAGATGGGATTCAGTGGGGGGCAGATTGGCAGTGTCTGTGGGTGACTACGGTGTTGTTTTAGAAAAATCTATAGTAGATTTTGTATTTTTGAACTGGCAGTATCACCCAGGAACTTTCCAGCTACTGGTCTGACTTCCGGCAGCTGCTGGTTGTTTTCTAGGGCTATATTGTTGCTGGAAATTCTTCTATGATGGTAGACATGCAGCAGATTTAGGGTTTTAGGCTTCATTTTTTATGGCGGTTGTAACAATTAGGGTTTAGGTCTTAAATCATGCTTTGATACCATGTTGTACAATTGGGTAAAATGGAAGACCTAACCTCAATAATAGGTCTATGTCAATTACAATGCCAATGACCATAATAACCTCACTAAGTCACACTTACTAACATAAATCTTAACACAAACTAATAATGCTAAATGACCAAACCATTAACAAGAACATTTGCAAAATCAATTCTAGTTAGAGAAAATGTTTCCTAATATATTGCAAACTAATTGACTAGATATAGTCTCACCACATTAGCCCTAGAACTACTGGCAGAATGAAAAAAAGGCAGCATGTACTGTGCATCAACCTCGCAATCATAAAAAATAAATTGCTCCCTCAAACAAAGAGGAAGAAATGAATCACTCTAATGTATAAACACATCAAACCTGTACTAGAATGTTTTGAGCATTTTGCAGGATTTTGCCAATTATAATCCCATCCCATCTAATTGTGACATCAAACAAGACTTAAAAATGAAACTCTCAGAACCTAATCCCTAGCCATCATAGAAAAACCAAAGGCACAGAACCTCTCATTTATGAAGTTCCAAGAGATCCTGCACTTGTTTTGGTGCTAATTGGAGATCCTGCTCTCTTCGTATAAAAGCTGCTATACCATTTCCTTCCACCACCAATGAGAAGGTGCACTGGAATTACATTGTGGAGGTATGTCTTTTATGTAAAACAATAATGCAAAAAAAAGGAAGGAACTTTGTCTATATAGTGAGTAATTAAACATGCACCGTGAGCTCTGTGTGCTAACTGTTTTCTTGATTCTTAATTATTGGCAGGTTACCAAAGCATTAACATAAACATAATTTGTGGTCAAATGAAACTTTATGAGAAAAAATTTCTCTAAGCCAAGTGGAAACTGCAAGAATGGAGGTTTTATGAAAGATTTACTAGTTTTGGCTCCTATTCCCACTGTGCAGTCTGCAAGCTTGCAACCTATGGGACATACTGAGGCACAGTGCGAACAGCACAGATGATATGGCATGTTGCAGCTGCTTAAATTTGAAGCTTCATCTCTGTTAAATACTCTATGTACCTGTGTCTTCAACTTACTTTACTCAATGAATTTTTTTTATGCAGCAGTACCCATTTGAGGAGTTTGCATTACTAGCCCTTCATATCTGCTCATATACTATAGAGCACAGCAGTTTCCTTTGCAAAACGTCTTTATACATTATAAATTGACCCCTTTAGGATGATTTTGTTGATCAACAAAACTTTATCCTGAGATGGGATTAAATACTTTGTCTTGATTTTTCTGTTCATATGTTGTATTTTTACTCATAATTATCACTTACCTTATGATTCATGAAAATGCATTAGGTGCCCACATAACCTCTCTCTCCATGCATGTGTTCCTCTCCCTGCATTTTTTGTGCAGTAACATGAGGTCATAACTATTCCAAATTTCCAACGCTTGCACATGTCTGTCTCTTTCTCTACAAGCAATATTAAACATGACATATATTGTCGAACAATAGTTTGTATTATTATCTCTTAATGCTGCCTTATCATTAGTACAACTAATATTGGTTTGAAATTATCTTGTTTTTTATAGAAATTTGAATTACTTAGAACTTCGAAATCATTTTGTTCTCAATAATTCTTTGAACATAAGAGATGCCAAAAGTGTAACTCCAATGTATACAATCTAGTAGGATCATCGTTCTAAACAAATAATGTTAAAGTCATAGTATATTCTTCCTACTCAAATAATGTTATAATTATATGAGGTGAAATGGAAGCCAATTTCTGTAAATATGGCATTGTTATAAAAACATTTAGCAGCTGTTCATAACTTCTTTAAAATCATTGCATCTTGAAGAAAGAACCTCCAAGAACTTCATGCTAAGAGTAAGCATGCTTCTATTTCCAAGTTAACAAGTATATTTTGTTAAGAAAGTTATGCAACTATTCTAATTATTCAATAGTTGATTGTCCCAATTTTGTAACATTAAAGTGTCTTCAGTTTTGACTTCTTGATCTTAGGCATCTTACAATTAAAAAATGTGAAAATAAAGGACATAGAATGAACAATGTCCTTTTTTGTAAGAATAAGAAAAAATATAAAACTAGAATTACTGTCAAGTGTCAACTATATAAAAGTAAAGAAAATGATAATCTAAAAGATTTTAAAAGCAAATATATCATGTGAGCAATTAGAACTTCTGTAATTTACATAATGAGCACTTGCCAACAGAAAATATGATCCACAACCCTTCCCTATAAAGGCTTACAAAAGGGGAAGTTAGGACAAATGCCAGAGCGCAATCTAAAGATCAGCACTCAGTCTTCCATTTCATAACGTAATAATGAGACTTCTGGTTTTCATTAACCTAAAGTAATGATTAAAAGATGAAATTACGAATTCTCAATTACAAACAAAATTGTAAAAAAAAAAAAAAAGGGTTATATTTTGCCATTATCTTAAAATATGAAATGATTTGACCACTCATCATTCCTTTCGCAATTAATTAATTAAAGATATAAAAATTGGACAAAAGACTCACAAATATAATGCCAAGAAAATTACAAGAAAGTCACCTTTACCTGACCATAATTATAAACATGTCCCACTGTTTTCAGATTCCCCACTTTATCTTCAACTAAAACTGATGAGATTGTATGAATATAAAATTATTAAATAAAAATAGTCTACTGTAATTCATGTTAATAATCTTTTTTTATTTTTTTTCTTTTTATTTTATGCTAGCATCGCAAGACAGAGATCATTGCTGTATACGTATGAATCTAGGAATCATAGTCAGGGTACAGTGACTAGGGTGGGCAAGAAAAATCAAAAAACCAAACCAAACCTCAAAACCGAACAGAAAAATCAGTTAACCATTTTTTCGGTTCAATTTCAGTTCGGAATTTTTTATTTTTGTGGTTAACGATTCAGTTTCGGTTCGGTCCATTCAATAACCACAATTGACCAATCCAAACCAATATACTACAAATATATTTTAAAAATACACGTTATATAATTAATTATATAAATTTTTAATAATTTAAATTTAAAAAAATTGTATTCATCTATTTTTATTTTGAATATTTTTAATTTATATGTTGATTATTATGAAAGAAAAATATTATTTGTAGTGACTTTAAAATTTTAGATTATGCTTAATGATTCGGTTTGGTTAACCAATGGAAATTAGTCCAAAAACTGGTCAACTGATTTTCTGTTAACAGTTGAAAATGCGAACCGAAACTTTGGTTCAGTTAACGGTTCGAGGGTAATGGTTCGATTAACCAAACCATGCCCACCCCTAAGAGTGACAAACTCCACAAATCTGATTGATCACCTTTAGCCACCATGCATGATTGTGCTAGTAAGGCCCAAATCACCACACACAGCCGTCATATTCTTTGGATCAAGGGGCAAGAGAGTGATCAACGGGGAGAGTGATTTGTAGCAGCATTAATCTGCACCACCGCTCACTGCTTCCCATCCATCGCCCCTAGTCCTAGTTGAGAAAGAGCGAGACAAGAGAATCTTGGAACAAGAGGAGGTGCAATTGAGTATCTGAGAGAATAAAAAAGGATCACAGAGAGTCTGAGGATGAGAGTGTGAGAGAGAGATAGAGATCTGGAAAAAATTCAGGCAAAAAACACTTCTTCTTCCTCTTACTTTGGTGCTTCACCTAAACATCCATAGGGAGTTTCCCTTATTGAGTAATATAGATTTCCTCTTAAATTAGATTCTCTCTTTTAACGCAATATGAAGTCAAAAGCAAGAATCGAGATCCTTCTCTCAAATTTTAGAAATTTGGCCAATAACTTCTGTTAACCACCCACTTATAACTTCCCTAATTACAGGTTTCCATGGGTCTTAGTGAGACTATAACTTTGTTCATCACAAGCTGCCATGTGTCATCACATTTTCCCTCAATATAAATTGCCAACTGTCCTTTTGTGAGAAAAAATTTGAAAATAAAAACACATGCAGAGCACATTCACACAACCAATCTTTTTTTTTCTCTAAGATAACACAGAAAAACACAGAGAATTGAAGGAAATTCAGCAGCAGCGGCCATTGTGTTTCAAGCGGGGTTGTTAATTGGGCCATGAATGGAGGTTGAGTATGAGGAAAGAACATCTCATGGAAAAAGAGGAAGACAAGTAAAGGACATCCCTCGGTCACAAGGCTCCCACTTTGCAAGGGTAAAGGGAGGGTCGCAGTGTATGCAACCTTACCCCTACTTATTATGCAGAGAGGATGTTTCCTTGGACTTAAACCCATGAACAACTGTCACAAAAGAGCAACCTTACCATTGATCCAATGCCTGCCCTTAGGAAGACAAGTGCACTTTTTTTTATTAACAGAACATAAAGGAAGAGGAATAAAAGTGAGGAAGCTCAAAAGATTGGGACATGCTTATGGTCAAATTAAGGGGACTCTTGTAATTTTCACATATAATGTCATGAGTATATCATTGGCCTTTACTTGGTCAAATTAATATGTGTATCCTGTACGTATACACAAACAAATGGTAGTGTTGTTCAAAACAATTCTAATTCTGCAAGGAAAGGACAAAAGATTGAAAAGCTCAAAGCCATATGTCAAGTTTGACAAGAGTGGAGAAATTTTTGCCCACTATGAATGGTTCAAAGTTCAAAAACCAATAAGAGACACAGCATAAACTTACAAGGATTGCAGGAATAATTCCAAAAGAAAACAGAGATGGAAATTTTCACAGGAGGCAGGAAACTGAGTGTTAGGGGGGGGGGGGGGGAAAGGAAGAAAAATGTTCATTCTAAAATTATTTGGTATAATCACAGTGATCTTTGTAACAATTTTTTTTATGTATTCCTTACTTTTGTTCATTATATTGCACGCAAAATAATTCAATTCTGTATAAACTACTCTAGAAGTAGGATAACTGAACATAATTTTGAAACAAAGAGGATTTTGCTACTTGCAAGGAAACCCAAAAATCAAAAATTAAATTATAACAATCAAATAAGAAATGACTTTTGAGAATGTACCATCACCCCGGTTGTTTGTGCGAGCAAGTTTATAAGTTACATAACCAGCATCCACAAGTCGTTTCTCATACATTCCTGCAAGTTCTTCATTGCCCAACCAAAATTCCTGACAAGACACAAGAAACTGTAAAAATAATAATAATAATAATAATAATAATAATAATAATAATAATAAATCCCATACTATTAAAAACCATCTCTCCAGAAAATAAATAAAAACAAAAAGATGAATTACTACAAATTAAACACACCTGTAAGCATATAATTGATGATTTTAGATTGAGTAGCCTATCCAAAATGCTCTCGTTCCGGGTAAGCCAAAAATCCGTGAACTCACTCTCGCGTCTCTGATCAATACATAATAATTACGCCAATTTTTTTATTCATTCAAATTGGAACAAAAAAATAAAGAAATCTATATCAAGAATTGGCAGAACATCACTGCATACCCCACTACTCAACCGCTTGTAAATCGGAGCAAGGATATTGAAAGTAGTACATGATACACACCCCGAGCAATTAGTAGAACCAACCAAACGTTCTCCATGATCGACTGATTCTCCATTTGAGATATTCATTTATTCAATTATTCTCGCGAGGCAACCCAAAAACCCAGTATTAACCCAGTACTTATCTATGAAAAATTGTAAGGCAACTTGTGTCGAACAGTTGACGGGAGTGATCAGAAGTGGCCAATAAATTGTGGGTGCGGGGGTATGAGCAAATGGGTATGTGGGATTTGGAGTAAATAAAGTAGCAGATGAAGACAAAAGGAGGTTTGACAACAAAGAAATGAAGAACAGAAGAAGACAGTGAAGCAGTACTCTGGATCCAACCGTGTGAAAGAATAAAGCTAAACAAATGGTGGCGTGGGGAAGCCAACGACCTTCAACTTTCACACGGAATGGAGTGGCTGGCAAATAGAGAGGGATCGGCCACAACTGAACGAATGGAGTAATAGATAGCGAGGGGTGGAAGATAGGAAATACAACCGTTAGTAACTGACATTTTGAAATCTCATTTCAAAAACTAAAATGGGTGAAGTTAAGTTCTATTGTCATTTTCTTCCTGTTCTTTTCTCAATTTTCCCTGGTTTGTGTCGGTTTATTTTTCTGTGTGCTCGAGAGAAAGACACGCACTGGGCCCGAGACAGAGAGAGCGCGGCGGTGTAGCCTGAAACTTTTGTGCTGTTGGGTCCACCACTTCATCGGTGGCACCAATTCCAATACCTGAATACGTGTCTTTTTCCCAAAAATATTAGCAATGGCTAAAAGCTATAATTTAAAAATATAATACCCTTTGCATTCCTTTAGATTTATATTAAATTTAAAATAAATATATAATAAAATTGTATTGAAATTTATTCAAATCTATTCAAAATTATATTCATGCCCCGAAATTCATACCTTAAATGCAACATAATGATAAAAGTAATTTCTATTTATCTCCCATTTTCTCTAGAATATTAATTATGCAATTTAATTTGATTAATTAATTTTCAAATACATTTTTTAAAAAATTTTACCAAAAAGTTAATAGCATCTATGTAATATGTCAGGATGCATGGATCAGAATAGAAATATTTAAATAGTAATTTATAATTTTTTTTAAAATCATATTTTTAATATATATGTATAATAAAAATATATTTATAATCCTTAAACTAGACATTAAAAATTTCCCTTACACTTTTAAAAACAATCATTGCACTCGTTAAATTATCAAACAATAATGAAGTTGACATCCCTTAACTAAATAATAAAAATATTTTTATACTCTTTTATTTTAAATGTACTTTATTTGACTTGGTAGTAACTTCTTTAAATATTATTGATATCATTATGTTTGATAAATTTTATAAACAAATGAAAATATTTTATTTATTAAGTTTATTTCTTTGATTAAGTTTTTTGGATAGGACAATGTAACTTCACAACATATGTTATATAAATCGATAAAAATTGCAATATACAATGTACGCTATTTTATTAATATATATTATACTAGCCATGTAATGCGGATATGGTATATTTTTATTTTATAGAATTAATTTTTTAATTTCTCACAAAATTGAAAAATCGCCTTCGGACTTACATGTACAGTCGACCAAACGGGCAGTTCATTTTTTTCCCGATCGACCGAACCCCAAGAACTTGGATCGATCGAACTTGTCCTGGTTGACCGGTGCTTTCGGATTAAAATATTTTTTAAGTGCTAAAACATCATTAAAACTTAATTATACTTTTTCAAAATACCGAACGTGTCCCTCAACGGTCAAATTTGTTAAAAATCTATAAATACCCCCTCATAACTCCTGATTAGTACTTTGATTAACTCAAATTCTCTCTCTAATTTATTGTTAATCAAAGTTCCTCCAAAAAGGTTTTTGTTATTTAAGTCATTCTTTTGGGGCAAAATATTTTAAACAAATCTCTCCAACTCTCTTTCACTTGTTTTATCTCAAAATCATTTTTAAAGAAAGTATTTTATTTTGGGCATTTAATTTGTATTTGCATGCATATACTCTCACTTGTTATTTACTTTTTGAAAATCAATCTTTGAGAGTGTTGCTTGCATTTCTCCCGGTTATTTCTTTGATAAATATTCTTGGGAGAAAAATTATTTATTGCACAAATTCTTTTGAGCTTAAAATTCCTAATTTCTCCAAATATTATTTACTTGCAAAAATATTTATAGGAGAACAATAATACTCATTTTTCATATAGATTTCATTTGTGTAAATTTTATTTAGATAAACACTCGTTACTCTACTAAGATCAAATCATATCATAAGAAAGTGCATACATCTTAGAGCTTTAATGTGTACATTTCTATTTGTATTTTTCAAAAACATTTTTATATACAAAAATGGTTTTAATGTAACGGTTGGGTTCAGCCCGTGAATTGAATTGGAGAGTCTCAGCCCCGTAAATGAGACCGATTCGGTTGAGCCTGGAATTGAACTGGGGAGTCTCAGCCTCGTAAGTGAGACTAGTTCGGCTCAGCCTAGTAATTGAGTTGGGGTTTTCCTCACCCCGTAAGGAGAGGATGTAAAAGGCTTTTGCTCCACTCAGTTAAGTGAGCAAGTATAGTGGAATCCTTGGGGGTATGCCTAAGGCGGGGATGTAGGCTGATTTTGTCAAACCTCGATAACAAATCTAGTGTCACTCTCTCTATCTTATTTAAATTCCTGCACTTTAATTTTAGCATGTCTATAAATGTATATTTTATGTCAAAATTATTCTCATGCACACATTTGATTAAAATAAGATACTGTGCACGTGTATGTTTGCTTTCAGTGTTAAAATCATTTTACACATACGTATATATATTGAATGGGATATGATACCTGATGAATCGGTGAAATGTTTTAAATTAACCGAAAAATTTTTAAAACTCAATTCACCCCCGCCCCCCTCTCTTGGGATCACACCAATTCCAACATGTTATTTCATGCATTTAATGAATATGGCCTTTTAAAGAGAGCTAGCTCATTGAATAAATATCACAGATTGTGTACATCCTTATGATAATTTTATTACTTATTATTAATTGTATAAAAAAAATTATTGATTCACATAATTTTTGTTTTATTTTATTTTTTTATTCAAAACTATCAAAAAAAATAGCAATGAGATTTTGGAGGTCAAAGAAAACATCTTGTTTTGTTTTTATATATAATATAATATTAAATTATAGTATGTAATTTCATCATTTTTAGACAATTTATCAAAGTTTACTGGACAAGTCCAAGGATTCTTTGAAAAATAATGTATTTTATCTATAATGGTTCAATAGTGTAGTTACTAGCATTTTACTTTCCTTGAGAAGCATTTTATTTTTAGCTGTCTTCACATTCCAGGACGAAACTGCCTTGACCCGGATGACTAGCAAGTGAGTGATGAAATGAGATTATGAGTTTTAAGGTATTCAACAAAGTCATTAATAACTTGTTATTTTCCTTGACATAAGTATGACTCTCATGGAATCTATATCTCCAAGCAGTTTTCATTGGTTTTAAACTTTAAAGGGCTTGGATTTTGAAATTTTAGTTATGGATAAGCTAATTACTATCAATTTTTAATCTCTAAACGAACCTAGGTCTAGGAACTAATAGTACTAGTTTGGATAATTAAAGTAGAGTTTGAGAGTACGGCTATTCGAGAAGAAGGTATCAGCGCCCCTTACACATCTGTTCTATGAAAAGTACTTGATAATTAGTCAACGATTACTCTTTTGAACTTAATCAATTGAGACTATTGACTCTTCTTCCATGCTAGTTTGGTTATTGACTATTAAATATTGAACAGACCAGTCACTATAGAGACAACTCTCACATAAAGAGTTTCAAAAGAATATCATTACCTTACTTTCAAGTTTCATGTCAAATTGAGAATATATAAGTCATGTAGAAAGTACCACATATTTTCTAATACAATTACAAAGATAATTCAAAGTAACTGACCAAGACAAAATATCCCCTTATCTCAAATAAGTAATATCTAAATACCATGTTTGTTGTTTGCCATCACCAGGGTGTTTCACACGCATGCAAAATATGCTTTAAATAGAGGATGGATGTAAAATGGCATATAATTCATACAAGATTTAATCCAAATTATAGCCATGTGACTTTTTATTTTTATATTTATAACATTTTCTAGGAAGAATATAAAAGTAGTTGTTAAATTTGGCAAGTTAAATATTAATTCTGGTGATATCAATGCAGTGAAAGGCAAGAATATAATCCAAGAACAGAACATGAGTGATGAGGAATTTGCTAACACGTGGCTTGAGGAGATAAGGTTGTGACATAACTCTTGCAATCATAAGTAGTTGTAGAATAAGCTTGTAACTATTTTTCCCTCCAAAAGGTGGAAATCTATTTTGTTTTCTGTTTTGTATTTGCCAGCTCTTGTATATAAATTGCTAGGGTATGTATTCAGGGAGGGATTATTGATGTATTTTACTCATTCCATGATACAGTAAAATTCAGAGTTTATTTACCAAGAGAGCATTCAATTTTACATGGTATCAGAGCATACAATTCATATTTTGGGCTAGCATAGAAGCATTGATTTCCTAGCCAATTTCTTTTCATTTTCTGCTCGACTTTTCAATCAAGTTCTGGAGCATTATCCATGGCAGTCCTCCTTCGTATGATATTTTAAGAATTTTTGGCTATCTTTATTATGCATCCACTCTTGCACATAATAGATCAAAATTTGCAGCAAGAACAAAGAGGTGTGTCTTTCTAGGTTATCCTTTTGGCATAAAAGGTTACAAGGTTTTAGACTTGTGTACAAATGAAGTTTTCATATCTAAAGATGTGGTTTTTCATGAACACATATTTCCTTTTATTGATGGTAAAGCCCCAATTTCAGACCCTTTTACTTCAATTCCTGAAGTTGATGATCTTGCATCTTCCAGCTCAGGTAATGGTTTTTTTGTCACTCCTCTTACTATACAAGATGAGTCTATTGCTTGTTCAGATTTTGTTCATGATCCTATTCCAGTTCAGGTTTCTCCTCTCCATTGAGATTCCTCTCCTACAGCTTCTGATCCTACTACTCCTACAGTTCCTACTTTAGTCACATCTGAACCTGCTTCTACATCAGCTCATGAGTTACCATCAGCACCTCTCAAAAGATCATCTCGGCAATCCACTAAACCAGTTTACTTACAGGATTATCCTTGTGCTACTATTCATGCTATTTCTCATCCTTCTAGTGCACCATATGATGTGGATGATGGGCTCATTTACTCACACTTGGAGCCTTGTTATCAGTCATATTTGTTGGCAGTCAGCACATCACCTCAAGAGCCATAATCCTTCTTTCAAGCTGTTAAAGATCCTCTTGGAGAGCTGCAATGGACAAAGAAATCCAGGCCCTTGAATATAATCATTCTTGGGAGTTGACCACTTTACCTCCTGGTAAAACCCCTATTGGGTGTAAGTGGGTGTACAGGATTAAGTTGATTGCTGATGGAACAATGGAAAGATATAAGGCAAGACTTGTGGCTAAGGGGTACACACAAAGAGAAGGCATTGATTTTCTTGAGACCTTCTCTCCTATTGCTAAGACAATCATTGTTCGAGTCCTTCTTGCTTTGGCAGCTGCTAGATGTTGGCCTCTTCACCAATTAGACATTAATAATGCATTTTTACATGAGGATTTAGATGAAGAAGTGTACATGTCATTGCCTCCTGGTTTTCACAGTAAAGGGGGACTCCAGTTTCTTCTTCTTCCTCACATTCAGCTCCTCTGGTTGTTTGCAAGCTACTTAAATCTCTTTATATTTTGAGACAAGCTTCAAGGCAATGGTATATGAAACTGTCATACACTATTCAGCAACTTGGTTTTGTTCAATCTACTGCTGATAATTCTCTCTTTGTTCATACTAAAAGTTCTTTGTTCACAGCTTTATTGGTCTATGTGGAAGACATGGTCATCACAGGAAATGATCCCACTTGTGTAGCAACTTTGAAGTCTGTTTTGGATGCTAAATTTGGAATTAAGGATCTTGGCTCACTTAAGTTCTTCTTAGGACTTGAAACTGCTAGAAGTAAGAAAGGAGTAAGCTTAAACCAAAGAAAGTTTGCTTTAGAAATTTTAAAGGAAACAGGCATGATGGGTTGTAAGCCTACTAAATCTCCAATGGAACAACAATTGAAACTGTCAAAGGACAGCGGTGAACTTATATCAGATTCAAGCAAGTATAGAAGGCTCATAGGTAAGTTGATGTATTTGACACTTAGCAGACCTGATATCACATATGTCGTTAATAAGCTAAGTCATTTTTTAGCCAAACCAAGAGTTCCTCATATGCAGGTTGCAACAAGAGTCTTGCAATATATTAAAGGAACACCTGGACAAGGGATTCTTTTTCCTAGTGATTCGGACTTACAATTGAAAGCATAATGTGATGCTGACTGGGCAGGATGTCCAGATACAAGGAATTCACTTACTGGATATTGTACTTTTCTTGGAAATGCCTGGATATCATGAAGATCAAAGAAACAATCAATGGTGTCAAGATCTTCAGCTGAAGATGAATATAGATCCATGGCAAGCACCACCTATGAAGTAACTTGGATTTTATTTTTATTAAAAGATTTGCAAGTGAAGCATGAGAAATCAATTTTGCTTTACTGTGATAACTAGGCAGCATTACACATAGCTACAAATCCGGTGTTTTATGAGAGATCAAAGCACATAGAAGCAGATTGTCACATTGTTAGAAACAGAGTTTTAGATGGCACAATCAAGACCTTTTATGTTGCATCCAAGAATCAATTAGCAGATATTTTTACTAAGGCACTTGGTGTAGACAACTATGTTGGAATGGTTAAGAAGTTGGGATTCATTAATATTTTTACTCGTCAAATTGAATATCCAGAGTATATTATGGATGATCCAGCAGCAACGGCTTTGCTCTTGAGGGGGGGGTGTTAAATTTGACAAGTTAAATATTAATGTTGGTGATATCAGTGTAGTGAAAGGCAAGAATATAATCCAATAACAGAACATGAGTGATGAGGAATTTGCTAACACGTGGCTTGAGAAGATAAGGCTGTGACATAACTCTCGCAACCATAAGTAGTTGTAAAATAAGCTTGTAACTATTTTTCCCTCCAAAATGTTGAAATCTGTTTTGTTTTCCGTTTTGCATTTGCCAGCTCTTGTATATAAATAGTTGGGGTATGTATTCAGGGAGGGATTATTGATGTATTTTGCTCATTCAATGATACAGTAAAATTCAGAGTTTATTTACGGAGAGAGCATTCAATTTTACAGTAGTCAAACACCTTAAAAAAAATGGAAATATATTTTTTGGTTTTTCTTTATAACGTACAATAACATCATTGAAGTAATAATAGTAAGAAAAATAAGAGCAGCCATAATGTTACCATACACATGCTTATATTAAAATTATGGACATGCTTGAACACATACACTTACGCCCATACACATAAATACACTAATACACTTACACATCTAAACTAATATGCAAGCACCAACACATGCATTTATTCATGTTGTAGACACCCAATTTTAACTGTACCCCTTAAATAACAAATTCTTCATTTCTTTACAGAATACATAAAATATAGGGAAAGGTGAAGAGTACATGGCAATACATCAGAATATAGGGAAATAAATGAAAATACAAGAAAATGTGGGGAATACAGGGAAATACATTAGAATATAGGGAAATAAAGGAAAATACAAAAATACAGGGCGGGAAACAAAAAATTAAGCAGTTGCGGAGAATATCCAAGAGATCTTTGTGGGTACCTGCATCCAAAATCAAAAAGAAATCAAACAATAAAGGGAGAAAATTTGAGTGATTCTATAAATTAATTGGAGAAATCGCAATACTGATATGTATCCAATTCCAATATTCAACTAAGGACCTATATGGAAATACAATCAACCGATCGCAATAGGGATGGGATTTTTGCTATAGGAATGAAAGCACACGCGAGGGAAAAATTGGACATACGGAAAGGGTTGGAAAGGGAAGGTTTGGTCTATTGCCTATCCTGACTGAGGCCACAACCTTATAAATAAGGGCCTTTGCGGAGGGTAGAAAACACTGATAATGAGAAAAATCGAAGAAAAAAAAATATTGAGAAGTAGCACAGTGAGAGAAGGGGCCTAGGAGTAAAGGCTTGAGGGTGAAACCCTAGTGAAAATAAAGAAGGGTAACATCATACCTATAACGACCTGATTTTACAGGCCATTTTTTTTACATCAATTAACTTGTAAAATTTCACTGCTCTGATACCTTCTAATATAAAATAAATCATTACCACGGACCAGATAGGGACCGTGGAAACAAAACACAATAAACTACTTAAGCAGCGAGAAGCAGAATCCAAACAACCATAACCATATAATACTAGAGTGTCAAAATATTTCCCAAAATATACATACACAACTGTACCCAAAATACCCTCATCTGGACCTAGGGGCTACTCAAAAATGACTACCCGAAATACTCACCCTACTGTCAGGGCAGTACTATAGTCCCCTCTACCTACAAGCCTAATCTGTTCGCCTAACTGGATCACCTAAAAAAATGTTAAATTACTGGGATGAGACAACGCTCAGTAAGACGAAATATGCTATTGCTAGTGTAATAACCCGAAGAATAATGGTATTTAAATAATAAGAAAAGGGTAAATGAGAAACAGAAAAGAAAATGGGACGTTGTATATTGGGCTCGTCGACGAAGGCGCGCTTCGTCGACGAGAAGATACCGAGAGGATGATTTTGGGCAAATCTGAATTTCATTGACGAAGGGGAGAGTTCGTCGATGAATTTCCTCTTGACCTCGTCAACGAGGTGACGTGGCTCATCGACGAAGCCCATGATATAAATTGTGTAAACTTCATATTTTTCACGTAGAAATCAGAAAATCTCTCTCTCTCTCTCTCTCTCTCTCTCTCTCTCTCTCTCTCTCTCTCTCTCCTCCCTACGGTTTCTCTTTCCTCCCTCTTCGATTTTAGCTTTGTCGTTCGCCGGATTGACGATCTAAGGCCACCATGATGCTCTTCAGGAAGTTCTCTCCAAGTCTATCAGAGCGAATCATCGGTGGAATAGAGTTGAAATTCATCTCTGGGTTAAGGTAAGGCTTTTTATGCCAAATTTGGTCTTACCATAGCTATAGGAAATGTTATTCACGGAAAAATACTGAAATTTAGTTCTGGGAGTTGTTGTTTTCAGGGTATTGAACAGGGGACCCTACAGTTGCAAGACGAGCATGTTCTTACAGTTGCAAGACGAGCATGTTTTAAGGGGTTTCTTTTCAGTGTCAGGTAAGGAAATAAACTAAAACAGTTATTTTCCATGCAAATTATATTATTATTATTATTATTATTATTATTATTATTATTATTATTATTATTATTATTATTATTATTTATCAGCAAATTTATTTTCAGGAAGCATGTAAAATATATATATGAAGAGATTGGTAGTAATGCATGTTTAGGAAAATATTGTTATTATGTTGAAATGTATATATATTAGTATGATATGCCAGGAGATATGATTTTTAGAATGGAATGTACGGTTTATTCAGCAATGTGTGGTATGAATGTTATTTTACCTGACAAGTATTATGTTATGGAAATTTTACAAATAAAGCATGTTTTTACATATTATGAGATAATGCAGTACATTATGGTTTCAGATACATGATAAATGAATTATTTATTCAGAAAGATATTTGTGAAATGTTCGGCGCAAGGCCATATATATGATTTTGGCGCAAGGCCAAAGATATGAAAGTAAATGGTGCAAGGCAGTATGTTTTATGTTATTACAGAACATGCTATCAATCTATTTATGTTAAATGGTATACTATCATGTATTATGTATTATCAGAACCCGGATGATAGTTTAGTTCAATTACAGGAGCACGGTACCATAGCTATACAGATTAGATTATTATCTTCAAATTTGTGCAAAACGCCCCACGAGGGGGTGGGAGATGGATAGTCAATGTGGCTTTCAGTGTAGAGTTGTAGACGTCCACCTGGAAGTTCGGACCAGGGTGTGGCAGGCCCATCGTACTTACAAACATTTTTGACTCGGCAATGGTCGGTCAGCCATTGTCGAGTCCCGTCTTTGGGCTGTACAACCCTTCATAGGGGGTAATACATGACATCAGCTAGCTATTCATCTTGGGTGAATTTTCAGTGTTATCAGTTATATCAGAAATTTTATGAACTGTATGATTTATTAGAAAATATGAAAGAATAAGATTATTCAGTACGTTATGATAAATGTTTTCAGGTATATGAAATGTACTGTATATGTATAATTGCATCAAATATTCATGTTGTCACACAACTGTATTTAGTTTATTTTCCCTTACTAAGAAGTGTCTCACCTCCACCATTAAATAACTTTTCAGGAAATCCAGAAAGATCGGCGGATTGAGGCCACCGTTGAGTTAAGTTTGTGTTACCTCGTTAGGAGGGTATGTGTTGAACTAGGATCAACAGTTTTTGTTGTAGGATCCTAGGAAATACTTTTTGGTATTTTTGGATATTTTGGAGATTGTATATAATTACAAAATGTAATGGTTTATAGTTAACTCTCGTATTATGTATTTTATGGTTTGAGAATGTGATTTTATATTTACTGCTGCTTAGGTTTTCTGTTGTGAATGTCAGATGCGTCCCCATTACCCACGGGTTCGGGTAGATTGTATTATTATTTATGCTTAATTATATGTTAAGATAAGCAGGTCGTTACAGCTAGTGTGTGGCAAGTGAGTGTACATATTTGTAAAATCTGATTTAGATATATCATAAATAACTGAATCTAAGAAAACACGTATAGATAATGTACAATATAGCTTATACCTATGTTACTTAACATAAACTGTTTTTCTGAATTTTCTATTCATAATACTTCTAATATTCATAGGTACGTTTACGGTTTTTGTAAATCTGGGTATATATATAATAACTCAGAAATTTTCCCAAGATGGATAACTGAAAGTCATGATTTAACCCCTTATGACAGGATTGTGCGGCCTGAAGGCAGGACCTATCCTAGCTGGCTGGCTGGCCGACCAGGATAAGTCAATTGAACTCCGAAAGTCAGATCGGTCTCCTCAACCCTAACTGATGAGGAGCCTGATCACAACATAGGCACAGTCAACTGCTGATATCCACATACTATCTGAGTTATGTGGTTGTACTCTGAACTGAATATAACTACGGTACCGTACTCTGTTGACTGAATCTGGTCCATCAGGGTATGATACTATATATGTAACTGAAATATCTATATTACAGTTTTATCATGATTTTGAAATAACCATAACACTGTAAAACGAATCTGAATGTCTGAAAATCTGAATAATTGACTAAATATTTAATATCTATCTGAATATCTGAGTATTTGGGTGTTACAGTTCTGAAATCATAATATTCTAAATTTGCTGAAAATATATGTTTTTGTACATATATTATAAATCATGGTATTTTTGAAATACTATAAATCATGTTTCTGAGTATATTTTATAATTTCTATCTATATGTATACTGAAAAGTCATCGTTCTATAAAACATGTATATATATCCCATGATATTTTCTGCTAATATACAGTAAAACATGGAATTTGTAACTGCATAAATATTGTGCTAATTTGCTTTAAGCTCATGACATATGATTTAAACAAATAAATTTATATGTTCTAAAATCTTTATTTTCTGCTATACAAATATTTTATAATCTGGGTAATAATAATATGGTAAAACATATAATTTTTTCTGACAGTCATACTAAAATTCCTATCATAGCATATTTCTCTTACTTGACTATCTAAACACTTAGTTGCTATCTACAGTCTCACACGTGCAGCATTTATAATTTCAACATCTTGAGATATACACACATAATTTCCCAATCAAACAACCGAATTCACCTAAAAATTATTGCATACATACTTCCCCAAGTCCACATATGCACAATTCATAAACTATAATCCATATATCATTTTACTTGGGTTCCTGAAATACCACCCACTAGGGTCCTCAACCCTTAATTGCAAGGTCCCAAAACACCCTATTCCTAAAAATATAATACCCTGATTTTACTTCACAAAACCCCAGTATATTCGCATATAGTACCGAATCTAACCTCAAATGAATTGGGTAATACTAAAAATACTTAAATAATCCACTCCCCCTAGTTTTGGGATGGTTCCCAAACTTCTCAAATCAAGATTTCGCTCTGGCTATGTTGTAAAGAATCTCCCATAGATCACCATGGTAGCTTCTGATCGTCAAACCAGGGAGAGATGGAACTGGATTTCTAGAGAGAAGTCAGAGGAACCATGTAGAGAGAGAGAGAGAGAGAGATGTAAAAAATGATTTTCTTTCATCAAAATCCTATTTAGATCTATATATAAAATGTTAGCCACATGGCCTCATTGACGAGCCACGTCACCCCATCAACGAGTCCAAGCAGTAGTGTCGTCGACGAATGCCTACTCCTCGTCGACTATATTCAGGCCCTGAAAACAGTCCTCTCGGTTATTTCTCATTGACGATATGAATGTCCCTATCGACGAACAAAATAAGGATGCTCGTCGACGAACGCCTTGTGTTTGTCGACGAGACCCTATGATTCCCTTTTAGGATTTTCCTATTTCTCTCTTTTCTTTTATTATTTAATTACTATAATTCTTTGGGTCTCTACATTCTCCCCTCCTTATAAAAATTTCGTCCTTAAAATTTTACTATCTGTATTGTACTTCATCCTTAGCATAAAACGGGTTACTTATTTTATTACTAACCCTCACTTATGGTGGAGGAATACCGTGATTACATAAGCAGTTCTGGGAGATTACAAATATACTCATAAAAGAAAATTCTCCCAAAACCAAAACACTACCTATCCTATATTCTAAATTACAATTACACATTCATCACTCTATAGTAAACAAAATAAAACTATCATTACTTGAACTTTACAAATCACTATTGTACCCTACTAAACAAGTGTGGGTATTTTTGTCTGATTTCCTCCTCAAGCTCCCAAGAAGTTTCTTCCACTGCTTGATTCCTTCATAGGACTTTTATTAGTGATATTTTCTTACTGCACAATTCTTGTTCCTTCCTATCTAAAATATGTACTAAAGCTTCCTCATAAGCTAGAGTATCACTGAATTCCAATTCTACATAACTGATGACATGGGAGGGATCTAGGACGTATTTCCTCAACATAAAAACATGAAATACGTCATGTATTCTTAACAATGCGGGTGGTAAAGTTAGTCGATAGGCAACCGACCCAACCTTCTCAAGTATCTCAAATGAGCCAATAAACCTATGGTTCAAATTACCCTTCTTCTCAAACCTCATGACTCCCTTCAGTGGTGCTATTTTCAAAAACACGTGATCACCGACTTTAAATTCTAATTCCCTACGACAATTATCTGCGTAGCTTTTCTACCGACTCTGTGTTGCACTAATTCTATCATGAATAAGTCAGACTTTATCGTACGCCTGCTGCACTATTTCTGACCCTAAACTAGCGTCTCACCTAACTCATCCCAGTATAGAGGAGAACAACACCTCCTACCATAAAGTGCCTCGAAAGGTGCCATGACAATATTGGTCTGATAGCTGTTATTGTAGGAAAATTCAACTAGCGACAAAATCCAATACACACGCTCGCTGCATATCCTCAAGCACCTGGATTGTTCTCTCTGTCTGATCATCTGTCTGAGGATGAAAAGCGGTGCTGAATACTAATTGAGACCCAAAAGCCTCATGCAACCTCTTCCAAAATCGTGATGTAAAGCGTGGGTCACGGTCCGAGACTATAGATACTGGTACTCCATAGGGTCAAACATTCTTCTGAATGTAGACATCTGCCAATTTTTTTTCATAAAGTAGCTAATTTTAATAGGTAAAAAGTGAGTTGTTTTCATCAGCCAATCAACAACTACCCAGATGGCATTCTGACCATGCAGTGCCGGTGGTAGCTTAGTGACGAAATCCATGGATATGTGGTCCCACTTCCATTCAAGTACGTAAAGTGGTTGTAACTGCCCTGCCAGTCTTTGGTGCTTAGCCTTTACCTGCTGGCATGTCAAGCATTGCTACACAAATTTGGCAATCTCTCTCTTCATGCCACTCCACTAGAAATACTCTCATAGATCCCTATACATTTTAGTACTACCAGGATGAACTATGTATAGAGATCTGTGAGCCTCCTCTAAAATCATTCTCCTAATATCATCATCTACAAGCACACACAATCTGGTGCGAAATCTTATAGCCCCGTCATCAGAAATTCTAGACTCCTATCCTTGACCATCCTGTACTCTGGCTATTACCTCTACTAATTCTGGGTCATCTCCCTGAGCAGCTTTAATCTTTTCATATAGCGTAGACTGCACAACCAGGCTGGCAATAAATGCCTGAAGATCATCCTCCACTATCTCCACACCGAGCCTTTCCAAATCCATTTGAATTGGGTACTGAATTACTATTGCTAACGCGTTGTACCCTCTGATTTACAGCTCAGTGCATCAGCCACCACATTTGCTTTGCTTGGGTGGTAGATGATGGTGCAATCATAATCCTTGATGAGTTCTAACCATCTCCTTTTTCGTATATTCAATTCTTTTTGCATGAAGAAGTACTTTAGACTTTTATGATCAAAGAATATCACGCATCTCTCACCGTACAAGTAATGCCTCCAAATCTTTAATGCGTGTACCACTGCAGCCAATTCCAGATCGTGGGTAGGGTAGTTCTTTTTATATTCTTTCAATTATCGGGATGCATAAGCCACAACCCTACCATGCTGCATCAACACACAACCCAGCCCTTTCAACGACGTGTCACTGTAAATTACATAATCATCACCTCCAGAAGGAATCGTCAATATTGGTGCAGTGACGAGCCGCTGTTTTAAATCCTAGAAGCTCTATTCGCATTCATCATCCCACGCAAATCTGGAATTCTTCCTAGTCAGTTGCGTCAAAGGCTCTGATAATCCCGAGAATCCATCTACGAACTGACGATAATATCCCGTCAGTCCCAAAAAACTCCTGATCTCTTGAACATTCCTCGGCCTTTCCCAATTTACCACTTTCTCTATTTTACTGGGATCCACTAAAATTACATCCCCTGATATAACATACCCCAGAAACGCAACTTTCTCTAACCAGAATTTACATTTACTAAACTTGGCATACAATTTCTTTTCCCTGAGCGTCTGAAGTACCAACCATAAATGTGCCTCATGCTCCTCAAAACTCCTCAAGTAGACCAGTATATCATCAATGAAAACCACAATGAACTGGTCTAAATATTGATAAAACACCCGATTCATTAAATTCATAAAACTGCTGGTGCATTAAACAACCCGAACGGCATCACCAAAAACTCATAGTGCCTGTATCTGGTTTGAAATGTTGTCTTAGAGATATCTTCTGCTTTAACCTTAACCCGATGATAGCCTGATTTGAGGTCAATCTTGAAATAGACTCGTGTACCCTAAAGCTGATCAAATAAATCATCTATACGGGGTAGAGGATATTTGTTCTTAATGGTTACCTTATTTATTTTCCTGTAATTTATGCACAACCTCATAGACTCATCTTTCTTCTTTACGAACAGCCTAGTGCTTCCTAGGGTGAAACGCTGGGTCTAATAAACCCTTTATTCAATAGATCCTGTAACTGGTCCTTTAATTCTCCCAATTCAGCTGGAGCTATACGATAAAGAGCCTTGGAGATCAGCGCTATCCCTGGAGGTAAATCTATAGCAAAATCTACCTCGCGATCGAGAGGCAACCCAGGTAGCTCTTCTGGAAAAATATTTGAAAATTCCCTTACCACTGGTGTACTATGAAGATTCGATTCATTTCCTGACACTTCCTCTACAAAAGCCATAAATCCTTGACCTCCATCCCGAAGCAGTCTACTTGCTTTTATGGTTGATACCAACTGTGGCGAGGCACGCACACGTGAACCAACAAATATGTATTCTTCCTCACCAAGGAGTCTAAAAATACTTCTTTCTGATGGCAATCAATATTGGCGTGATTAACTGCCAACAAATCCATACCCAGTATTACATTAAATCCCTACATGTCTAATATCACCAGATCAGCTGGTAATACATTCCTTTGAATGGCCACGGGAAAATTCCTAAGTACCTTCCTACATCTCACAGTAGATCCAGTTGGCATGGCTGCACCCAACTCAACATCTAACAATTGTGCTTCAATCCTAGCTAACTTAGCATACCTCGATGAGATAAAAGAATGGGTGGCACATGTATCAAATAAAACAACAGTTTGATACAAAAAGGCAATAAAGATACCTGTAACGACATCTCCAGCTGCCTCGGCGTCTCCTAACGTCAATGCATATACCCTCATCGGGGCTACATTCCTCTACTAGCCTCCACAAGGTGCCTGATAACCTTTCTAATAGGGTCTATGAGCTGGGACCTAAATCGGCGATCCTGGGCATGCTCGTGTCATGTGGCCAGGGTTCCCACAATGATAACAAACGTCTCTCCCAACTCGGGCACTCTCCAAGATGTCGTCTCCCGCACGTCTGACACACAGGGTAGGTCTGCACACCCTGATTCTCACGAGGTCTCGTCATCTACCTCTAACCTCCCCTATAACGATCTCCTCTCCATGGGCCCCAATTGGAACCCACCTGAAAAAACCTGAGGCGTAGGCCTCTTTCTCTAACTCTGAGCTACAATGCCTCTTTGCATGCCACTCTCAATAATTACAGCCTTATCCACGACTTCCACGAATCTATGAGCTCGGAAACCAATAACCTACTCAAACAAGTTCTACCTCAGGCCTTTTTCAAACTTTCTCACCTTCTTCTCCTCGTCCGGTGCTAAATGTGGGGCAAACCGAGATAACTCAATAAATCGAGCTACGTACTATGATACTATCATCTGCCCCTGAACTAAATGCATAAACTCAGTTGCCTTTGCGCTCCAAACGATAGCAGGGAAATGTCACTCAAAGAACAGCTCCTTGAATCGACTCCACATCACTGGCACTGGATCCGGCCTTAGCTTCTCAATCAACCTCACTAACCTCCACCAACGTTTTGCCTTTCCTGTCAGTTTGAACGTCACAAATACTACCTTCTATTTGTTTGTACATGGAAGCACTGCTAACGTCCCCTCAATGTCCTGGACCCAATTTTCAGCCACAATTGGGTCAGCACCTCCAGCAAAAGATAGGGGCTCCATCCGCGTAAACTATTCAATCATGCAGCTACACTCCCCTGAGCTCTTGGCCATCTCAGTCATCTCCTGCTAAGTGACGCTACGCAATACTGCATCAGTATCTCCACCTCCCATACTAGAAGGTCCTACTCTATCACTCCCAGCATTCGTACCACTGCTCCCTGGATCCATCCTGAAAAGACAAAGAACACATTTTAAGGACCCTATCTCCAATGCAAATCTAATTTATTTCATCTAAATGAATTCCCATATTCACGATTAACTATCTTCCCAGATCTTAATTCAAAATCAAATCCAGCAACCTAGACACACGACCCAATAATAGTTTACTATGGCTTTCCTGAAATCGTCACCCCAGGTAAAACACGGAAACCACCATAAAAATCCTATACCCAGACTACAGAACAAAACATCAAATCCTTTCCTACACTCTGGTATTACTTCCGTTGCACTCTAAAGTATACAGAACCTAGAAACTTAGGCTCCGATACCAAACTGTAACGACCTAATTTTACAAGCCATTTTTTTTACATCAATTAACTTGAAAATTTCATTGCTCTGATACCTTCTAATATAACCAAACCATTACCACAAACCAGATAGGGACCGTGGAAATAGAACACAATAAACTACCTAAGCAGCGAGAAGCAAAATCCAAACAACCATAACCATACAATGCCAGAGTGTCAAAATATTTCCCAAAATATACATATACAATTGTACCCAAAATACCCTCATCTGGACCTAGGGACTACTCAAAAATGACTACCCGAAATACTCACCCTACTATCAGGGCAATATTGTAGTCCCCTCTACCTGCGAGTCTAATCTGCTCGCCTAACTGGATCACCTGAAAAATATTAAATCATTGGGATGAGACAACGCTCAGTAAGACGAAATATACTATTGCTAGTGTGTGGTAAGTGAGTGTACATATTTGTAAAATCTGATTTAGATACACCATAAATAACTGAATCTGAGAAAGCACGTATAGATAATGTACAATATAGTTTATACCTATTTTGCTTAACATAAACTGTTTTTCTGAATTTTCTATTCATAATACTTCATATATTCATAGGTACGTCTACGGTTTCTGTAAATTTGGGTATATATATAATAATTGATAATTTTTTCCTGGATGGATAACTAAAAGTCATGATTTAACCCCTCATGACAGGATTGTGCGGCCCAAAGGTAGGACCCATCCTAGCTGACCGACCAAGATAAATCAACTGAAGTCTGAAAGTCAGATCGGCCTCCTCAACCCTAACTAACGGGGAGCCTGACCACAACATCGGCACGATCGACTCAAGATATCCACATACTATCTAAGTTATGTGGTTGCACTCTGAACTGAATATAGCTACAGTATCGTGCTCTGCTGAATGAATCTGGTCCATCAAGGTCTGATATTGTATATGTAATTGAAATATCTATATTACTGTTTTATCATGATTTTGAACTAACCATAACACTGTAAAACTAATCTGAATATCTGAAAATCTGAATAACTGACTGAATATTTAATATCTATCTAAATATCCGAGTATTTGGGTGTTACGGTTCTGAAATCATGATATTCTGAATTTGCTGAATATATATGTTTCTGTACATATATTATAAATCATGGTATTTTTGAAATGCTATAAATCATGTTTCTGAGTATACTGTATAATTTTTCTATGTATGTATACTAAAAAGTCATCGTTTGATAAAACATGTATATATATCCCATGATATTTTCTGCTAATATACTGTAAAACATGGTATTTGTAACTGCATAAATACTGTGCTAATTTTCTTTAAGCACATGTCACACGATTTAAATAAATAAATTCACATGTTCTAAAATCTGTATTTTCTACTATACAAATATTTTATAATATGGGTAATAATAATCTAGTAAAACATATAATTTCTGCTAATAGTCATACTAAAATTCCTAGCATAGCATATTTCTCTTACCTGACTATCTAAACACTTAGTTGCTATCTACAGTCTCACATGTGCGGCATTTATAATTCCAACATCCTCAGATATACACACATAATTTCCCAATCAAACAACTGAATTCACCTAAAAATTATTGCCTACATACTTCCCCAAATCCACATATGCACAATTCCTAAACTATAATTCATATATCATTTTACTTGGGTTCCTGAAATACCACCCACTGGGGTCCTCAACCCTTGCCTACAAGGTCCCAAAACACCCTATTCCTGAAAATATAATACCCTGATTTTACTTCACAAAACTCCTGTATATTTGCATATAATATAGAGTATAACCTCAAATGAACTAGGTAATACTGAAAATACTTAAATAATCCACTCACCCTGGTTTTGGGATGGTTCCCAAACTTCTCAAATCAACATTTCACTCCGGCTATGTTGTAGAGAATCTCCCCAGGATTACCATGGTAGCTTCTGATCGTCGAATCTCGGAGAGACAAAACCGGATTTCTAGAGAGAAGTCATAGGAACCGTGTAGAGAGAGAGAGAGAGAGAGAGAGAGAGAGAGAGAGAGAAATGTAAAAAATGATTTTCTTTCATCAAAATCCGCTTTAGAGCTATATATAAAATGATGTCCACGTGGCCTCGTCGATGAGCCACATCACCTCGTCGATGATTCCAAGCGATAGTCTCGTCGACGAATGCCTACTCCTCGTCGATGAGATTCAGACCCTGAAAACAGCCCTCTCGGTTATTTCTCATCAACGAGACAAATGTCCTTGTCGATGAACCAAATAAGGATGCTCGTCGACGAATGCCCTATGTTCATCGACAAGACCCTGTGATTCCCTTTTAGAATTTTCCTGTTTCTCTCTTTTATTTTATTATTTAATTACTATAATTCTTCAAGTCTCTACAATACCCTTCTTAGAGAAGAGAGCTGCGAAGCCCATTGCCCTACAACCTGAAAGGTTCCCCACCAACCAAAGGGGACCGAAGCTAAGATCGAGGAATGCCCTAGATAGAAGAGAAGGAGTACAAAAAGAGGAGAATGCAAGGATAAGAAGACTCAAATGAGCACAAGACACAAGATTAGTAATATTACATGTTGCTTTCTACTTCCATAATTTTGCTATACTACAGGTACTCAGTCAGGAAGGAAGGAAGTGTCTCCCATATAGACAGGCACACAAGCCCACTATCCCACCTAAACCCCCAAGCCCACTGTCCAACCTAACCCTCAAGCCCACATTCTAACCTAAGCCCACCAAGCCTACCGTCTTAACCCACAAACCCATAATCAAACGAAAACCCCTAGCCCATTTTTAAAACCCAATGGACCTCAGCCCAATTTTTAGATCAAAGGTCCAACCTTTTTATTTAAAAAAAAAAAAAACCAAAGGGCCGCTAGGACCCAATTTTAAAACTTAGCCTATTTTTTAAAACCCAAAGGGCCCTACCCCAATTTTTAAATCAAAGACCTAACCTTTTAAAAAAAAAAACCCCGAAGTGGCCCCAGGCCCAATTTTAAAACCTAGCCCTTTCTTTAAACCTAAAGGGCTAGGGCACAATTCTTAAATCAAAGGCTTAACCTTTGAAAAAAAAAAAAAGGCCAAAGGGCCCCCGGGGCCCAATTTTGAAACTTAGCCCTATTTTTTTTTAAACCCAAAGGGTATTAAGCCTAATTCTAAAAATCAAGCCCTCAAACCCAGTTCTTTTCAAATCAGAAACTCAAGGCCCAGTCTTCAAAGCCCCCCCCCCCCCCCGGGGAGTCAATTGAACTAGGTGGGTCGACCTAGAATCCCAAATTCACTGAGCCTGGCGAGTTGACTCACCGCGAGTCCATCCTAACCTCCACTCAATGGGTTGACTCCCCCCAGTCAACACACACTCACTGAGTTCAGTGAGTTGAGCCGCTTGCAAACTTTAACCCGAATGCAAAACTCAGATCAAGGGAATCTATTTGTTTCATTCAAAACCAACAAGAATGAAAGGGTAGGTGAAGGAAGAACTTATCTTGTTTCAAGGCTTTAGAACCCCCCAACCATCTTTTGTTGAACCTGCAAAATAGAAAAACACTAGAGCAAAGTTCATAAAACACATAGTAGAAAAAAGATATAAAGAGAGAAAGTTTCTCAAAACTAAGAAAAAGAGAGAGCCTCTCAGATCTAGTAGTGAGAGGAATAGCCTCTTAGATCTGGCAATAGAATAGAGAGTGAAAGGAGAAGGCCTCGCAAAACTAAGAGCCGAACAGAGTAATAGAGAGGAAATCTTGTGGGGCTGGTAGTAAAACAAAGAAGGAAAGGGAGAAAGCCATTAAGATATGGTAGCAGGAGGAATAGCCTCTCATATATGGTATTAGGATAGAGAGTGAAAGGGAGAGAAACACAGAGAAGAAGAACTAGAGAGCGAAAGGGAGAGAAACACAAAGAAGAAGAACCAGCGAAAAGAGAGAGAGGGAAAAGAGAAGAACTCGCAGAGAAGAGAGAGAAACAAATTGGGAAAAATGAAAAAAAAAAGTGAAAGAGAAGCTTTTATACTTGGGGTCAAGTGGGACACGTGTCACCACCCGAGTGGTTACACATGGCTCAATCTGAGCTAAGTCTCACTTGAGAGATCTGGACCGTTCGATTTGTGTTTTCTCTAGACGATTTAGATATTCGCCACGTTAGCAATCCATGTTTTCAAGTTTGAGTTAACTAGGTGTTGACACGTGTCATGGCGTCACCCTATTTTCAAAAAAAAAAACAAAAAGAATAACCGAGTGTTGACACGTCATGCCGACATCACCCTATTTTCAAAAATTTGAAACAATATATATATATATATATATATATATATATATATATATCACCACGGTGGGTGGATACATGGCACCCACTAGATTTGACCCGATTCAATTTAAGATAACCGACTGACCCAATTCAAATTCGAATCTTTTTTATAGTTTTTATTTTTATTAATTTTATATTATTTATTATTTTGTTTAAATTTGAATTATTTTTAAAATTATAAAAATTAGAAAAAAAAATAGCAAAAAATCATGAAAAATAGGGAAAATTTGGAAAAATATATTTGAAGCTAGGAAAAATATTTTTTAAAAAAATGGAAAATAAAATACCAAAAAATGGGGAAAATATTTTTAAAAATTCCAAAAAATATTGGGAAAATGATTCAAAAAAATTCTACAAAAATTTTGAAAAACATAGGAATTTTTTTTAAAAGATATTTTTTGATGATTTTCTTGATTTTTGTGTGGGTGTATCCATATGATTTAAAAAATGGCAATGAGGTATTTTAGACCTCACCTGTATTAGCTCTATGAGGGGTTTATCTAACAAGATCCACTCTTTTGGAGGTTTTATTAGACATTCCTAAATCACACCCAAATTTTTTAATCTCATGTTAATTTTTTGCATTTATTTATTTTTTTATTTTATTTTAAAAGAAGTTAATTAAAGATCATTAAATTCAATTTGGGGATAATTCATAATTAATTAGGTACTGTTCGTCGAATAGGTGTGTAGGGGGTGCGAATACCTTCCCCTCGCATAACAAAACTCCCAATTCCAACTCTAGTAAAAACAGACTAAGACTACTAGTTCCTTCACTTAGGTTTAGTCGAGTAACCAGTTAAATGAGTAGTAATTAGGTGTTCTAACCGCGCCAAGGTAAAAAATAGGTTAATGGCGACTCCAAATTCAAAATTTTCAAAATCATATCATATTGCCTCGCAGCCCCAGGGCCCCCGCTCACGAGACGTCGCAACAGTTTGGCGACTCCGTTAGGGACATTAGAGAGTCAAGCCATTAATTAGTTAGGAATTATCCCAAAATTGAATTTAATAAATCTTTTAATTACTCCATGATATTTTGTGAATATTGTTTATATAATTGTGAATATATATATATATATATATATATATATATATATATATATGGATAAACATGTGTAAAGATGGATGATATGTGGAGGTTAAAGGGATAGACTTCTAAAATTTATGTGAGCACACACATTTTCATGAGCCTTTTATCTGAACTTTACCCTTTAGGAATAGAAAGGAGCACAATATCATTAGCACTCATGAGACAAGGTCTTTGGGGGCACATGAACCACTCGGCTCAATTTGTACTTTATCCAAGCCCATGGGGTGAGGATAGGTGACATACTAGGAAGCTTTTGTTAGTAGGGAATAGAGCTTGAACCACACATATTTAACTTTAGCTTCCTCCCTTAGGATAAAGTTTTGGTAAAAACTTGTAAGTGATAAACCCACCTAGGGTTGGGATAGAAGCCTCATCCTTCTCCACAAAATTTGTTTCCTACATTCTGCATCCATTTTAGATATACCTGGCAAAATGGATAAAAATCCGTTAATCAGAACCGCAACCGACCCGTTTTAACCGACTTATAATTATCCGTTTGCTAAACGAGTTGAATATGGTTTTTCATTTTCATATCCGCCCCTTTAGCGGGTCAGGTCGAGTTTATCCAGCGGATATCCGCCAACCCGCTTACAATATTAACCCAGGAAAGCCCAACAAGCTACAACCCAAACCCTTTAACCCAGTAAGCCCACGACCCAAGTGCCCACACGGCCCACTGCCAACACGCCCCGCTCAGCGCCTCATGGCCCTCACTGCTTCAGCCCCTCCCACTCCTAAGTCTCAAGTCCCAGTCCAGCCTGATAGCCCCTATTCAATTCGAGCCCTAGCTGCCTCTCAACCTCTACCAGTCTGCCTGCTGCGCTGCCCTCTTCGATTCTTCAGCGTGAAGAGTCATGAGTGTCTTTGTTCATTGTTCAGACTTCAGGGAGCCAACACGAGAGGAGAGAGTGAGAGACAGAGACCCTTCGGCCTTCAGTTCTGGCCTTCGTGAGTTCGTCGTGAACCATTCGGGCTTCGAACCAGCAAGCGCTTTTGCTACAGAAATAGAATACCCTTCGGCCTTCGTAAGTATTCTTCTTCTTCAGTTCTTCTACAGATCTAATAAATCTTCCATTCGATTTTGGGCCTTCCGCACGACATTGGTATGTTCATGCTTCAGATATCTTCTGTTTCAATAAAAAATTTAACATCCTTTTTTGTATTACATCGTAAGATTGGAATTGCAGAGTTCGTCTTAGACTCTTAGGTTTGGTATACAATTGATGCAATATATTGTATTTGGCGAGTGTTCTAATGAGTGAACTTTGTGGTTTATTGCCTTATGCCTGGTTGCTGAGGAAAGTGAAAAATGAATTCAGATTATAGAAATTTTTTTTTCGTAAACTATTTGCTACCCAGGAAAGCAAAAATCATCCACTCTAGGCTATTGTAGGCCTAGTTCTCTTTGGGTGTATTTGTTTGGTAAGATTGGACTAGTGTATAGATTGGATATAGTATATGACAGTTATTTGTTAGGTGTTTGACTTGCGCTATATAAGTTGCAGGATAATGGGGCGTGGATTTTCTGCCCACCAAACATGGTTAAGAGAGCTCAGCCAAGCATGTCCTGCCTTTATTTTAAGAGAAGCTATGGTTTATTTTTATTTTTATAATGAACTAGATGATTGTAAATTATTTTCTTTCTCTTAAAATATATTTCAAGATTCTTAAAGTTGAAAATCTGAAAGAAAAATGTTGATAATGTGAAGATTAAAATGAAAATATTTAATCCCATTTTTTAATTTTTTGTAGTGCATTACAAGGATTCGGGAAAAAAAATGTCTCAATCAATTATCGTATACAATTTAAATTATTATGACAGATTGAATGATTAATATAATTACTTAAAAAGTTAATACACAAACTAATTGCAAGTTATCATATACAATTTAAATTATTATGACAAAAAATAAATTATTTATAAAATTATATTTGAGAATGGCGGATTATCCGCTCATCTGCCATGAATTATCCGACCCAAAACTGCCTAATCCGCCACTTAAACAAGTCAAATATGGATTATCATTTTTCCCCCCGATAATCCACCTTATTCGCCACGAATAAACCAACCTGATCCGCTTTGCCAGGTCTAATTTTAGACATGCATACTACTTGGTCAAGATTCTGAAAAATCCCAAATCACTTTATGGACAACCCAATAGTGGTATTCAGTGAAAAAGAAACAAAGGTTCAACTGTATTTCAGAATTTGACAAAATCGTCAAAACAATAGTTGACTTGAAAGAATTGAGGTGATTAAGGAAAGAATTAAAGGGCAAATTGGGGCGTTAAGCGAATCTCCAAATCATTGTGCCCTTAAGAAATTCCCACTCTTGATAAAGGACTTTTCAGTTGCAATGTCTTGCCTTAACAGGTATTAAAAAAACCAAAAAAACAAAGAAGTATGGCTACAGGGAAATGAGTGATTGAGGAAGGAATTGAATGCTCAGCAGATAAGGTCAACTTTCAGGAGCCATCAGAGGAAAATAAGCGTGTATGCAAGTTCTTAAATTGAATGGGTTGTATATCAAGGGTTGGTTTGATTTGAGAGTTTTCATTAGGTGATGAGGTTTTTTCAAGAATTCTAACAAAGTAGTTGTTTTAGGTTGCATCACATTTTTATGCATTTCATGCATAGTCATGCATGCATGCATAGTCCTAGCCTATGGGTCCTTACTCATGTTACAATTGCATGCAAAATAGTGTGCCAAGGTGGTAGAACTAAAGTCTGAGGTTCCAAAATTGAGTCCACTATGCATCCCTACAATACTAGAAAAAAATACCAAAATCATTAGTGAACACTTGGAAAACCGTGTGATGGGCCTAGAACAAGGCCAAGAAGAGATGAGTAATGATGTCGGAGAGATCAAAGAACAAATGATTAAGCTGATGGAGTTGATGGTCGCCGCAAATAAAGGGAAGGACGCATATATTTCGGAACCCGAGACAAAACTAGAACCTTTATACCCATCAAGGTTCACTCTAGTTCATGGGCAACCTTTTGCCTAGCCCACTAATACATCCAGTGGCCTGGGACCAAGTGCACAATTGTTTGTGCCCACCATGCCAGCTTTGGGATTTCCAACTGCAAAGACACCTCTAGTTATGTTCCCAGATTCAGGAATAGCTAAGGACCCTATGCTCAAATCAAAAACCGAGCAGAAGTATAAGGTACTAAAAGAGCACCTACGAGTGATTGAGGGGTCTAATTTGTTCGAATCGGTCAACACTTTTTACTTATGCTTGGTCCCAAGGGTGTCACTACCACTCAAATGTAAAGTCTCGGAGTTTGAAAACTTTGATGGGTCCAAACACCCATTGACTCACCTCAAAATGTATTACCAAAAGATGGCAGCATATTCAGATGAAAACAGGCTGCTGATCCACTGTTTCCAGGATAGCTTGACTGAAGCTGCAATGTGATGGTATATCCACCTTGATCAAGCCAAGATCCACACATGGAAAGATTTAGCTCACGCCTTTATAGCTCATTATCGGCATGTGATTAAGATGGCACCCGACTGGATGATTTTACAAAACATGGAGAAGAAAACCAGTGAAACTTTCAAAGAATATGCTTATTGGTGGAGGGAAGCTGCAGCCCAAGTGCGTCCTCCGGTGGAAAATAGGGAGGCTATTTCTTTGTTTGTTAACACGCTGAGGGCTCCATACTTCAATCATCTAATTGGGAGTACTCCTAAGAGTTTCGAAGATCTAGTCACTACAAGCAAGAGAATTGAGAGCGCCTTTCGAATGGGAAGAATAAACAACTCTAAGCTAGGGGCTAAAAAAGAAAGAGGAGGAGGTGCAAGCGATACAAGATCACCCTTTTAGGGGAGGTAATGCCAAGTGGCAGTAGAATGTTCAAGTCCTAGGAGGAAGGTTTCCAATGGAGATGAAAAGTATAGAGCCTATCCCAATTTCCTATGCAGAATTGCTCCTGCAATTGATGAAGAGTCACTTGGTTGTCCTAATACCAGGAGTGTCAGTACAACCCCCTTACCCAAGGTGGTATGAACCAAACGCTTGATATGAGTATCATGCTGGGACAAATCAAACCAAAAGGTAATGTCACCCTTTGCATGACTTTTCATGGTTTCCCAACCTTCTTTTAATTTTTTTGTTGTTGTTTTATTTCATAATTTGAAACATGTGAGGGATTGTTGGAGATATTTCAAATTCTAGCAATTCTTTGTTTCTTTATTTTGTGGAATTAATGGCAGCAGTTTTTTCTTGGTTTATTTTTAGCTGTTTTTATTTTATTTAATTTCCTCTAATAGCTAAATATTAATGGTGGTATTTGAACGGTCAAATACCATTAATTTGTTGCAATAACTAACTGAAAGTTACTCCTTTCTGCAGCCTATAAAAAGGCTACTTCCAGCCCTTTCCAAAACACAACTTATTCTCTCCATCATCTAATACTAGTCTCTAGTAGATATCTTGTTTTTCTGTCTTCTATCATCTTATCCTTATTTCTTTTTCCTTTGTATGCATTGGGTAATCGTATACTATTACTCCTAAAACTCTAAATTTTTTGAGTACGCACAAATTTGGGTCTAATTGAGTAATCCTAGAGATTGTGTGAGTTAGCCGTTATGGCTATTTGCATAAAGAGATTTTCTCCGTAGGCACGAAATCAGTTTTAAAGACAGTGATCCTACCACACCTCAATGTCTATTGTAATTATTACACTAATTTAATTTAGTTATTTTTTTTATTACATCTTAATTTCTTACAAGATGGTGTATATAATTCTACAGCTTCTCTTCCCCGATCCCTTATGATATTGTCAAGAGGGGACAAAAAAAGTATTAAAAAAAAAAAATTCTAGTGGGATCCATGTATATTGGGGTTTTTAATTTTTTTATGAAATAAAAAGAGAAGAGTTTAAGCTAGTGCATCTAACATATATATAGAGAGAGAGGAGTTTAGAAAATAAATTTACAAAGTTAGGTGAGGCCCACATGGACCTCTTTCTGTTACCTGCCTAACTCGGGGAGAGAGAGAGAGAGAGAGAGAGGCAAGAGAAAGAGGACCAAAAAAAAAACGAAACAAAAAAGCAAAAGAATGAATGTACGGAAAAAAATCCAATGCCACGTATTTATACTGGATTTACCTCATACTTCAAGATTAATATATAATATAAATTTATCAATATTCAAATATGTAATAAACACATTTTATAAAATATTATCTCTCAAGAGTGGCTCAGGTGGTAAACTTAACATTATTTTGGTTAAAATGTTAGACTTTGAGTTTTGAAAGTTACGCCCTTATATTTGAGATAATACCTTAGTATTTAAGGGGGAAAAGATATAGAGGGGAACCCATTATTTCAAATATTTAAAAGATTTCGGACACCATCATTTCAAAATAATAACAATAATAATCATTATAAAATATATTGTGCTCATTTAGCTAAAATATATTATTTGGTGTAAATCCCAATAACGTGAATCCTCACATCACGTTAACAGGTATGAGAACATTAATATTACATATTTGAATTTGTGGATTTTAAATTTCAAGTGAAAAATTGTTCTTCCTAAATAATGTTTGAGTACAAATTTGAAGGTTTAAATTTATATTTATGTAAATTTAGAAAAAAAAATAATTATAATTTTGTTTCATATTATACTTAAAATTTATATAAATTCAAACCTCAAGTATGCATTGAATTTTTCCAAACACAACATAAATATATATCACCTAAATTGACGAGTGATTAAGATTAATGATACCTTTGCTATGTAAAAATCATATAGAACTAGAGATAATAGAATCAAATTTATTATTTAATTTTCAGAATAGATTTGAATTTATTATTCAATTTTTATTTTTTTTTTCATTCAATTTCTTGTTAAATTCTTTTCCTAGTAAAACAATCATATTGGACTATAAAGCAGTGGGACCTTATTCTCCCACCGTCAGAATTTTCTTTTTCATTTGACAGGAAAGGTTGGGGTGAGAGTTGGTGCAGCGTAAAGAATGGCGTAGTGTTTTTTGTGGTCCCATTCAAAGTACTAACGTTATCACATATGATGCACATGTGAAGGTTGTCCCCCACGCTTCATCAATTGGATGAGAGGCTTATCAAACGACCGTCCATCGTGTTTTAGCCATACGCATGAACGAAGCATCTTTTGATTTCCTTTTTATCCAAAATTAGCACTTTTAGAAGAGGAATCATTTAAGAAAAAAAAAAAAAAAGGGACTGCACCTCTATTTATTTATTAATATACCCTTACTTATGACGGAGGAATACTGTGATTACAAGATAAAATAAAAGGAAAAATACAGAAAAACCCTCAAAAAAAAAACCAACACCAGCAACCAAACCAAATTAGGACAACAAAAACTAAACATAAATAACAAAGAAAACAAAAACATAAATACAACCAAAATCAAATTAAATACACCCAACGAAACTCTAGAGTTGAACTAACGACGAGCAGAAACAAAACCACACCTATCCATCAGAAGAATATCTTTCGGATAACGTGGTAGAAGTTGTCGTTCTTCGTAGGTTACATTCTTTCCCATTTCTCCTTCTTTAGTAAGAAAATCCGTCGCACTATTATCTTCCCTATATCGATGCATCACCAATCATTTGTTAGTGTCCTCCATCAAGTTTTAAAAATGATACAAACCTCGATTTCTTAGAGTACTTATATCCCTCTTCGTATTAAGAGAGGTTTGCGTTTTTTTATAAAATTCTATGAGAGGTTAGCGAGCTTTTTTAAATTTCTAACAACTTTCATGGAAATATCGTAAAATTTTTGAAATCTCAAATCTTTGTCTTTTTATCAAAATTCAAAAAAGGTCACTATCTTTTATCCTAAATATTTGTGAAAAGTTTAAACGATCAAAGTTACTAGTTGCGTGCATGCGCATAGAGCATGTGTACTCCACGACACTAAATTTAAGATTTTTGTGTGGATTTTTTAAGTCTATGGAGACCGCTCGACAGCTTGAGCTACACAATGCAAGGCAGCCCATCACCCACCTCTTACTCTTTCAACTCCCTTAGGGTTTGACTCCTTAAACACAAAAGGCCCTCGAGGATAGCCAATGAAACCAACCAAATGTGTGGGGGTGAGTTTGTTCAATCTAAACTTGTTAGACTTATGAACAATTCACAAGATGAATTTTGAGAACCTAAGCATAAATAGGTTTGGATTTTTTCAACTTACGAATAATTTGACTATAGGCTTAGTAGGCCTTTCTAACAGGCTTGGATTAGGTAGACTGATTTAATAGGGTTGAATTAGTTTTGATAGACTGATTTAATAGGGTTGAATTAGTTTTGATAGATTGTAATGAGCTTGTTTAGCCCAAAAGTAGGGAGTTTTTTTCGATTTTAACCCTTTATTTTTTAAATATATTAAATAATACCTTTTTCGAGAAAATATTTTTCGGAATAACCCTGACGTAATCTCGCTACTTCAAGTAGCGAGATTTAAGCAAATCTCGCTATTTGAAGTAACGAGATTTGCCACGGGTCATTTCCATAAAAAATATATTATTTAATATATTTTTTTTAAAAAATGATAAATCGGAAAATAAATTATTCTACGTAATAAATTATTTCCCGATTTATTACGCAGAAGAATTTATTACGCAGAATAATTTTTTTAAAATATATTTTTTCATATTAAATATAAAGATAAATTGATATTTTTTTGAACAAATCTCAAAATTTTAAAATATATATTTTTATATTTTTCACTAAATCTCAAAAGCAGTATCTTCTGTTTAAAATTTTAAATTAAAACGATTTACATATTATTTTAGATACCACAATTTAATTTTTAAAAATTGCTAACAAATGATCATAGTTTAAATGTCTTGTTGATAATTAGGCGGAATTATATTTAATATATAATAAATTAACAAAATGTAAAGAGAATTATTTAGAATTTGAAATGATTTTTATTTACCGTCCCGCGACAAATCCCCAAAACTGTTACCGATTTTCTCTCCTCTCCAGAAAATCGTCGCTGATTTTTCTCCTTTCTCAGCCAAAAATCTATTTTTTTCAATTTCTTTTATTTATTATATTTTCTGGGTATTTACACCCAATTCTATACCCTTTTTATATGTATATTCAAAATATTTTTTAAAAAAAGCTAAATTTTTATAACTTTTAAAATTTTAAATATTAGAAAATAAAAAATATCTTCCACAACTAAGCAAGTCTTTAACATTTTTTTTTCTCATCTCTTATAATAAAGATAATTCATCTTTATTTTGAATAATAAATGTATACATAATTATCATATCTTAATCTTCTCTCATTTTTTTTTATTAATTGAACAAAACAATAAGTGTAAACACCTAAGAAGTAGTCTTAGAAAGAGTATCCCACATAATTAGAATCTACAAATAAATACATTAATTACACAAATCTTTGACTTAAGAATATTTAATCTCAAAAAAACCAACACAATTTTTTTTTTTTTTTTTTGTTTCTTAAAAAGAATCAACTTTTTACTTTGATTTTTTTATTCATCGATCATAAAAAATCAGTTAATAATTAAAATAAAAAATCATATTTGGGAATTTGAATTCGAGAATCAAATTTAAATTTGGGTAAAATTATAAAAAAAATATTTATTTTTTGTACAAATACATAAAAATCATATTCATAATTTAAATTTCAAACTCTAAATATATATTATTATTTTTAAATATTTTTTAAAAATGAATAATATTTTTGAACGTTATATTTTCGGTCCCTTTAACAAACTGTGAGTACATATATATATATATATATATATATATATATATATATATATATATATATATGTTGTGTCAATAATATTTGTTGTGTCAAACTCTAAATAATATTTGTTGTGTCAATATATATATATATATATATTAATTTCAGGTACAATTAAAATTGGTAATTTAAAATAAAGTTCAAATTTTTTAATTTATTATACAATAAATTTTTTTAATATATTTTTTTAAAAAATAAAAATTCGGAAAATAAATTATTCTGCGTAATAAATTATTTCCTGATTTATTACACAAAATAATTTATTTCTCGAATTTTTATTTTTAAAAAAATACATTAAATAATTTATCTTATGGAAATGACAAGTGACAAATCTCGCTACTCCAAGTAGCGAGATTACATCAGGGTTATTCCGGGAAATATTTTCTCAGAAAATGTATTATTTAATATATTTAAAAAAGAAAGGGATAAAATGGGAAAAAACTCCAAAAGTAGGGGTTGCTTGGGATTAGCTTGTTGGCCTAAAATCCAATAACCTGAATTTATTTTGTTAGGCCAAGGGCCAAGGACCAAGATCCAATGCTAATAAGCTAGCTTATTGGAGGGAAAAAAATCTTAAAGCAATATTAGTAAGAGCTCATTTTTACCTTTCTTTGTAATAGTCTCTTGTCTCTGGACTGTCTTAATGAAAGGTTCTTAAAGAATCAATTTGCTTAATTATAAGAAATTCAGTAGTTCAAGTTCATAAGTGCTCATTCAACTCATTATTTTGCATAAATGAACAAGCTTGAGCAAGTGTACTCAATCTTAGTTCAAGTTTAATTCAAACTCAAAGGAAAAGTCAACTTTGTTAAAGCTTGATATACATTATTAGCTCACAACCTAATAGTTTAAATTTTTAGATAAAGAGATAATCTAACAGGCTATCAAAACTCTGGTTACTAGGAGGTCTTGGGTTCTAATCTTATCGTTTGCCTTTATTTTATGGTATTATTTGTCATTTGTTTATTTTTCCACATGCTATTGAGCTGCACATGTGGGGGAATGTTAAAACTAGATATACATTAGATAAAATGATAATCTAACAAACTTAGTTTTTTTCAAAAAAAAAAAAATATATCAAAGGCATGGATAACCAAATCACTTTACCAATGATATTTGTAGGCCAACGTGGTCTACAAATAAATAAATAAATAAACTTCAAATATAGATAATTAAATCACTAGGTCATCGATGAGAAACTCAATCGCAATTTTCAAGCGGAAAAACTATTAGAGACAAGGGTAATCAAATTACTATGTCAATTGCTGGTGTAAGCCGACGAGGTCGACGGAAAATAAAACCTCTAGTATGGATAACCATATCTCTGTGTCATTGATGAGAAAACCAATAGCAGTTTGTAAGAAAGAAAATTAAAGACATGGGATTTGCATTTCCAACAGTGATCTCGTAATCCCATGCATCTGAAATTGTATAAAATTAGCATTGAGCTGCAACAATTTAATATGTACAAGGAACATTTTTTTGTAAGAAAAAATAATTATTTGCAAAGATAAAGACATAACATCTGAACCAAATAATTTTTATTTATATTTTTAATTTTATAAAAATTAATGGTCCATTTAATTCTTCTTCTTTTTTTTTTTTTCATTTTTAGTTCTTCAAAGAGATAAAATTTTCTACTTGTTTTTCAGTTTCTAAATATTGAGGTTGTTGTGTAAAATAATTTTTTTTTATTTTTTATATTTAAATAATTGCAAAAAGACTACTTATTTTTTAATATTTCAAAAATAAATAAATTAGCATGGGAATCATGAATTTTGAAACTTAAATTTGAATTTGTGTAAATTTGAAAGAAACTCAATCTAAGTTTGAACCATATATTATCATCATCCACACGAAGTCCAAAATCAAATTTTCATACTCTTAAATGTAGAACAAGGTGCTAAAAATTTAAAAATAATAAAAACGTGTTCTCAATGTTTCTATATAAATTTAGAAAATTGAAAAAACAAGGTATTTTCAATTATTTCAACAAATTTAGAAATTAAAAAAAAAACTATTTCTACAAGTAACCAATGCCAATTTTTTTTATTATTGCACATTTACTCAAACAAACATTATAAAACTAATATTTAGCAAACTTTTTTTTGTAATTCTTTAAAAAATTAAAGTAAAAAAAAAATAATTTCCACAACTAAATGGGCTTAACAAAGGCATCGGTTCACTCAAAAAATTGTATTATTTCCTATTTACAGTTTTCTAAAATATTATTAAAAAAAATATTTTTTATTAGGATAAAAGACACAAATCTTCCTTTTAGTTTGATTAAACGAGACGGATCTCCCTAAAATTTTAAAAATTTCACAAATCTTCCCCTAAAAATTTTCGGACATTTGATTTTTGGGATACTTGTATCTTGCAAAAGATTGTCTTTTTACCAAATATAAAGAGAAGTACGGGTCTTTTTGACAAATCTCAAGAGATGTTAGTATTTTTTTTTATTATTATTATTAAATTGCCCGCATATATAAAATATGGCAGCTTTGTAACCATTCATAAACCTAAAAACAAAAAGGAAAAATTATTAAAATTATTTTGTGCAACCAAGCAAGTCTATACTGTCTTGATCATATCATACTTCAACTTCCTGCTGTGTTTTGGAGTAAAGCTATTCGGTTTAAAGTAGCTATCCCCAGATTCTCCTTTGTTGTCTGGCTTGCTTGCTGCTTGGAACAAATTGTCCACCCTCAGTAGAATCTCTTAACCGTGAATATTCCACTACTTGCACTTTCTGTCAGCCAGCACCTGAATCCAGAGACCGTCTTCTCTTCTACTGCTCATGGTCATTTTTCAGTTTACTCAGAAGGTCGAGTTCTGCAATCCTTTAAGTGATAAGTCTAAGGTCCCATCTTGCCTTATGGGATGAAGAGAATTACAAAATTGCTTGTTAAGAAATAGTGATGTGCGACTATGAGCAAATTAACTTGGACTACAAGCATCTATTATATTTAGAGTCAAAAATTCTTCAAATTTTGAACCTGTTTTCTTTTCTTTTTCTTTTTTTCTTTTTATTTTACGTGGTAACTCCTGCCACTGACGAGCCCTTCGGAACCCCCAGTGCGGTACCAAACCCACAGGGCGGCAACCTTCTCCCCTGGTTCGCCACTCGGGTTAATCCGAATGCAGTCATGGTTTCCATTAGCTGGTTGGATGTTCGGCCAACTCGAAACCCAGGACACAGCCCAAGACACCTCGCCAGAAAGGCATCAACCAGGGTGCATCTATCAAGAATCGAACCCCCGATGCTCCTACTTGATTGCTAGCTTCTTTCCACCGTGCCATGCCTGGGGCACCTGTTTTCTTTACTGCCTTATACCCACCCTGCTACTTTGCATCAGGCCCCTTGGGCTAACTTACCTTAAAAGCATTTTAAAAAGATGTAGCATTTTGTGCTTGTCTTGAAAACTGAATAGAAAATGAAAGTTTTCACTTCACTATTACAAAGGCCATTAAAACGTTTTGAGCCAAGAAGTGTAGTTGACTCAAGTACTCCGTCAGTTAGCCCCGTCCGGAATTTGGTTAGATAAAGAAAACGAAAGCATGAAAGAAACATTTTTTTTTTTCATATTTCGTTTTCAAGAAAGTGAAAAAAAAAATATATATATATATATATATATATATATATATGTCAAATTAATGGACAAGAGTTAAATTTTATTTTCTTTAGGTTTTAAACATATTAGAACAATTTTTCATTTTTAGTAAAAAAAAGTATAATGAAAAAATGAATTTCCTTTTTATTTTCTTGGATCAAGATTTTTGGTGGGAAAAAAAATAAAAAATAAAAATTTATTCTAATATGATTACAAAATTAAGAAGAATTAAATGATAATGGTACATGAAACCAAATATTTTTCATCAATATGATATATTTTTAATTTATTTCCATTTTTCTTGATAAGCAAACATAAAAAATTGAAGTCCTTTATGGTTTCCTTTCCATTCCCTCATAATTTTCAAGTTCAAAATGGAAACTCAGTGTACAAGCAAAAGCACCGCAGCTACAGTAGCACTGCACTTGAGGTACAAAAACTCCCCTAGTGGAAGAACCAACTTCTAGGTATCAATGACCATTGACAGGAACTATCGAACAGTTGACAATGTGAACAATTACAACATACACAGATGTGAAATTACATCCAAAGGGATTAGTAAATGAAATCTACACAACTAGCTCATACCATGAATATGGACCAGAGGTTCACAACGTGCTTCGTTAACTCTCCAGGATCTGCTGTCGCTCAAGTTCAATTACCTTTTCAGTCAAATGGTTTACAGTGCTGTTTGTTGCATCATTATTCCCACGGCAATATCGCAGTTGTTCCCGAAGACTCAGCACAAGCTCATTAAGCCTCTGAATGTTCTTCTCTTGTGACAAGATAATCTGCAACAATTAACAGATGTCCAGGGTAAGTGATTGTGAGAAATTACTGAGCATCACAAGCCACACAAAAACTCCCAGCAATCTTAAGTTGGAAGTGAGGAAGAAACAAATCAATGAAATAACAGACTACCAAGTTCCATTAAGAAAGAACTACTCAGCTTTTGCTACAATACACAATTACTCAAATATGGTTCAACACAATTACTCAAATATGGTGAACTTGGTGGTAAAATGTAGTATAATCCACACATTCCACGTAAAGGTGGGTCATTTTTCATGAATTAAGTCCATTAAAAGGTTTCGCAATGCATTATTTGTTGGCACTATCTATGCATTTTCCTGTTTAAAATTTTTTTATATGCCCAGACTATTTGCGCTTAGTTTCGAAGGCTCTATTGATCTGAATGTATCTTGACCATCTGCTTTTCCCTTCTATTAGCCAAGTCCTTGTCCTCTTTGTACTCCTTGTACTTTCCCCTTTCTCTTCAAATAAATTTTCTTTTTCTATTGAAAATTAAAAAAAAAATCCCCAGATTCAATTTAGCTCTATTGATAAGTACCGCGATATTAACTGTAAACAGTATTCCACAATAGCGTCTGAAAATTCCAGTTCAATAGCGATATTGCCGCAACATTCCAGTCCATGAAAGAGGTAATGAAATTCAAATTAACCCTATTAAAGAAAAGGGAGGAAAAAAAAAAACTATAAGGGAGATACGGCCATTATTAAGTAGGCATTGTATTCCTGAATAATCACATACAAAAGACGTCCTATAAAAAATTAAAAAAGTAAATATATATATATATAAACAATTTAAAAATTGCAATCTTCAATATTAGCCCTTCTGAGCTCCATGGTTTGGCTCGGACATGGGTGGACCACAAAGCTTCCTTGTAATAGGAGGTTTAGGTTCAATTCTGCACAAAGTCTAATCCTAGATTTGTCAAGAGGGAGCTATGGGGTCAGTCACGTCCTCCCCCTGGCTTGGAGCCGCCTAGGGGTCTGAAAGGTCCATCCAAGTTGGAGTTTCAGGACATCAAAAAGAAAAAAAAAAAATATTGGCCCATCTAAAGGATCAGATTGTAGATTCAGAAATATCAATAACTTCTCTTGACTCAGAAATATCAGTAACTTCTCTCAACTCTAAAAAGATTATCTCCACAGACTACACATACTTCATCCACTTAATGCTGCCTGTACTATCATCCTTAACAACAGTTCTCCCTTAATTCATTACCCAAAAAACATCTCAATATTGGCCACACCAAGACAGAGGGAAAAAGAAAAAGTAGAGAGCAGAAAAGAAGCCTGCAAATTCCAGATTGCCTGGGCTACCCAAAAGCATCCACCTAATTGTGCTTTCAAATGTGGTGAAGAAGAAAATGCCAAATGAATTTCTTTCTTTCTTTCCATGTTTACCTTCTCCGTTCTTTCTTTAAGGTCGAGGGGTAGGGGGGTGGTACCAAGCAATATAATTCCAATCTTCACGAGGAAGCAAGACCCTGGAATATATTCAAAAGTACGACCATCAGTAAGGCATTCATATAGCCTTCTCCTAAATAACCTCTACCAAGAAGTATTAAATCCTAAGGTTCAGATATTCCTTCAGCCTCAAATGAACTAAACTAAAGGCATCAACCAAGATATCCTGAACTGCGAATTCTGAACTTTATTCCCTTCTAACCATGGTCTTAAATTTCCACAAAATTGTCAAAATTTCCATTGATATTTCCACTTTCCATCACCCTTGCAATCAAAATTACAGCTGATTTCCATCTTAAATTTCCATCAAAATTTCAACAAATCATCCAAAATTTATCAAAACCTCGAAATTTTAGCAAAATTCGTCAAAACTTTAACTATAGAATAAAATTCCCTCGGAATTCAAATGTGGGATTTAGACACAAACGAAATTTCTCTTAATTTATTTTATTCTTTTATTGAAACAAAAGATTATTACTAACCGTATATGTTTCATACACATATTATATTCCAATTATTGCCCCTCGTACACAAAAAATTAAAAAGGCAGCCCAGTGATAAAACTACTGTCTCTGCAGGGTCGGGGGAGGGGCGGACTGATTCTCTGTAACAAATCCAATAGAGAAAACTAAACATGCACTTTAATGCGGCAAATCCATCCTCCCCTTTATTGGTCCAAGTGTTCCACCATTTTAAATATTTAATTTCTCCACCATATCCCAGGCAACAAGATTTTTACAGTCATTACAGTCAATTACAAAGCTTTACTCCCCACTGTACAAAAGTTGTACAACTTGTTTTAAAATGGGATTCTGAAGCCAATCATTTTTAGTTTGGACCGCTTCCCAATTGTCCTTCCTTCTTCAGTGCCTCAAATTACAGTTTCTACCTGTTGAGGTGTTCTTTCTAGCAGCAACTAAAGGTTTCCTGATAGCCAAATTAATTTATCTTTGCAATATCAAGCCACAACCATATTTGGTGATCACACTAAACAAATTACGACCTAGCAAAGATGACTTAAAAAGAAACCAGCAAGAAGTAGAAGCAAAACCAAGGATTAGTTGGATTATAATTTTCTGACGGATCAGAAAAGAGATTCAACTGAGTAGAGATTCACTGGCAAAGTTAGATCCTCTTACGTGGAGACAGAGCAGTGGAGGATATGGATGTCACAATCCTCAACCAACTTCCAGATCTCAAGAAAATTCTAGTATATCAGAATAGATAAACAAGAGGAAAGACAAAATTCAGTATTGTTCTTTTCATTATCTAGACTAATATAAGTACGGGACGATCTCTGGCCATAAGCTTTTCCAAGGGAAGTGGCTATGATTGAATACAGTAGTCTCAGACTTCTGTGGAACACTTAGAACTAAAATCATAATGATCTTTAATGATCTTTGAAATGATACACTATTACTTGGGAAATGACAACCTTGACTAGACCATTAACATGACCACTTAGATGATGATAACCCTAATATATACTGCTGCAACTAAAAAGGTAGAGATTGAAACAATGCTAGGACAATTAACCAAAGTGAATGCCTTCCAACACAGGATCAGCTCTTGGGCAACACATTGCGAATCCTAACCGCCTATGATCATAAGCAGCAACAGAGTTGCGTTATAAACAAACCCACATCATCTTCCTTTATTCACCCAACCAAATCACAAGTCTTTCAGATGTTCTCTAACATTAGCAGGAAGTAGGAAAATAAATATGATGAAGACAAAAATGTAAGGCATAGTAGGTTATCTCCCCTTAAGCAAAAGATGACCAGTCTCCAAATGAGCTCAAAGGATGACCAGCCTCCAAATGAGCTGCCAAACTTTTCATTGGAAATGTGACCAAATGGATAAACAGACAAAATTCAAGCAGCTACAAATTCAGGCTGACATAAACAGATGAGAAAATTTAAGAATCTTACAATATGACTCTTAAGTGCAGAAAAGCAAACCAAATAGGAAAATAGATATGGGCATAAAGAAAAGCAGCCCCAACTCACACACATACACACAAACAAAAGAAAAGGAAGACATAGGAAGAATAAAGAAAGAAAAGCAATTAAAATCTCAAGAAATATTACACAAGAAGATACCACAGGAATACATCTGAAGACTAAACTCATTGAGGTGTAAAGAAAGGTTTAAAAAAATATACCAAAAGACATACACCAGTTGGCTGTCAAGTTCCAAGTTGGTTGAAGGCCTAGTTAGTTACTTAGTTCAGTACTCAAAAACTCTCTTTGTGGTGCTTGTCTTATAGCATGGCTGGAAAGCAACTCTTCATGCATATCCTGATATGCTTGGATTTTCACCCATTGCGATAAATGCAGAAATAAAAATGATTTTCACTAAATAATCATTTTATTTACTATTGCATAACAAAAAGTTTCGAACTCGGTAACATGAGGCAACAATAAGCCCACAATGGCTATAATGTATTCCAAAGCCAGGAGGGAAAAACTAGGATAATTCTGGAGGAATTAAAGGTGTCAAAATCAAGAGGAACAGCCCAATAATGACAATAATAATAAACAAAAACCAACTCTATGAACATGGTTTTGCATTGGAGCCCCATTTCTAAATTTAACGAGTTAAACTACAGCATGGATATCACAGATTCTAAAGTGCTCCAGTCTCTTTGTCCACTAGTCTCATATCATATAGGTATTGACAATCAACCGATCGGGTGAAGATTCAGATTTCGCACCAATGTGTTATAGTGTTACTAAGCAGGTGCTTTGTGGCTGGTGAACATGCAAGCCACAGATCTGTTTCAAAACTGATATTGGTTAGGCACCACCTTCTGATAAGAAGAAAAATTCTTGGTGAAATATCACAAACAAGGAGGCAACATAAACCAATGGAATCAATTATGCAGTCATGCATCCTTTTAAAGTTGAATAGCATTATCATGTCAGTTCTTATTTGTAGGCTACTTGCAGTTGAATTGAAATAGTCATGAGGAAGTAGGGTTTGAAAAGGAATTGAACCCATTTTTACCACAACCGCTCTAAGCCAAACCAACACCCTGATTTAAATCATCAAAACTCCTCCAATAAACTCAACATTTCTCAATGCTCATCCACATATATGTCGATGGCTCATTAATGATTGACAAAATGAACAGTTAAAGATGCCATTTGGCACCTTGTGGCTCATATGTACTTCTGCTGATTGTCAATAACAAAAACCAAAATTCAGGACAAATTGGGCCGCAGTGGAACGCCCGCATTAGAGGCTATAAGCTCAGTGTTAGAGCATTCCCTTGTAATTGTGTCATTGTGCCTGGGATGTCAAGGCTCTCAACGACATGGATAGTTCAATCTGCTCATCAGTGCCTGACCCTATTGTGGATGCTTCCAACATGATCCATGCTGACAAGACTACTTCCATCATAATGCAAGGTGACAGAACCAATGCGCCTTCTAAATAAGTCACGCTGCTGGCAGGTAACAGCGAAACAGTCTATTTCCGCAACAGCTGGCTGGACTACAGGCTCCTGTCCTCGGCTTTAGTGCAATGCATAAGGCCTTGGTTCAATGATTAGAAATAAGATATCCACCAGATCAGTTGTATTAAAGCTTGATATACATTGTTGGCCTACAACCTAACAACATAAGTTTTTAGGTAAAGCGGTGATTAAACATGGTATCAAATTTGGTTACCATGATGTTCTGGGTTCTAATCTTGTTGCCTGCATTTAGTGTGTTATGTTTAAAAAATTATTGTATTCCCTGCAATGGGTGTTATCTATTGTGTGTTTATCTCTCCAAGTGTTGTTAGGCTGCACATGCGAGGGAGTGTTAAAGCTTGATATACAATATTGGCCGTCAATCTAACAGCTTAAGCATTTAGGTGAAGTGGTAATTTAAGAGGTTGAATACCTTGACAGTAAGGGAAACCCTTCAACCTTGGACTTGGGAAAGAACAAAATAAATCAATTCCATTTTTTGTAAGAAATCTCAATGAAAGAGAGGTTGACAAGCTCACCAACTTGCTCAATCTGTTGGATCATAATGTTCCTCTCAATAGGGGTGATGAGAGGGTTTGTGAGGGTTGATTCTTTAGGTCTCTATTCTAGTAAATATTTTCTCCTTCACCTCTTAAAAAACTCCTCCCCCCCCCCACCCCGCCCCCCCTAAAAGGAAAAATCTTCCCTTGGAACCAATCATATGGAAGGCAAAGGTCGCTTCTAAGATTTAGACCTTCATCTACACTATGACATTCAAGAGAAATATAGAATTAATACAAATGATTTGTTTACAAACTAGAAGACCGTCTCAGTCCTGATGTGCTCGATTTGCCACGAGTCCAATGAAGTGAAACACACAATTTTTCCTTCATTGTCAGGTGGTAACTAATCTTTGGAGTGCTCTCCTTCTTTGTTTTGGTGAAACTTGGGTAGCACCTTGGGTTGGGGGAGAATCCTGGCTTGTAATGCATTGTGGTTTGGGATTAGTAGGAAGGGAAGAGCTTTATGGCATAGCGTGGCTTGGATTGAGAGGAATGTGAGAACCTTTGAGGATTAGATAATCCCTCCTATTTTGTTATGGGATAGAGTTGCGCTCTTGGCTTCTTTATAGGCCATCATTTAGGTTTTTTGGGGTCTGTCGCTGTCCAACCTTCAAAGGGAATGGAAGACAGCTTTATTGCAATTTTCTTGGTTTTTAATTTTTCTCTTTAAGAAGCACATCTTGTTCCCCTCTCGTTGTACCTTGATCATTCTCTGTAAACACATTTTTATAATCCAAAAAAAAAAAAAGATATTGCACATTAATGTTAGAAATCATATTGCATCTTGGCTCTTGTTCTATAAGTCACATCACTCTCTTCCCACACAAAGGCACTTATGTCAAAGTCTCACATTCCTCTGTCCACGACTAGGGGGCATCAAAAGGCTTGCGGTGTACTAGGACACACGGATGTGTCAGGAATGAAACACGTAACCATGAAGTTTCATAGACGAACTTTGGATGCTACTATGGCCACATTCTTGTAAAGAAGTGAGTATAATCCTCAAGCATCTAGATGTTTGCTTATGCTTGAGGCAGGATTAAAGTGGGGAAATCTTCTGAGCTACCCCCCACCCCCTCTAAAAAAATGCCATTAGTTGAGAACCCAAATAAGAACTCAAGGAAAGGCTATAGCACCTATAATTTATGCAAAGAGCTTCCACAAGGGAATAGGAGTCTCATGGACCATAAGCATGCTAATACATTCATATGAGTATGGCAAGATGAGACAAAGTGATGTCTCGTCGACACACAAGCGTGCTTCTATGTGATCTCTATTACATTCGAGCAAAGGTGATCCTTGTGGTCATAGAAATGTCAACCTAAGATAGTTGGTAAACCAAAGCAGGTCAGTTTGGGGTAAAATTGAATTAACATTCTTTGCATTAACTCTATAGACTACAAATGAAAATCAAAGAATGGACTTGGGTAAGGAATAGGGATAATCAATCAAACTTTGGTGTGTATTCATTATCATGTTCTCTCCAATGTGTGTTTGCACTTTCATTTGAATTGGCTAAGTTGTGCCTCCATTGTTGCTATTTCAAAGAAATCAAGATGCTTAAGACTATCCTACACCATAGAAATGAGTATGAAGTAAAATTATAATATTAGTCCCATTATACAGCCACTATAGCTTAGATATTTGATTAACAAAAATAATCACAACATCCATATTAGGGAATATAGAAAATTAAGATCGTATTTGCCAACAATGTATTTATTAACTTAGAGCATCACTATTGCATAGTTGGAGGTGAAATCCTTGGATCCATGGAAAGCAAACAATTGCAAAAAGCATTTGCCAAGGATGTCTTCATTAATCTAGATTCTAGAGCCACCTAGAAGGGCTTAGTTGAGAACTTAATGGTTTGGATTCCTATAGGAATCAAGTCATGAGACCGAAAATTTGAGGAATTAATAAAAGGACATTTGTTTGTTTTATGGCCATAGGGCTTTGAATTAATATTTGCCTAAGGCCACTACAATCTAGAAGCTAGAGGGCCTTGTGTTATTCTTGTCGATGGCCACCATACAATTTTGCCAATGGACACTTGAATACGAGTTAACCAATAGAAACCTAAGTTTGGGCGCAGAAATGTTTCCTTAATACTTCGCCTCTTTTACATTGTGTGTGACACATCATCCCTTTAAACAAAACAATCCATGAAAAAAAAATCATTTAAACTATCACAATTCGTAATCCCCATAAAATAAAAAATGAAAAATAAAAAAATTGATACTAGTGCTCTTGGTAGAAACATGCCAATTTGCATTAACAATTAGAGAGATTCAAAATAAACAAATAAAGCTTCCATTCCTCATCTACGTCAGTTTTTTATGCTAAAAAGGAGGAGAAAATAGAACTTTAGGTCTTATGTTGCTTTCACAAAACCATTCTTCACGTTTGGAGTATAGTGCTCAGCCTTTGAGAATAAGGAGCACAACACACAATGGTTAAGGTGTTACTCACAATTTATATATTGTTAAGATAGTTCTTTTTTAGTACATTGTTCAATTATTATCATTTTTAAAGTTAATTATTTTTTCTTTAAATACAAGAAAAAATATGCATGAAATGTTTTTTTTTAATTGTTGATAACACCAAAAGTTCTTCTTTTTATTATTTTTTTCACAATTCCTTCCCATAAACAGCATAATGTTCATTTTTTAAATTAATATTTCTTGACATCAATCCCTTACTTTTTATTTGTTCAAGGAAAGCATACACATGAAATGTGATTTTTTTTTTATTGTGAAAATGTAAATGTATTGTAATATTTTTCTTGGTGTTTATATATCAATATATGCATGCATTTAGAATAAATTTTGGAAATTTGTACAGAATCTAACCATTCGATTCGATTCTCAATTCACTATTCCCAAAATTGGAATTTCGATTCACAATTCGAATCTCAATTTGACAACTACAACCAATATTTATTCATATGAGATTCAAATGATGTGGAGGGAACCACCTTTAGCAACTATTTGCAATATACAGTTAAATGTTACTATCTTTGCTGTATGGTCGGGACTTGGGACATTTGGCTTCCAAAAATAGAAGAAGAAGAGAGCAATTTTTCATTTTAATTCCCTACAACCATTTAAGTAGTCTTTCTTGGTGAGGACAGTAGTTCTTAATAAGATACCAGTAGCTGATCTTCAAATAGCAAAGAACCAAGCAAACCCAAACTGGCTTTAAGGTTGTCTAGTAGGCTCAAATTATGTTTTATGTTGATCACCAAAAAGCCTTATTTAACCTCTAGAAATAGGTTGGACCGACTTCAGCCAAAAAAATATAGTTAATTTAATAATAATGCAAACATAATGCAAAAGTAGCTGCAAGTAGAAGGCTTAAACATTACTTTCTCTTTTACAGCTTCCTCCCTCTTAGAAATTTGCTGTTGCTTTTGAGAAATACTCGGAGTCGAATCTATGTCAATCACAAGCTGTTGCTTCCATTCAAACTGAGAGGTGATTATCAGGACGAGCAACAAGAAAACAAGCAACAGGGGCCTTGACATTATTACAAGCAACTCCCAGAAAACCTATTCAACATCAAAAGAGTTAGTACAGTTACCACCAGAAACCGAACCTAATATTCATCAAAAAGTCCTTGTAACGAAGATTCTGAAGACCCTAATAAACCAAGGAAAATTCTTCACTAGATGAGACATGAAAAACGGTAACCAATACAGACTTTGGCTTATTTAACTCGAATCTGTCATTTCCACATAAAATTTAAAAAAAAAAAACACCAAGAACACATTCAAATTTTGATTTTCTTAACTTTTTCCTGTGTTTTCTCGGGAATCAACCAAACGGGAAACTCATACCGAATTAATTATAAACTAAGCCATATTGATCAGTTTGAATCTCGACAAAAATGGCGAAGTCTGGGTGGAATCGAAGAGAAACTTACAGATCGAAGGTATATGTAAACAGCATCTAATCAACCACGGAATCCAGCCCTAGACGGTTGTGGTGGCTTGAGCAGTCATTTCCTGGCTTAATTGTGTGGAGAAAACACTCGATTTGACTATAAACCGTTAATGGCGGAGATTCGACTGTCACACAGAGAGATTAGCCTATCTGCTGCAGTATGCACCAACCACACCTTTGTAGCTTATACTCCTGGAGAAACAGTGAGAAATTATGGAGGCATATTCTTCAATCTTGCCCATATGCCTGTATTATGAGTGTGAGACAAATTGATCCTCTTTTTCATTCATAAAAATATTTACAAATATAAAATTTATCACAATATATTTTAATATTTTACAAATAAAAAATAAACACAAAGTAAAAGAATAAGTCCTATATCATTTTTCTTTTTCTTTTTCTTTTTCTTTTTTTTAACCAAAGCACTTGTTACCCCACCAATTTTGTCATTTTATCTCCTATCTTTTTAAATTTTCAAATTAGTACTTCACTTATAATTAGTGTAGATGAGTTCCACTAGCCACCATTAAATTTTCAATTGTTTGATTAAAGTTACTCAATTTCAATAAGTGTTGCAGATTATTCTATCCAAGGAGGCTCCTCTCTTTATACTGGTTGTAGAAGGGGATTTTATGTACATTGGCAGTCAAGGACACCTAGGTTGATGCCACTCTATTTTTTTCTAGGACACCAGCATGTGTCTCCTCCATGAAAGGGATTGCAATCATTGAATGCTTGGTAAGGATTTATATTTCCTGAATCTTATTGAAGAAGATGAAGTATTTTGTGTTCTTAGTTTCCTAATCACAATTCGTTCCTCAAAGAATAAGATAAAGGACCTTACATGTTATAACCCAAGATCCACATTCCCATTTTTGTCACCCTACAACCTTGGAAGGATTATATATCTTGCCTCGATTGCCATGGCAAACACTAGAGCCATAGTACCTTCACCCTATTACCATCCACTAGAGCCATTGAAGGCATCCAAGATGGAGAGAACCTAATAAGAAGGTTCTTGGTTGTCAAAACTACAAGATGAGCTTCATTCACTACTATTCATCTGTTAAATTCCCCACCATTTTTCTTATGGAAACTAACTATTGCATATGAATTCTTGATTACCTTGCATAGAACTTGAATGCATATGTCTTCTTCGTGTGGTTTGACCCGATTTATACAAGGTCATTCATAACATGTTGTTAATCGTTTGCTGAAAAAAGTCCATAAGTTGAAGGGGAGTAAAAGACTAGGAAAAATTCTTTTGTTTGTGTTGTTAGGGATGTTATGTGATGTAGTCTTGGAAAAATATTTTTTTATCTTTTATAATGGAAATTATTTCTTCAATAATAATGAAACTACTTTGGTTCCATCTATTTAAGGAGGAGGTGGATTTTGACTTGAATGAGTATGAAGTACAAAATCTTCTATCCATCCAAGTTTGAAAATTATGAAGACTCCTTAGTGATTGATTATATTATGGAGGAGAAGGATTCTGACTTGGCCAAATATGAATAATACAAGAACTCCTTTTTGATAAGGTTTTAAAGTTTGTCAATGTTCAAGGACAAGATGATATTGAGAATGAAGATAATTTCAAGCCTAGTCAAGAGGTTTGGGAGTTCATTGTCAAAAACTTTGAGTTAGGCAAGGACCATCCCTTAGCCTGACCTAAATCAAGTATTGAGTGATCATGTTCCATCCTCTACTAATGGTCGATCAAAACATGCTACGGGTCCAATATGATAGGGGTATTGCTTACGAAAAATTTGATCGACCAATATTTGGCCTAGGAAGAAGACAAAGGCAGTACATTCTTCACACCTGAAATGCAAAACAATAAAAAAAACAAAAAAACAAAAACAAAAGCTACTTAAGGGGTATATGATCTATGAAAATAATAATAGGATAACCAATCAAGTAAGCACGAAACTTATCCAAAGCAAATACTACAGCTAGCAACTCTTTTTCAGTAGTGAAGTAATTCATCTGAGCACTATTTAGAGTTCTACTAGCATAGTAAATGACAAAAAGGCTTCCCCTCCCTTCGTTGTCCAAGACCAACACCTACAACAAAATCACTAGCATCACACATGATCTCAAATGCTAAAGTCCAATCAGGTGGATGAATTATGGGTGCTGAGATAAGCTTACCAATTAGCGTTTTAAAGGCCTCTTGACAAGCTTGTGTCCACTCAAATGGGGCATCTTTAGTTAGAAGGTCACATAATGGACTAAATATGGGGGAAAAATTTTGTATGAACGTCCTATAAAAGCCCGCATGACCAAGAAAGGATCTTACATCCTTTACTGTCCTAGGTGTAGGCAACTTAGAAATTAATTCAATCTTAGATTGATCAACCTTTATCCCCCTAGAAGAAATAATATGCCCTAAGACAATACTTGAAGGTCCATAAAGTGGCAATTTTCCCAATTCAAAACCAATTCCTTCTCCTCACAACAAGTCAACACCCTCTTTAAATTCAATAAGCATGCATCAAAAGAAGAACCAAAAACAGTCAAGTCATCCATGAAAACTTCCATGCAATTTTCAACCATGTCACTAAAAATGTTCATCATGCAACGTTGAAAAGTAGCAGGTGCATTGCACAATCCAAATGGCATTCTACGAAAAGCACAAGTGCCAAAAGGACAAGTGAAAGTGGTTTTATCCTGGTCTTCTAATGCAATTTCAATTTGATAATAACCAAAATAACCATCCAAGAAACAATAGAACAAATGATCAGCCACACGCTCAAGAATTTGATCAATAAAAGGAAGAGGAAAATGGTCTTTTGGGGTGGCAACATTCAATTTTCTGTAATCAATGCATATCCGCCACCCAGTCACAAGTTTTGTAGGGACTAACTCTCCCAGGTCATTTTTCACCACATTAACACCTGACTTTTTAGGAACAACCTGTGTAGGACCTACCCATTTACTATCAGCAATAGGATATATGATTCCTACATCTAATAGTTTCAACACTTCATTCTTAACCACTTCTTTCATAATGGGATTAAGCCTACGTTGGGGGTCTTTACGAGGGTTGGTTCCTTCTTCCAAATTAATTTTATGAGAACAGACCAGGGGAATAACTCCTTTTATATCAACAATGCTCCAACCTAAGGCTGACTTATGCTCACTTAGGGTTCGAATTAATTTCTCACTTTAAGACTCAAACAATTCAGATGAGATAATAGCAAGAAAAGTATCACCTGGACCAAGGAAAGCATGCTTTAAACCCTTGGGCAGAGGCTTCAATTCAACCTTGGGTGCTTCCACACTTGAAGGAATCTATTTTTTACCTTTCTCAGGCAACTCCTCAAACTTTAGTTGTCATGCCCGAGTGCCATAATCCTGAGTTCTATCAAAAATAGAACAAATATCAACTACATTAGATGGATTACTGATAGAATCAAACTCAAAATTAACAAGAAAGTACTCAAGGGGATCAAAATCATGGGCTGTAGAAACTCCCCTATCCATGAGTGAGTCAATCATGTATATCTGGTGGCCTTCGTCATCATCTTTTGGCTATTTTGCAATATGGAAGATATTCACCTCGAGAGTCATGTTTCCAAAAGACTGCTTCATGAGCCTATTCCTGCAATTAATAAAAGCATTCGGAGTGGCAAGGAAAGGCCTACCTAAAATCAAAGGAATTTTAGAAGTAGTATCAACAGCAGAGCTAATGTCAAGGATTAGGAAATCAATAGGATAATAAAATTTGTCAATTTGAATTAGAACATCCTCTACACTTCGAGGTACTTTGACTGAACGGTCAGCCAATTGCAATACCATAGTGGTTGGTTTGATTTCTCCCAACCCCAACTGCAAATAAATAGAATATGGCATTAGATTCACACTAGCTCCTAAATCTAGCAAAGGTTGCCCAAACTTATGATTTCCAATGCTGCATGCAATGGTTGGAAAACCAGGATCTTTGTACTTGGGAGGAATCCGCTACCCAATTAGAGCACTAACTTGTTTTGTTAGGAATGTTGTCTTCTTCACATGGTGCTTCCTCTTAACTGTACACAAATCCTTGAGAATTTTTAAATAAGTAGGAACTTGTTTAATCACATGCAAAAGAGGAAGATTGATTTTTACCTACCTTAGATTCTCTAGGATTTCATTGTTACGATCCAAAGTTTTGCTTGCTTGATTTTAAAGCTTGAGGGAATGGTACCTTAACAAGACTTTTTGTCACCTCAGGTTCCTTGGGCAGCTCAACATCACTACTATCTTGATTCTTTTCCACATCCTCTGATTTGTTCATTGTTGGGATGTGTAATGACTTACCACTTTGTGTCACAATGACATTCACATCCTTCAAATTATCTTGCGCCATGTGTTGACCATGGGGTGCGGACTGAGCTTGAGAAGGAAACTTACCTCGCTCATTCACACTCAAGGAGCTTATCAATTTGGACACTTGGCTCTTTATCTCCTTGTTTTCTTCAACAGCCTGCGTAATCAACGATTCAAACTTTTGGTTAGTCTTACCATGTGCGTCAATAAAAGCATGCAAAGTGTCTTCTAAAGGACTCCTAAAAGATGAAGGTGCATGATATGGTGCAGGATATGATCTAGGGGGTTGTGCAAGCAACTGGTTTTTAGACTTCCAGCCAAAATTGGGGTGATTGCGCCACCCCGGATTATAAGTATCAAAGAAAAGTGTAAAAGGCTTCTTAAGGAGGTTTCCCCACAAATGAATTTATGAATTAAATCACTGGGGAAGACCTCTAGGCTTATCTCACTAAAATCAAAAATCAATACACTTACATGAGAGTATAAGCACGTAGGAACTATATGGAATAACTCAAAATACTCTCACAAAGGTTGATTTTTCAAAGGAATAAAAAAGGGTGGAGTATATAGGCTTGTATGCTCAAGGAATTTTAAATAGAAAAAGGAATTTAAACAAATCTCTAATCTCTGCTTAATTTTTGCAAATGACGACCTATATATAGAGATGGGAAAAATTATAGCTATTGGGGACACGCTGGGTCTTTTGGAAAAAAATTAATTGAGTTTAATTAAAAATAACCCAGTTTAACTTCGATAAAAATTGAGCAAATCGAGAGGTTCAATCGACCATTTTTAGGGTTCAGTCGATTGGGTTACTCAGTTTGGTCAACCAGGGTGTTTTTGAATTGAGGAGATAATTGACCAAACTTTAGGCGATTTTTGAACCTTCGAGGTTCAATCAACCGGGCTAAATTCGATTGACCGAACTTACATGTTCGGTCGACCAGGCCATTCTACTTCTTCAATTTCGATCGACTAGGGCGTTGGGATCTCCCTACGTGCCAGTTCGGTCAACCAGGGCATTGCAGTTCATTTTAGAAATGGTTGACCAACTGGTCAACTTTTTGACCCTAGAGAGGCTCAGTCGATCGAAGTGTTTCTGTGTGTTGGGGTTTGATCGACTGAACACCCCAACTTTGTCCAATTTAGTCTTATTCTTCTTATAAAGTCACCCATATTCATATGATAATTAATTCGGTACAGGCCTATACACTATACAATCCCTCTGCCCGGTACTCAGACTTGTGACTCTGCTCAGTAAAGCGTTTAAATCATGTATATGCATATTAGAACAGCGATCAGCTTGAAACTATCATAACTATGCTAGTAACTCCCCATGGCAAGGGTTTTGTGCTAAGAAAACACTGATTGAGCCCTGTACGTACATGCCTCATCAGGCATCATACTGCAGTCCAACTTGGCCATCACCACCCTGATCCCTTTTGACCAGTGGTCCTTCTTACCAAGCCTGCTACTAGGTACCCACACTGAATAATAACTACGTGTGGTTGTACTGTACCTCTATTTTGGCAACAGTACCAAGCCTACATAATATAAGCTTTTTAAGGCTTCATATACTAGTGATACAAGCTGCGGTCCTAATATTATATATCCAATTTGCATTAAAACATAATAATTTGTGCAATTCCAGTATTTTCACAAGCTCATTCATGTATACCTTCATTCATACTGTGGTAAAAACTAGCTCGTAACCTCTCAATTTTTCCCTTTTCTCATACTTGGCACAGTATCTAGCCGGCACCTATTTTCCGCAATTTCTGATAATCACTTGGAACTTTAGTCCCCATAGTTCATATACATGCATCTCAAATCAGTATAAAATCAATTCATATGATACCTCACACTCATTTGATCATATATATACATTTCATATAAATTGGTTCGAAAATATCATTTCTGCTACTATTAAGAGTTTCAAGCATCTCCTACTTTAATTTTAGTGCAAATAAAGTAGTTTAAAAAATTTGAAGATCACATGCCAAAAACCCCATTTTTTCTGAAATCGTAAAATTGTGAAAACCATAAGAATTGGCATTTATACCCAGTAAAACTTTGCAAAGAAGCAGTCCATGAGTACATATAAACATAAGGTACATATCCTGTGGTTTCTTTTTTTCTAAAAATACTAATGTAAACAAATCCCCTTACTTTAATCCCAAAAACTGAAACACGAATGAATCGATCCAAAACAACGACCCGGGATACCCGAAACCTAAAAACCGAAGAACATTACTTCACTATAATCATGACTAGTGCATATATACCGAATTAGAAATGAAATCAGATGCTTACCTCAATTTTAGGGAAAAATTCGAAAATCCTCAAATTGAAAATCTGATTCGCTATAACGGTAGAGATTCTCCTCCTAACTTGCATAGTGATGTCGAATTATTGATTCCGGCAATAAAAGGCATGGAATCTTAGAGAGAGAGAGGGTTGGTTCGAGTTCTAGAGAGAGAGTGAGAGAGGAAGGGATAACTTAGCACGAAAGAAAAGGATATTCTATTTATAATTAGGTTGACCCGGCCAACCTCGTCGACAAGTCGGAGTTCTCGTCAACGAGTCGAAGAAGGTCGCTCGTGGCCGAGGAGGTGACCTCGTCAACAAGCCTGAGATTTTAGAATCTCTGAAAATCCCTTGGTAACTCCTCATCAATGAGCCTCGGCATCTCATCGCCAAGCCACAGAAGAAACCTCATCGACGAGAAATGAAGCCTTGTTGATGACCTCTATTGTTTTATCCTTTTTAATTTCCCTTCTCTATACTTTATTCATTTTTCGAATTCAGGTCCCTACAATCACCCCTCCTTATATGAATTTCGTCCCCGAATTCACCAACCGATACTAAACTCATTCTACCTTACGTCGGAGACCTATCGAAAAGTTGACAGCTTCCCACAAAGAAGCTCCAACCTGAATTTATTACCTACCCTCACTTATGATGGAGGAATGCCGTGGTTACGATATAAAGCTTTAGGAGGTTACAATATACATACAAAATTCTCCCAAATATCATATCCACTTACTAAACACACTAACATAAACACTTTCACTTACCTAACGAACTTAACCGTCTCTGAGCAACTAAGGGTACTTCTGACATATCTTAGTTTCTAACTCCTATGAAACTTCTTCCACTGCATGGTTCCGCCACAATACCTTCACTAGCGGTACTTCCTTAGTCAGTAACTGCTAAACTTTCTAATCTATTACCTGTACTGGTACCTCCTCATATGATAAAGCATCACTAATCTCTAGAGTTTTGTAACTCAGCACGTGTGATGGATTTGACACGTACTTCCTCAGCATTGACACGTGGAATACGTCATGAACTCTGGATAGTGCTAGGGGTAAAGCCACTCGATAAGCAACCAAACCTATCCTTTCCAGGATCTTGAAAGGCCCAATATACCGAGGACTTAGCTTCCCCTTCTTTCCGAACCTCATCACCCCTTTCATCGAAGCGATCCTCAAGAATACCATACCTCGAACTCTAGCTCTCATTGGCGAGTATTTACATAACTCTTCTACCGACTCTGAGCTGCCTTAATTCTCTCCCTGATCAACTCGACCTTTTCACAAGCCTGCTGAATCAGTTCTGGACCCTAAATCCGCCACTCGCCTACCTGATCCCAATACAACGGAGATCGACACTGATGACCATACAATGCCTCTTAAGGTGTCATCTCTATGCTAACTTGGTAAATGTTGTTATACGCAAACTCAACAAGCGGTAGATATCATATCCAACCATCACCAAAGTCCAGTACACAAGCCTGCAACATATCCTCTAACGTATGAATAGTCCTCTCAGACTGCCCATCCGTCTGCAGGTGGAAAGACGTACTAAACATGAGCTGCTATCCTAAGGCATCCTGTAGACTCTTCAAGAAATGAGACGTAAAACGTGAATCTCGATCCGAAACAATAGAAACAGGGACACCATGGAGTCGTACAATCTCTTGTGCATACAACTCTACCAGCCGATTCAAAGAATAACTGACTCTGATTGGAATGAAATGTGTAGTCTTTGTCAGTCGATCAACTACAACTCATATAGCATTTTGCCCATGCACCGCCACAGGTAACCCCGTCACAAAATCCATCGAAATGTGTTCCCACTTCCACTTGGGAATGTCAAGTGGCTGAAGTGGTCTTGCTGGCCTCTGGTACTCTGCCTTAACCTGTTGACACGTCAAGCACTACTTTATGAATGGGGGGATCTCTCTTTTCATGTTCGACCACCAGAAAGATTCCTTCAAATTCTGGTACATCCTCGTACTGCCAGGATGTACGGTGTAGAGTAAACGGTGTGCCTTCTCCAAAATGACCTATTTAATCCCGGTGTCATCTGGTACACATACCCTATTATGGAATCTAAAAATCCCATCACCGAAAATATTGAAATCCGGATTTAACCCACTATGAACTCCTTCCATAACTTCAACCAACTCTGGATCTTCCTTCTGAGCTATTCGGATCCTCTCTTGTAAGGCTGGCTGTACCACCAAGCTAACAAGAACAACCTAACAATTTCCTTCCACTACCTCCAAGCCCAACCTTTCTAGATCTACACAAATCTGATGCTGAACTCCCACTGCAAAGACTGATGCATCAACTGACTTCCGACTCAGAGCATCAGTTACCACATTTTCTTTTCCTGTGTGATAGCTAATGGTACAGTTGTAGTCCTTTATCAACTCAAGCCACCTACGTTGTCTCATGTTCAGCTCTTTCTAAGTGAAAATGTACTTAAGACTTTTGTGATCAATAAAAATCTCGCACCTTTCACCATACAAGTAGTGCCTCCAGATTTTCAATACAAACACTACAGTTGCCAATTCCATATCATGGGTCGGGTAGTTCTTCTTGTACTTTTTAAGTTGATGAGAAGCGTAAGTAACCACCTTGCCTTGCAGCATTAGAACACAATCAAGACCTTTCTTAGACACATCACTGTAGATAACAAATTCGCTATCCCCGGATGGAATGGTTAGAACTAGAGCAGTAACCAATCGTTGTTTCAGCTCCTAGAAACTCAGCTTGCACTCGTCAGTCTAATCATACCTCATGTTCTTCCCCGTGAGTTTCGTCAATGGACTTGCTAAACTGGAGAACAAACTGGAGAACCCTTCTACAAAACGACGGTAGTAACTTGCAAGACCTAGAAAACTTTTGACCACCTGAACATTCTTCGGTCTCGCCCAGTCCACTACTGCCTCTATCCTACTTGGATCCACTGATACTCCTTCTTTGGACACTACGTGCCCTAAAAATGCAATCTATTCTAGCCAGAAATCGCACTTCTTCAGTTTAACGTGTAACTTCTTCTCCCTAAGCATTTGCAGTACCAGTCTCAGATGAACTTCATGCTCTGTAGAACTCCTAGAATATACTAAGATGTCATCAATGAATACTATGACGAACTAATCTAAGTATACGTGGAGAACCTGGTTCATCGAATCTATAAATGCTACAGGTGCATTCGTCAGACCGAATGGCATAACCATAAATTCGTAATGGCCATACCAAGTTCGGAAAGCTGTTTTCAGAACATCCTCCATTTTTATCCTCAACTTGTGATACCCAGACCGTAAATCAATCTTATAAAAGATCTGCGTGCCCTAAAGCTAGTCAAACAGATCATCAATCCTGGGTAATGGGTATTTGTTCTTTATCGTCACCTTATTAAGTTCTCTGTAGTTGATGCACATCTCCATTGACCTATCCTTCTTATTTACAAATAGCATAGGTGCTCCCCAAGGAGAAACACTCGGTTAAATGTACCCCTTATCTAGCAGCTTCTGAAGTTGTTCTTTCAACTCTCTCAGTTCAGCTAGAGTCATACGATACGAAGCTTTTGATATCGGCATCGTACGTAGAGCTAACTCTATACCGAATTCCACCACACAATCTAGAGGTAATCCTAGTAAGTCCTCTAGGAATACATCTAGGAACTCGAACACAATAGGAATCTCCTCCAGTTCACGTTCCCCTACTAACGTATCCTTCACAACTGTCAGATACCCTTGGCATCCCTCTAAAAGTAATCTCCTAACCTGCAAAGCTGAGAGGATCCATGGCGCGGAGCGCACACACGACTCAAAGAATCTGAAGTCCTGCTTCCCCGAAGGTCTAAACACCACTTCTCTCCTATGGCAATTGATACTGGCATAACTGGTAGACAACCAGTCCATACGCAGAATAATATCAAAGCCATGCATATCAAACACAATAAGATTAACTAGTAGTACTCTCTCCTAAATTTCCATGGGAAAGTCACGAATTACCCTACTACATATGACTACCGACCCTGAAGGCGTAGCCACCACTAGTTCATAATCTAACTGTTGAGTCTCAATCCCACACAGTTTAACAAATCCTCAGGAGATAAAGGAATGCATTGCCTCTGAGTCAAATAGTATAACAGCTTTATTGGAAAGCATATAAATGGTACCTATGACAACATCTCTTGCATTCTCTGCGTCACCAGGAGTTAGGGAGTACACCTTAGCCTGGGCTGTCCCCCCTTACTGACCACCCTGCTATGCCTGAACACCTCCTCCATATGGCTGTTGTGGAGCTCCTCTTTTCATCAGCATGCGACAATCTTTCTTCTGATGTCCCATCCTACCATAACGAAAACAAGCTCTAGAACCCGACAAACACTTCCCTGAGTGAGGTCTCCCACACTTGGAACAAGTCAGAGTAATTGCGGTACCCTGAGAAACACCACCACTGTTCTTTTTCCAGTTGCCCTGCTTTGCCCCTCCATAAGAATTGGAAGGTGCAAGTCTCTTCTTCGGAACTTGAACCTCAAGGTCCTCCTGCAAACTCTCCTCTACCATGGTGGCTTTGTCAACCAGGGTAACAAAGTCCTGCATCTGCCAGATTGCAGTCTACTTCCTGATCTCCTTCTTCAAGCCCCTCTAAAACTTCCAAGCCTTCTTTGCCTCATCTGGAATCATGAATGGAGTAAAATGGGATAGCTCCTGGAATCTGGCAGCATACTGCTGAACTAACAGCTGCCCCTGTTCTAGACTCATGAATTCCTCCATCTAGGCATTTCTGACCGTGGCTAGAAAATATCGTTCAAAGAATAAATCTTTGAACTGAGCCCATGTCAGAACCATAAGAGTAGGTTGATGCTCTTCAAGCATCTTAACTGACTTCCACCACCTCTTTGCTTCGCCCGTTAGCTTGAACGTCGCAAAGGCTACCTTTTGCTTCTCAGTATAGTTTAGGACGTCTATAATCTTTTTGAATCTCCTCGATCTAATTCTCGGCCCAGATTGGATCCGCACTCCCTACGAAGATAATAGGTTTCAATCATGTGAACTGGTCAATGGAGCATCCCAACTCAGCAAGGGGATGATCCTGACCCTTATTCTTCCAGACAACCTCAGCCATAAGTTGTTGAGCAAAGTCCTATAGCACACTAGTGGAGTCACTGCCAGCCTCATGGCCACCACCCTCACTACTATTGCCTCCAATGTTGGCAGTAATATCCCTGGATTCCATTCTAAAAGGCAATTGAGGAAATCAATTAGAAGCTTAACCAACTAATATCACAATAATATAAACTCATTTCCCATAAAAACATTCCTAGTACCAACGTACTCTAATGACTCACATTCTCATTCTAACTCGAGTTCCACCCTTCCACTTAGAAACAAAACTGCCAATAGATTGTCGTGATTTTCTAAACCCTTCAAATGATCCAGAAAAACATAGAAGTATGTCAATGGATTTCTGTCCCCAGATATCCTAAGTTAAACTCGAAATCATACTCACATTCTAAACTCTGGTATAGTCTAATCTACAGAACCTAGAAACCTAAGCTCTGAGCATATCCATAACCAGGCAGTGCAATTCACATCACACTTCCAGCTGGCTATGGGCTTTGATACCAAATTGTAACGCCCCGACCTTTAGTACGGTCCTAGAGTGCTACTATACGTACATATCCTGTACAAATCCTGTGACATACATAACTACCCGCCCTAAACAGGGACATACGAGTATTCAATAATGATCTGTACTCACATATCTTGCGGAAAACATAAATCATTCATATGGATTCTAATAGACATATCAGAGTATCTAAATGTTCCATATCTATATTCATCCGTACGTAAAACATAAATTGTATTACATTCCCAAAAAGAAAACACATACCAGCTAAACAACCCAGAAGTCATACAAAACTTACGTCAACTAACCGGATGCTACTCTCCAAAGTTTTTCTAGAAGACTAGGACCGAGTTTTTGTGACCCCTGAAACAAAGGTTGTAAGATTGGGGTGAGACACTTCTCAGTAAGGAAGAAGATATTACATTAGTGCGTGACTGTACAGTTATATTCTTATTTGAAAACAGTTACATAGATTGCACATTCTCAATATTGTAATATGTATATATATATTCCAGATAATAGGTAACTGAGCATCATTACAAGTGAGAGTTCCCGGGACTAGGGTAGGGTACAGGCCCATACACTGTACAATCCCTCTGCCCGGTACTAAGACCTGTGACTCTGCTCAGTAAAGCGTTTAAATCATGTATATGCATATTTAGAACACCAACCAACTCGAAACTATCATAACTATGCTAGTACTCCCCGTGGCAAGTGTTGTGTGCTAAGAAAATACTGATCGAGCCCTGTACGTACAGGCATCATCACACATCCTATCATACTGCAGTCCAACTTGGCCATCACCACCCTGATCCCTTTTAACCAGTGGCCCTTCTTACCAAGCCTACTACTAGGTACCCACACTGAATAATAACTACGTGTGGTTGTACTGTACCTCTGTTTTGGCAACGGTACCGAGCCTACATAATATAAGCTTTTTAAGGCTTCATATACTATTGAGACAAGCTTCGGTCCCAATATCATATATACAATTTACATTAAAACATAATAATCTGTGTAATTCCAGTATTTTCACAACCTCATTCATGCATACTTTCATTCATACTGTGGTTAAAACTGGCTCATAACCTCTCGATTTTATCCTTTTCTCATACTTGGCACGGTATCTAACAGGCACCTATTTTCTGCAATTTCTGATAATCACTTGGAACTTTAGCCCCCATAGTTCATATACATGCATCTCAAATCAGTATAAAATCAATTCATATGATACGTCACACTTATTTGATCATATATATACATTTCATATAAATTGGTTTGAAAATAACATTTCTGCTACTATTAAGAGTTTCAAGCATCTCCTACTTTAATTTTAGTGCAAATAAAGTAGTTTAAGAAATTTGAAGAACATATGCCAAAAACCCCATTTTTGCCAAAATCATAAAATTGTGAAAACCGTAAGAATCAACATTTATACCCGGTAAAACTTTACAAATAAGCAGTCCATGAGTACATATAAACATAAGGTACATATCTTGTGGTTTCTTTTTTTCTAAAAATACTAATGTAAAAAAATTCCCTTACCTTAATCCCGAAAATCGAAACACGAATGAATCGATCCAAAACAACAACCCGGGATACCCGAAACCTAAAAATCGAAGAACATTACTTCTCTATAATCATGACTACTGCATATATACCGAATCAAAAATGAAATCGGATCCTTACCTCAATTTTAGGGAAAAACTCGACAATCCTCTGTTCGAAAATCTGATTCGCTATAACTGTAGAGATTCTCCTCCTAACCTGCGTAGTGATGTCGGATTGTTGATTCTGACAATAGATGGCACGAAATATTAGAGAGAGAGAGAGAGAGGTTTGGTTCGAGTTCTAGAGAGAGAGAGAGAGAAAGAGAGGAAGGGATAACTTAGTAAGGAAGAAAAGGATATTCTATTTATAACTAGGTTGACCCGGCTAGCCTCGTCAATGAGTCGGAGTTCTCATCGACGAGCTGAAGAAGGTTGCTCATGGCCGAGGAGGTGACCTCATCGATGAGCCTGAGATTTTAGAATCTCTGAAAATCCCTTGGTAACTCCTCATCAACAAGCCCCGACGTCTCGTCACCGAGCCATAGAAGAAACCTTGTCGACGAGAAATGAAGCCTCGTTGACGAGCTCTATTGTTTTATCCTTTTTAATTTCTCTTCTCTTTTCTTTATTCATTTTCTGAATTTGGGTCCCTACAGAACGTGTCCCCAACTATCAAATTCTTAGGAAACTCTATAAATGCCCTCTTCATAAGCATAATTAGCAAGATGATTAACTCAAAAATTCTCTGAAATTTTTTTTGCTAGTTTTCATCTTTAAAGCTTTAATTAATACTCTCTTACTTCCTTTTATTTCAAAATCAATTTTAAGAGAGCATTTCATTTGGGCAATCATTCTTCCCTTTAAATTTCATTTACTCTCATTCATTCTTTTCTTTCGAAATCATTTTTCTTAAGAGAAAATATTTGTTTTTCTCCATATATCTTTATTGATAAATATTATTAAAGAAACTTCACGGTTGATTGTGAATCTTGCACATCCATTGCAAGATTTCAATAGCTCATAGCATTTTATTGAAAAATCTTTTTGAGCACTTAACCCTAGTTTTCCTTGAACTTATTTTTAACATCTTTTCTTAGGAAAATATTTATTAAGGGTTTATAATCTTTGAAGTATGTATTGCATACTTCATTTCAAATCAAAGATCGCCATCTTCATTTTCTCTTACCTTATTTCATAAATTCATTTTTGAGAGAAAAATCTCACATACTCAACTGAACTTTATTTCATATCATATGTGAGTGCATTTATGCTTATTGTTGTACATCATCTGCTTAGCTTAAAAGCATTATATTTGTACATAATATTTTTATTATTGTTGTATTCCCGACGTGTGGTCGAAAGAGGATTGCAAGGGCTTGTAACGTGCACCATATTGACTTAGACCCAGTTAAGAAAGTCCTGAATTAGTTTAGACTTGGTTAGGAGACCCACGAGCACCATCCTGTAAGGTGTATTGGTTGGGGTCAGCCCTATAATGTGACCTGGGGTATTTCTCACCTAGTAAGGAGAGGAGATTTTCATTGGTGTCGTTTCACCCATTTAGTGAGCATTAGTGGAATCCTCTTGCTTGTGAGCTTGAGGCGGAGACGTAGGAAGTATTGACCGAACCCGATATCATATTGTGTTGTGCTTTTTCTTCTCTACGCTACCTAAATTTCCGCACTTGAATGTTTATATCTTAAGTATTGTGAATGATTGGGAAGTATTGAGCATGCTTGATCGGTTTTATTTATTTGATCAGTTTTATATTGTAAGGTAATTGGTATTTGCTTTGACAAACCCTAGGTTGCGAATACTGATTGTGGATTTGAACCTAACCTAGGAGAAAATTCTTTAAATATCCAATTCACCCCCCCTCTTGAGATTACACCAATTATATAAGTGGTGTAGGACGGTTATAAGTAGCCCTAGTCCTACAGTTGACCCTCTTCGTAGCACACACACAATATCACAATCTATGGGAAGAATTGAATTAATCAAGCATGAACATCACAAAAATATTCTAATTATCACAAGTTATTAAGATTTTGAAAACATATAGGTTTAAAAGCCCTTAGTTGATCATTTCATTTAAGTAATCAAGTTCACTTTAAAAGATGTTATGTTAGAAGTCTTATATCACAAGTCCTGGCATACAAATGAAATATCCTTAAGCATGGTACTAGCTAGCATGTTCGTGTTGAAAATCTAAGAAGATTCAAAGAGAATGAACAAGGTTTTTCAATCAAGATTTGGGTAGAGTTTCAAGGCTTACAAGGTACTTTTGGGGGCTATTTTAGATGGTCACAAACAAGGAATTGAAACGAGCTTATCAAAAGGTTCGAAATGACAAACACCAAGACACACAAGTACTTTATTGCACCATGAACAAACTTGTTGATCCTTAGGAATCTTGAGACAAAAATGAAGCTTAAGGAAGGTTGTGGGTGTGAGCTATAAAATACGAGTGAAAATGTGGTGTTGATGATGACGTTAATGTTGTTGTGGTCTCTCACCGCCCAATCTCCGGGGAAATGGAACGTAGCCTCACACTACTCACTCACAAGGAGAGGAATAAGATTTACAAGTTTAAGTAAAGTCTTCCTTTTCAATTGATAATGCAAAGATTCCCTTTTACAATACAAGTGATGTCATATTTATAGCCTTACATGAGCATGTGCATGACTTGCACATGTCTTCTTAAGAGATTAAAGAAAATACAAAATTAAAATAAAACATTTAAAACATAGGTAATGAGGTTCATAGGAAATAGTTTGTCATAGGAAATAGGTGTTCATGAACTAGAATAATTATGATAGTGGAGTCTAGGAACTTAAAATGAAATAAATGCTTATTGAAAAAACAAGACTCTTTGACTTGCAAGTTGTCATGCTTTTTGAAAAATCAAGACTCTTAAACTTGCAAGTTGTTATGCTTCTTGAAAAACTAAGACTATTTGACTTACAAATTGTCATTCTCTTTCCAAGCTAGTTTCCAAGAGAAGCTTCAATTGTTGCAAATAAAGTTCACATCCAATGGTGGACTTCGGGTGGTCATCCACGTGCTACAATATCCGCGAAAGATACTTGAGGTGAATGTTGATCCCCAAAAGAAAGGAAAGCACATTTATGTAGAGAGCTGATGGAATGCTTATTCCTTGCATGAGATGAATGTCCATTCCAAATGAATCATTATTCCAGTCTCCTAGTGAATACCAAACAAAGAAAATGAATCGGGTTTGAAATTATGATTTCATTCCAAATTTGATTCTTTCCAACCAAACAAGTTGTAAATATTTATAATTCAAATGTTGTGTCAATTCTCGAGCCTCTAATCAATTTAACCTTGTCCCTTCATTTTGCATTCCTATGATTTTGATTCCTTATTTAAATCTTTATAATCGCACGCCAACCTTCATCTCATGCTCCCTCCTATTCACTACTCCTCTATTCCAAATCTCTTACCAACTCTCTCTCAAACCCTCTCTCTTCCTCTCTACCTCATTCTCTCTCTCTCTCTCTCTCTCTCTCTCTCTCTCTCTCTCGTCTCAAATAAGGTAACCATACACTGTTAGACCAAGTGGTCAAGGGTCTTTCATTCCAACTGTGTTTTGATGACAACAATCCATTAGCAGTTCTTTAAGGCTACTAACCTTTTTCTCTAGTCCAGTTCAGATGCACAGAACGGCTCCAAAGCAAGCAAGTTTCAAATCAGCCAAAAGCAACATGTAACATGACCAGAGCTCAGCCACTCAAACCAAAGCACTCATGGACTCTACATAGTATGCAAGTGTTCTAAAGATTGAATGTGAGAGTTAGAGAGATTGTTTTTGTAAATCCCTTGTATATGGAGTGACTCAATAGAGCAAGCAAGAAATGGGCATATCACACACACGTCACTTGAACAACAAGCACAGTCCCACACACACACACAACAAGACAAGTAAAACTACGTAAGACATCTAAAAACCCTCAAAACATGTTTTACTAAATCTAAGACATCTTATAGTGGATCAAGGATCATTCCTCATAGATGAACAAGGACCTTTTTACTTCAAACTTAAAAGGATTTTGTAAAAGTAGTAAGAGGGGCCTCGTCGACGAACACAGGGCTTCGTCGACAAGTACAACATATACCCTCATCGACGAACACAAGGTTCTTGTTGCCGAGAATATACCGAGAGTACCTAAAAGTTCAGAGCACTCCTCATCAATGAATACAGGGGATTCGGCAACGAGGTTTGTGCAAATTTCATCGACAAACACAGGGTTCTCGTTGATGAAAAGAAACCAAAACTTGTCTGAATTTAGAACCAGAAACTCGTCGACAAACACAGGGCTTCATCGACAAAGTTACTGAAGAGCTGGTCGACGAAGGTAAATACCTCGTCGATGAATGTCGGGCTGCAGACTCCATTAAATACAAAAGAATGGCTAGTTTTGCTCTTGTCTTACATCAATAAATGCCCAACGGCTCTTCAGCGCCCAATTCACCCATTTGGTGTTTAAATAGGGGTTTTGCATTAACTTCAAACTAAGGAAGCCAAATTAGTTATTGAAATCATTTATTGTGCATTCACTCTAGGGTTTCTTTGTGAAAACCACTTGCTCTCTTGCTCTTGCTCTTGTTTTACTCCATTGAAGAAGAGGAAATAGTGTGAGGTTTTTTTTGTGATACTCAGCTCAAGAGGAGCATTTAAGATTGTATCTACCTCTCATCAACTACTTATATAGAAAGGCTCTTTGTGAGACATTGTAGGGTATCTCTAAGTGAGTACCATTGTAAAAGCTCTTTGTGAGCAACTGTGTGTATAAGCTTCTCCACCCAAAGGAGAATCGTATAGTGGACTTTGGGAATCCTTGAGTTGGTTTCAAGGCGTGGACGTAGACGGGGTGCCGAACCACGTTAATATCGCCGTGTTAAGCTTCTCTTCTCTCTTCTCTCTTTTATATTGCTCATTCATTTCCATTTGCTTCACTTTTATATTGTGATATAATACACTTGTTCTTGGCAAGATTTTTGTGTTTGTAGAAAGTTTGCATATTCGTGAAAAACGTCTATTTACCCCCCCTCTAGATGCTCAACCGGGCCAACACACCTAGATAATAGCCCCGTGAGAGATGATTGAGATGTTTTGTGAAATTAGGTGTAATTTCAAGAAAGAGAGTGAATTGGTTATTTTAAAATTTCTAAGTCTTTAAGTACTAATTTTAAGATGGCACAACCACATAAACATAAGTTTGGAGATACACAAATTTCATTATTGCACAACCTAATAGATTCAAACTATGTATTCCACAACCAATCAATATTTCCCAATCAATCACAAGTGCATGAAACATTTAAGACATACGCAACAGGCATATATGAAATTAATAATCAAATACAAGTGGAAGTAAAAATAAGATAAGGGAAGAGAGACGCACACTTTGGATTTTATGAGGTTCGGCTAACCCGACCTATGTCCTCTGTAATGCCCTGAACTCCTCATGGGCCCTGAGTGCTATTTTAGTGACGTCTATGTACCTGATACCATCTCATAATATAAAACACGCAGCGGAATAAATAAAACATTCTTTATAATCTATTACCGGAGTCTAACCATCAACATATATCAAAGTCTTTCCATTCTCATATTACATCTCTAACTAATAAATAAAACATTCTCTATAATCTATTACCAGAGTCTAACTATCAACCTCGGCCTCACGTCGTTTAATACAAACTCGACCCTCGGCCCTCAGTTACAACTCGGTTCTCAGCCACTGAATAAACTCTGGCCCTTGGCCGTCTGGTAAAACTTGACCCTTGGCCCTCCCATAAAATCCCTGCATTTCTCAAATAGTTCCAAAACGTTTCACAAACAGTCCAATATTTCACAAACATTCTCATTTTTGGTATTTCCATAACTCTCAAAATAGTATTCACCTACCATACAATTTCTCATATTTAAAACATAGCCCGTAGGCAAACAAAAAGAACACTGTATAAATGGTTTGTAAGATCAAACCGAGTTTTCCACCGTTCTTTTATACTCAAAATATCATATCGTATATCCTAAGTTTGAAAAAGCTCACTTTGAATGGTCGGTTTTAAAAAGGATAACTGAAAACATAATTATACATACACAAATCATATTTCAATTGGTTCAAAATCATTAAACTGCTACATTAACTTAATCCCTTTATCTGTTTTCGAAACAGAAACCGAAACGGACTGAAAACTTGAAAACCGAGCCCTAACTTTTTCCCTAGTTCAAGAATCCACTCCGCTAGACTTATAGAGATTTGCCCCCTGATCCTCGTGGTAACTTTTGTTCATTGAAACGGGTAACGAACGACAAGAGATCGAAGAGAGAGAGAGAGAATAGGCGTGGGAGAGAGAAAGAGAGAGAGAGATATATATATATATATATTTAGTTTTCTTCATGAAGAAGTAAACAAAATCCTATTTGTAGCCCCCCTAACCCGGTCAAATTCGTCGACGAAATGGCGCCTTCGTCGACAAACTGCAAAAGGCTGTTCGTTGACAAAAGAAGGACTTCATCGACGAACCCTAAGCCTGATATTTTCGGTTGTTCAGGATCTCTTCGTCGACGATACTCTGAATTTCGACGATGAACCTCAGAAGGGTTTTCATCGACGAAACCTGCTGAAATCCCTTTTTCCTTTTTCTTATTTAATTTCCTTATTTTCCTTATTTTCTGGGTTGGGGTCTTTACAATCTCCTCTCCGTATAAAATTTTTTTCCTCAAAATTTTCTATCACATCATCTAAACTATCACTACTCTGACTCTAGGAAGAGCCGGCGGCTATCCATATTGCAGCCCCATCCCAAATTTATTACCTGCCCTCACTTATAGTGGAGGAATACCGTGATTACACATAATGTCTCGGGAGATTACAATATCCAAACAACACTCTCTCGAAGACCAAACATACGCTAAATCATAACCAAACCTACTCTAACCACTATACATACATAAAATCCACTTACCTGCTGATTTACTTACCTGACTAGCTCTACGCGTCTCTAAAAAATGAGGATACTTATGACGTATCTCTGTCTGTAACTCTCATGAAGTCTCATCTACTGCGTGATTCCGCCACAGCACTTTCACTAATGGTCTTTCCTTAGTACCCAACTTCTATACCTTTTTATTCAGAATCTGAATCATTATCTCCTCGTATGCTAATGCATCCCCAATCTCCAGAGGTTCACAACTTAGCATGTGCAAAGGGTCTAGCACGTACTTCCTCAGCACTGATATGTGAAACATGTCATGAACTTTGGATAGTGCTAGGGGTAACGCCACTTGATAAGCAAGGAGACCTATCCTTTCCAGAATCTCAAATGGCCTAATGTACTGAGGGCTTAAATTCCCCTTCTTTCCAAACCTCATCACCCCTTTCATTGGGGCAATCTTCAAGAATATCATATCCCCAACCTCGAACTCTAACTCCTATCGGTGAGTATCCGCATAACTCTTCTGCCGACTCTATGTTGTTTTGATCCTTTTCCTGATAAGCTTGACTTTGCAGAGGTTTGCCGAATTAGTTCCAATCCCAAAATCTGTCGCCTGCCTACCTTATTCCAGTACAACAGATATCGACACCAATGACCATACAAAGTGTCATCTCTATAGTAGACTGGTAACTGTTATTATATGCAAACTCCACAAGCGGTAGATACCGAATCCAACTGTCCCCAAAATCCAGCACACACACCTGTAGCATATCCTCTAAAGTCTGAATAGTCCTCTCGGATTGTCTATCCATCTGTGGGTTAAATGAGGTACTGAATGTGAGTTACAATCCCAAGGCATCCTACAAACTCTTCCAGAAACGAGAGCAAAATCGTGGGTCTCAATCTGAAACGATAGAAACTGAGATGCCATGGAGTCGTACAATCTCCTGCACATATAGTTTTGCCAGCCTATTCATGGAATAGCTAAATCTGATGGGAACGAAGTGCACGGTCTTCATCATCCGATCCACTATAACCAAGATGACATTCTGTCCATGCACCGCTGCAGGTAACCCTGATACAATCGAGATATGCTCCCACTTCCACTTGGGAATGTCAAGTGGCTGAAGTGGTTATGTTGGCCTCTGGTGCTCTGCCTTAACCTGCTGACATGTCAGACACTACTCCACAAATCTAGCAATTTCCCTCTTCATCTTACTCCACCAGAAGAATTCTCGCAAATCTTTATACATCTTCGTACTCTCTGGATGAATAGTATAGAGAGAGCGATGAGCTTCCTCCAAAATCGTCTTCTTAATCTCTGCATCATCAGGTACACATAATCTGGGGAGAAATCTGAGAACTCCATCCTCAGAAACATTGAAGTCCGTCTGCAGCTCACTCCACACCTTCTCCACAATTTTCATCAATTCTGCGTCTCTCATCTGTGCAGCTTTGATTCTCTTCTGCAAGGTTGGCTGAATAACTAAATTGGCAATGAACGCCTGCGGATCCCTGTCCACCAACTCTACTCCCAACCTCTCCAGATCCATCATGATTTGATGTTGTACAACAATTGCTGAAATCGACGTATCCACTAACTTCTGACTCAATGCATCAGCTACCACATTAGCCTTTCCTGGGTGGTAACTAATGGTGTAGTCATGGTCCTTAATCAGATTAAGTCATTTGCACTGCCTCATATTCAACTCCTTTTGGGTGAAGAAGTATTCTAGGCTCTTATGATCTGTAAAGATCTCACCTTCCACCGTATAGGTAGTGTTGCCAGATCTTTAATGAAAAAACAACAATTGCTAGTTCCAAGTCATGCATAGGGTAGTTCTTCTCGTACTCCTTAAGTTGGCGAGAAGCATAAGCGATAACCTTTCCTTGTTGCATCAAGACACACCCAAGTCCCTTCTGAGATGCGTCACTGTAAATCACAAAGTCATCATCCCTTGACAGGATGGTCAATATTGGAGCAGTGACTAAACGTTGCTTCAACTTCTAAAAACTCTATTCAAACTCTTTAGTCCACTCAAATCTACTATTCTTCCTCATATGCTGTGTCAAAGGACCTGACAGTCTAGAAAAACCCTTGATGAATCGGCAATAGTACCCTGCCAAACCCAAGAAACTTCTAATTTCATGTATGTTCTTCGCTCTCATTCAATTAACTACCACTTCCACTTTGTTCGGGTCCACTGATATTCCTTCCCTGGACACTACATGCCCTAAAAATGCAACCTGTTCCAACTAGAACTTGCATTTCTTGAATTTAGCAAACAATCTCTTCTCTTGGAGTACCTGAAGTACCAGCCTCAAATGAGTATAATACTCTGCGGAACTCCTCGAATAAATTAGGATGTCATCAATGAACACCACCATGAACTAATCTAAGTACATGTGGAATACCCTATTCATCAGGTCCATGATTGCTGCAGGTGCGTTTGTCAAACCAAACATCATAACCAAAAATTCGTAATGGTCATACTGGGTTCGCAGAGCTGTCTTCGATAAATCCTCTGACTTCACCTTCAATTGTTGATACTTGGATCACAGATCGATCTTAGAGAAAACTTGAGTGCCCTGCAATCAGTCAAATAGGTAATTAATATGAGATAATGGGTATTTATTCTTCATTGTCACCTTGTTAATCTCCCTGTAGTCGATGCATATCCTCATCGATCTGTCTTTCTTCTTTACGAACAACACCGACGCTCCCCAGGGTGATACGTTCGGGTCTGATGAACCCCTTATCAAGAAGTTCCTATAGCTGCTCCTTTAACTCCTTTAGTTCTACTGGAGCCATTCTATAAGGCACCTTGGAGATTGGTGTCGTCCCTAGTGCTAACTCAATAGTGAACTCCACCTCACGATTTGGTGGCAATCTTGGTAAGTCCTTAGGAAAAACATCCAAGAACTCCCGTCATTGGAATATTCTCTAGCTTCAGTCCCTCCTTTGGTACCCTTTTCACACACGCCAGGTACCTTGAGCAACCATCCAGAAGTAACCTTCTCACCTGCAAAACTGAGAGGATCTGTGGTGCAAAGCGCACACATGACCCGATGAATTTAAACTCTTGCTCTCCAGGAGGTCTAAACACTACTTCCTTCTTTCGGCAATCTATGATCACATAGCTAGATGCTAACCAATCCATCCCCAAAATAATATCAAATCTCTGCATCTCAAGAACAATTATACTAGTAGACAACCTCCTCCCCTGAATCTCCATTGGGTGGTCTCTAAAAACCTTACTGCATACAATAACTGACCATGTCAGCGTGACCACACCTAACTCGACCCCTAAAAACTGAGTCTTAACTTCGCATACTCTAGGAAATCCCTGAGATACAAACGAGTGGGTCACACTTGAGTCGAATAACACAATGGCATTATGTGACATAACTGAAATTGTACCTGTCACCACATTGTCGAAGCTCTCTACATCACCCGGCATCAATGAGTACATCCATGCCTGCGTGGTGCCCCCTTAGTGACCACCTTTAGGTGCTTGATTACCTCCCCCATACTGCTACCATGGAGGCACGTAGTTCAATACCACGCGACAATCCCGCACCTGATGTCCCCACTAACGCATCGGCAACAACCCATAAAACCAGCCCTGCACTCGCCCGCATGCTTCCTATGGCATTTGGGACAGGTAAAGCACTGAGAATTCCCTTGAGGGGCTCGAGATCTCATCACCTGTCTCTGGCTTAACGAACTACTAGGTTGCTTCCATGAGCTCTGGCTGGTGCTGGACTGAAAACTCTGAGGCAAAAGCCTTTTCTTCTGATTTGCCTCCCCTAACATCCACATCCTTTCCCCTAGAGTCCATCCTATAAACGGGATAGAAACCAACTCAATATTCCATTCAAGTGGAACACAATTATTAAATGAAGCAATACCATGACATGTAAATTCTCAATTTAAAAGAACAAGTCAAGCAATCCTGACACACTACCGTCAACGGTTTGCCATCTGCAAACCATCTCACTCTCTCTAATATGTATACACACTTAGCAGTGTAAGGATATAGGCCTCTAGTCCCTACTTTGGGATAATTACATACTCACTTAACCTAACGTTTCCACTTAGATTCCGAGTTTCAACCTCTCAACCCTGGAATGAAACCATCGATTTACCATGGTTTTTTTGAAATCGTCATTCCAGGAAAAGCACAAAAGACTGTCGAAGAAAATCCGCCTCCAAGCCTCCAAACTAAAACCTGCCTAACTTACTAACTCTTATCCTCATCTCATCTCAACCTATACTCTGGTAATCCTTAATCGTCAAAGTCTGCAGAACCTAGCAAACCTGGCTTTGATACCACCTGTAACGCCCCAAACCCTTCATGGGCCGGGGGTGCTACTTTATTGATGTCTGTGTACTTGATACAATCTTATAATATAAAACATGCAGTGGAATAAATAAAACATTCTCCATAATCTATTACCATAGTCTAACCATCAACATACATCAAAGTCTTTCCATTCTCATATTACATCTTAAACTAATAAGTCGACTAACTCGGTCCATACAACCATAATACAAGCCCAGAGGCTTACAACATAACCTACTCACATCTGAGTTCTTACAGACACTCTCAAAAAAGAAACTATACTAGTTTCCACCCCTTAGTTCTGGTAAACTCAATCTCTAGGATTCCCTTAAAAGATATGTTGTATAACGGGGTGAGACACCTCTCAGTAAGGAAGATTAAATTAATAACAGTGGGTGGTTAACATGCGTTTCAGTGAATACAGAATCATACATTTCTCTTTTAATTGAAAATAGTATGTATACTCATTGCTCGTTTCTCAACGTATAAATCAGTACTGAAAACAATTACATCATTTACATAAATATACAAATATGCATAGAAGACTCTCCCTAGAACTAAACGCCATGTATAAACCCCCGTGGTTAGGGTTGTGCTGCCCAAAGGCTGGACTAAAACTTGGGGGATCAACCTAGACCAAGTCACTCCCGGCTATCTACGTCTGTAGGCTTCAACAACTCGCTTGCGGGTTTAATTGCCTTACCACTTTCTGATACGTACCTCTAGGGAAGGTAACACCTCTACTTGGTTCAATCGGCTAGACCACCCAACACCACTCTTGCAGTACAGTGGGGGCACATACGGTCAACTAGTGAAACTTTCTCTAGCAACGGTACCATGCTCATAACAACTGGGTCCTCAGGGTTCCTAGAGCATATCAAGCAATTTAAGTAATTAAAACTGTACTTTAAACTTATTTCACGCAAAATCTATCATTTTATAAACCTCGGCCTCGCGCCGTTTAATACAAACTCTGCCCTCAGCCATTTGTTACAACTCAGCTCTTAGCCGCTGAATAAAGTGCCGGCCCTTGGCTGTCTAGTAAAACTCAGCCCTTGGCCCTCCTATAAAATCCCTACATTTCTCAAACAGTTCCAAAACGTTTTGCAAACAGTTCAATATTTCACAAACATTCTCATGTCTGGTATTTCCATAACTCTCAAAATAGTCTTCACCTGCCACACAATCTCTCATATTTAAAACATAGCCCGTAGGCAAACAAAAAGAACACTATATAAATGGTTTGTAAGATCAAACCGAGTTTTCCACCTTTCTTTTATACTCAACATATATCCTAGGTTTGAAAAAGCTCCTTTTGAACGGTCAGTTTTAAAAAGAATAACTGAAAACATAATTATACATACTCAAATCATATTTCAATTGGTTCAAAATCATTAAATTCCTGCATTAACTTAATCTCCTTACCTGCTTTCGAAATAGAAACTGAAATGGACTGAAAACTCAAAAATCAAACCCTAACTTTTTCCGTAGTTCAAGAATCCACTCCACTAGACTTGTAGAGATTCGTCCCCTAATCCTCGTGGTAACTTCTGTTTGTGGAAATGGGCAATGAACGACGAGATGTCGAAGAGAGAGAGATATATATATAATGGGCGTGGGAGATATATATATATATATATAGTTTTTTTCATGAAGAAACAAACAAAATCCTATTTATAGCCCCATTGACCCGGTCAAATTTGTCGACGAAATGGCGCCTTCGTTGACGAACTTTAGAAGGCCATTCATCAACGAACCCTAAGCCTAATATTTTCGGTCGTTCTGGATCTCTTCGTCAACAATGCTCTGAATTTTGGCGACAAACCTCATAAGGGTCTTCGTCGATGAAAGCAAGGAATTCATCGACGAAGCTTGCTGAAATCCCCTTTTTCCTTTTTCTTATTTAATTTCCTTATTTTCTAGGTTTATGCCTCTACATCCTCATCTTGGACAAACTACATAAGGATTCCACTATACTGCTCCTTAACTTGGGACGGAGCTTCCCATTACAATCCGCTGCTTACAAGAGACATAACTTCCTTCTCCCCGATTCACAACCCAAATCGTAAATACAATAGATAAATTTTTTTGGATACACTCAAACTGCTACTCAACAAACTAATGTGTACAAGTGAAATCCTAAACACTCTCACAATATATAACTTGAAGTTCAATGGAATAAATGTGTTGATCTCAATATGATTTTTGTAATAAAAGAATATATGATCTTTGTATAAAGATATGTATGATGGGTTTCTCAAAATATCTAAACCCAATACAATATGTCTCCAAAAAAAAAAAAAATTTTCAAATAATATGTGTGTAAAAGATCTAGGGTTTGCTCTCAAATTGCTTTTGTAAAAACAAGAGATGTGAAATCTTTGAATAAAAATATGAAAGTGAATGCTTCAAAGATTTAGGCCTTAGTATAACCTTTTTCCCAAAAGATTTATCGAACAATGAATATATTGAAAAATTAGGATTCTTGCTCCCAATAAAATATTAAATATTAGAGTATGAGAGAAGAAAAAACTTTTGAGATGAAGATTGAATGCCCAAAGAAGATACTTGTTTATCAAACCTCAATACCAAAGATGCTTGCAAGATATGTGTATGAATGCCCTTTGAAAATTGAGAGAATGCCCAAAAATGTTTGAATGCGATAGAGTGTCGGCAAAAGATCCGAAACTAGGTTTAAGGGTTGATATTTATAAGTACTTTCGGCATCTAGATGTTTTCTAACCGCTGGATCATTGAAAAATATTTTAATTAAAAAAATCTGCTCGTTAAGTGCTAGAGTGTTAGTCTGCTCGACAGACTCGTCAACGAGTGGACACACTAGTAGACGAGTGTACTTCACTCGATTGTCGATGAGATTAGGGGATTCGTCGACGAGTGGTCTATCTGAGAAAGTTAGGGTCTCGGTATTTTCTCGTCGACGAGGATATGCATTAGTCGACGAGTGGTTTTCAGGTATTCGTTGACGAGGCCAGGGGACTAGTCGACAAGTTCCCTGTTATTCAGTCCTATTAACCTTCTAAAATGCAAATCCAACTTAGGACAAGTGCATATGAATGTTTCATGAAAAACATGCATCCTAGGGTCCGTCTATTGGTCATTTTGAGTTTCCAGCTTATGAGACATCTAAATACAAATATAATTAAATGCACATTACAATTGAAAAATTGAATTATCTTCATCATTTTGCTTTTCTACTCCCATGGAATGAGTCAAGCCGTATGCGTTTCAAGTTTCTCATAACTTCCACAACATTCTTACCATACATGCATGCTAAGTAATGATCCTGTTCAAAATCTCAATGCATAGGTAAGATATTATGTGATTTGTCATTATGAAAATATGATTGGACTCATAGAGTCAACATATTTACAAAAACAAAGGAAGTGATGAGTCACCATAACAATCTATCTCACCTCCTCTATCCTTTTTTTTTTCTTTAACTACTTTTCCTCTATCCCCCACCATGATGACGTGGCAAAAACAAGGGAAATTGTTAAGACTTTATAAACTATTTTTAAAAATTTATTTATTTTTACTTTTTTTTTTAATTTTTAATTTTTAATTTTTAATTTTAATTTTTTAATTTACGAAGCGTTAGAACAAGTGTGTGCGGGCCACTACACTCGATCACCTCTCCCATTGTCACCCTTGCTCTCATCAGTTTTTCATGTCTCCCGCGATGACCAGGGAAGAGGAAGAACCACCGAAGGAGAGGGAAGAGTTGGTGATCGTGAATGAAGATGACGACGACGAGCACGGTTCCAAGGAGAAGGTTCTTCAGAAATACTTCCTCCAGGAGTGGAAACTGGTCAAGTCTCTTCTTGACGAAATCGTTTCCAATGGCCGCGTCTCAGATCCCTCCTCTGTCCGCAAGATCCGCTCCATTGTACTCTCTATTTCTCCCTTACTTGCACACAAAGACACAAAGACTAGGTTTTTTTTTTTTTTTAAATTGGTTTTATCACACACAATAATCTAGTAATGACAGTTCATATGTATGTAGACAGTAATGTGTATAATCATAAAGCTCAATTTACAATAACAAATGCACCATTTTAATCCATAATAAGTTTAGAAAAAGATGACAGTTCATTCTGCAATTCTCTATTTTGGATGAGTCTAGAAATTATGGTCAGATACTAATGACTTTTTGGTAGTTCTGGAACACCAGTAGTAACTAGAAGACGACTATTGTTCTTTTTCTCTTTGGAGAATAAATCTTTATAGCTTGAATGTTCAATAATTGATAAATAAGCTCGAAAACTAGAATGAAATGCTTGGGTGCTAATATGCTGTGGAGCACACAGTTGCCTGAAAATCATATTATTTTTTAAAAATTGAGATTTTATGTTGGAGGTGCATACTAGTTTTAAATTTCTAAGTTAAATTTACCTCCTTTTTGGTCGAGTAATGGCAAAGAGTGAATGAAGGCTGGTGACTTGGATTTGGAGCCTGAGGTGACAGCAGATAATATTTCTTACTCTCTTGGAAGTTGATTACTTATAGATTTATTGCTATCTATGGCTACAAATTAAGGGAATGCGCAACTTTGTTATCTTCTCCAAAGTAAAATCCATTTAAACTAGTCTTACCTCATGTATTTAATGTTTTTTTTAGCAGTTTTCCCCTAATATAACTATCCCCATTTGAATTATGTCGAGCTCCTGTACTCGTGGTTTTTTAACAATGATCCTCTATAATAACTACCCCACAAGTTTTTTGAACCATTTTTACGAAGATCTTAGGGTTCTTTTTAAGCTGTCCTCTAGTAATAACTGTCTCACAGGATTTTAGCAAACTTTAGCACAAAAAATTAACAATATCCTGGAAGTGATTGATATTAATTGGAGAATGGAGAGTTCTTGTCCCTTGGTTTTTGCATCCTTCATCATATATTGGCTTTTCTAGTCCTACAATTTTTATTTTTATTTTATTTTTCTGTCAATGATTAGTGTGTTGCATGCACATTGGCATGACGGGTGCAATCCCTTGTTATGGCATCAGTTGCCACACTTACAACATATGCTTGTTTATTGTTTTCTATGTGCAGAGGAACAATGGTGAATTTTGTTGAAAATTTCACTTTATTTATTTATTTATTATTATTTTTTTTTCAAAAACCACCATTGCATGATTTCATCAATTTGCATGGGCTTGATACGTTGAACCTGGCCAATCCTTCCTGTGGCTGTGGTTGCTTACTTGTTACTTTTCATGCTTGATATCATTGTGCTTGATCAGTGGGGAGGGAATTTGGTTAGGTCCATGACTCTTTCAATTCTTTATCACCCTACTCTTGGGACTATGTGACACATTGTTTTCTTGTTTTTATTACTTTTTTCCAAGACAATATGTGTTTTTTATTCTTTATGCCTTGGCCAGTATGTTTTTTTGGCTTGATAATTTAAGGCAACTTTTTCCATTATGGTTTTCACATACATGTCTGCATGTACACTATTCATGCATGTATAAGAATATATTCTCTATATATAATCTATAAAGCACATAAACAGTAGTATATTGTTTTCAAGATTTGAATGTCAAAACACCCTATAGGCATTTACTTGTCTTGAAGCTTAACAAAACAAATTTTCAGATAAACTCATAATTGTTTTTTGTGTTTTTTTTTCAGTGCAGCAATATGTGATTTATTGGAAGCTATAAAATGAAGTGATATCTTGGGAAACTTGATGGGCTTTAAAACTCTATTATCTTTTATTTCCTAATGCATTCTTAGTAAAATGGATCTTCCATTTTTTTGCAACAAAAGGCATTTTCCAGTTTTTACACTCTGTTTTCCTACAATTTTGATTGTGAGAGGAGCCTGAAATCTTGCTATATTCTTTTGTTATGCAGTTGGACAAGTATCAAGAACAGGGTCAACTAGTAGAGCCTTACTTGGAAAGCATAGTTTCTCCTCTGATGTTCATTGTTTGCTCTAAAACAATTGAGCTTGGGGTAGCATCTGATGAAATCATGGATGTCATCAAGCCTTTATGCATTCTAATTTATTCTCTGGTTACAGTTTGTGGATACAAGGCTGTTATCAAGTTTTTCCCACATCAAGTTTCTGATTTAGAACTTGCAGTATCTCTCTTAGAGAAGTGCCATGACACTAATGCAGTGTCATCTCTGCGACAAGAAAGTACAGGAGAGATGGAAGCAAAATGTGTGATACTACTGTGGCTTTCTATTCTTGTATTGGTTCCATTTGATCTCTCTTCTGTGGATTCTACCATTGCCAACAGCAACAGTTTCAATGAATTTGAGCCATCCCCACTGGTATTGAGAATATTAGGGTTTTCTAAAGATTACCTTTCAAGTGCAGGCCCTATGCGCCCACTAGCTGCATTGCTGTTGTCAAGATTGTTAACACGTCCAGATATGCTAAAGGCTCTCATCAGGTACTCTCTTTATGCATCCACCATTTTATATTGGTTGGTTAGCAGAGCACAGCAAAGTAGATAGACTGTAATGCCTCAATTTAGTTGACCACATTAGAGCGATTATCTTTAGATTCCAACCAGCAAAACATGAACTATAATTATTGTGCACATGTTGGCCAACGAACTGAAACAGTGATTATATGACCGGGAAACTTCGCTATCTTGTGCTTGAGTTGGACAATTTAAGACGTAAAATTGCTGTATGGCTTGGCTGGAATAAGTTCAAAGTGATTCTATGCATGCCTAACTGCTTTTATTCTCTTTTTGTTTTTTAAATTTTAAATTTCTGTTTATTTTTGTGAACTTTTTCTAGCAGTTGACTGTTTTATTTTTTCCATTTAATATATGTTTCTGCTTGCTTGACATTTATCACGATATTTACTAACAGAGTACATACTTTTATCAGGAAATACATAAAAAAAAAATATAATTGCAACTAAGCATTCTTTTCCAACTTGAGTTATATTTATTGGGCCTGTTGATTTCCTTCCAGGCCCGGGTAGGTGTCAAATATGCGAGGGTTCCTGCATCATTCTGGACGTGGGCAGGTAAAGACGTTAGTTCAGGAAACTAGGATTAGATTAGCAACTTTGAATATAGGGACACTTATGGATAAAAGCATGAAAATTGTGGATACAATGATTAGAAGAAGAATTAATATAATTTGCCTTCAAGAAACTAAGTGGGTGGGGGAGAAAGCTAGAGAAATCGATAAATCAGGATTTAAACTTTGGTACACTAGAAAAGTAAAATATAAGAATGGAGTAGGCATTATTATAGACAAAAACTTAAAAGATAGCGTGGTGGATGTAACTAGAATAAGGGATAGAATTATAAAAATTAAGATGGTATTAGGACAAGAGATAATAAATATCATTAGTGCTTATGCTCCTCAAGTTGGCTTAGCAGAGAATCTTAAGAGACAATTTTGGAAAGATATGGATAGTATTATACAAGGCATACCGGGGACTGAGAAAATATTTATAGGAGGAGATCTAAATGGACACGTTGGAAGAGATAATAAAAATTTGGTACACTGGAAAAGAAAAACATAAGAATGGAGTAGGCATTATTATAGACAAAAACTTAAAAGATAGCGTGGTGGATTTAACTAGAATAAGGGATAGAATTATAAAAATTAAGATGGTATTAGGACAAGAGATAAAAATATCATTAGTGCTTATGCTCCTCAAGTTGGCTTAGCAGAGAATCTTAAGAGACAATTTTGGGAAGATATGGATAGTATTATACAAGGCATACCGGGGACTAAGAAAATATTTATAGGAGAAGATCTAAATGGACACGTTGGAAGAGATAATAAAAATTATGAGAGGATACATAGAGGATATGGATATGGAGACAAAAATGAGTCTGGGGAGATGATCTTAGACTTTGCTATGTCATATGATTTTAGTATAATGAATACTTGTTTTAAGAAGAGAGGAGAACACTTAATAACCTTTAAAAGTGGCAAAATAGAAGTCAAATAGATTTTTTTTTAACTAGGAGGGTAGATTGTTAATCATGCAAGGATTGTAAAGTTATTCCAGGTGAAAGCCTAACCACACAACATAGAGTCTTAGTGTTAGATATATGCATTAAAAAATGGAAGAAAAAGGATAAAATAAACCGGTGTAGGAGAACTAGATGGTGGAACCTAAAAGGAGAAAATATAATAAAATTTAAAGATAAAATGATCAAAGATGGGGATTGGACCTCAGAGGATGGGATAGATACTAATACTGTTTGGAATAGATTAGCTAGCTCTATTAAAAAGATAGCAAAAGAGATTTTAGGTGAATCAAGGGGAAGATTCTCGAATAGTAAAGAAAGTTGGTGGTGAGATAAAGATGTACAAAAAATCATAAAGACAAAAAGAATTTGGTATAAAACGTGGCAAAAATGTAGAAATAGAGATAACTTTGAAAAATATAAGGAGGCAAGAAAAGATGCAAAAAGGGTCGTTAGTGAAGCTAAATACAGATCATTTAATAGTTTGTATGATAGATTAGGTACAAAAGAAGGGGAAAGAGATATATTTAAACTTGTTAAAGTTAGAGAAAGGAAGAGCAAAGACTTAGGGAATGTAAAATGTATAAAAAATGAGGATGATATTGTCTTGGTTAAGGATGAAGATATTAAAGAAAGATGGCGAAGTTACTTTAATAAGTTGTTTAACGAAAACCAAATAGAAGACTTAAACTTAGAATTGTCAAATGAGGAAAAGACTAAAAATATAAGATTTATTCGCAAAATTAGAGTTAACGAAGTTAAGTTTGCACTAAAAAAGATAAAAAAGGGGAAAGCTATGGGACCAGATAACATCCCAATTGAAGTTTGGAAATGCTTGGGTGAAAACGGAATTATATGGTTAACAAATTTATTTAATATAATTGTAAAAACTAAGAAAATGCTAGATGAATGGAGGAAAAGTACTTTAATACCTATATACAAAAATAAAGGAGATATTCAAAATTTCAATAACTATCGTGGAATTAAACTTATGAGTCATACGATGAAACTATGGGAAAGAGTGGTTGAACAAAGATTAAGGTTAGAAAAGAAGATCTCAGAAAATCAATTTGGTTTTATGCCTGGGAGATCTACCACAGAAGCTATTTATCTTTTAAGAAGATTAATGGAAAAGTTTAGGGAAAAGAAGAGGGACTTGCATATGATATTTATTGACCTTGAGAAAGCATATGATAGGATACCTAGGGAAGTTCTATGGTGGGTTTTAGAAAAAAAGGTGTATGTTGTAGGTATACCGATGTCATTAAGGATATGTACGATGGAGTAATGACTAGTGTAAGGACTATAGATGGAGAAACTAGAGAATTTCCAATTACCATAGGTGTACATCAAGGATCTTCTTTGAGTCCTTATTTTTTTGCTTTAGTGATGGTTCAATTGACTAAGAGTATTCAAAAGGAGGTTCCATGGTGTATGTTATTTGCAGATGATATTGTATTAATTGACAAAATTAGGGTTGGAGTAGAGGTTGAGTTAGAATTATGGAGAGAAGCTTTGGAATCTAGAGGCTTTAAGATAAGTAGAAATAAAACAGAATATATGAAATGTAATTTTAGTAATGGTAAGAGGAATATTGGAGACAAAGTTAAACTTGATGATGAAGAAATAAACAGCATTTGTAGATTTCGATACCTTGGATCTATTATGCAAGCTGAAGGAGAAATTGAAGATGATGTAATGCATAGAGTTAAAGCAGGTTGGGTAAAATGGAGAAGTGCTTCAAGTGTGCTATGTGATCGTAGAATACCCTTAAAATTGAAAGGGAAGTTTTATAGGATAGCTATAAGACCAGCTATGCTATATGGATCGGAATGTTGGGCAATGAAGAAACATAATATCCAAAAAGTAAAAGTTGCCGAGATGAGGATGCTTAGATGGATGAGTAGTATAACATTGAAAGATAAATTAAGGAATGAACATATTCGTGGTAAGTTAGGTGTAGCTCCTATAAAAGATAAGATAAGGGAGGGACGACTCAGATGGTATGGACACTTGCAACGTAGGCCTTATAGTGCACCTGTGAGGAAGAGTGACTTAGTTACTGTAGGGGGCAGTAGAAGGGGTAGGGGTAGACCTAAAATAACTTGGGAGGAGATAGTGAGTAAGGATTTAATATCCTTGAATCTATCAAAAGAAATGGTCCATGATCGCATAAATTGGCGGAAAATGATTTATATAGCCGACCCCGCTTAGTGGGAATAAGGCTTGGTTTTGTTGTTGTTTGTTGTTGTTTTTGTTGATTTCCTTCCAGGGAAATCCTGTCCCTCATTTATTCGGCTTTTCCTGATTTTGGTTGTCATTGAGGTTTTGTGGGACGTTACTTTTCTTGCCGTCACTTGGATCTGAAAAACTCTATTGTCACAACAGCAAATCATGATTGATGTGGCATCACTTGATTTATTAGAATTTATTGAGTTGTAAAAAAGTTAACTAATTCCAATAAATGATGGGAGGCCACATCACTTGTGATATTTTCTTGTGATGATTTCCTTGTGATGAACAGTAAAACTCCTTGGATCTTTTGGAGGAAAGCGTTTCGATAACTTTTCAAGACTTTGGAGGAAAGGGTCTCTTTGGCCGGCAGTTGGTGTATTTTGGCTATTTTCAGATAGTTTAATGCTCTGTCCTCTCTCCATTTGTCCACAGCTTTTATTCCTTGTGTGAGATCACTCAATGTGGATTTTGAAAGATTAGTGGTTGAATTTTGTTGGCTGAGTTTTTATTCTCAAAACAGATCCAGGTAGTCATTTATTTGGTACATCCTGAGTACTAGGAACTTCTATTTTCTATCCTTGGAAGATTTCATTTGCTAATCCTATAGAGGGGTTTTAACTGTTTGGACTTAAGTGGGGACATAAAAGTTACTATTGTATTCATTGTATAGGAGAATGAGATGCTATTTTACCAAATTTAAAATGTTAGATTTTGTTTTGAGGGTGAGCCTTGACCATGGTAAGGTTGTTACACAAAAAAAATTTGAAGGTTAGGGATCCTCGTGTCATGTTAGGAGACCGAGAAAGAACTTATTTAATATACTAGTTGTGGATAAGTGGTTTGGATTATGTTATTATTTGATACTATTTATGTGACAAAACTAGTGACGCATAGCAAATTGATTGTTGTCTTGCATTTTAGTCTTCAAATTATGTGCCCTATTGAACTTTGGTTTATATATGTTCAATGTCATTTGTTGTGGGATTCACTTAAATTTATGAAAATAAACTTAAATTTTTATAAAATGTAGTGAATAGAAAATTAAATGCAAAATATGCAGAAAATTTAATAGATGATTAAGTGTCATGTTCCTTTATTTCTTTCTTTTTAGTCTTGTTCAACACAATAGTTATTGCATTACATCGATTGATTTTTCACATTGCTCCACATGATAGGCTACCTATTTAGCAATTTTAGTGTCCATAAAATTATTAGTGCTACCCATTTCAATTAAGATAGTAGCAGGTTGGTGTTTTAGGAAACATTTAATTTTCATGGTTTGAGGATTAGTATACCCAGCTAAAACATGAACTAAAGAAGTGATAGATCCATTATTATCATTAGACCCGTAACTTTTTGATCTGAATCAGCGCATTTATCTTCAACTTCTTCTAGCTCCTCCATTGGTTCAATCGTCAATAGTCGTCCCTTTATAACATGGTCTTAAATTTCCATGAAATTGTTGAAATTTCTGTCGAAATCTCTAGTTTCCATCACCCTAGAAATCAAAATGGTAGTCAATTTCCATATTACATAATTTTCATCGAAATCTTAATAAATTTTCAGAAATTTATCCAAATCTCAAAATTTTAGCGAAACTTGTCGAAAATTTAACTATGCAATGAAATTTCCTTGTAATTCAAATGAGTGATTTAGGAGTGAAGTTAAAATTTTCTCTTAATTTATTTTATTTATTTTTATCGAAACAAAAAATTATTCAAGTGCTTTTGAAATTATATGAAAAAATAAACCTACAATAACATTTTATTTAACCATTCATGTCTAAATTATCATTATTTGTATAATAAATTATCTATAAATGATTTATGAATTTCATTTGTTAATTGAATATGTTTAATGCACATTATCTTACAAATATGTTTGATACACATACTATATTATAACTTTTCCACCTCATGCACAACATAGATGTATTTAACTTGTAATATATTAGTCCTAATGCTTACATTATTATGTTCGTTAACCATTTCTAAAGTTTCACAAAGAATTTCATGCTTTACCATTGATTTCCATTATTTTTCAAATTGAAATTGAAATCGACATTGAAATAGAAATTTTCATCGAAATTGATGTGCTTTTGGAGCTTTCGAAATTTGAGTTGAAATCGAAATTTAAGACATTGCTTTTTACAAGGTGCCTGCCCTCTACGCCACTTCTCATCACAATGCCAACACAACCCTTTGTCATTCACTCTTTAAGTTCCTCTTGAGTCAATTGTTTGGTAGGAGGATTGTGAGGAGCAAGTGGTGTGATAGTGTTGCTGACATGTTTCTTGTTAATAGTTTTGCTGGGCTGATGTCGTTCTTCTCCTAACTTCTCTTCTTCTAACTGTGCAAAGGAAATTGTAGCAATCATATTCCGCGGCTGACGCACTTTGACCTCATGCAAAATGTTAGTTAGGAGACCTTCAATAAAAGTATTGATGAGTTGGCTTTTGTTCCAATCTTTAGTCCTGTTTGTTAGCTGCTCAAATTGCGTCTCGTATTCCAAGACAGTGGTAGTTTGGCGTATTTTGACAAACTGTCAATATTCTCATATCCATTGGGCCCAAATCGAACTAGTAATCCAGGAACAAATTCTTCCCATTGATGGCATTCTATAATGAGCTTCAAACTAGTTATGCCATTGAATAGCATTGCATCTAGACTAAGAGCAGCAAACTAACTTTAGATGTTTTGGAGTGCAGTGAAAGCGAAAGTATTTTCAGCCATAGAAACCCATCCAATAGGTTCATCATTGTCCTATTGAGGAAATTCCACCTTCATATGAAAAGGACCATGATCACACCCTCCTTTATAACCTCCTTCGCACACATACGATTGCTCTTTACAATTAGCTGATGTTGAGGCATCATCTTATCTCTCTTTGTGGGAAGATGTAATGAGTGGTTTAGAGAGAGATGCTCGGATCTCTTCAAATTGAGGCTTAAACATATTGCTAATTTCAACCTTTAGCCTACCTTCGATTTGAGATTTTGCTAAATTTTATAAGGCCATTGCATATGAGTGAAGATCAAGAATTCCAAGGTCTAGCCTTTGTCAGTGAGTTAACGACATCCACAAGAATGCTGGCTCTAGTACCAAATTATAGGACCCTAGGGTTTTACTATTTGGAAATTGGGGAAATTGGAAGGATGGAAAATAGAAAGGGAAAATAGGGTCGATCTTTTCAAGGGGATTTGCCTCCAAATTTGCCAAAGGCTATGAATTATATTATTGCTTGAATGAAGAAGCTTGTTGGATTACATATATATAGGGTCAATACAATCCTAATTGATTTAGGAATCATAACACATTAATTAGAAATCCCAATTGATTTGGGAATCATAACATTAATTAGAAATCCCACTTGATTTGTGACTCCTAATACATTAATTAGTAAAGCCAAATGATTTGGGAGTCCTAACACAAATGTATCAAGAGAGTGCCTACATTGATTGGTGTTGAAGGGTATTGACTAGAGTCATATGGAGACATGTTCAGATCAGTGGCGTGAGAGATCTTCTGAGGTTGAAGTAATGAGAAAAAAATCGTGTTTGAGATGACTAGACAGAAAGCTCATGGTTTTGATGGCTTCACAATGGCCTTCTTAGGATAGATGGGAGCTACTGTAGGAGGACATTTTGAGTTTTCTTTGAGGAATTTCATTAAAATAGGGTGGTGGGTACTAGTGTGAAATGTGAACTTTTAGCGCACATTCCTAAGAAGGAGAGGTCAATGAGGATGAGAGATTTCAGGCCCATTATTTGGTTACTAGCCTCTATAAGATTCTTTCAATAGTCATAAGTCTTAACTAAAAGATAGAGAGTGGTTTTGGGTGGTACGATGACCATGGCCCTGTAAAATAACAACACCAAGATCTGCTTTGAAGAAATGATTGAAGAGATAACACAAAGTTTTATTACAACAATCGGATTAAAACAATCTGTCCAACCATGCAATCACTAGATGAGCTTCAATGGCGAAATGACAACAAATAGAAAAACAGAAGAGGGCACAACCTGCAGTCGAAATGTGTGTTTTGCTCCGATGGGGGAGGGGTCTTATTTATAACCTTCGGTCCATGGAAGAAACACATGAGTGGCTTACCTACCATGGTAGGTGGTGGCAGCTCACCTACCAAAGCCGTTGTTGACATTAGTGGTCGTTATTCACCAACCGGGGCTGCCATTCACACTGGTAGCCATCGCTCACCTACTGTGCCCCCTAGACCCCACCGTTTGGGGGGCACCCCCCACCGGTGGCGCTGCCCCCGGACCCCTGTGTCTCGGAGGGGAACATTTTCTATCTTCATAGTACCATTGCGGTCTACCACTTCGATCTCATCTGAGCTATACATCCGGTAAGTGTGCCAATTAACTCGTGGGAGGTGGGCATTGCACACATATATACCAACACCCCCCCCCTCAATGTCCACCTACGCTTTTGGACCAATACCAAGAGCATCTCAATGCTTCTGGAAGTCAGAACTACCTAATGCTTTGATGAAGATATTTGCATGATTATCTTCTGTTGGGCAATACTCCATCTCAACAACCTTATCCTTAATGAGTTCTCGTATGTAGTGATACTGGATCTCAATGTGCTTGGTTCTTGCATGGAACATTGGGTTCTTACTGATGGCTATGCAACTTTGATTGTCACTGTGAATCAGAGTTGTGACATTTATCGTCATCCCAATATCAGTAAGAAGTCTTCTTATCCAGATAGCTTCACATGAGGTGAGACAAGTTGACTTGTACTTGGCTTCTGTAGATGACAGCGACACCGTTGGCTGCTTTTTGCTTGTCCACGAGATAATTCCATTCCCCAAGAGAAAACAATATCTAGAAACTGACTTTCTGGAATCAATATCTCCTACCCAATCGGAGTCGCAATATCCAATTAGGGAGTTTCCTGATGTATAAGAGATGCCAAAATGAACAGTCCCTTCTATATACTTGAGAACCCTCATTCCAGCCTTCCAGTAAATTTCTCATGGTTTATTTGCAAATCTACTTAGAATACTAACTGCAAAACTGATATCTGGCCTTGTGTTGCATAGGTACACTAAACTCCCAATTAGGCTTCTGTACCTCTTTGCATCAATTTGTGGAGATGGATCTTCAATGGAGAGTTTAATGTTTACTTCCATTGGAGTAACCACTGGAGTGCATTTTGCCATCCCAAATGCCTTCAATATCTCTTGAGCATATCATTGCTGAGAAATAAAGATTTCTCCTGGTTGCTGCCACAATTCAATGCCCAAGAAAAAGTGGAGTAGCCCCATGTTTGTCATCTCAAATTTTGAGCATAGGCCAGATGTTGTTGATCTTCTCCTCGTGGTCACCTATAAGCATAAAATCATCTACATATAGTACAATTGTTACATACATCCCATTCTCCTTTAGTATATATAAATTTGCATCAGAGGTACTTCTACAAAATCCATAATTGGTGAAGAATGAATCAATCCTCTGGTACCAAGCTCTGGGGGCTTGTTTTAGCCCATACATGGCTTTCTTCAATCTGCACACTTTGTTTTCTGAATTTGACAATTCAAATCTAGGTGGTTGCATCACATAAACTTCATCTTTAAGATGACCATTGAGGAATGCAGACGTCATGTCTATTTGAAATAGCATCCAGCTTCTGTGTGCGGTAGTAGCCAAAACCAGACGGATTGTTTCCATGTGGGCTGTTCGTGCAAAGGTTTCAGTAACATCAAAACCTTCCACCTGAGAAAATCCTTGTGCAACAAGGCGAGCTTTGTACTTCTAGTACCATCGGTTTTATATTTTACCTTCCACATCCTATTCGTGCCGATTACCTTCTTATAAGGGGGACGATCCACAATCTCCCAAGTATCATTTTTGATGATACTTTCATATTCAGCTTCCATAGCCGTTTTCCACTTCGGATCAGGCAGCGCTTCATCTAGGCTACTTGGTTCCTTAAATGTACTGATTATATCAGCCATTAAGGCCATATTTACCAAGTGTTCTGTTGATTGTTGTTGTTCCTCTATTTTCTTCAACCTTCGAGGTCCATTAGGTTGTGAACTTTGATTCATAGGTTCTAGATTGCTTTTGTCAAAGAGCTGTTGTATCCACCTGGAGTGTGGCTTCTGAACAAGTGCTACCGATACAATAGACTGGTTTTGAATTTCTTCATCATTCACCTCAATCTGCTGTTGTGAGTGAGGCACTTGGTGGGTTACTTTATCGGTTGATGATAAAGTGGGCTGATCTCTATCTCCCACTGAGTGTGGCCCTTCATCAAATACTACATCTCGGCTTGTGACGATCTTCTTTGCCTCTACATCATACAGGCGATATGCCTTCGACTCCGTACTGTATCCCAAGAAGATGCACTTTCGACTCTTGTCATCTAACTTCCTTTGACTGTCATCGTGAACATGCGCAAAACATCTGCAACCAAATGTTCTAAGATGAGAAACGAGAAATGGAGGGTTTCTTATCAGAGTAAGCCTCGTGAGGTCTTCTGTTCCCCAAAGCTTTAATGAAGCATCGGTTGAGGATATACACAGCTGTATTAACAGCTTCTGCCCAAAATGATTTTGGAAGATCTTGTGCCTTCATCATTGCTCTGGCCATCTCCATCACAATGCTAATTTGCCGTTCCACAACACCATTCTGTTGTGGAGTTTTTGGTGCCGTCAATTGGCGCCTGATGCTAAATGCACTACAATAACTGTTGAACTCCCTTGAGGTGAACTCGCCTCCTTGATCTGTTCGAAGTTTTTTTAACTGCAAACCTGTCTCATTTTCAACAAGTTTATGCCACACTTTAAATTTTACAAGAGCCTCAGCCTTATTATGAAGAAAGTACACCCACATCTTTCTACTATAATCATCGACTAACAACATAAAGTAGGAAGATCCTCCTAGTGCAGGAGTAGTCATTTTACCACAGAGATCTGCATGTACTAGCTCTAGAGGAAGTTTCAATTTGTTGTTGCTCTCTTTTGGAAATGAAATACGATGTTGCTTGCCCAGCATGCAAGCTTCACGAGGTAGATCAACCACTATTTCCTTTCTCTGCATCTCCTTCAAAATTGCATAGGAGATGTGTCCAAATTTTTCATGCCAAAGTCTGCTTGTTGTATCTCTAGTTGATGCGGCAAGTGCCACAAACTCATACAGGTTATTCTTTCGAATACTTTCACCCACAATGCTGCCATTGCTATCAATGATCTTAACTTTTGTTTTCATAAATCGTACTTCATAGTCATGGTCAGTGATAGCAGCTACAAATAAAAGATTCCTCTTAATTTGAGGAACATAAAGGACATCTAAAAGAGTTTTACCTTGGCCATTTGTGGTTTTTAAGGAAATGGATCCAGGTTTTTAAGGAAATGGATCCAGTGCCCTCTACTGGACACTTTGCATTATTTCCAACAATCACATTCATAGGTTCATGCAGAGGCTTAAGGGAACCATACCAATCCTTTTTGTTGGCCATGTGTCGAGAAGCTCCATTGTCAAGTTCCCATGAGCAACCTCCTGGTACTGTTTGAGCAGTTGAGCACATTTCTTCTGTAACCATGAAAAAAACTAATTCTGGTTCAGCACGATTTGCTACCTGTCTGACATTCCACGTAGGCTTCAACGTGCTATTCTTTTCATTGTGGATACGTTTTCTGCAATCCTTGGTTGCATGCCCCTTTTTATTGCAGTTGTAGGCTTGTAGCACGTACCAAAAAATCTCTTCTTGTTCTTTCCCTTCTTCTTTTTATCATTATTGTCCTTGCCTTTGATCCGCACAATGAAAGCACTACTGCTTTCATTTTCTCTAGTTCTCAGCCTTATCTCCTCCTCTAGCAGTAAAACACAGAATTCTTCAAAGGTTAGTGCATGAGTTCTAATCTTCGTGTTAAGAGTAGTTACCAGACTGTCATATTTTGATGGCATCACTCAAATACATCTTCGAGCTAACTCCTCACTAGTCTTTGCTATGCCCACTGCCGCCATTTGATCACACATTTTTGATTCTGGTGATGAATACTTCTGCCAGTTCTCCGTCATGTAGCTTTTTTGCTGCAAGTTGATTCTCGAAGTTATGAATGCGTGTCTGGTTCCTCGTTTCATATTAATTCTTCAGACCATTCCAAGCATCTACAGCCTTGGATGTATGCTGGATCAATGTAAGTACAGAATCGGATACACTTGTGACAATAGCACAAAGTGCATCTGCATTCTGCCTCTTCCATGCTTTGACGAGGGCAGTATCTGGAGGGATGATTACCTTAGGATTGGTGGGATCAGGCGTGCCAATCGGTTCTGGATCCATACCTTGAGTTGTATCAAGTAGTTCATATGAATCTAGAATAGCACTCACCTTGAACTTCCACAAAGTGCAGTTTGTGCTGTCTAGCTTTCCTTCTATGAATGTTGGTGGACGTATCCGAAGTGCTGGTGGAGATGGAGTAGCTAAAGATGAAGTTCCTGCAATTGCAACGTCTCAACAATTATAGTTTTTTCTTCTTAGTAGTCTTCAGCTCTGATACCATGTAAAATAACAACACCAAGATCTGCTTTGAAGAAACGATTGAAGAGATAACACAAAGTTTTATTACAACAATTTGTCCAACCATACACTCACTTGATGAGCTTCAATGGCAAAAGGATAACAAATAGAAAAACAGAAGAGGACACAACTTGCATTCGAGAAGTGTGTTTTGCTCCGGTGGGGGGGGGGGGGTGGTCTTATTTATAGCCTCTGGTCCGTGGAAGAAACACATGGTAGGTGGTGGCGGCTCACCTACCATAGCCGTCGTTGACATTAGTGAACGTCGTTCAACAACCGCGGCTGCCGTTCACACTGGTAGCCGTCGCTCACCTACCTTGCCCCCCAAACCCAGCTGTTTGGGGGCCGTTGCCCCCCATACCCCCCACCGGTGGCACTGCCCCCGGACCCCCGTGTCTCGGAGGGGAACATCTTATGTCTTCATAATACCATTGCGGTCTACCACTTCGACCTCATCTGAGCCATACGTCAGGTAAGTGTGCCAATTTACTTGTGGGAGGTGGGCATTGCACGCACATATACCAACAGGCCTAGTATACTTTAATTATAGACTTTTAAATCCTTGACGCTGCTCATTACTTGGTTAAGGATGTGAGTAGGAGTGGAAGGGATCTAATCTTTAAGTTGGACTTGAGAATGCTTATGATACGGTGAGCTGGGTTTTAGGAAAGGCTTTGGGAATGTGTGGAGAAAGTAGATCAAAGGCTGCTTGAGTTTGACTCATTTAACTACTATCGTTAATGGATAGCCTGGAGATTGGTTTAGGGCTTCTAAAGGGGGGGGGGGGGGTTAGGCAAGGGGATCCCTTGTCACCATTTTGGTGACTTTTGTTGTTGTTGTTGTCTTGAGTAGGATGCTGCTGCATGCCTTGGGGTGGGGGGGGGGGGATCCTTGTAATAATCTTTGGTTTCAACAAAAGAATATGATTAAGAGAGAAATTTCACTTTCCGTTTATATATCACATTTGAGTTCCAAATAAATTTCATTCTATAGTTAAAATTTTAACAAGTTTCACTAGAATTTTGAGATTTCAATAAATTTTGGATGATTTGTTGAAATTTTGTAAGATGGCCATTTTGAATTCAACATTTTTGTGGAAATTTAAGTCCATGCTCTCAATACACTTAGTAGGCATGATGATCTACTACAGCATAGAAGACCCCTATTACGCCCTAAGTCCTGATACGTGCTCCATGTTTGTGAGTCCAATGAAATAAATGCATACCTCTTCCATCATTCTCTTGTGGCTGACTATCTTTCTTCTTGTGTTTTGTGAAGCTTGGGTGGCTCTGCAGGTCATGGGGGATTTTCTGCAAATGAGCTTTTGGGGTTTTGGAAAATCCAGAAGGGGCAGTGGTTTGTGGAGATGCATGGTTTTTGCTACTTTGTGGACCCTTTAGATCAAGAGGAATTTTGGCATTTTCAAGGACAGCACAACTTCTAGTTTGTAATGGGCAAGGTCTTAAATTTCAATTTCGACCAAAATTTCGAGGCTTTAAAAGTATGGAGACTTCACCTGATATTTTGATTTCAATTTTAAAAATGAAGGAAATTAGTGGTAAAACATGGGATTCTTTTTGCTGGTTTGGGAGAAGATTCATTACATGGCGTCACTTTGGTGTGTTGGCTATGAGAATTTTAAAGGAGTGAGCTTTTTGGATATTCAACTTGATTGGCATTACTTGTTGGCTTGATATCGTGAGCTGGGAGTTTTTGTTTGTTTTCTTTTTCTTTCTTCTTTTGTTTTTTGTATTTTCTATATGGTCTGTCCCAGAGTTTGCTAGGTAGATGTCTTATTCTCCTTTTTATACATTCCTATTCTATTGATGAAGTTATTATTTTGTTATTAAAAAAATTTTATATGTAAAATTTCAACACTGAAATTTCAGGATTTAGATAAATTTTGGATGATTTGTGAAAATTTTGATGGAACTTTTGTAAAATGGAAATTGGCTGCCATTTTGATTTCTAGGGTGATGGAAAGCAGAAATTTCAACAATTTCATGGAAATTTGAGGAAATTTGAGGCCATGATTATGGGATAGAGTTATGTCTCTTGCCTTTTCTTGGGCTTATTTTTTTGAATTTTTGTGGGGGATGTAGCTGCTCGACCTGCAAAGGGATCGGAGGGCAGCTCTTTTGTAACTACTTAAATATTTTCCTTGTTTCTTTGGAGGACATCTTGTTCTCCTCTCTTTGTACTTTGTTATTCTGTTAATAAATTTTCTGTTACCAAAAAAAGAAACAACGGGTGAGGAGATTAGATGGTTGGAAGGGAGCTCTCTTCTCTTTTGGGGGTAGAATAACTTTGATCCAGGCTTGACTTGCTAGCATCCTGTTAATACTTCCTGTTTGTGTGTAAGATTCGATGGGGATTGCTAGCAAGCTGAGAGGTTATGAAAGACTTTTTGTGAAGTCATAGGGACCATCTAGTGAGTTGGAATGAGGTTTGTAGGTGTAAAAAGGAGGGGTGGGGTGAGTCTTGGTAAGCTGGTGTCTGAAAACACCACTCTTTTTAGCTAAATGAGTATGGTGCTCCCCTCTAGAAGAATCTTCCCTTTGGCATAAGGTAATAAGAAGTAAGTTTGGGATGGGCGAAAACCACCATACTAATGTTAAGATGTTCTCTGGGGTGCCTGTGGAGGTCCATTTCTCAGATATATCCTTCTTTCACCCCTCACACTAAACTTGAGGTGGGGAGGGGTTCTCATATTTGCTTTTGGAAAGACACTTGGCTGGGAAATGCACCATGTTCTACTTCTTTCCCTCATCTCTTTCATCTAAGTTCCAAGCAAAATAAAGCCATATCTTTCTTTGTTGCTGATTCGAACAGTCCTTTGGTTTTCTGGAATCTCCACTTTAGAAGACCTCTTAACAATAGGGAGATGGTGGAATTGTCATTTTTGTTATCTTTATTGAATGGAAGCAACCTTTCTTTGAGGAGAGATGTTCGTTCTTGGTCCTTGGACCAGTCAGGTGTGTATTCTTGCAAATCATTTTTTGAATTTTTGATTTGTTCGAACTCTTCTTTCCTGCTCTATTCTACTATTCGGAAGGCTAAGGTTCCTTCTAAAATAAAGGCTTTCACTTGGTTGCTTGTACTGAATAAGATAAATACTAATGACATGCTGCAAATTAGTAGACCTTTGAAGGCTCTCTCTCCCAATGTATGTGTTCTCTGTTACAAGAACTTTGAGACAGCTTATCATCTTCTTTTGTAATATGAATTTGCTTGGAGGATTTGGAATATGCTTTTTGGTATTATGGGAGAGAACTGGGTATGCCCTCCAGTTGAAGACTTGTTAGATATATCTTTGTAGGCTTTGGTAGGAGGAAGGATAGGGCAATTTTATGGAAGTGTGGTCTTTTGTGGTTTGATGGGGAGTATGGATGGAGCATAATACTCAGATATTTTGTGGGAAAAAATTAAATTGGATGCTGGTTTGGGAAAAAATTCATTACTTGGGAGATATCTCATTCTCCCTCTTGCAAATTCTTTATCTATTAATTAAATATTGTTTTTTTAAATCAAAAAAAGAAAAAAAGGACAGAAAATATCATTAAATGATTTATATATGTGCTTGTGTTAGTGCAGATTATGGGGTATCTCATTGTATGCTACTTTGTCGTTTCTAGGTTCAATTTCCTACTTATAATTTCTAGGTAAACTCTTTCACTTGAGTACTCTCCATGTGCCTTCAAATATTGAAAAAGTATTCTAGTTAAGCTGTCAAAAGGTGAACATAAATAAATTGTATTCTTTTGTATTTTCAGTATTTTGGATTTTGTGTACAATGTAGAAGATGGTCTCTAGATGCTCTCTTTGAACCTTAAAACACCTTTTAACAGTAGAATAGTGTCTTTGTTTTTTTTTCCCCAAATAAATGTTCATTTTTCTCAAGAGTTTAGGGACACTTTTCTTTGTCAACATGTATTGTACATGTTGCAATGCATGTGAGCAGAAAGCACCAGTTTCTTAAGTATTGTAAATTTGTCACATGTTACAATTTTAATGACTGATATGCATTTGTACATGATAACTAGAGCTCTTGTTGAGTGCTTATGTTGGACTGGATCTTGTCCAAGAATATGCAGAGAGACCAACAATGCTGTTGGTTGGTTTTTTCCTCTTCTAAGAAGTAAAGTCATGATATCATTCTGCGTTATATATCTCACTCTGTTAGTGAAGCGGCTTAAATCTTAACTTATTTTCAAAGAGAAATGACTGAGTTGCTTTGCAAAGTATTCATATAGTGCTATTACTATGCCATCCTAGATTGTGGCCATAATTCTTGTTAGATTAGACACTGAAGTGCAAGTAATTGTTTGATGAGCTGGCAGATGTGCGAGGCAAGAAATACCACCATGTTGCTTGTAAATTCATGTCTCCCCATTTGCTGGATAACTTTTTCTACTCATTCCGCGGGAGAAAATATTGCCATATTCATAGTCTGCTTCTTGGCAATTATCCTCTACACATTTTTGTTTTATTTATGTTGGTGAAAAATATGTGTGTGTGCAGGATGTGTGCTGAAACTTATAGTTACTTTATCTGTTGTGCTGCTTAATCTTATTTTTCCTGTTTTATTTCTTTCAGCTTCATTGAATGGGTACACGAGGTCCTATCTTGTGTCACATATGATTTCATGGATCACTTCCGATTACTGGGTGTTGTGGAAGCACTGGCTGCCATTTTCAAGGTTTAATTTTAGTTCTTCCTATTCCATGCTATTAAAAACAGTGATTATCTGTAGTGGGTTTTCATTATTTGTGCATAGAGTGAAGGAATGGGAATAAGTAGTAAATTGTCAGAATATGGATTAGGGAAGGAAATAGTGCTTGCTGAATAGCTTGGAGGCATGCTGTCACCATTAAAATGTACTTCAACTAGAAAGGCTTGAGAACGGGATGAACTTGTATTCATACATTGTTAACTGTAAAGCATGTAAAGCGAGTGCTGTTATGAAAAAATAAGTCTAGATCTTAGGAGAAGTTTATGTATGTATTGAGGGTAAAGGCCAATGCAGATATCTCGTTTGGAATTATATTAGACCATCTTAGTTTTTTCTTGGTATATATGCCTTTTTCGTCTTTTCATTTAACTACTTTTCTTCATGAAATTACATATATTAGTTTAGAAACATTAAGAAACCAAAATTTGGGACTTTTCATAACAAAAGCAAAGCTACTTACCATGCAAATTTATAATTTATGAATTCAAAAGACTAGCTGGTAGTTCATTACTATTAGGCCTTGTGTCACAGTAGATTTAACCAAATAGAGACATGGCTTGTCACATTCTTAGAGCTGCAATGTGGCAGGTAGGTTTGCTCTAAGTTGGCACAAGAGCAACTGATAGTTTGGCAAGTTCTTTTTAGTAGGAAGAGAAGAATAAGGCTTGACGTTTCATCCCATGTGCATGGTCTTAAATTTCCACGAAATTCTCAAAATTTCTGTCGAAATTTCCAATTCCATCGCCCTCGAAATCGAAATGGCAGTCGATTTCCGTCTTGCATAATTTCCATTGAAATCTCAACGAATCATCCGAAATTTATCAAAACCTCAAAATTTTAGCGAAATTTGTCGAAATTTTAACTATGCAATGAAATTTCGTCAAACTTCAAACAAGAGATTCAAAAGTGAAGTGAAATTTCTCTTTTAACTTATTTTATTGAAACAAAAGGTTATCACAAGTGCTTTTGAAATTATATGAAAAAATAAACTTATAGTAATATTTTATTTAACCATTCATGTCTAAATTATCAATATTTGTATAATAAATAATATTTAAAATGATTTATGAATTTCATTTACATTAATTGAATATGTTTAATGTACATTAGCTTACAAACATGTTTGATACACATACTATTTTACAACTTTTCCACCTCATACAAAACATAGATGTATTTAATTTGTAATATATTAGTCTTAAAACTTATATTATTATGTTTGTTAACCATTTCTAAATTTTCACAAAGAACTCCATGCTTTACTACTAGTTTCCGTTATTTTTTCAAATCGAAAACCAAATTGACATCGAAATCGAAATTTCCGTCGAAATTTCCATACTTTTGGAGCTTCGAAATTTGAGTCGAAATCGAAATTTAAGACCTTGCAGCCATGTGTGATTTTTTCGCAAATATATGGAGAGAGAGGAACCAAAGAGCATTTGATTCATTTATTATCTCAAGCTTTGGACTAGAGATGAGTCAAAACTCTTTGTTCTTGGACAGATCTTTTAGTTCTATTTTTTTTGAATGTGGCAAAATTTTGGTCATAACTGATAACTTAGTGTAGAGATTTTGATCAAATGAATGACCTAACTTGAAGATAGGTCTCTCCCTCTATTTTTAATACAAATCAAATACAATGACCATAATGCCTTTACTGACACACTTAATAATAATACTAAAAGACTAAAATAACCTTTAACACTCCTCAAGCTGGAGCATAACTATCATATGCTCCTAGCGTTTACAAATAAATTTAACACGAGCAATCCCCAAAGCTTTGGTAAACAAATAAGCAAGCTGCGTATCGGACTACACATAAGTGGTAGTAATGAGCTTCTGCACAAGTTTCTCTTGATCAAAATGACAATCAACTTCAATGTGGTTCGTTCGCTCATGAAAGATCGGGTTAGAGGCAATATGAAGAGCAACTTGATTATCACACCTTAACTCCGTAACCGAAAATGTGGAAAACCCAATTCTTCCAACATGTTCTTCAAGCAAACAAGTATGGGATCCCTTTCCTCGTTTGATCTCCTCCCTTTGTCCACTTCGGCCCGAAGAGTAACTAGGACCAAATTAGTCACGTTTTCATGTTCCATTTTACTCTCTATACTCTGATTCAACACTTGATCTAGCCACCACAATTTGTTTCTTACTCTTCCAAGAAACCAAATTACCACCAACCAAGATACAACTCTTGGTTGTCAATCTTTGGTCGAAAAGGGACCCGACCCAATATGCATCTGTATATCCCTAAATATGAGCGTGACCCTAATCTCAATATAAAAGACCTCTCCTAGGTGCACCTTTAAGGCATCTCAAGATGCAAATTACTGTGACTCAGTGACTTGTCCCCGGAGAATCCAAAAATTGACTCATAACTCTTGTTGCAAAAGACATGTCTGACCGAGTGACTATGAGATAATTCAACTTTCCAATGAGTCTGGTATAGTCTAGGATTAGGCAACAAATTACACATATTCGACAAAACTTGCATTAGGATCCATGGCTGTATCTATTTGTTTGGATTCCAATAGTCCAGTCTCATCCAATAGATCAAGAACATACTTTGTGACAAAACAGTTCCCATATGAGATCTAGATACTTCTATACCCAAGAAGTATTTTAATGGTAACAAATCTTTGGTTTGGAACTTAGTTGGTAGAAAATGTTTAAGATGCTAAATACCTTTATCATCATCACTTGTAATGAGAATATCTTCCGCATACACAGTAAGAAGGATCCTATCCGATGAAGTATGACGATAAAACACAGAGTAAACCACTGCACACCATCTAAGACCAAACTCAAGTACTACAACAGTAAATCGACCAACCATGCTCTAGGAGACAATTTTAAACCATAATAGCGCCTTATTGAGCCAACATACTAAGCTTTTTTTTTTTTTTTTTGAAAATAAAAGAAGAATTCATTAATAGAAAAAGAATATACATCTAGGAGAATAAGATATCTAGTTAACAAAGTGTGGAAAATCTAGAAAAAAAACATAAAGGAAAACCTACAAACTAAAGAACAAAAGAGGAAAAACCATCAAGAACCAGCACTCTAGCACATAACGCCAATCGCGCTGAATATCAGAAAAGCTCACCCCCCTCCCCTTAAAAATCCCTTGTTCCACACAACAAAGAGAAGCCAAATAATGTATCTTTTCCCAAACTAGCACCTGAGCTGACTTCTTCTGTAGAAAAATGTGCATGTTATGCTCCACCCACAATCCCCCAAAAACTGTGAAAAAAGCACATTTCCAAAGCCCTGCCCTTTCCTTTTTCCTACCAAATCCAGCAAAAGTCATTGCTAAAAAACCCTCCACTGTCCTAGAACTCACCCAACATTCGCCTAAAATACCAAAGAGCTTATTCCTAGCACTCCAAGCATAGTCATGATAAATGAGCAGATGCAATGATGATTCTGAACCATTAAAGCAGAGAACGCATATGTTTGGAGATATAGCCTTAAAAGGTCTCCTAACATGCAACAAGTTATTGGTATTAATTCTATCAAGTGCAACCAACTAGATAAACGCCTTATTTTAAAAGGGACTTTGGCCTTCCAAACGGAACTATAGAGCAATAATTAAAAATTTGACCTATTAAAAAAATCACAAAAATATTTACATGAATAAAACCAGAAGGATCTTGAGACCAAAAATGCCTATCCTCTAAAGAAAAATAACAATTATTCAACAAGACTAGCAAAGAAGATAACTCTCCCATCTCCTTATCATCTAACTATCTTTGGAAGTGGAAATCCCAAGAAGGCAAAGGACCACCCGAATCAACACCAAAAGAAGAAATGGACTCATCCTGCCCTAGGCTTAGGCGAAAAAGGCGTGGAAAAGAGGTGGACAAAACAACCATTCCCCAACCAAGGATGTTTCTAGAACCGGGCATTACTACCCCTACCCACCAGTAATTTAATATGGGAATAAAGAGGAAGTAACTCTGAGAGATAGCTTTCCACGGACTCTCCGAAGAACATCTATGTCTCAAATTAGTATCCCGCCCATTCTCATCTAATCCATACGTACTTTGAACAACAAAATGCCACAGAGAGGAATTCTCTAGTGGAAACTGTCAAAGCCATTTAGCCAAAAGTGCTGTGTTTCTAGACACTAGATTCCAATACCCAAACCACCCTCTTGTTTAGACCTATCCACCACTCCCTAACTAACCAGATGATCCCTACTATCCCCTACCCCCAACCACAAAAAAATCCCTCATAATCTTCTCAATCTTATTAGCAACCCTTATTGAAATCTTAACAATTGAGAGAAAATATAAAGGGACACTAGAAAGACAAGCCTGGATAAAAGTAACTCTACCACCAAGAGGAAAAATAGCACCTTTCCACCCATCCAATCTCTTTGAAACCCTTTCCACGACAGGATCCCAAAAACTAGCAGATCTAGGATTACCCCCCAAAGGAACCCCAAGATAGGACAGTGACCCACCCATAACACTACACCCCACTCCACAGAAAGCTCCCTAACATTCTCAACAGTTGATAGCCATGAAACCGCTTTTATCCATATTAATCTTAAGCCTAGAAGCCTTCTCAAACATGTGAAGGAGACCCACAATATTCTTAAAAGGATGGTTTGGTTTATGATCCTCTAGAAAAAAGATAGTATCATCAGCAAACTGAAGGTGCAAATCCTTGACCCTCTCTCTCCCCACTTCCAAGCCTTTCAATTAACCTCTATCCACTACCCTATCCACCATACTGCTCAAAGAATCAACCACTAAACAAACAAAAAACGGGGAAAGAGGGCCTCCTTGCCTAATCCCTCTCATAGCTGTAAACCAAGATTTAGATTCACCATTTACTAATATTGAGTAGCTCACATTAAACAAACAACCTCTAATCCAACGTCGCCATTTCTCTCCAAAACCCTTCCTCACAAAAATCTTGTCTAGGGAACTCCCAGTTCACTTTATGATAAGCATTCTCAAAATCCAATTTAAAGATGATACCCTTCTTCTTCCATCTAGAATATCCTCCACAACCCCATTGGCAACCAAAATGGCATCCACAATTTGCCTCACCCCCCCCCCCCCCCCCCAAACAAAAGCGCTCTGAGCCTTAGAAATAGTCCTATCAAGCACTTTACTCAGCCTATTGGCTTACACTTCAGTGATGATTTTACTAACACTAGAAACTAAGCTAATAGATCTATAGTTCTAAATCTTAATAGATTTCTTCTTCTTCGGCATGGGAGTTATGAAAGTGGAATTGATACTCTTGCTTAAAATCCCATTCGGGTAAAATTCATTAAAGACCTTAAGCAAATTATCCTTAACCACCTTTCAACAATCTTGAAAGAAAGACATATTAAACCATTCGGTCCTGGAGCTTACCCCTTTCCATCCAAAAATCGTGGCTCTCACTTCCTCTTTCTCGAAAGGTCTTTCCAACCAACCCCCCTCCTCGCCAGATAAAGGGTCCCACTCTAATCCTTTAATCATAGGTAAAATCCTCATCACAATACAAATGAGAATAGAACTTAGTGAAGTTAGCAGCAATTTAACTTTGATCTGTTATAATAACTCCCTCTCCTCTTCCAACTCCCTGATCAAATTCTTCCTCATTTTTTCTGTCACTATCCTATGAAAAAAATCTAGAATTACAATCACCATCTTTGATCCATTTAAACTTTGTCTTCTGCTCCCAACTTCTCATTTCCTTGAAAATCACCCCTTCTAATTCATTCTTCAAAATACTATTTTCATCTCTTCCTCCCTCGATAGAGTATTACTTCCCTCCTTCCTATCCAACTCAACCAACTCTACTAAGATATCCACCTTTCTAAACCTTAAGTCTCCAAATACCTCTCTATTCCAATCTTTATTTAACCTTTTAAGTTTCTTCATAAATCTAAAACCTTCCCAGCCTCTCTCCACATTCTCATTCCAAGAATTCCTAACCAAAGGCTGAAAGGAATTGTGATCCAACCACATATTTTCAAACCTAAAAGGGCTAGGTCCCTAAGCAACCTTTCTAGATTCCAACAAATTCAACAAGATGGGAAAGTGGTCAGAAGTGGGTCTGGGTAAAATATATTGAGAGAGATTAGGGAACTCGTTTTCCACTCCGTACAGAAAAGGAATCTATCAAGCGCACCTGCCACCGTCTAGCCCCACCAACGGACCATGTATAATTAGCATTACCACGAGGAAGGTCTCTTAAACCACACTCCCTAATAAAAGAATCAAAGCTCAACATAGTAGTAATAACTCTATCATCTCCTTTCTTCTCTTGGGGAAACCTTACCGCATTAAAATCACCTCCCACAATTCAATTAGGGGCACAAACGTCGTACACATGACCAAGCTCATCCCAAGAAGAGCTTCTAAGGGTTGGTCTAGACGGACTATACACAGACGAACAATTGAATAAATTCTTCCCCATACAGTTGTGTACTTTGTGTAAGCTCATCATCCTGCCCTAAAACTCCCACTACCTCTCCTTTCAAAACTTTCCTCTATTAATTGAGCCAAGGCTTCCTTTTCATATGATTCTAAATTAGCTCTCAATTGATCCAACATCAATTCCTTCTCAAATTTACAAAAGCTGCTTAAGTCATCTTCCATATTGGATACCTCCTCTACCCCCTACTCTAAGGAACCTTTGGCTCCCTTTCTAATGTCCCACTGACTAAATCGAAAGATAGTTGTGGCTCGATATTTAGTGGTGCAGTCCTCATATTCCCTTCCATCCCCTCAAATTTCGTAGAGAACTTTGCCCGTCCTCCCTTTCTAACTCTCCCTCAATCCACCTTGCTTATTCATTTGATCGCTAGGTTCTGATACCACATTATTTTTACCTTTCTTAACCCCTCTACAAACAACCCTTCTTGACCCATTATTAAGAAGCCTATGTTTCAGTCCCCTCTACCATCATTAGGGAAGAAATTACTCCCGAATTGCCTAATTTTCTCCCCTTTATCGGATCCTCTTTTACCACTTTGGAGAATGATTTGTTATCCAAGAGTCTCTGACACACATTCTATTTCTTTGAAATCTGCTCCCGAAGAACTACCCAATTTCCCTCAAAGTCAATAGACAACTTCATTGAGGCTTCTAAAAATTTTTGCCATTCCTCACTTTGATTTCCTTTTGGGATATAGAGTGCCTATCTTTGACCTCCAGGATGCCGCTTCTTAATACAAATAAACCTACCCCTCTCATTGCTCCCCAATTCTATATGAATCCTGACTCCTTATTTACGGAAAAGAGCATCCTCAACTCGTCCTTCGCTGCTTCTAATGGACCCAAGCAGATCACCCCCAAGGATCTCAAGATCCATGAGAACTCCTCCTTTTTTAGTTAGATATAAGTGAAGAATCTCCCTGTAAATTCAGACAACCTGTATATTGAATTGTCTAGACGGTTAACATTGAAAATTTTTCTCTTAAAGTAGCATGTCTAACTATCTCCTTCCCTTCCCCTATACCCACGTGCAATTAGGCAACCAGAAATACATACACTATTCCACTAGGTGAGAGAGCATGAACACCCAGCCAATTACCCAAGCAACATGTACAGATAATAACCCAAAAACATCCAACCAGCCCTAGGCAAGAATTTCGGGAGCCTCCGAAAGTGAATGTAGGATGCTTACAAAGCCATGCTAATGATTAGCAAGAAATTTGGTGGGTTTGCAGGACTATCTTTGATGCTAAAGAAATCCAAGCAAACACTGTTGAAAGGAGGACCAATCTCAAAGAAGGCAACTCTGCTAGGAAGCAACCAAAGTTGACATAGGTAGTGAATTGACCTCGACAATTCTAGTTCACAATAGTCTCAGTCAAGTGAGAATCGATAAGAAGGGATTGCTGAAGTCGCTGAAGATTCACTTCTCTTGTTTGAATCTAACAGCTGAGGAGAACTTGCCAAATATCTCTGGATAGGGTTGAGTAAAGAAAACAAATCAGGGTTGGAGAAGGCAACCCTTGATCGACGAAAATGGAGCTTGAAGGCATTGGCTTTCTAACATTCATGAAACATGATTGTCGTGACCTTAAAGAAATTCAGGATGCATTATGACTGTCACAAAGTCCTTTTTGATCGCTTCTAGGTTTCGATATGCTTTTGGTGACAGAGGAGGGCAATTGTAGAAGGTTGACGATGATAGAGGAGGACAATCACAAAGTGCTAGGGCTTAAGGCAATAGGGACAAAAAAGGGTGGAAGGATGACTGCGGTGGAAGGGATAGACTTTGCTAGGAGATGGTTAGAGGAAGGAGGAGCCATCCTTGAGAACTCAAAGGCCAGAGATGATGGCACTGAGAGGAGATCATTGAGCCAGCGTTTGCCTTTGCCAGTGGCTTTATCGAGCCAAAACACTAAGCTTAACTCCCTTTGAGCAACAAACCAAGGTGGTTGCTCCAAATAAACCTCCTCCTCAAGATCAGCATGCAAGAAGGCATTCTTCACATCTAACTGATGCAGAGGCTAGTAACAAGTGGTAGTCAAAAACATGAATAAACATACTGGTGTAAGTTTGGAAACTGGAGAAAAAGCATCAAAATAATCCAAGCCATACATTTGAATATAACCCCTTGTACTCCTTAGCAACAAGATCAAGATGTGCCTTCATACAAGCCACATAAAACATTAGGGTTGACTTTCACACTATATACCCAGTGACAACCAGCCATAGACTTGTCAGGAGGAAGAGATACCAAGTCCCAAGTATCATTGTCTTGTAAAGCATTCATCTCTTCAACCATGGCATTCCTCCACCCAGAGTGGGCTAAGGCTTTTGAAATAGATTTGGGAAGGGCAGCAGATGATATACTAACAAAACAATAATAGGAGGGTGATAAGAAGTCAAAGCAAACATAGTTGGAAATGGGATGTTGCATGCATCTGCGTTTACCTTTTTGGATAACAATTGTGGGATCAACATTGTGGGAAATATTTTCATCAAATGAGGAAACCAAAGGCATGGTAGTAAATTTGGAGGTGACTCTCTTCCTTGGAGCCATTGTCATGAATACACAAATTAGGACGATCAATGCGATGAGAAGGACACAAACTACATGGGGACACAAGTGGTTGATTGGGTAAGGGCAACAAACTATAATATGGAAGATTAGGTAGAGGAAAAGACTCATTGAGATCATAAGCATTTAGGAATTGAGTTTAGTAATGTGTAGACTCAAAGAAGGTAACATTTGCAGAAATGAAGAAGCAATATAGCGTAGGATTATAACAACATATCCCTTTTAAGTATATATGTAGCCCAAAAAGAAACATTTTATAGCACGAGGATCCAACCCTAGGAGTTAGTTGATGAACAAAGGACACACGTCCGAATATACGAGGAGGTAGAGAGAATAGAAGTGAATAGGAAAGAGTATGGAGTAGGAAATTGTACCGCTAAGAACAGAGGATAGCATCCTATTGATAAGATAGCAAGTAGTAAGTGCAACATCACTCCAAAACACTTTAGGTACATGCATTTGATAAAGTAAGATACTCACAAAAACCCTTTACAAACACTGAACAACAACTAATGGGTTACCACAAGTGCATGGTTGAAAAAGGCTGGATCTTTGAGCGCAAACACATGCCCAACAACTTGATATAATGTCTAAAGAAGGAATCAAAGCATGGTGGAGGAAAAACTCAGAAAAAGGTGGATAGAATCTCTCTCACGCACCGGTGTGTGTGGTCAAGACTGTCGGCAATCGGCTAGCACGTGGCGGCATGTGGGGGGCTTTCTCGTGATGGGATTTTGTAGGGTTAGGTTTAGAGGGTTCTGTTTTTGGATATATGGTTGGTTTTGTGAAATAATCAAGGGTTGAGGTGATTGTGAGAAGGGCAGTGATGGAAGGGTGTTTTCCTGCGATGATTGAGTGTGATTGGGTTTGGGTTGAATCATGCTGTAATACCATGTTGAGATTTTGATTAATGAATGACCTAACTTGAAGATAGGTCTCTCTCTCTATTTATACAAGTAAAATACATTTTAATGACCATAATACTAACTCTCACTAATTAACATACTAACACACTTAATAATAATACTAAAAGACTAAAATAACCTTCAATGCTTAGAATAGTTTGAGGTCTTGACTTTGATGTAAACAAGAGAGGCGCCGCTCTTACACTTAGAAGATATTTTGGCATCTCTTCTTCGAAGATACAAAATGAGAATATTTTTTTGGGCTTTCTTTGTAAGGAAAATTTGCTTGTTGACAATAGTATGAAATCAAATATGTGGGAAGGAAAAATTTTAAAATAGATGAAGCTACAAAGTTTTATGCTGAGGAACACAAATAAAGGAGGAAGTCAGCTTCAAAAGGTAAATAAAAATGGGGGGATATTTCCGAAGAGGATAGTGAGTATGATATTGTGTTTGCTTGTGATAATGACCTTTTATTGGATGAGATTTGTGTAAAATATTATATTTTGATAAGACCCTAGGGCTTTATCTAGAAAAATTATGGAAATTGAAAAATATGGAACATATAAATAGAAAATAGGATTGATCACCTTGAGGGGATCTGCCTCCCATAGTAGTCAAAAGGCGCGCCTAGGTACAAGGCGTAGAGGGGCAACGAGGCTAGCACCTCACTGGGGTTGAGGTGAGGGGACCTTCAAGGGGCGCAACAAGCCGCAATGAAGTGCAGCGCGGCTCAAGGTGCAGTGCGTTGCGCCATGAGATATCTGACCCTTTAACTTTATATATTTATTTATATTTCACCTTTTAAGAAGTAAAATGCAAGGCTTTAACGGACGGACAGAATATCGAGCCAAAGCTAGAGCATTTGAACCGGCCTTAGCCCTAGCCAGAGGCTTTGACTTGAACTAGCAGGTCCAGGCTTCGTCTTCAAGTCTTTGAACCAGCTCGACACACCTTCCTTTTCAAGTCTTTGTCAGCAAGAGAGCCTTTGCAAGAGCCCTTCATCTTCGAGGTTCAAGCCTTCAAACCAGCGTGACCTTCATTTTCGAGTCTTCGAGCCTTCCGCCAGTAAGAGAGCCTTTGCCAGAGCCTTTGAACAAGCGAGAGGCTTCAAACCAGTGAGTCGTCATTGCCAGTATTTGTGAGTTGTCAGATTGCTTCAAGCAAGTAAGTTGTATTCTTCTCAATCACTTGAAACTAAGTCTTTAGTGATTGAGATTTAGTCTCGGCTCTCAATCATGTTAGGCTTACTGCCAGAGTGACAGATCGTCGTGTTCCTCATGGCTCAATATTTTGCTGCTGCCTGCTGGTGGTTGGCAGGCTGCCCTGCTCTTGGCAAGTTATATATTAACTTGCATTAAGCCATTAAGTTAATATTATATAATATGTAATTAATTATGTCGACTGTAGTATTGTAGTTTAATCCAAGTTAATAATTAATATATACATTTTTTTTTACTGAATTTAGCTGCTGTTTTGTTTGGAAATAAAGTATACAAACCATACATTTTTTTAGAATTCAATTTTTTTTATCAATTTAAGTTTATTTCAGAAATATAGTGTACACTGCTTTTTCATTTAGGATAATAGGGCTTAAATCTTAAATGTATTCCGAAAACTGTGGCTCTGCAAAGAAAGATCCTGCATGGAAGTATGCACATTTGGATGTTCAAAAAAATAGAAATAATTTGACTTGCAATTTTTATGGTAAAGTCACAAAGGGAGGAATATTTCGAGCAAAACAACATATTGTTGGGGGATTTCGAAATGTAAGAGAATGCTCGAAGTCTCCTGCTCATGTTTGTGAGATTAGGGAGTATATGTTGAATAAAAACACAGAGAAGGAGGAAAATGAGTTATTGCCCGACTTTTTGACATAGATTGTTATGGTGAAGATGAAGAGGATGAAGTTCACTCTCGTGGCAAAAGAGTGCTTAGTAGTGGAAGTGGAAGTTCATAGCGAGTGCTTAGTAGTGGAAGTTCATAACAATCCACCTCCTTAAAGAAACCAAAACAAAAGGGGCCTACAAATTTGTTTTTTACTCTTGACCCAAAGAAAGCTATTCAAGCAAGGAAGGAAGGGAAGATGAAGCAAACATCAATAAATGAGGCATGCAAGAAAGAATAAGACAAAAGGCAATGACATATTTTGCTAGGTGGATGTATGATGTTGGAATACCATTTAATGCTGTACGCTTGGACAGCTTTGTAGTGGCACTTGAATCGATTGGGCAATATGGTCTTGGAATAAAGCTGCTTAGCTTTCATGAAGTGAGAGTTCCTTTCAGAAAGAAGGAAGTTAGTCGAATGAAAGAGTTGATGAAGGTCCATGAGGAGGAATGGAAAAATATGAATGCTCGATTATGTCTGATTGTTGGAGGGATTCGGTTGCTAATACAAACATATCAAACTTCTTAGTGAACTCTCCAAGGGGATCAGTGTTCATCAAGTCTATTGATGCTTCTAATCCTGTCAAGAATGCAGGTAGAATGTATAAATTACTTGATGAGATGGGGGAGGAAATTGGAGATTCAAATGTGATTCAACTAGTAGTTGATAATGCCTTAAACTATCTTGTAGCAGGAAAAAACTTATTTCTAGAACTACATTCTATAATGTATATATATTGTTTATTTTAATATTTTAATGGTTTCACTCCTTTATCTTTGGATAGGGAGATTGTTGGAAGCAAAGAGGCCACATTTATATTGGACACTGTGTGCTGCCCCATTGCCTTGATTTAATATTGGAAAAGGGTAATATTTTTGAATGGATATATTTATAACCGTGTTGGTGTGGTGAACTTGATGAGGCAATTCACTGGAGGAAAGAAGTTATGAAGGCTTGCAATTACAAGATTTGCACCTTCGTCACTCTTCATTTGACACACCTTCAAAATAAAAACTTGAGGAAGATTTTTACTTTTGAAGATTGGAATACTACTAAACGGGCAAAGGAGGAAGTCGGAAAAAAGAACAACTAGTATTGTTTTGATGCCTACCTTTTGTAGTACCATTTTCTATGCTTTTAAATTGGCTGTCCCACTTGTCCATGTACTCCATTTGGTTGATGGGGAAAAGAAGCTTGCAATGAAATATATTTGTGAAGCAATGAAGGAAGCCATAACTAAGGTTTTTGGTGAGAGAGAGGATAAATTCAAGGAGGCATGTGAAATTATTGATATGAGGTGGGGATGCTAACTCCATCAACCTTTGCATGCAGCTGCACACTACTTGAACTTGAAATTTTTACTATTCGAACCCCCACATTTCACAATATGAAGAAATCATGGTGGGTTTGTACAAATGCATTAAAAGGTCGGTGCCAATCCTTGAATTGAAAGATAAAGTTTTACATGAGTTGGAAAATTACACTAGTGCTAGTGGCCTCTTCAGAATTGATTTGGTAGTGAGACAAAGGAAGATATAAGCATCGAGTAAAGTGGCATTTTTACTACCCCTTTCTATCTAAAATTATTTTTTCTACTTAGCTAGTAGGTATTCATTTGAAATTTATTTAATAACAATGCACTGGTGGATATCATTTGGATCATCGGCTCCAAACTTGCAAAAATTTGTTGTGAAAATCCTTAGCTTCACGTGTAGTGTTATTGGTTGTGAAAGAAATTGGAGCATATTCCAACATGTAAGTCATTAGGATATCGTGGATTAAAGAACATGAACTACTAGTCTATTACTTTTTAGAATCATTATTTACTATAATTCTTCGAACTTCTTGCAGCTTCATAGCAAAAGGAGAAATAGGCTAGCCTAGCAACGCTTGAAAGATTTGGTATTTGTGAAATATAATTGAACTTTGAGGCGTCAAAGCAACAAGCGTGACACAATTGATCTCATACTTCTAAAGGGAATTGATGATAGTAATGAGTAGTTGATTGGTAGGATGGATGGCGATTCCGATGAGGATGATGAACTTTTGTTTGAAGATGATATTTTGACTTGGGGTTTTGTTGCCGGAGCTGCTGGAGTAAATAACTCCCTGCATCACACTAGATCAAGAATAAGTGCAAATATGCCATCATATTCTAGAGGAAAAGTTTCATCTAGCACTGCTAGGGGTTGGACTACAATGTTGGAACTTGTAGATGAGGATAAGATCCAAGTGGGTAGTGCAGAGGAGACAGAAGAGGAAGAAGATGTTGGAGAAGAAAATTCTGATGATGAGCAGGAAGATGGTGACATCTTGGCAGACTTAGTTGATGATGAGTGATGATTGAGGAGGATTTTTAGATTTGACTTTAAAATCTTTTATTGTACTCTTTTATTTTGATATTGAGCTATGTTGTTGTTTTGGGCCTTGGGCTTGGCAATTTCATTTCTTTTGTAATTTGAAGCTTGAACTCTTGCATGCTTAATTGCTTATGTTGAACTATGTTTCACTTGGAACTTGGTACTTCGTAGTCGTAATTTCTATGCATTTATGTTTTGGTATTGAATATTTTGGCATTTTAAATTCTAATATGGCTATTGATGTGTTCATATATCAATTACCCATCAAAAAGGCATTGTACAAAATTTTAATAATTGTGCACCTCACCTTCGTGAGGCAAGCTCCTTCACCTCACAAAGGTGAGGCGTGCTCCTTTGCCTCATGCCTTGGCTCCAAGTACTCTTTGCACCTGGCGCGCCTTGTGCTTTTGACTACTATGCTGCCTCCAAAGTAGCTTAAGGCTATGAATTGTATTATTGTTTGAATGAAAAGCCTTCTAGGGTTACATAAATATAGGGCAGGGAATCCTAATCCTATTAGGAATGTTCAATATCCTAATCCAAGTCCTTAATGGACTCGATCCCAATTGATTTGGGAATCCTAACACATTAAATAAAAAATCCTAATTGATTTGGGTATCATAGCATTAAATAGAAATCGCAACCAAGGTCTTAAATTTTGATTTTGACTCAAATTTTGAAGCTCCAAAAGTACAGAAATTTCGATTTCGATTTGAAAAAATAATAGAAATCAATGGTAAAGCATGGTATTCTTTGTGAAACTTTAGAAATGGTTAACAGACGTAATAATGTAAGTTTTAGGTTGAATATAGTACAAGTTTTATATATATATATATATATATGTTGTGTATGAGGTGGGAAAGTTGTAATATAGTATATGTATCAAACGTATTTGTAATATAATGTGCAATAAACATATTCAGTTAATACAAATGAAAATCATTTAAATATAATTTGTTATACAAATAATGATAATTTAGACATGAATGGTTAAATAAAATGTTATTTGTAAGTTTTTTTTTTTCGTATAATTTCAAAAGCACTTGTAATAATCTTTTGTTTCAATAAAAATAAATAAAATAAATTAAGAGAGAAATTTCACTTCACTCCTAAATCTCTCATTTGAATTCTGAGGAAATTTCATTGCATAGTTAATTTTCAACAAGTTCCGCTAAAATTTCGAGATTTGGATAAATTTTGGATAATTCATTGAGATTTCGATGGAAATTATGCGAGATGGAAATTGACTACCATTTTGATTTCGAGGGTGACGGAAACTGGAAATTTCGATAGAAATTTCAACAATTTCGTGGAAATTTAAGACCATGATTCCATCGAACTTGGGAGTCCTAAAACATTAATTACCTAACACATTAATTAGAAATATCAATTGATTTGGGAATCCTAACATCCTTGCCTCCTTCAAATCAGTTTCTTCCTCAGCTGAGTGGCAATAAACTCCGAGTATCTTTCCTTCAAGGATTGATAAGTTTGCCAAGTTGCATCTTTAGCTGGTAATTGAGACCAATGAACTAAAACTTCTGTGATGTCTTGACCTCTATGCTTGACCACTTGGCGATCCATAATTGCTCGTGGTTGCACTTGAACCTCACTAGTAGGTGCAATATCAGGCAAGTGGCGCTGCATAGTAACTTGCTCCCCTAACTTCTTTTTGAGGCAAGGGACATGAAAATTTGGTTGTTCTTTTGAGCCTGTTGGTATGTCCAGACTATAAGCAATAGGTCCTATATGTTTTAGGATCTTATAAGGGCCATAGAACTGGGGAGACAACTTCATTGAAGAATGAATAGTCACAAATATCTATCTATTGGGTTGTAGCCTGTGAAATACCTTATCTTCCGCCGAGAATTCCCTTTAACTATGATGCTTATCAGCTTGCTGTTTCATATGAGCTTGAGCTGCGACAGGATTTTTCTTTAGGAGTAGAAGCACTTTGTCTCAATCATGCGACTCCTTGTCAACTTGATTGATTCTAGATGATCCAGCTGAGTACCTAGCAAGAACATGAGGATCTCAACCATAAAAAGCCTCAAAGGGAGTCAACTTGACGGAAGAATGATAAGTTGTATTCTACCACCATTCAGCCCATGGAAGCCATCACACCAGTCCTTTGGTTTGTCGCTAGCAAAGCAACGAAGATAAGTCTCCAAGTAATTGTTAACAACTTTAGTTTGCCCATATGATTGTAGATTATATCCAGTGCCTATATTCAGTTGTGTTCCTTGCAATTTGAAAAGCTCCTTCTAGAAGTTGCTGGTAAGATTTTATCATGATTATTGCAATAGATTAAGGAATTCCATGCAACTTGACAATGTTCTCCACAAAAGTATGAGCAAAATTTACAGCAGTATAAGTGTGAGTTATAGCAGACGGTCGACAACAACAAAAATAGTATATTTACCATGAGAAGATGGTAGTCCCTTAATGGAATCCATGGAGATATCATTCCGCACTTCTTCTAGAAGAGAAAGGGGTTTTAGAAGGCCTTGATTCGCCATTGTTTTCTCTTTTTGTCATTGACAAACATCACATTCTGCCACAAACTAATGGACTTCACTCTTCATCCCCTTCTAGTAAAATTCTTAAGAGATGCCCTTGTAGTATCTAAGAAAACCAGAGTTACTTGCAGCCGATGATGCATGTAATTCTTGCATTATGGTTTGCATGTGGGCTGAGTTTGGCACTAATAAAATCCCCCCCTTATACAGTAAGTTTAAAGAGTCCTAAAAGTAAGGAGGGATTGAAGTTGGCTTATTTTGTAGCTTTTGGATAATACCTTTAGTCTCCGAACCTCGCTGCCATTCCTTCTCGATTTGTTCAAGAGTATTACATGCTGGTATAGTAATAGCTACAAGTTCAACTTGTTTTGGAAGTCATAGGAGTCAATTTGTTGTTACATGCTTGTCCCATTTCTTGTAAATTATCTCATAGTTATGGCCCAACAACTTAGTGACCCACTTTTGTTGTTCCATGGAAGAGATTCGTTGCTCCAAAAAATACTTCAGGCTTTTGTGATCAATTTGGATTTGGAAATGCTGGCCGATTAAATATGGCGTCCACTTTGTAACTGCATGCAGAATGGCTAGCATCTCTGTTTAAATAGACATGTTGATGTGGGATGGAGAAAGAGCCTTAATGGTAAAGCAATGGGGCATCCGTTTTGCATTAAAACTGCACCAATGCCATCTCCTTATGCATCAGACTCAATGATGAACACCTTGTTGAAATCTAGCGAGGCAAGAACTAGTGTGGTGGACATTGCATGCTTATGCTTGACAAAGGCTTGGTCAGCTTCCTCACTCCATTTGAATGAATCCTTTTTTAGTTGAGCGGTTAGTGGAGCTCTAATATTTCTATCATCCTCAAGGAACTTGCAGTAGTAACTAGTCAACCCCAAAAATCCTCATAACATTTTAATTGTTTGTGAAATAGGCCAGTCTTTCTTCACTTGTATATTAGAAGGATCAATAGAAACACTATGCCCAATGTATTCCACTTGCAGTTGAGCAAAGCTGCATTTAGATTTCTTGACAAATAGATGATGCTCAAGAATAGTGGTGAGTATAGTTCTCAAATGGCATAAATGATCTTCAAAAGATGAGGTGTATATTAGGGAGTCATCCAAATATATGAGAACAAACTTATGTAGGTAAGGTCGAAAAATGTCATTCATGGGACTTTGGAGGATTGGAGGCACATTAGTTAACCCAAAAGGCATAACCAAGAACTCATGATGGCCATCGTGAGTTCTAAGCGTAGTCTAAATGTCATGATTATGTACTTGAATTTGGTGATAGCCTTATTTCAAGTCGAGTTTTGTGAACTATTGGGCACCTCACAACTCATCAAAAAATTGATCAACAACAGGGATAGCATATTTATTCTTCATTGTGTTCTTGTTCAATGCTTGATAATCAACACACATCCGCCAAGAACTATCCTTCTTCTTCACCAATAAGAACAATATGGACTGACACTTAGTTGAATTTTGCCAACATCCAACATTTATTTCACTATCTTTTCTATTTTTGCTTTTTGAAAATAAAGATAGCAATAAGAATGGATGTTGGTAGGGAGTCGGGGACACTACCTATAGCAATAGAGGAATGTGGTTATCATGCGTTTGCTGAGGTGACAATCCCTGTGGCTCCACAAATAGGTTAGAAAATTTTGAAATAAGAGATTTTAGCCCTTCATCCTTTCCAGTTTGATGTTGTAAATCCTCTGGTGCTCGAAATTGTACAAGGCAGCCATGCGCTCCATTTTAATGAGTTTCCCCTTATAATGGCTTGAAACTGTTGTGACATTACCACAACGTATGCCTTTGAGAGCCACTTTGGCTGTTCACGATGAACTTCATAATTTGTTTATAAAACTTCCAAGCAGTATGACCTAAAGTCCTTAGCCATTCAATACTCAAAACCGCTTTCTGGTCTTCTAGAAGCAGCAAAATAAGAGATGAACATACAATCTATGATTCTACATATAAGTTTAACCTTTGGACACTTGCTCTAACATGTCAAGTCAAGGTCCTCCCATTTGCAACCTTCACATCAAACTTTTCAAATTGCTCCATAGGATAGGCTACTTGTTTTTGCAATTTTACTGCCTATGAAATTATTAGTGCTACTCGTGTTAATTAAGATAGTAACAAATTGGTGTTTTAGGAAGTCATTAATTTTCATTGCTTGAGGAATGGCTTCTCCAACTAAAGCATGGACTGAAGAAGTGATAGATTCATTATTATCATCAAATTCTGTACCTTCCTTATCTGAATCAGCGTGGTTATCCTCAATCGCTTCTGGCTCCTCCATTGGTTCAATCAGTGTTGTGCCTTTTTGCAATGTGCCCTCTGTGCCACTTTTCATGACAATGCCAACCCAAGCCCCTTGTCGTTTGCTCTTTAAGTTCCTTTTGAATCAATCATTTGACAGGAGGATTGTGAGGTGTAGATGGTATGAAAGTGCTGCTAACATGTTACTTGTTAATGGTCTTGCTGCCATGATGTCGTTCTTCTCCTAACTTCTCTTCTAAACATGCAAAGGAAATTGCAGCAATCATAGTCCATGGCCAACACACTTTGACCTCATGCTGAATGTCAGGTAGGAGATCTTTAATAAAAGTACTGATGAGTTGGCTTTTATCCAATCTTTAGTCCTGTTTGATAGCCACTCAAATCATGTTTGGTACTCCAAGATAATGGGTACTATATATTCTCATATCTAGTGGGCCCAAATCAGACAAGTAATATAGAAACAAATTTTGCCCATAAGGGCATTCCATAACGAGCTTCAAACCATTCATACCATTGAATAACATTGCCATCTAGGCTAATAGTAGCAATCTCAACGTTAGATGTGTCTGGAGTACAATGAAAGCGAAAGTATTTTTCAGCCCTAGAAACCCAACCAATAGGGTCATCATTGTCCCACTGAGGAAATTTCAGCTTCATATGAAAAGGACCATGATCACACTCTCCTTGGTAACTTGCTTTGCACATGTATGAATGCTCTTTACGATTAGCTGACTTAGGGGCATAATTTTCTCTCTTTGTGGGAATATGTAATAAGTAGTTAAGTAGTTTAGTGAGCGATGCCTAGATCTTGTCAAATTGGGGATTAAACATATTGCTAAGTTCACCCTTAAGCCTACCTTCCATCTGGGATTCTACTGAATTTTATGAGGCCATTGTGTATGAGTTAAGATCAATAATACCAAGATCGCGCTTTTGTCCCCAGGTTACAACATCCACAAGAACGGCATCTCTAATACTAAATGATATGACCCTAGGGTTTTATTGTAGAGAAATTGGGGAAATTGAAAGGATGGAAAATAGGAAGAGAAAATAGGGTTGATCACTTCGAGAGGATTTGCCTCCAAATTAACGAAAGGCTATGAATTATGTTATCGCTTGAAGGTTACACATATATATATAGTGTAGGGTATGATTTGGGTATCATAACAATAAATTGAAATCCCAATTGGTTTGGGAATCCTGACATATTTTCGATTCTTCTGATACTGTTGGGGATATTTGTTACATGCTTCCTTCACTTCTTGGAAGTTTGGAGGATGTTGCTATCTTTGTGGAGGAGGGATTGGGTGAAGGCTTCACATGATTAATCAATTCAGTGATGGATTATTTCCTACTTTTGTCAGGAGCTTAATGCCCAAAATCTTTTGGATAGTATGCAATTGTGGCTGGTTGACTCTGGAGGAAATGAAGTATGATTGGATGGGGCTTAAAGAAAAGAAACTAAAGCGCAGAGGGAATTAGCAAGGTTAAAGAACTCTATCAATTACCAAGGGAAGGGCTTAAAAGAGGTTTTTTTGATTAGGAATTGTCAGTTTTTTTTTTCCCCTTTTCTTTTGTTTTTATTTCCTTTTTTTTTTTTGCTTAGTTCTCTTTTGTTTTGTTCCTCTTTTTTTTTTTTTTGGTTTCTTGCTTTGAGGATTTCTTATCCTCTCTTATATTGTAATTCCATCTTTTCTCTTTCTTAATGCATTTTCTTTTGCAGGAAAAAAAAAATGAAATCTCATACTTTGCTTTCTTATTCTTTATTTTGTTTTATCATTTTTTTTTGAGGTCACTTATGTGTGCTCTCTAAGTGCAGGTTGGTAGTCAAAAAGGGTTGCTTGATGTTGTTTCCATTATTTGGAATGACACGTCGACATTGATAAAGTCTGGTACTGCATCTCGAAGTTCTTTACTTCGAAAGTATCTGTTGAAGTTAACACAACGGGTTGGGCTAGCCTGCCTCCCTCATCGTTTGCCGTCCTGGCGCTATATGGTAGACAATGAATCCTGTATAGTTTCAGATTCTAGCTCTTCCATTTCATGATTTGTTATGTGTTTCTAACTTTCTATTTAACATCATAAGATGGATGACTGTATATTGCTACCTCACATGATGTTGTATCAAGTACTTGGTTTCTATTGCCAGTTGTGGTAGTCTGAATTTCAGCAATTCTTCTCTGTTATTGTTTGCTTTGAAATCGGAGTATATTAGGCCTATGTGCTATGTTTTGGATATCTCTCTGTCTTTAGGTAGCAGAAGAAAATATTAAGAAAGAAAGGAGATACAATACAACCAAAAGAGGACAAGGAATCCTCAGAAAAGAAAACTTAAAAAGAAAAAGAAGAACAAACCAAAATGAAAAACTGACCTAGCAAAAGCTAATTAAAAAAAAGTCCCATTTTATCATAATTATTGGAGCACTGCAAACTTTAAAAAGAAAAGTAATAGAGAAAACCAAAATGAAAAACAGACCTTGGAAAAGCTAATTAAAAAAAATCCATTTTTATCATAACTATTGGAGTACTGCAAATGGGCGTCCCCAGGCCACAAGGCTCCTCGCTTAGTAAGGGTATGGGGAGTGCTGTCACAGTGTTTGCAGTCTTACCCCTGTTTTTATGCAGAGAGGCTGTTTCCTTGGACTCAAACCCATGATCAACTGGTCACAAAAAAGAGCAACCTTATAATTGATCCAAGGCCTGCTCTCAATTATTAGAGCACAGCAAATAGCTAATTCTTGCTGCCCTTTTTTCACATTACTTTAACTGCCATCCACAAGGACCTCTTTGCCTACCAGTTTGGAAGACTGCAAGCCCATCTTGTCCATCAGTTGTGCCTCTAGGTCCTTTCCAGCTCCCTCACCCGAGAAACAGGGGTGGGCAACATACCATCCTCAATCTGCTCATTCACCTGCCTCTTGTTGACTGTTCCATTATTCTCGGAAGTGGAAGCACCCTCCAAACCATTCAGTGGAGATGGAAGCAAATAAGAAATATAGCCTGATAATTGGAAGATTTTGATACATACCCAAATTGCTTGGTAAACATTTCTGAAAGTAAACCTCCATCACAAACAAAATCATTATCGACAGAGTCTCATCAGTCATCATCATATGCGTCCCCCTATTTCTTCTTCTCCTTGATAGGATTTTTCCAGCTCACCTTATTTTCTGTATCTAACTTCAACTTATTAAAAAATTCCTCAATATAAAAATTGCAGTCTCCATTTCTTTTAAAAAATTTCTTACCCACACATCAGATCTGTTTTGTCTATTAACAGATTTTCTGATTCCGTCCGGCCCAAATTTCCGAGTATAAACTATAAACCTTGGACATTGCTGACCTTCCTCAACCAGGGGTTCCAACTTCCTCATCCATTCTCACCTTGCGTTATTTGATCCCTAACTACCAGCCTAATCATCAACCAATACAGAAACCATCTGCTTTATTGCATCTGTAATAGTTATACTGTGCAGAGAGCTTTCTCTGGATTCCTCATTAGCACACAAAATATCATTTCCACTACCAGTCAGCTTACTTGAGAAAGTCTCATGACAGTCACTCAAACTGTTATCTCTCGCAAGAGAAGAAACAGTTGACAAGTCATTAACCTTTTTCTCTTTTGCCTGTGCAATCTCCCTGATGCTAGAACTGGTACAGCCCTCTGCTCCAAAACTCTTCATCGTATGAGCCTCTCTCCCGCTACTCCATCTGTGAATTTTCTGGTGCTTAAATCCAACCTTCTGGACACTCTTTGCTTGCATGATGAGCCTTCAGACAAGCCAACACCATTTGGTCCTGAGATTAGGCTTTTGTACATGGGGTATGTACACTCAGATAATTGTTCCGGACTTCACTATTCAAAAGATGGCCCCAGTCCAAAACAATGGTCAGAGAACCCGGCTCACTCCAACCCATTGTTAGCCCTTGCCCACCTTCTCTGTAATCCTAGCTGCCTCTGTTCCTGGTCTTGTACTCTGCCAAACTTGCGCATTTTGTGAACAGTCTGCTTCGCCTGCTCTGCAAGTACTGGGCCACCACATCAACATCATGAGCAAAGATTCTTATATCTTGCCTAGACTACCCCACTTCATGGTCGATGCTCTGCTGAGATTGTACACCTTCAGCTCCAATTACCTGGGTTAATCATTAACGCTAGCATGTGAAATTCTTGCATGAATCCTCTCAAACCACCCGTCAATCCTCCTGGAGTAAAGACCAAATTTCTTGCCATTCCATACCAACCTTAGGTCCAAGAATTTTCCCATCTCTGTAGGCCTAATTACCATTCAACACGAAACCTGCCCAATTCTACTGCTTTAGAAACACTTCCACGACCTTCCAAAGACTGACGAGAACCCATCCAAAAGCCATTTTGCTACCACTATTCGTATAATGCAAAAACACACAGTGACAACTACTGTTTGCCCTATTCCCAGCTTGACACTACAGAATTGAATTTATTAATCAAGGCTTGAGGATTGTTGACTCCATGGATTGCCTTCTTATGTCAGCAAATGTTGACTTTCCTAAGCATTACACCCTAGAGGTTGCTCCATTTAAACTTCTATTGTATATCTCCATGAAAGAAAGAATTTTAAAGATAAAACTGATAGTGACCAATCCTTTACAGCAGCAATGCACAAGAGAAATCTGGCAGAATTTAAGTGTTGGGGATATGTTAATTAATGTGTGTGTGTGTGTGCGTGTTAATATAGCTAAATTTAGTCTAATTTTCTTCTTTCAGACTTTTATTGGTTACTTTAGTATTTTAGTATTACTGGTTTGTTGTTGTTGTGTTAGAAATCATGAGTTAGTGCGTGAGTTAGTAAAGGTGATATGGTCATTGTTATGTACAAGGCATAAGTTAATGATTATTTGGTCATTTAGCATTATTATTATGGGCATTATTAATATGTGTTAAAGTTATGTTAGTATTGTTAGCTAGGAAGGGTATTATGGTCATTGGATTGTACTTGACATATATTATAAATAGACAGATAGACCTGTCATTGATGTGAGGTCTTCCATTTTACCCAATTATATTCAACATGGTATCAGAGCAAGATCCAAGGTAACCCTAATTGCATGACCACTGCTAAATTAAACCCTAAACATCATAATACCACACAAACCTGCTGCTGTAGAAGGATCATCAGCATCACCAAAGTCCAGGAGGACGTTGAGGAGTTGCCGGAAAAAGTTGCAGTAGCCGGAAAAATCCTGGATGCTACTGTCCTCTTCAAAACCTCAAGAAACACCTCATACTTTGCAGAACTTACCACATAGCAAGCCACAGAACCTGCTGATCTACCAGCTTGCAAAATTTCAGAGCCAGAGGAGCCTCCTCGCGTGACAATGCCCTGGCCAAAAGCCGGTAGTGCTGACCCCATGCGCCAGCGCATGAGTGTTCTGAACAACCATTTTGCTCTGGTTTCTTTCCAAATGTCTTGAATCCTTCCTTACACCATAATACCAAGTTGTTTGTCATCTTTTTTGCCCAAAAGTGTCACCTTAGTTGCTCATGTGCGGCATTCTGGGAATGATTGTTTGCTAATGCCCGATGCTATCGGTCAATGTTTATTGAGTTCATTAAGGCCTGAAACAGTGGTATTGCTGTGTTCTTGATTTGTTTTTGTCTTCTTCATCATGTGCTTGTGGTTTGCTCTGGTTGTCAAACATTGTGTGTTGGGATGGTGTCTTTGAATTCCAGGAGGATGTCGTTCACTGTTCATTTCTGATTTGCTACAATATAGAGGCTGTTTGGTACTGTTAGAGCTGTGTGCTGGTCTCTTGGGGCAGTGTGTAAATTTTTTTGATGCTGTGTAAGCCTTATGCTGGTTTAGTTGTGACTCATGAGTCATAAATGGTGGATCACCTTATTCGTGGTTGCTCCAATTGTTTTTGTGCTATGTGTTGGTTTCTTGGGGCTGTGTCTAAATCTCTTGGAGCAGTGACAGTGTTTATACATTGATTTTGTAGGGCACAGTGCTCTGTCCAGTTTTTGGTGACTTGTTTGTGGTTGAACCTGTGGTTGACTCGTTTGTGTTTGTTTCAGTTGGTTTGGAAGTTCACTTGTGGTTGTTTTGGTTGCTCCACAGGACAACAAGTTCACTTTTGGAATCTCAAGAGCATTTTGTTCATTGTGTATATCTGATTTGCTGCTGTATCTAGGTTGTGTGGGTGTTGGGATGGCATCCTTGAATCCTAGAAGTGTGTTTCCATCATTAGGCATTTGTTTAGTTGAACAGCGTACTATAACTGTCTCGGAGGAAGAGTATTCAAGGTTCCTATAGTATCAAGCATCCCAACAAGCATCTTATCACATTGCTTCCTTTGCTCAGAAGGGTAATCCTACAGTTTGTATGTCATCTGGTATCTTTAGTCCTTGGATTATTAACTTTGATGCTACTGATCATATGATAGGTGTAACCAACTCTTTTCTGCCTTCCAATATCCTAAAAATCTACCTAAAGTTGCCCTTGTTGATGGGTCTACAATTTCAATTAGGGATTGTTTGGAACCACTTATGTAGAAGTGCTTTTCAGGAAAAAGTGTTAAAATTAATAAATGCTGATAATAAGCATTGAATTGGGAAAGTGTTGAAAGTTATAAGTGGTGTTTGGTTGTGTTTAAAATAAGTGGTATTTGGGTACTCACTTTTATTATGGAGTGCTATATGATTATTTTTAAACATATTTTAAATTATTAATATTTTTAATTTAAAAATTTCATTAATTTTTTTAATTATTTATGATAAAAATAATATTATTAATTAAATTCAAAATTAAATTTTTTTAATGTTAATTCAAATTAATAAATAGTTCCTGTTCAATCCAGAATTGAATTATAATAATTAATATGTCATAATACAAAGTAAAATAATATATGGTTATTTTTAAATATATGTTAAATAAAAATATTAATATTTTTATTATTAAACATTTAAATGAAAATTATATTATTTTTCTCATTAAAATTTAAATATTTTCTTTTAGCTAAAATAATATGATGTTATTATTTGCTAATTAACAATAATCTTGTTATTAATGTATATCTATAACATATGTTATCACATTAATTTATGTTAAAAATAATGTTAATGAATAAATTAAAAAAAATTAATTTATTTAATGTTAATTTAAATTTATATATGGTTCTTTTTATTAATTCCTGAATTTTATTATATTTTATTAATAATTAATATGTTATAATGCATAATAAAATAATATATATGGTTAATTTTTAATTAAAAAATTAATTAAAACTTATTTTAAGTATTATTTTTAATTAATATTTAAATATTTTAATTAAGTAAAACAATATAATATTATTTTTTGATTAACAATAATCGTGTTCTTAATTTATATTTATAACATATGATTATCATACTAATTTATGATAAAATAATATTATTAATTAAATTTGTTTTTAATTTTTTAATGTTAATTTAAATTAATAGATGGTTCTTGATTCTAGAATTGAATTATGTTTCATTAATAATTAATATATTTTAATACATAATAAAAATGGTATATGATTATCTTTCAATGTATTTTTTAAATTATAAAATAGCCACTAAACTTTCTTTTATTTACAAAATTGACGCCAGATATGAACAATGCCACTTATAAGTGGCCAAAAAGGTATCTTAGATTGCTTCTCAAAATTCACTTAAATAGTTCTAAAAAAGGTGGTTTTAGAGAAGCACTTTTTGCAGAATTGTTTGTTATAAATTTATAATACAAACCAAACGCCACTTTTTTATTTTATTTTATGTTAAAGTGCTTATTTTAAGTGATAAGTGCTATAAACACTTTTTTTAAAGTGCTCCCAAACGGGGGCTTAAGGGGATAGGAACAGTAAATTCTACTCCCTCCATCTCTTTTTCTTCTGTTTTGTAAATTCCTTAGTCTCCTTGCAATCTCAAGTCAATTAGTAAGCTTACAAAGGCTCTAGATTGTTTTGTAACCTTTTTTCTTGATTTAGTGGTTATTCAAGATCTAAAGACAAGGAAGACAATTGTCAGATGTGAGGCTCGTGGACTTTACTACTTTGAGTCGCTCTTTTCTCCCATTACCTGTATAGCTGCTGCTAAATTGCTTCAAATTCATTATCACCTTGGTCATCCGCCTTGGACAAGCTGAAACACCTAGTTCCTATCTTGAGTTCTATGTCTAGTCTTGAGTGTGTGTCTTGTTAGCTGGGAAACATCATTGTGTGCCCTTCCCTTCTTGGGTCAACAAATGGGCATACAATCCTTTTATGCTTGTCCATTATGATGTTTGGGGTCATAGTTGCGTCACGTCAAAATTGGGGTTTCAATACTTTGTTACATTTTTCAATAGTTACTCTAGGATGACTTGGTTCTATTTAATGAAAGATCCTTATGAGTTGTTTAATATCTTTTGTGCATTCTATTCTCAAATAAAGTCTCCATTTGATATACCAGTCAATCGTAGTGATAATGCTCTTTAGCACCCGATTTAGTACCTATATGACTAATTCTAGTGTGATTCATCAATCATCTTGTGCTCACACTCCACAACAAAGTGAAGTTGTAGGAAGGAAAAATAGACATGTTCTCGAAGTCACTCGTGCCCCATTGTATCAAATGAATGTCCCCAAATTTTTTTGGAGTGATATCATGCTCATTGCTTGCTCTCTAATTAATAAAATGCCATCCTCTTTCCTTGGTGGTAAAATCCTATATTCAGTTATCTTTCCTAAGCCTCCTTTATTCTCCCTTCCTCCTCGTATATTTGGTTGTCTTTTGTCCATTAGCTAACTCCAAGAATAGATAAGTTGGATCCTCATGCCATCAAATTTATTTCTTTAGGATATTCCTGTTTTCAAAAAGGGTTATCGATGTTATAGACCTACTTTACATCGATTCTTTGTCTTCGATAATGTCACCTTTATTGAGTTTACACCATACTACTCTGATTCCTTGAGTTTTATTGTCCTTAATGAGTCCCTTCCTTTGCCTTGCCTTCCAAATCCTCACCTAATATTTGTGCCCAATCCTTGTACATCTTCTTCCAGTCTGAGTTCTTCTCGCCGTTTGGATCATCCCAATTTGTAGGTTTACACATGACAACTCAAGGGAGGAGAGCCTCCTCTAGCTTCAACTTCTATGCCTTTAGTTCCCTCGTTAGATGATCCTATTTCCCAAAATGCTGATCCTCCCATTGCTGTTCGAAAAGGTAAATGTAGTTGTACTCAACATCCAATCTCTAATTTTGTTTGTTATGATTTGTGTCACCCTTATATTGCTACTTTTTTAGTACTTTTTCTTCTATTGCTCTCCCAAAACCTATTTCTGAAGCCTTGTCCCATTTTGGATGGAGGAATGCAAATGATTGAAGAGATGCAAACAGTATAGGGTAGTGATATTTTTTAGTTGGTACATCTAACTCTTGATAAGTGTATGGTTGGTTGTCGTTGGGTGTATACTGTGAAGGTCAGTCTAGATGGTTCCGTTGAGGGCTTGCCTTGTTGCTAAGGGATATGCTCAAGTGTATGGTTTGGATTATTCGAAAAAATTCTCTCCATCTGCTAAACTTGCTTCAGTATGTTTGTTCATCTCCTTAGCCACTACTTGTCACTGTCTTCTATGTCAGTTAGATATGAAGAATGCCTTCCTACATCGTGATCTTCAAGAGGAGGTCTAATTGTTGCTCAGGGAGAGTCAGGCTTAGTGTATGAGCTCTAAAAAATAATTATACGGTTTAAAACTATTTGTGAGAGTATGGTTTGGTCAATTCAATGCTTCTCATACTTGAGTTTGGCCTCCAACAGTGTGCAGTGGATCACTTTGTATTTTGTCATAATATTCCATTTGGCAAGATTTTGTTTATTGTGTTGTGAGTTAGTTTCTCGATTCTCTGAGAATAAGTCACTAGGATGCAATAATTTGCATTTTGAGATATCTCAAATGTGCACATCGGGGTCACACTCATATTCAGGAATATATAGATACAGAATGGGTCAGATTGCCTTCCAATTGTAGATCCATGATTGAATATTGTATCTTTGTTGGTGGTAATTTGGTTTCTTGGAAGAGTAAGAAATAAATTGTGATGACCATGTCAAGTGCCGAGTCAAAGTATAGGGCTATAGTTGACTGTACACATGAACTTGTTTCGTTGAAGAACATATTGGCAGAATTGGGTTTTTTACATTCTCAGTCTATAGAGTTGATGTGTGATAATTGAGCTGCTATTCATATTGCCTCCAACCTAGTCTTCCTTGAGTGGACAAAGAACAACATTGAAGTTGATTGCCACTTTGTTTGGGAGAAACTCATATACACATTATAACCACTTATGTGAAGTCAGATTTTTAGCTTGCCGATTTATTCACTAAAGCCTTGGGAGGTGCTCATGTGAAATTCATTTGTAACAAGCTAGGTGCGTACGATATATATGCTATAGCTTAAGGGGTGAGTTAATGGTTATTTGGTCATTTTAGCATTATTAGTATGTGCATTATTTGTATATGTTAAGAGTTATGTTAGTAGTGTCAATTTGTAAGGATATTATGGTCATTGGTATTCTACTTGACATATATTATAAATAGAGAGCGAGGCATATCATTGATGTGAGGTCTTCCATTTTACTCAGTTATTCAATGACATATATTATGAACAAAGGAATAGAACTATCATTGTGATCAAGTCTTCCAGTTGGTTGTGAGATCTAAATCGTAAGTGCCACAACCACTATTAAACTGAAGCCTAAAACCTTAGGAGAATTGTGAGCACCGTTGTAGGCTTGCGAATTGGTTAGTAGCTTCCAGAAGACGCAGCAGTCGTTGGAAATTCCTTGGATGACATCGCCAATTCAGGAACATCAAAACCACTTTAGATCTTGAAAAACCAACACCATAGCCACCCATAGACACTGCTGGTCTGCCTACACCTGAAATCCCATTGCTGGAACTGCCCTCATCCACCCTTACATGGTGGTTGAAGGCTGGCAATGCTGGCCCCATGCACCAACTTGTGAAGATTCATATAGCCATTGTTTTGGTGTGAATTGATCCTTTGTTGTTTGATTCCCTCTATAAACCATATTATTGAATTTTTAGTCGTGCGTGATCTTACTGAAGCTGTCTTTTTGGTGTTCACTGAGTTCATTGTGGCTGAAACACTGGTATTTTCTGTGTTTGTGATATGTTTAGTTGTTTAGTTTGTTTGTAGTGTGTTTGTGATTTGCTCTAGTTGTTGAAGGTTGTGTGTGTTGGGATGGGGTTAATGCTAGAAGTACGTTTCCTTCATCTATCAGTTGTCCAGCCATTAGTGAGCAACAAACTATAACAATCTCAAAGGAGTATGCAAAGTTTGTGCACTATCAGACATTTCAACAAGCATTTCATCACATTGCATCTTTTGTTGTAATGCATGTCATTTCATATCCTTGCCACTAGTCCTTGGGTTATTGATTTTTGCCACCATTGACCATATGACACATGTAACCAACTTCTTTTCTGCCCTTTATTATTCTAAAAATCTAGCTAGAATCTTTCTGACGATCTGCTTCTACACTTAATGGATAGGAACAATAAATCCTATTCTCCCAATCTCTCTTTGTTTTGTTTTGTACATTCTTAAATCCCCCTTCAGTCTCATGATTGTTAGTAAGATTATGATCTTGCTAAATTGTTTTGTAGTCTTATTTCCTAATTTTGTTATTTAGGATCAAAAGAAGATGAAGATGATTGAAACAGGTCATGAGATTGGTGGACTTTACAACTTTGAATCGTTCTCTCCTCTTATTGCTTTTAGTGCTACTACCACACCACTTAAAATCCATTGTCGCCTTGGCCATCCTTTGCTGGACAAGTTAAAACAACCTGTACTTAGATTGAGTTCTGTGTCTATTGCGAGTGTGAGTGTTGTCAATTGGGAAAACACCATCGTGTTTCCTTTGCTTCTTGAGTCAATAAATGGGTGGTCAGCCCTTTCATGTCGGTTCATTTCGATGTTTGGGGTCCTAGTCGTGTCACGTCAAAGTTATTGTTGAGATATTTTGTTACATTTTTCAATGACTACTCTAGGATGGCTTGGTCGTGTTTAATGAAAGATCATTTTGAGTTGTTTATTATCTTTTATGTTTCCTATTCTCAAATAAGAACTTAGTTTGATGTATAAATACTTCTAGTGATAATGCCAAGGAATTTACTACCAATATGACTCACTCTAGTATGATCCCTCAGTCATTGTGTTCACATTCTAGAACAAAATGGAGTTGTAGAGTGGAAAAATAAACATATTCTCTAAGTTACGTGTACCCTATCAATGAGTGTCCTCAAAGTGCTTTTTTTTTGGAGTGATGTTGTGCTTACTTGCTCTTTCATTAATAAAAAGACATCCTTTGTCCTTGGAGGTAAAATATCATATTTGGCTTTCTTACCAAAGGCTCCTTTCTTCTCATTTCCTTCTTGATAGTTGTTGTGTGTGCTTTGATTATTAGTTAAGTCCTAGAATGGATCAATTGGATCCTCATGCTATCAAATGTGTTTTTATTGGCTACTCTTATACTCAAAAGTGCTATTGATGTTATAGCTTTACTTTGATTCTTTGTCTTGATGAACCCCTTCTTCTGCTTGGCCTTCCAATCCTAAGCTGTTATCTTTACCTAGTCTTGTTGCATTTTCATGCCATTTGAGTCCTCTTCGCTTGGATTATCCTAGTTTGTGGATGTACACACGATAGCAACTCAATGGAGGAAAGCTTTCTACTTTCACACCTCTAGTTTCTCGCCTGATGATTCATATTTCCCAAGATGATGATCTTCCTATTGTTGTTTGTAAAGGTAAATAGATTTGTATCCAACATCCAATCTTTACTTTTGTTTGCTATAATTTTTTGTCACCCTCATATTATTGTTTTGTTAGTGCTTTGTCTTTTGTTTCTCTTCATAGATATGTTCATGAAGCCTTATCCCATTCTCAGTGGATGATTGTAATGGTTGAAGGAGTGCGTGCATCATAGGATGAGGGTACTTGGGAACTGTTACTTCTTCCCCTTCTTCCTGATAAGTCTATGACTTGTTTCTGATGGGTGTATACTCCGAAAGTCAATCCAGATGGTTCCATGACTCATTTGAAGGCACCTTGTTACTAAAAGATATATTCAGTATTGTTTGGATTAACTTGACACATTCTCCTTGCTTTCTGAACTTGCCTTGGTTTGTTTGTTCATCTCTTTAGCCATGTGTCATTAGCCTCTACATCAATTAGATGTGAAAAATGCCTTCCTACATGGTGAGGCAGCCCATATGCAACCTTCAAGGTTTGTTGTCCAAGGAGAGTTGGGATTAGTGTGCCCACTCAAGAAATCCTAGTATGATCTGACGCAGCCTCCCAAAGCATAGTTTTGGTCAATTCATTGTTGTAGTACTTAAGCTTGTTCTTCAGCTATGCATGGGATATCACTTTGTGTTTTATCATCATATTGCTTTTGGTAGGATTTTGCTCGTTGTGTTTGTGGATGATATTGTGATTGTTGGTGATGATGATCTAGGTGTTCAACGCCTATGGCATTTTCTGCAAACTAAAATTCAGACTTAAGAGTTAGGGCCATTGGAATACTTATTGGGTATATCCAGAACTTATAGGAAGTATGTTCTGGACCTTTTAGAAAAGATCGGGCTCTTGGGATCAAATACACCCGTGGTTCCTAATGGCAAGTTAGTGCCAGATGTGGGTGATTTGTTGGTTGGGCCTGAACGATGTAGGAGACTGATTGGAAAGTTGAACTATCTCATGGTCACTCAACCAAATATATCTTTTATAACATGTGTTGTGAGCTAGTTTCTTGGTTCTTCAACATTAAGTCATTGGGATGGAGTAAATTATTATCTTAGTATACCTAAAAGGTGCTCTTGAAGAGGTCTCTTATATCAAGATTAGGGTCACTGTTATGTTCAGAGATATACATATGTAGATTGACCTAGGTCACCTTTCGATAGAGCCATAACAAGGTATTGTGTTTATGTTGGTGTAACTTGGTATCTTGGAAGAATAAGAAACAAATTACTAGGTCACCTTTCGATAGAGCCATAGCTAGCTATTGTGTTTTTGTTGGCGGTAACTTGGTGCCTTGGAAGAATAAGAAACAAATTGTGGTGGCCCAATTGAATGCTAAGTGAGAGTAGTATTAGGCCATGGCCCATGCTATATGTGAGCTTGTTTGGCTAAAGAACATGTTGGAAGAACTTGGTTTTGCACATTCTCGGCCTATGGAGTTGACTTGTGATAATTAACTATTCATTTTGCTACCATAGTCTTCCTTGAATGGACAAAACACGTCGAAGTTGATTGTCACTTTGTTGGGAGATACTTGTGTAGAAGCTCATTACAATCACTCAATGTGAAGTCCGGATTCCAACTAGCTGATTTATTCACTAAAGTCTTGGGGGATGCTCATGTTAAATCCATTTGCAACAAGCTAGGAGCATATGATATCTATGCTCTAGCTTGAGGGGGTGTAGAGTACTACTGATTTTTCTAAGGTCATTTACATCATTGTCAAAAATTATGAAAATAAAAACTAGAAACAAAACTAAAAAGCAAAACTAAAACTAAAAACTAGAAACTAACGACTTGTTTGGTTAATATTTGTAAATCTGTAACAAATATAAACTTAAATTAAAAAATTCAAATTTTCATCTTTAAATGAAGTAATGTTTTTTAAAAAAATATGATTAAAATAATAAAAGTGGAAAGTACTAAAAATTAGACTCTAATAAAAATGAGAATTATTATAATTATTTTACTTAATTGTTATATTTTCAAAAATTCACTTTACTATAACAATCTTATTGTTTATGACAATTATGAAATAATAAAAATATTTTGTTGGATTTATATTTTTAAACTTTTTTTTTTGAAATTTATGTATATTTTTATTTTAATTATATTTAAATTTATATGATTATTTTCTTTTAATTTTAATTAAAAAGTGTGCATAAATTGAATGATTTAATTAAAAAAAAACTATTTCTAGATATTAAAATTATCTTGCAACAGATTGTCAAAACTATTGAAAATCATAAAATTTAGTTTTCAAAATTTTTTTTTTTTTTGCAAAAAACTGAAAACCGACAGCAGAAATAAAAAAATTGACAACATAAATAAATGCGTTTTTAATATTTACTTCTTCATTGTGCAGAAATGAATATAAAAAATAGAAAATAGAAACAACAACGATATCAAACAAGCCCTTAGTTATTTAGTATAAAGTATGAGTTATTGCTGTGTTAGTAAGCATGGGTTAGTAGGGTAGTATGCTCATTGTTATGTGCTTGGCATATATTTTATAACTAGAGAGAGGGATATATCATTGTGATCAGATCTTCCTATTTACCTGATACTTTAACATGATGTATAATATTCAGTTGAAACTAGATTGAGATGAATTATGCGCATTTTGCTTATACACATTTTACAAATAAAGTTCATCCATGCACATTGAACTCATTTACACTTTGCAATTTCACATTGCACATTCATACACACTCATAAAAGTACCATCAAATTTATAACACAAATCCAGCAACTTAGAGCATGAAAACTACTGTTCCAGCTACAAAAGGCATGAAAAAATTAGAGTGGCATGCCCCAGAAGTGTCCAGGACATGCCTGAAAATGTATAAAAATGTCCAGATCATGTCTTTAAAAAAATAAATTTATTTTCCGAATAAGTGTCTGGACATGTGGTTTTGGTGTGTCAGTTCTTCCTAGGTTCTTCTTCTTCATGTCCCACAGTGCTCCTTCCCTGGTGAGATATGTAATGACTGCTGTTTAGCAAACTTGTGCAAAGAACTATATATTTTTATTTGGTTACGTTTTTTTTTTTTCTTTTGGTTGAGAAATCTGGGATTGAAATGCATTTGGAGTCAGTCAGGGCATGTTTCATTTATGCAAAAGTAGAAAAATGTAGAATTGTTCATAATCAAAATACAGGACTTGTCTAAATTAGGATGCTGAAGCTGTTCATTGGTGGGCTATTTAATAATTTGTTTGAGAACCATAGAAATTGGTTCCAAGAAGCATTTTGGAATGTATATTCTTATTTCTGCAACAACAGAGAAGGAGCCGTTAAGATGTTAGTATTAATGTTGTTTCAGTCTGCCATGCGGTTTTCTTTCTTTTTTAAGTCTTACATGTTTACATTCTTTGTAATTTTCATTACTCATTAGTGGCCAGTTAATTTTTGGTTTCTAGCTTATCTAAAGCCATCCATAGGGTGATTTTGTCAGGGCCTTGTAGTGAATGACGAAATGAAATGCAGTTCTGATTGTTCTTGTGAACTTATATGCTTTCCAGGGTAAAATGAGCTCACTTGGAGAGAATATTTCACTAAATGAATGCAGCAAAATTGGTCAAGGTACAAATGTAGAGCTTTCCAAAGCAGAGAAGAGTCCAAGTTGCTTGCAAGAAGAGGATATGGATGTTCCAGAAATTATAGAAGAAATTATTGAGCTGTTACTGTCAGGTTTGACAGATGCGGTATGCATGAATGGTGCCATTCTGCTATGGGCTTAAATGCTTAATTATGTGTCAAACTAACAATTCTTGCAGTGAGGAGTTTGGCTTAGTTGCATGAAACTTCCTACTCATTTGGTGTTGATATTGATGGATAACTTGTTGAGAACTCATATAATTGTATCTAAGCTAAGATGGTGTTTGATGATTTGAGGTATATTACCCATTTCTGTTAACGTTGTATCTGTAATAAGTCCCATGATCAGAAACCAAAGCTTTTTGGCAATGCAAAGAGTTGTCGATTTTTCTTGTCTGCCAATGTAAATGATCAGTTGTTTATTTTATTTTTTAATTTTTTTTATGCTATAGAAGTGAAGCACAACTTGAGGCTTCATCTGTGTATGACTGAAGTCAAAAGGTTTTAACTTATGCTCGAGAACTGTTCAACCTAAGCATAGTCATGGGAAGACTTTGAAATGCTAAAACCACACGTGGATAGTTTGACCATCATGTACAAAATATGCATCCCATAAAGTTGTTGATCTGTCTAGCAAATTTTGTGGAAGCCATGTAAAAAAAAAGATCAATTGCAAGCCATTTAAGGTGGTTGCTTTAATGCCCAGTAGAAAATCCATTGTGTAGGTAAAGTCTTAAAATAATGTTGATAATTTTCTTTACATTGAAAATAACAAACCATTGTAATATGATCTGAAGAGCGAAGTAATTTAATTTTAGATTATCAGTTGGATCTTATATTTTAGTGACTTTTGAGGTGCATGCCTCAAATATGTAGGAGGTGATATTTATGTCACAGCCTCACTCCTCACAGGTCACAACTATAACCTAGCTGGCTAAGGCAACTGTAATATGCCTCATTGCTCGAGGCTTAGTTTTTAAATGCATTCCGATTGCAGACAAATTTTTTTACGTGAATTTGTGTGATTTCTGGTTGAACAGAAACTGAAGTTCATAAAATGTGCTTCATCCTTGCTTTGTTCTATTTGTCTACTGATTTTAAGACATATTTGTTGAGTTTGATGCTATTATTAAAAAATAAAAATGCAGGATACTGTTGTCCGTTGGACTGCTGCCAAGGGTATTGGCCGCATTACTTCTCGTTTGACATCTGCCCTGTCAGATGAAGTTTTGTCATCTGTACTGGAGCTGTTTTCACAACAGAAGGTATGCTAGTACCATGTTTCTGTCATTTGTATATAGTTTTGCAATTTTGAAATGGTTTGATATATTTAAAGTTACATGCTCTTGGTATTACTAGGAATAATGGATCATATGCTCATGGCATCCTTCATTATTTATATCTTTACCAATATTGAGAATTAGTTTTGTTTAAAATGTCATTATATAGGGAGATAGTTCATGGCATGGAGGTTGCTTAGCATTGGCTGAACTTGCACGCAGGGGGTTGCTTTTACCTGTCAGTCTTCCCAAAGTTCTACCTGTTGTTATAAAGGTCATATGGACTTTTCCTTCTTTTCTTCTTTTTTTCTTGGATGGGGCAGTTGAAGCTATGATGCAGAATGTTCTTAATGTTGTAGAATTGCTGTAAGGTTTATATTTTTCTATTATTTGTACTTTGCATTTTGAAATTCCTCAAGCTGAAGTCAGAAGCTAAATTTTACTGAACTACTTTTTGAAGCCTTTTTTTTAATAGAAAAAATCAACAAGGAAAGAATGATTTTGTGACTTACTAAAATTTTGGAAATTTTATTTTCTTGCACCTTATTCCTTTGAGAGTGAAGTGTCTTGCAGTTTACTTCTGGTGTAAGATGTTATACTTGAATTTTGCCCCCACTATTTTTGTAGGCCCAAAATTTTCATTTGAGAGCAAGTAGCTATGTAGTTTATAGCATGTTGTTTGTAGTATGATGTCATTCACTTGTGGCACAAAATAATGGGACTCTGCACTATGTTACTATTAACTACACTTAGGTGTAAGTGGCGTTTGGTTCACAGGATCATTCAGAATTCCCGGGAATGTAATGCCCATAGCATTCCATGCTCATGTTTGTTTTTGGGGCCAGAAAGGAATGTGGTGTTGATATCACATTCATAGGAAATTGTATAACAGAAACCAAATAAACATATAGCCATGTGATAGACATCTCATTCTCGAACATATGATTCCTAGACGTTTTGGAGGGCATCTTAGATTCCACAAACCAAACAACACCTTAGTGGTGTTTGCTGTTGCTATGGAAAATATTTTTAATCCTTCTTCCTTGTTCTGGTCATGTATTAAGAATCTAGTTCTTTTATTCTCTCTTAAATGTTATTAAACATACTTGTGAACTTTAGTCCATTGTAAAATTTGAATGTCAATTAACTTCCGCAAACCTCAATCACTTAAGCCATTAATTTGTTTGTGAATTTTGTATAAACCATGTATATTAAAATTGGTCAAAATCATACACACTTGATCCAACATCTTTAATACTGCAAATGTAATATATTGCATTATTAAAATATTTTTATACTATAAGTCTATTATATTTTTTATAAAATGATATAATAACGCATCACCTTATAAATAATATTGTATCAAACTCTATTGTGATCTTTAATATTTATAATATTGAACTGTTATAATTATTGAAAATAAAAAATAGTATAATATTTAATATTATCATTATTATTTTGTTTTTTGGTTGTATTGTTGTAGTCTAAAAATCCGTAATGACAAAAAGAATTTGGTATAAAACGTGGCAAAAATGTAGAAACATGGATAACTTTGAAAAGTGTAAAGAGGCAAGAAAAGATGTAAAACATGCTGTTAGTAAAGCTAAACACAAATCATTTAATAGTTTTTATGGTAGATTATATACAAAAAGGGGAAAGAGATATATTTAAACTTGCTAAAGCTAGAGAAAGGAAGAGTAAGGACATTGGAAATGTAAAATGTATAAAACGTGAGGATGGTATTGTCTTGGTTAAGGAAGAAGACATAAAAGATAGATGGTAAAGTTACTTTAGTAAGTTGTTTAAAGAAAACCAAATAGAAGACTTAGACTTAGAATTGACAAATGAGGAAAAGACTAAAAATATGAGATTTATTCTTAAAATTAGAGTTAACGAAGTTAAAGTTTGCACTAAAAAAATGAAAAATGGAAAAGCTATAGGACTGAATAACATCCCAATTGAAATTTGGAAATGCTTAGGTGATAACGGAATTATATGGTTAACTAATTTATTTAACACAATTATACAAACTAAGAAAATGCCAGATGAATGGAGGAAAACCACTGTAATACCTATATACAAAAATAAAGGAGATATTCAAAATTGTAATAACTATCGTGGAATTAAACTTAGAGGCATACGATGAAATTGTGGGAAATGGTAGTTGAACAAAGATTAAGGCTAAAAACGAAGGTCTTAGAAATTCAATTTGGTTTAATGCCTGAGAGATCTACCACATAAGCTATATATAATTTAAGAAGATTAATGGGAAAGTTTAAAAGAAGAGGGACTTGCATATGGTATTTATTGACTTAGAGAAAACTTGATGACAAAGAAATAAATAGCACTTGTAGATTTCTATACCTTGGATATATTATGCAAGCGGAAGGAGAAATTGAAGATGATGTAATGCATAGAGTTAAAGTAGGTTGGGTAAAATGGAAAACTGCTTCAAGTGTGTTTTGTGATCGTAGAATACCCTTAAAATTACAAGGAAATTTTTATAGGATGACTATAAGACTAGGTATGCTATATGGATCAGAATGTTGGGCGACGAAGAGACAAAATATTGAAAAAGTAAAAGTTTCCAAAATGAGAATGCTTAGATGGATGAGTGGTATAACAAGGAAAGATAAATTAAGGAATGAACATATTCGCGGTAAGTTAGGTGTAGCTCCTATAGAAGATAAGGGAGGGACGACTCAGATGGTTTGGGCACTTGCAACACAGTACACCACTTAGGAAGGGTGAGTTAGTTACTCTAGGGGACAGTAGAAGGGGTAGGGGTAGATCTAAAATAACTTGGAATGAGATAGTAAGGGTTTAATAGCCCTAAATTTGTCAAAAGAAATGGTCCATGATCTCATAAATTGGTGTAAAAGGATTCATATAGCCTACCCCACCTAATGGAACTTAAGGCTTGATTTTTTTTTTGTTGTTGTTGTATTGTTGTAAGAATATTATGGTCAAATCAATACTTATTTACTAACATTACCAAACGCAACTTTTAACATTCAGCACTTCTAGTGAATTTAGTATTTATTAAGTTCATATAGCCGACCTCACCTAGTGGGACTTAAGGCTTGGTTTTGTTGTTGTTGTTGTATTACATTCAATACTTCTTTCGATTTAGTACTTACCAATAAGTGGTACCAGATGAACTCTTTACCACTTTGTTGTTAACTGGTGAATTGTATATAAACCTCGTGTATTAAAACCTGAACGGTCAAGCAGATGTGTGCTTGGTCCATCATGAGATATTATATTGCAACACAGGCACTTACTTTCAACGGATATTCTTAACAGGCTTTACATTATGATATCCGAAGGGGTCCTCATAGTGTTGGATCTCACGTTCGCGATGCTGCTGCCTATGTTTGTTGGGCATTTGGTCGAGCATATTATCACGAAGATATGAAAATGATACTAGAGCAACTTTCTCCACACCTTTTAACAGTGGCCTGCTATGACCGTGAGGTGTTTCACAATTTCCTCTTAAAAACTTATCCATTTCCTCAGCATGGAAATTATTTTGTACTATGTCAAAGCTTTTATGTGATACTAGGTCAACTGCAGAAGAGCAGCAGCAGCTGCTTTTCAGGAGAATGTTGGAAGACAAGGGAACTACACACATGGCATTGACATCGTAAATACTGCGGATTATTTTTCACTTTCCTCACGAGTAAACTCCTATCTTCATGTTGCAGTGTGCATTGCTCAATATAAGGGGTACCTCCATCCATTTGTTGATGAACTGCTATATAACAAGATCTGTCATTGGGTATGGTTTTATTAGATGCTACTTTTTCTTCTTTTGAGATCTTATTTCTTAAAAAAAAAATAAAAAAATGAGCATTCATGTTAAATGGCTTTCCTTCTCTCTCAATCCACCCCCCAAAAATCATAAAAAAAAAAATCGAGAATCAAAAGGACATGTAGATTATAGAATGCAGTAGTTCTAGCTCATGTCAGTATTTATTACAACCCATCTTGTCTTTTTTTGATTTTAGACAAGTTTAAAGCTAGTGAATGCAAAAGTCTAGCGCCCTTTGGTTAACCAAAGGGTTCAGATCGAATTCGGTCCACAAAAACACCGAAATGAAACTTTCGGTTTGATTCAGTTTCGGAAGGTTCAGTTCAGTAACCGAACCATGAACACCCTAATTATTAAGTTGTATGTAGTGTTTTGGCAAGTGCTTCCAGGGATGCCAATAAGTTAACTGTGTGTTGGTTGTTGTTCTTAAGTTCACACTTCCTTCTCCTTTACTTCATTAGTTCATTCGTTAAATGTGTATGCTTGTCATGCATAAATGCGCTAGGTTGGATTATCAGTGCAGAGTAAATAATATGACGGAGGACCACTTTTGCAGCCTTTTAAACAGTTTTATATGAGGCATATGTTTAAGAAATTAGGGATATTATATTATTTTAGGGATATTTATCTGTATCAGTAATTTTCAATTACAAATTTTGATTGTTTTGGGGTTATTTTATAACTTTTAGTAATTTGTTCGTTTCTTAGAAGCTTTGATGATTAATTGAATTTCATGTTGATCTTTCTCTCTCAGCAGCTTCTCTCTCTCTATACCCTTTCTCTCTCACATCTATTCTCGCTCTCCTCATGCTATCTTCTTCCTTCTCCTCCTTCCTTTTCCTTCTTCCTGTCTTTTCTCTGCTCTGTTCCCTTGTTGTCTCTCTCTCTCTCCCTGTTCTGCCCTTCAATAGTTTTTTATCATGGTTTTAAAAACCAACCAGTGACCGACCTGGTAAAGCCACTGGGTTGGTCGAACCAGTGGTTGAACTGGTAATATATATATACCGATGTATATACACATATTTCAAAGAGAATGTAATGATGGCAATAATATATTAATTGTTGGCCCTAGAGTTGAGTCTAGGGAGGGGGGGGTGAATAGACTCTTTTGCGAATTTGTGTTTTTCTCTACAAAATATAAAATCTTGGCAAGACACAAATGATTATATCACAGTATAAATTATGTAAATCATGCACAAGATATAAATTAAAGAGTATAGGGAAGAAAAGCTTGACAAACAATATTAATGTGGTTCAGCCCCTTGCCTATGTTTACGCCTTGAGACACGCTCAAGGATTCTCAATCCACTATCACAATCTCCTTCAAGGACGGAGAAGCCTTGATACCACAAGGGAACAAACCCCTTTATGCTCACACAGAGCCTTTACATGGGAACAAATCCCTTAACGCTCATAAAGAGCCTTCTCATGGGAACAAATCCCTTTTGCTCACACAGAGACTTTACAAGGGAACAAATTCCTTATCACTTGGTTCACAAAGAACCCTTACAACTTGTAGATGATTTTACAATACGTAGCAGCAATCAATGCTCCTCAACTGAGCTGATGTCAAATACAATGAAAACACCTTACACTATTCTCTCAAGTAATGAATCACATACAAGATTAGAGAGCAAGAGAGAAAGTGAGCACTTGAATGATAAACTAAAAATGCAAAGTTCTTGGAAATGAAATTAACTAGATGTTAGTTACTCAAAATCATGCTAGAACAAGTTAGAAGCCTTGTATTTATAGGCCAACTTGAGTTCTAGCCGTTTTATGGCTGTTGGATAAGTTTAAAAATTAAATACTTGAAAAAATAGCTGTTTATAGCCGTTGGGTCTTGAATCCCGACACAAACCATCGACGGATTCCTTAAACCGTGGACAGTTCCCCCCAAACCGTTGGTGGTTTCCTCTAGGACAAACCAATTTTGTTTCGGCCTGAAACCATTGATGCACCTAGGTCAAACCGTCGACGGTTTGCCCTGTTACTTCAAGAACTTGATTTTATTGTATCTTTAGGTGCATAATAATGGTTTTAGCCCAATCGGGACCAAGTATATCAAGATATACGATATTTAGACCATTTTACCTTTGTCCCATATTAAACAAAGTTGAGTATAGGATATTTTCATAAAACTCATTGTTTTTTCTTTGAAAACTCAGAAGTATAAAACTTATTTTTCATTTGAACAATTAAGTGATATTTTACATTCTATATGAACTAATATGCAAATGCATTTGTTCAACTCTTGCTCAATAAACTTGCGTGAAACAGTACTACAAGAGTTACAACAAATACTACCTCAAACACTCCCCATTACATATGGTTTTACATTTGCTTCATCGGACGTGCTTGAGTTCTTCTAAGTGAGTGTCCTCTTGATCTTTGCCTATTGAGTGTCCACTTGATCTTTACATCTAAACCTGTATCTGTATGACTTCGCCACTTGTACCTTTTATAGCTTGGTATGCAAAGATTAGTTTAACTTAGAACCACTAATGGGTTGTTATTATCAAAATACGACAATTAGGATTATGTAGGCACTAAGGCTAACATTAATTATTATTATCATTAGAAGTAATAAATATAGCGTAAGATTAAGAGATAATTTCATTCAATTAGTATTATTTTTAAGTTTTTGTGTTATATTTCCATATATTTTTTGAATTTCTATGAACTTGGATGAAACTTAATAAAAATTTTGTATTTCATTTTTTATCCTAATTCAGAAAAAACGAAATTTAGGGTCATTCATTAAGGATTACTTGGTTAATTGTGAAAATGATTTTTTTTTCTTCAAAAAAATGTGTATAAGTATATATTTATGTATTAATGTGTATATATGTATGTATTCATGTATAAATGAATATAATACACGGGTTCAACTACATATGTAGTGTATGTATATACTGAGATATGCAATTTTATATTATATATATATATGTATATAGATAATATACACATACATGTTCACTATATGACGTGTGTAACTATGTATTGAGATGTATAAAATATATAAATATGTTAGTTTAACAACAGCACGGAAGCATGGTTGGCCAAGTGGTAATTTGTCCCTCCTCCCTGGCGGTCAGGGATTCAATTGCCGCTGGCAACATTTTGCCTTCGTTTTTTAATTATATATAAGCAGCTAGGTCAACTTGGTTGACTCACTGGGTTTTTTGGCTGGTTTATACCGAGTTGCCCAAGTCAAACTGATTTGATGCCAGATCATGAAAATTCCAGTTCTTTGACATACCTGAACTGGTACAGTGGCTGGTTCTGGTTCAACCAGGTTGGACTGGCCGGTCCAGTTTGGGTTTCAAAACCATGGTTTTTATGCCTTCTTATCCTTCTTAATTCTTGTTTTCTTCTCCTCTCTGTTTCTCTCACTCCTTTCCAATTCTGTCATTACAACCCTACATCAATTTGCTGTATTTTCGTTACTGACCTTGAAAAGTTAACCTTGCTATCAAGGTGTGAAAATCTTGAGCTTGAAGAACTAAGCCCCTATTTGGAAGAATTTAAAGAAAAATCACCTATTGTAAAAACTATGTAAAGTAAGTATGTTATTTGTGGCTCTTATACTTCTGTTTTGATAAGCAAAGAAGGAAGCAGGAAAAGCATGAAGGGGGCAGCACAGTAGGCCTCGTTGACGAAGGCCCTGTATTCGTCGATGAGGGACAACAGAGGTTCGTCGGAGAAGGCTCTGAAGTTCGTCAACGAATAAATACCGAGAGCAGAAAATTTCAGACTTTTGGCATCATCGACGAAAGCCTTGTATTCGTCGACGAATGTTCTTCTTGGTCTCATTGACGAAGCCTGTGTTTGTCGAAGAGAGGCACCTGGACTGCAGTAGTTTCTTCAGAAATTTGAATTTTTAAATGTTGGGTGGTTGGACAAATGGGGGAAAACCTCCGAGGAACCTCTATATATGTCATCTGGGCATGTTTTGAGAAGTAGTGTGATCATTTGAGAAGTGTATTGTGTACATTTGGATTTCCATAGTGATATTTGTGTGCCATTGCTTCCGTGGATGTAGGCTTTGCCGGACCACGTAAATCTTCGTGTTGATCTTGTTCTGGTTGTGTGTTATTTACATTTACTTGTTGTTTATTCCGCTGTGCATCTTCATTATTCGATTCGTATTACAACAAATTGATATCAGAGCGATTATTGTTATGGCATCGGGATCGTCTTTTGCAAGATTTGACATAGTCAAATTCGATGGAACCGGAAATTTTGGTTTATGGCAGAGAAGAGTGAAGGACATTCTTGTACAACAAGGAATGGCTAAGGCTTTGCTTGATACTCAACCAGAAGGAATGGATGAGATAACTGGGTAGATTTGAAAGCAAAGGCAGCGTCTGCAATACGCTTGTGTTTGACTGACGAAGTTCTCTATCGGGTGATGGAGGAGGATTCTCCAGCGGCTATCTGGCGAAAGTTAGAAAGTCGGTACATGTCTTAATCCCTCAATAACAAACTTTTTCTTAAGCAGTGTTTATATTGGCTTAAGATGGTTGAAGGATCAAGTTTGGATCAACACATTAATGCCTTTAATCAAATTATAAGTGATTTGATGAGGGTTGATGTGAAGTTTGATGAGGATGATAAGGCTTTGATGCTATTAAATTCTTTGCCCTCGACTCACCTACGAAAATCTTGTGACCACTCTTACGTGGGGAAAAGAAACTCTTGATCTGGAAGAGGTAACAAGGGCCTTATTAAATTTTCATCAAAAGTTGAAGATATGTGATGAAGGAGAAGGACTTGTGATAAAGGGTAGTAATGAGCGAGGCAAAGGAAAGTTTAAAAATGGGTTTAATCAGAAATCCTGAAATCAATCTAAGAAGAAGGGAATCCCTATTTTAAATGCGGTAAAAGGGGCATGTGAAATTGGAGTGTCCGGATTGGAAGAAGGGAAATGCTGAAAAGCATGAGGGGATTTCAAAATCTGTGAATATTGTTCAAGAAGAAGATTCAGTGGATGGTGATGTTCTATTAGTTTCAGCAGAGTCGGATAATCTAACGAACTCTTGGATACTTGACTCGGCATGCTCCTATCACATGACTCCAAACAAGGAGTGGTTCAACACTTACAGATTAGTGAATTCTGGATCAGTTGTTATGTGTAATGATTCTTCTTGCAAGATCGTTGGCATAAGAACTGTAAAGATAAAAATGTTTGATGGTGCTGTAAGAATATTGTGTAATGTAAGACATATAACTGAGTTGAGAAAGAGTTTGATATCTCTTGGAACTTTGGGTCGTAATGACTTCAATTACAAATCCAAAGGTGGAGTCTTGACCGTATGGAAAGGTAATCTGACTGTAATGAAATGGCAGAAATTGGATGGGAATATTTACACGTTGCAGGGAACGACCATTGTAGGTGGAGTTGCAACCGTGGATGCTGAATCAGATGAGACCGTCTTGTGGCATATGCGCCTTGGGCATATGGGGGAACATGGCATGAAAGAACTACACAAGAGGAAACTCTTGAAGGGCTTGAAATCATGTCAGCTGGAATTTTGCAGGATATGTGTTCTTGGAAAACAGAACAGGGCAAAGTTCAGATCAGCTACTCATAAGACGAAAGGAATTCTTGACTATGTGCATTCAGATGTTTGGGGTCCGGTAAGAGTTGCATCAAATGGTGGACATGTGTATTATGTGAGTTTCATTGGTGATTACTCACGGAAGGTCTGGGTTTATTTCATGCGTCACAAATCACTGATTCTCGGTTTATGGAGTTTTGTGCGGAGCAGGGCATCAAGAGACAATTTACAGTTTGCTGGACACCTCAACAAAATGGTGTGGCAGAACGGATGAATCGGACTCTTGCTAATAGGGCTCGATGTCTTATATTGAATGCAGGGCTACCGAAGAACTTCTAGGCCGAGGCAGTTAGTATGGCTTGTTTTCTGGTAAACCGATCACCAAGGGCATCACTAGCGGGTAAAGTGGCGGAAGAGGTTTGGACGGGAAATGCAGTAGACTATTCTGAATTGAAAGTATTCGGGTGCCCAACCTATGTCCACGTGTCTAGTGAGGAGAGGTTTAAACTTGACCTGAAGTCTCGCCGTTGCATTTTTTTGGGGTATCCAATAGGTGTAAAGGGGTACAAGCTATGGGATCTAGTGGCAAACAAGGTGGTGATCAGTAGGGATGTAGTCTTTGATGAGAAGACTATGGTGAAGCGTACTCAAGAATGTGATGAATAGAAATAGGAGCCAGAAAGCTGGGGCAGTGATGAACATATCATGCAGGTGGAGTTGGAAGCTTAGGGCAACGGAAATGATCATGGTCTCGTGGTTGCAGAGAGCTCTAGCTTGGAAAGCCAGCAAGTTGACGATATTTCGTTAAGAAGATCCAGACGCACTATTTGGCCTCCGCCAAGGTATGAGTTTGAAGAGTTAGTGTCTTATGCTTTTTTTACTAGTTGCAACGATCCAACTGTATTTCAAGAGACAGTGCACGGCTAGGAGAAAGATAGATGGATGGGAGCAATGATTGAGGAAATGGAGTCACTATGTAAAAATCGAACTTGGGAGTTTGTGGAGCTTCCAGATGGAAAGAGACCGATTGGGTGCAAATGGATGTACAGGAAGAAGGAGGCAATATTAGAAAAAGAAGGTGAGAAGTTCAAGGCACGGTTGGTGGCAAAAGGATACTCACAGAAGAAAGGGATAGATTATGATGAGATTTTTTCTCTAGTGGTTCGACGTACTTCTATCAGAGTTGTGTTGTGGTTAGTACCTCATTATGATCCTCATTTGGAACAAATGGATGTGAAGACGGCGTTTCTTCATGGTGACTTGGAAGAACAAATCTACATGGTTCAGCCTGAGGGATTCATTGAACAGGGAAAAGAAAATTTTGTTTGTAGGTTGAAGAAATCTCTTTATGGGCTGAAACAGTCTCCAAGGCAATGGTATAAACGGTTTGATTCTTCTATGATAAAAATTGGCTACAAACGATGTGAGTATGACTGCTGCGTATATGTGAATAAACTTGATGATGACTCACTTATTTTCTTGTTATTGTATGTCGATGATATGTTGATAGCTGGAAGAGATTTAATTGAGGTGAATCAGTTAAAGGACCCATTGTATAAGGAATTTGACACGAAGGATCTTGGTTCAGCCAAGAAAATACTTGGGATGGAGATTCGCCAAGCCAGGACTGCAGGGAGATTATGGCTATCTTGGGGCGGTTATGTGTAGAAGGTGTTGGAGAGGTTTAGCATGGCTGATGTAAGACCGGTGTGTACACCTCTAGCGAATTATTTTAAGTTGTCTACTGCAGATTGCCCAAGTTCGGATGAGAAAATTCGGAACATGTCAAAGGTCCCCTATGCTAGTGCTGTAGGGAGTTTAATGTATGCCATGGTGTGTACGAGACCAAATTTAGCTCATTTAGTGAGCATGATGAGCAAGTTCCTCTCTAATCTAGGAAGGCAGCATTGGGAAGCTGTAAAATGGATATTCAGATACTTGTGGGGTACATCGGGATATGGCATCATGTTCGGCAAGCGACAAGGTTGCCCTTCAGTAATGGGGTTTGTCGATGCAGATTATGTTGGAGATATGGATGACAGAAGGTGTACAATGGGATATGTGTTTACCCTTGTAGGAGGACCGGTATGTTGGAGATCCATGGTACAATCTCTGGTAGCATTGTCCACGACTGAGGCTGAATATATGGAAGTTGCCGAAGCTGCAAAGGAGGCCTTATGGCTTACTGGTTTAGTTAGAGAGCTAGGGTTACAGCAAGATGGTGTGGTGCTGCATTGTGATAGTCAGAGTGCCATTTACTTGGCGAAGAATCAGATATACCATGCTAGGACCAAGCACATTGATATGAGGTTCCATGGGGTTCGGGAATTGATTGCTTCTGGTGAACTTGTGTTAGAGAAAGTTTACACGTCTGAAAATGTAGCGGATATTTTGACGAAATTAGTTACTTCTGAAAAGTTCAAGCATTGCTTAGACTTACTCCAAATCTCCAAGTGATAAAAGAGAGACAAGCCCAAACCTAGCTTTTTCAAGTTAAAGGTGGAGTAGATCATGTTTTTCGGGACTCTCCTAAGGGGCATATAATCGCCAAGGTGGAGATTGTTATTTGTGGCTCTTATACTTCTGTTTTGATAAGCAAAGTAGGAAGTAGGAAAAACATGAAGGGGGCAGCTCAACAGGCCTCGTCGAAGAAGGCCCTGTATTCGTCAAAGAGGGGACAACAGAGGTTCGTCGACGAAGACTCTGAAATTTGTTGATGAATAATTACCGAGAGTAGGAAATTTCAGACTTCTGGCATTGTTGACGAAAGCCTTGTACTCGTCGACGAAGGTTCTTCTTGGTCTCATCGACGAAGCCTGTTTTTGTCGACGAGAGGCACCTGGACTGCGGCAATTTCTTCATAAATTTGAATTTTTAAACGTTGGGTGGTTGGGCAAACGGGGGAAAACCTCCGAGGAACCTCTATATATGTCATCTGGGCATATTTTGAGAAGTAGTGTGATCATTTGAGAAGTGTATTGTGTACATTTTAATTTTCATAGTGAAATTTGTGTGCCATTGCTTCCGTGGATGTAGGCTTTGCCAAACCACGTAAATCTTCGTGTTGATCTTGTTCTGGTTGTGTGTTATTTACATTTACTTGTTGTTTATTCCGCTGTGCATCTTCATTATTCGATCCGTATTACAACAAAGTACTTGTCCAAAAATGTACTGTTTGGCTTGCGTCCAAATTAATACTTGTTGCAAAAAGTACTTCAAAACTACTTTTTTTGGGGTAAAAATAAGCATTTGTTGCGAAGCAAACATGATTATAAATTGACTGTTGGGACTCGTATGGTATTAGTACCATTATTTGAAGCATGTATCTTCATATTTAGACTCTTTACTCATGACAGCCAGTTTGAATATACCCATATTCTCATTGTTATCATCACATTTAACCTTGACCTTATTAGCCAAGCTAAATATCTTGTGCTCAAGTTGTTGTAGCTTATCCAAGTCTTAACTTATAAACGAATTCATTTTTACTTCATCATTTGATGTGGGATTACCTAAGTTGTTACACTGTTCACCCTTATGTCGTTCATTTTTATTTGGTATGTCAACATTCTACAGAGGGCTCTGATTTTCTTTTGTGCTGCAACAGCACCAGGATCCTTTTTTCCCCTTTTCAGTCCTGCTTAAGCAGAGGTTTCCAAAAATGCCTTCTTGACCATGCTCCTTGTTTAGTGGAATTCTTATTGCATGGTGAGATGCTATCAAGTCATTTGCAACTTCTTCCATGATGCGATCTCTGGTTGTCAGATTAGTTTTGCTACTTCTATGGTATAAAAGATTTAAGTTGGACGAGCTCTTACTCCTTTTTGATTTATGCACTCTTTGCCACCTCGTTCTATATCATTCTGTTGTTCATAAGCTGTGGGCCTTCCTATTGCCAAAGTTTGATATCTGCTGGTTTTTTTTGCCAGTTCAGTTCAATCACAAGCTGCGAGGTATGCATCTTCCTGTGCTCAATAGTGGGGATTCTGAAACCCCCTTCCAGCATTGATGAATGCTGTTTTGGCCTAATTGAGCAATTAGTGAATCCATGTAGTTCAAAATAATGTCACTTCTTCGCACTTCTGTAATTTTTTGAGCTTTCGATATAAATGTAATAGGAGTAAGGAACATTTAGAATAAATATTCAGCGGTAAATATTTTTGACTGTTGAATGTGTCCAAATGGATTGTGAAGATTTTGGAAGAATTTTATGTGCTATTGCATTTCTTGCTTTATTTGTGCAACTTGTTCTTAGCTTCCCTCGACTAGAAAACAAGTATTGAGATCTTTCACTTGATATTGTGTGTGTAGCAGAGGTGTATTGTGCACAAATACCATACTATTTTTATCAGTGATTTAAAAGACATTCTTGAGGTGTGCCTTGAGGCGTTTTGAGGGTAAAATGCCTCAAGGCCTAGAAAGTTCCAAAAGGTGTATGCATTTTGGGGTTGGGCATACGCCTTGGACAGAAAAACTCGCATTTCATGCCTCAACAGACATGGTGTTCGCATTTTGGACCTCATTATTTGTGCAAAATTAACGAGCAGAAAAAGCTTCTCATGACATCAATGAATAATCTCTTTCCATCGGTTGATGTTGTCTGGGAAGATGATTCCTCTGAGAGGACAACTGGGTTGTCTCTCTTCAGATTTCAGCCAATCAAGCACCATGACTCTCTCTCTCTCTCTCTCTCCCTACTTCAATCATCGATCAACCTCAGATCTTCTGCAGATCTGTACTCTTGTCTTCTCAGGCAATCTCTTTCCCACGTCAAGGACCCAATTCCGATTTTCAACACTCTTCAACCCTCAGCTGCTTCAGATCTTCATGCAGAAGCCTATCTTTTTGACACTCAGCTGCTTCAGATCTTCATGCAGAAGCCTCTCTTCTTGACACTCAGCTGCTTCACGAAAAAGCATCTGTCTTCACAGACTTATCTCACTTCAGAGAGAGAGAGAGAGAGAGAGAGAGAGAGAGAGAGAGGAGAGGGAGAGTCGTGACTGAGTCAAACTCTTTAAACCAAGAAAGTCAATGGGTTTGGAGTGATATATTTAAGCTTGGATGGGCACGTGGCAGTGGCCCTGTAATTCATGGCCAATACACCCACTGCTAGACTCTAAGCTATTTTGGGGGTAAAATTTTAAAGAAAATGATTTATTTTAATTATTAAATAAAATTCATATTATTTTTAGTATGTATAATTTATTTATATATTTTTTTAAAATAAAAAATTAAATTCTGAAGAGGCTTATGTGTCAACATCTTGAGGCTTGCGCCTCACCTCATTAGGGGTAAACCACCTTGCCTTATGCCTTTGTCTTTTAAAACACTGACTATTATTAATGGATTTACATGAGGTAGTATATGTGGTACCAGTAGCATAGACAATGAGGATTTGTTTACTTGGTCTGCACCCATTTGATTCTTGTCATTCTTAATCCTACAGCAGACATGATATTTGACACCTAGAGCTACTATTGTTGTTTTGATTGTGTTATTGTTATATTTGAGACTTGTGGGCTAGCACATAACTTGGTCAAAGTTTATATTTGCAGGATAAAGGCTTGAGAGAACTTGCAGCGCTGGCACTTTCTGCTCTTGTCAAATATGATTCTGATTATTTTGCAAATTTTGTGCTTGGGAACTTAATTCCATCTACTCTCTCACCGGATTTATGCACGCGTCATGGTGCAACATTAGCGGCTGGGGAACTTATTTTGGCTTTGCATCAATGTGGTTCTGTTCTTTCCAGTGGTTAGTACTGTTCCTTGTTCTTTTGAACTAATTTTGTTTTTGGAAGAGCAATGAAATGTTTTATGTCATGAGCTCTTTTTACTATGACTTTCAAGGGTTCTTTACCTCGTCCAGAAATCCATGTATTCCTTTTTTTTGGATAGGTAATGGGAACTGAGGTTTTAAAAGTAGTTCAAGTGTGTATAAGTTGGCTTAAAAATTCAAACCAGTTGCAAAAGATGTGGAAATGCAATAGACGAGGAGATTGAAATTCTTTGGGACTGCTTGTAAGAAAAAAGAAAAAAAATCCTATGAAATGCAAAGTAGAAACTGTAATTGTAAGTGAGTAATTATGGTGGATTACTATGCACTATGTCACCCAGTTTGCTACAGAAGAAGTAGAGAAAGTGCTTTCTGAGTCAACCACCAGAAAAGTGACCCAACACTTTGCAACCAAATAACATGTGATATGATGCATTGACTTACTAAATGTTGTATAGCATACATGGCCAGCAGATACCAGTAAGCAGCATGGATCTATGAAGAAGCTTTAATATTATTGGATGTTTTAATTTTCATGGATATGCTTTGAATTACTTGTACACATACTGGAGATGCCTGTACATATTTTAGAATTGTGATATTTGAGTTTTGGTTTAGACGGATGTCAGATGGTTGACCCATGGCAATATAAACAAGTTGAATTTGCACTAAACATGTCATTCATGGATGTTTTATTTTATCTATCTAGGAAATTATGTTTTTGTTAATAAAAAGTCTCTCACACATGGTGTTATATTTCACAAAATTGTCGAAATTTCTGGTTAGTCAATTTCTGTCTTGCATAATTTCTGTCAAAATCTCAACGAATCATCCGAAATTTATCGAAATCTAGAAATTTTAGCGAAACTTGTTGAAATTTGAACTATGCAATGAAAATTCCCTGGAATTTTACTTGTAATATATTAGTCCTAAAACTTACATTATTATGTCTATTAATCATTTCTAAAGCTTTATAAAATAATTCCATGCTTTATTACTTATTTCCATTATTTTTTCAAATCAAAATCGAAATTGACATTGAAATCGAAATTTCCATAGAAATTTCTGTACTTTTGGAGCTTCAAAATTTGAGTCAAAATCGAAATTTAAGACATTGCTCACACATGCACTAATGGTGGAAACTCTGTAGAGCTAACTGTTCAGAGGTTGCGATTATGGTTCAATATTAAATGATTTGTGCAATAAATAATAGTACATATTAAACCTTCCATAAGTGCTGTTTGATATTAATAATGATAAGTATATTTTTAAATGTTATTGTTGATTGCTGTTTATGCAGCAGAGTGTTGGAAAACCTGCCACATGGTTAAAAGTGTTTAAATTTTCTTTCCATTTATTTATTGAAAACTTCCAACATGCCTATACAACAAAAAACTTAGTAACAGCATTTGAAAAGAGGCTCTCATGTCACGCGACTCACACCACATAGCATAATGTTGCTTGTACTAAGTTTATAGTACAACAACAACAACAACAAGAACAAGGAGCCGTAAGTCCCTCTAGGTGGGGTCGGCTATATGAATCCTTTTCTGCCAATTCACCCAATCCGGAGCATTTTCCTCCATTATATTAAGGACTATTAAATCTTTCCTCACTACCTCATTCCAAGTTATTTTAGGCTTACCTCTACCCCTTTTCATGTTACAAACCATAACTAACTCACTCCTCCTCAAAGGTGCTCTACTAGGCCTACGTTTCAAATGCCCAAACCATCGAAGTCGCCCCTCCCCTATCTTGTTTTCAACAAGTCTACGCCTAATTTATTGCGTATATGTTCATTTCTTACTTTATCTTTTAAAATTAAATCACTCATCCACCTTAACATACACATCTCACAACTTTCATTTTTTGTACATATTGTTTCTTATTTGCCCAATATTTTCAACCATAAAGCATAGTTAGCCTTATAGCTGTCTTATTTAACTTTACTTTTAATTTTAAGGGTATTCTACGATCACACAAAACACTTGACGTGCTTCTCCATTTACCCAACTTGTCGTAATTCTATATACTACAATTTTCCCTGCTCCTTGCATAATAGATCCACGACATCTAAGTCTATCAGTGCTATTCATCTCTTGATTATCCAGTTTAATCTTCTCTCTATTGCTACTCCTTACATTACTGAAATTAGATTTCATATATTCAATTTTATTCCTACTTATCCTAAACTCTTTAAACTCTAATGTAGCTCTCCAAAATTCTAGCTTAGATTCCTTTCTGCTCCTACTATCATCAATCAACACGAAATCTTCTACAAACAACATACACCAAGGGATCTCATTTTGGATATTCCTAGTAGTTTCATTAATTACTAAAATAAAAAGATAAGGACTCAAAGTAGAATCTTGATGTACTCCTATTGTGATTGGAAACTCTCTTGAATCTCCTCTTATAGTCCTAACACTAGTCACTATTCTATCATACATATCCTTAATGACGTATGTATATCTACTACAAACTCCCTTCTTTTCTAATACCCACCAAAGCGCTTTCGTAGGTACTCTATCATAAGCTTTCTTTATATGCAAGTCCTTCTTCTTATCCCTAAACTTTTCCATTGAACTTCTTAAAAGATGAATGGCTCTATTGTTGATCTTTTTAGGCATAAAACCAAATTGATTTTCTGGAATCTTCATTTCTAATCTTATTCTATGTTGAATTATCCTTTCCCATAATTTTATCGTACGACTCGTAATCTTAATTCCATGATGGTTATTACAGTATTGAATGTCATCTTTGTTTTTATACAAAGGTACTAATGTACTTTTCCTCCATTTTTTTGGCATTTTCTTGGTTTTTATAATATCATTGAATAGATTAGTTAAGTTAACCAAATAATTCCTTTATCCCCTAAACATTTCCAAATTTCATTTGGTACTTTATTTGGTCCTATAGATTTCCCACTTTTCATCTTTTTTAATGCCATCTTAACTTCAAGGACTCTAATTTTGTGAATAAATCTCCAATTTTAATTTTCTCTTCATTCGTCACTTCCAAGTTCAATTTCAATCTTTCATTTTGGTTTTCATTAAACAACTTATCAAAGTATCTCCACCACTTCTCTTTTTTGTCTTATTCTCTGAATAAAACATCATCATTTTCGTATTTTATACATTTTACATCACCTAAATTTTTGCATTTTCTTTCTCTAGCTCTAGTTAGTCTATACATGTCTTTTTCTTCTTCTTTTGTATCTAGTTTAGCATATAAAGTATCATAAGCTGTATGTTTAGCTTCATTGATAGTATTTTTTTGCATTTTTCTTCGCTTTTTTTATTTGTCAAGGTTTTTTATATTTTGACATTTTTTTTTTCATATTTTATACCAATTTATTTTTGTCTTAACAACTTTTTGGACTTCTTGATCCCTCCACCAACTTTCGTTGCTGTCCAATTATCTTCCTCTGAACTCACTTAAAACCTTTTTTGCTATCCTTATGATAGAATGTGCCATTTTATTCCAAACAGTATTTGTATCAACCTGATCCCCTATCGTCCAATCACACTCTTTGTTTATCTTTGAGCTTTACTATATTATCTCCCTTCAAGTTCCACCATATAGTCCTCTTGTGCTGATTTATGCTACTCCTTCTCTTACATTTTTTAATATGAATATCGAATACTAAGACTCTATTTGTGTGGCCAAACTTTCACCTGGAATAACTTTACAATCCTTACAAGATCGATAGTCCCCGTTCTTAGTTAAAAAGAAATCTATTTGAATTTTATTATACTCACTCTTAAAAGTTATTATTGTTCTTCTCTTTTTTAAAGCAAGTATTCAATATAACCAAATCGTAAGACATGGCAAAATCTAAGATTGAACGCCGGCCTCATTTTTATCTCTATAACCACGACCTCCATGTATCCTCTCATATCCTATATTATCCTTGCCAATGTGACCAAATAAGCTCCTATGAATGTCTTTTCAGACTCTGGTATTCCTTGCAAAATACTATCTATATCTTCCTAAAATTTTCTTTTCAGATTTTCTGCTAAGCCTATTTGGGAAGCATATGCACTAATGATGTTCACTATCTCCCGGCCTAAAGCTATCTTGATTTTAATGATCCTATCTCCTATTCTTTTAACATATGCTACACTATCTTTTAGGTCTCTATCTACAATAATACTCACCCCGTTTTTATGTTTCTGTTTACCGTGTACCAAAGTTTAAATCCTGATTTTTCAATTTCTCTAGCTTTTTCTTATGCCCATTTTGTCTCTTGAGGGCAAATTAAGTCAATCCTTCTCAACATTATTTTCACTATTTCCATATTTTTTCTTGTAAGAGTCCCTATACGCGAAGTTGGTAATCTTATCTTAGTTTCTTATGCTAACTTAGTAACCCTCTCCCTTTTATACTGACCCGGTCTACTCCCTTGATTTAGGTGAGTTTGGTAAGAATCCATGATAATTAGATCTGACAAAGTTTTACGTTGGCTATCAGCTACCTAATAAAACCCTGCTTCTTTATTCAGGCTTGGGACTGGCTGTGTGTACAAAGAATTTGTTACACAAGTGAAGTACACGTTTGCTAATTTTATCTTATTTTATTTCTTTTAGAAAAGTTTATTTCACATAGACAATTTTCTAAGTCGCACCCTACAACTAGTAGAAATCACATACACAATACAATGGATTTAAAACTTTTTTTTTTTAAGCACACAATTTTGGGTGTGATCCCGAGCTAGACTAAAATCCATGCAATAGTACTTTTAAAAAAATTGTTATATTCCAAGACTTGCAAATAAAACAAAAAAGAAACAAAAATGCATGTATTAGGTATACAAATCCTAAACACAAAATCACCACAGCTAACCAACTATTGAAAAATAAAATAAAATAGTAATAATAGTAATAAGAAAGGAAATAATAAGAGAGGAGAAAATCTTACCGATGGCTGGAACTAAAAAAGGTAGAGACAACTACATGAAAAATACCCTTTTGACGCAGGAAAATTAATGCTTGGAACGAGAAATTGAAGAATATTTAAGCAATGAGGGATTGCAAGAATTCTTCAATTTTAAAAATCAAGAATCAATCCAAAAACCTTCGTGCAGAATCTTCACTCTCGAGTGCCCTAACAAACCTCTTCTTTCTTGGCCTCAATGCAAGGTTCAAAATCTTCAAATCTTTCAAGAGTTGCAAAAGAAATAATATACAGACTTAAAGATTTTGCAGATAAGATTTTGCAGTGATTCTTTTGCTGGGTAATATCAATCTTTCTTTACTGATCAGGCTGCATCTTTATTCTCAGATTCAGAGCATCAAAGACCTTCAACACAAGGTATCAAGAATGATCATGGGGCTCTCTTTGGATCAATCAAGTTCGTATTTGAGATCACTAGACAAAACCCAGAGCTGAAATAATGAATCGCACCACTACGCACACGCAGATCTCATAGTAATCGAAGAAAAAAGAATGAGATTCACCGCCATGGGGGAGTCTAGATGGATTTAGAACATGGGCGCCATCTTGGTCAATAATGAATTTTCAGATGTGAAGGCGAGTAACCAGACAAAGCTTGGCTTTTCTCGAGAAAATTATAAAAGGAAAAAAGAAAAAAGAAAAGGAAAGAAATGGGTAAGAAAATAAGGGAAACTAAAGAAAATAATGCGGCAAGACAGAAACCCTAGAAACCTCGTGCTTTGAGGAAACAAAAAGAAAACTCAAAATAAAAGAAAAAGAATCATGAACCAAAAAGATGTGTTCCGGAACTGTTGGAGACAGTGAAACTCAATGAATGATCAATTGCATTACGAATAAGAATTTAGAGAATATACACAAGTTACACAACAAAACAACAAAATCAAGCCTTAAGTCCTACTAGATGGGGTCGGTTATATGAATCCTTTTCCGCCAATTTATACGATCATGTGCCATTTCTTTTGACAAATTCAAGGTTATTAAATCCTTACTCACTATCTCATTCCAAGTTATTTTAGGTCTACCCTTACCCCTTCTACGCCTCCCATAGTAACTCACTCTTCCTCACTCTATGTGGCCTACGTCGCAAGTGCCCAAACCATCTAAATTTTCTCCCCCTTATCTTATCTTCTATAGGAGCTACACCTAACTTATTGCGAATATGTTTATTCCTTAATTTATCTTTCAATGTTATACCACTCATCCATCTAGGCATTCTCATCTTAGCAACTTTTACTTTTTGGATGTTCTGTTTCTTCATCGCTCAATATTCTGATCCATATAGCATAGTTGGTCTTATAGTCGTCCAATAAAACTTTCCTTTTAATTTTACGGGTATTATAAGATCACAAAGCACACTTGAAGCACTTCTCTATTTTACCCAACTTGCTTTAACTTTATGCATTACATGATGGTTTTAAATAACGGCCGTGACCGTTACGTAACGGTTTTTTGGCTTGCCGATACTGTTACACACCGCGAAATCTGTGGGAAGAAAAATCATGACTATAGCAGCCATTACGAACCGCAACCGTTTCATGAAGGCTGCTACGACTGTTACATAACCATTGCAGGACTGTTACGCCAAAAAAAATATTTTATTTTTTACTTTTCCTTCCTCCTTTTTCACTCTCTTTCATAAATGATTCGCAATATACCATTTTGCGATGGGGGGAAAAAATATAATGAGGATGGCAATGATACAAAATTTACTATTTCTTTAAATACTCACAAAAGATGCATTAATTAACAATTTGAAAATACTAACTTGTTAGGAAAATTTTTTATTTTGAATATTAGTAATTTGATATTTATGTTCTATATTTTTCAACTTCAACCTTATTTCTTTTTTAGTTATTTTATATTTGTATTATTCGTATATCTTATGTGTCTAATAGATTAATTGAGCGTATAATGTATTTTATTTTATTAATTAATTTAGCACACATAAGAATTTATCATAGATGAGAACAATGAGAACTATAAATACGCACACACATGTAATTTTTCCATCAGTGGTGGTTTAAAACAAATGTAAACTTGTTGCCCTTACCAAATAACTTAGTCGAATTAAAGGATCCAAAATACCCTAAAACTCTTTCTGGGAAGGGTTAAAAGCTTAGAACATGCAAGTATGCTAATATGCATAAGGTCGTGCGCACTTGAAAAAATTCATAGCCGTTACACCCGCTTCCCATTATGTAACATCCGTTACTCCTGCTTCCCACTACACCTGTTACCATTACGTTATGCTACCCACTACCGAGATTTAAAATCATAATTACATCATCTTTAATTTCTCCTTTAGCTTACATAATAGATCCAAGGTATCGAAATCTACAAGTACTATTCATTTTTTCATCATCAAGTTTAACTATATCTCTAGTATCTCTCCTACCATTACTGAAATTATATTTCATATGTTCTATCTTATTTCTACTTATCCTAAAGCCTCTAGATTCCAAAGCTTCTTCCATAGTTCTAACTTAGTTTCTAACTTAGCTTCTACTTTACCCGTAGTTTCATTAATCAATACAATATCATCTGCAAACAACATTCACCATGGAACCTCATTTTGAATGCTCTTAGTCAGTTGGTCCATCACTAAAGCAAAAAGATAAGGGCTTAAAGCAAATCCTTGATGCATGACCATGGTGATTGGAAATTCTCTAGTTTATTCATTTATAGTCCTTGCACTAGTTATACTCCATTGTACATATCCTTAATGACATCAGTATACCTACTACATGCACATTTTTTTTTTCTAAATCCCACCATAGAACTTCCCTAGGTACCCTATCATATGCTTTCTCTAAGTCAATAAATATCATATGAAAGTCCCTTTTCTTTTACCTAAACTTTTTCATTAATCTTCTTAAAAGATATATAACTTTTGTGGTAGATCTCCCAGGCATAAGACCAAATTGGTTTTTTGAGACTTACATTTCTAGCCTTAATCTTTGTTCAACTACGCTTTCCCACAGTTTCATCGTATGACTCATAAGTTTAATTCCGCGATAGTTATTACAATTTTGAATATATCTTTTATTTTGATATATCGGTATTAAAGTGCTTTTCCTCCATTCATCTGACATTTTCTTAGTTTTTATAATTGTCTTAACTAAATTAGTTAACCATATAATTCCGTTATCACCTAAGCATTTTCAAACTTCAATTGGGATGTTATCCAGTCCTATAGTTTTTTCATTTTTCATCTTTTTTAGTGCAAACTTGATTTCGTTAACTCTAATTTTGCGAATAAATTTCATATTTTTAGTCTTTTCCTCATTTGTCAATTCTAAGTTTAAGCCTTATTTGGTTTTCATTAAACAACTTACTAAAGCATCTTCGCCATTTATCATATATGTCTTTGTCCTTAACCAAGACAATATCATCCTCACTTTTAATGCATTTTATATTTCCTAAGTCCTTGCTCTTCCTTTCTCTAGCTTTAGCATGTTTGAATATATCACCCCTTTTTTGTATCTAATCTGTCATACAAACTTTTAAATGATATGTCTTTAGCTTCACTAAAAGCTTTTTTTGCATCATTTCTCTCCTCTTTATACTTTTCGAAGTTATCCATGTTTCTACATTTTTGCCAGGTTTTATACCAAATTCTTTTTGTCTTTACGGCTTTTTTGACATCTTTATCCCTGCCACCAACTTTTTTTGCTATTCGAAAATTTTCCCCTTGATTCATGTAAAATCTATTTTGCTATCTTTTTTTTTTTTTGTTTTTTTTATAGAGCTAGCTAATCTAATCCAGTATTTGTATCCATCCCATCCTTTATAGTCCATTCTCCATCTTTGATCATTTTATCTTTAAATTTTATTATATTTTCTCCCCTTAGGTTCCACCACCTAGTTCTTTTACAATGGTTTATGTTATCCTTTTTCTTCCATTTTTGAATACATATATCTAACACTAAAACTCTATGTTGTGTGGTTAGGCTTTTACCTGGAATAACTTTACAATCCTTGCATGATAAACGATCTACGCTTCCTAGTTAAAAAAAAAAAATCTGTTTGACTTCTATTTTGTCCACTTTTAAAGGTTATTAAGTGTTCTTATCTCTTCTTAAAGCAAGTATTTATTGTAATAAAATCATATGACATAGCGAAGTCTAAGATCATCTCCCAGACTAATTTTTGTCTCCATATCCACATCCTCTATGTACCCTCTCATAACCTTTATTATCCCTTCCAATATGTCCATTCATATCTCCTCTTGAATATTTTCTCAGTCCCTGGTATGCCTTGTCTAATACTATCCATATCTTCCCAAAATTGTCTCTTAAGATTTTTCGCTAAGAATTTGGAGAATATAGAAGATTGAAATGGCAGGCAAGAGAACGAGAGTGTTGTTCCTGCCACAACTGGGATCCATGCGAAGTGAACAGAACAGAAGCAGTGATGCATGGGAAAAGAAAGAAAAATTGGGACAGAGAAATAGATCTTTACTTTGAATTTTCCGAGGAATATGTGACGAAGGAAGACTGGAGGATGGCTCTGCCAAAAACCCTAAAAGTAACAGTCTTTTTTTTTTCTAGAAAACAAGAAACTCATACTAAGTTTGCAGTAAATATTGTTTATACATTCTTTTATATAAGTGAGTATTGAGAGACAGCGACAATATGCCAATTTAACAAGAAACTTTAAATTTTGGATAAAAACTGAAATAAATAAAACCTGTGCATTGTGTGGATCTATAATTTGTGCATGAGTGTATTCATTTATATGTATTATGTTCTCTTTTATGTATGTATCTGTTTATATATTGTTACTTTGAGAAAATTTCTCTTGCAGACAAGCAAAAAGCTGTTGCTGGTGTAGTTCCTGCTATTGAAAAAGCACGTCTTTATCGTGGGAAGGGTGGAGAGCTAATGCGTGCTGCTGTTTCTCGTTTTATTGAATGTATCTCGTTAATTCAGGTGGTTTTGCCAGAAAAGATAAAATGCCGTTTGCTTGATGCTCTTAATGAAAATTTGAGACATCCTAACTCTCAGATACAGGTATTATGTGTTTTCCTGTATAAAGTATGACTTAGTACCGTTTCACTTTTCAGTTTTTTATTTTCCTCGCAATATTACTTATGGCAGAGTTAATCTTGATGCATACTGAACAGAATGCTGCCGTCAAGGCCCTAAAGCACTTTGTTCCAGCATACCTTCTCACAGCATGCCAAGAAGGTTCTGGTGATATAACATTGAAGTATCTGGAATGGTTGGATGATCCCAACATGGCTGTAAGAAGAGGATCTGCATTAGCAATAGGTGTTTTGCCTTACGAATTTCTGGAAAAAAGATGGAGGGTGGTGCTATTGCGGCTTTGTAGATCCTGTGCAATTGAGGTGCTTCTAGTAGAAATATTTATATTCTGACCAAACTAAAATTATCAAGTTCATAACTGGGTATTTAAAATGTACAGGATATCCCTGAAGATAGAGATGCAGAAGCACGAGTAAATGCTGTTAAAGGACTTGTATCGGTGTGCGAAACATTAACTGAAGCAAAAGAACATTCTGATTTCCTTCCTATGGAGGATGACATGTCGCTGTTTCTTTTGATCAAGAATGAAGTGATGATGAGTTTATTTAAAGCTCTTGATGACTATTCTGTAGATAACAGAGGTGATGTGGGTTCTTGGGTTCGTGAAGCTGCCATTGATGGCCTTGAGAGATGTACATATATGCTCTGTAAGAAAGATACAATGATTTTCCAAAGTAAACAGTATGGAGTTGAATCGAGTTTGGAGAAGCCTAATAGTGAAGTGGTTGAGAATAGGCAGACGCGATCCCTTTTTGATGTGAATCTTGCCAACTGTGTAGTTGGGGGCATTGTTAAGCTGGCTGTAGAAAAGATAGACAAATTAAGAGAAACAGCTGCAAAGACTCTCCAGAGGATTTTGTATCATGATAATTTCTTTGTCCCATTCATACCTTTTAGGGAAAAACTAGAAGAAATTGTTCCTAAATCGGTGGATTCAAAGTGGGGGGTAAGTAAGGATAGCTCAGTTCTCTCGTTTTCCTGGCCTTTGAATTCTTGGAAACAGGCATTTTTATTCTTGCTTGCAGGTACCGACCTTCTCATATCCACGTTTTGTGGAGTTACTTCAGTTTAGCTGTTACAGTAGATATCTTGTGTCTGGCTTAGTTATTTCAATTGGTGGGTTGCAAGACTTTTTGAGGAAGGTGTCAGTATCGGCATTGCAGGAGTATCTTCAAGCTACGGAAACTGAGGACTGCAATGAAAAAATCTCTAAGCAATCTAGGCTATGTGCTGATATCCTTTGGATTCTCCAACAGTACAAGAGATGTGACAGGATCATTATACCCACTCTGAAGGTAGCTGGAAGCTTTTTCCTTAGAATTGGATTTTAACTTTTTTTTCTTCCTTTTAGAAATTCATTTTAATTTCTTTACTATATTTGCAAGGATAACAACCAATGGCTCTCTCTCTCTCTCACACACACACGCTCATGCGCCCAAGCATAATTTTAAACCAGTGGTGGTCCGCATAGTGTTAATGATTGCGATTTAACGGTCCTGTTGATTTTGATGTTACATAACTTGTAGTGTACTGTGTTCATGATTCTGTTTATTACATTAGTGAACTTGTTAAAATCATTATTAAAGAAAGTGATTGCAAAAAGAAAGATAAGGCATCCTGCTGGCTAGGAAACAAAACAGAGAGGAGAAAACTGTATAAAAAAGCTAATAGAGCAAAGCCTGCCAGCCTCATTTGAAGAAACCAAATGCATAGTAGCATAATGTGGACAAGAAAATTACTCTACAACATGGTAAACTGGCAGTTTCCACTTCGTATTTGAAAGTATAGCATTACACCTCTCCAACTACAGCCAGCCCTTCTAGATAATCTTTCCCTCCTTCACATTTCAATTACTCATAAAATTGTGCAGAAGAAAACTCTTTATAGAAGAAGGGCTAGCCCTTCTCTCCATAAGCTCCAATCAAACACTTCAAAGTAAAGGATTCATGTTTCATTTTCCAATGTTACACGTGCATGTCATAAATTAGAAGTTGTCTTAAATTAAAACTAGGTTGCTGAATTCCTTTTGTATCCACTAGATAGCTGGAATGCTGTCCTATTTATAAGTCACTCACATACTCCCTTCTTCCTAGTTAAAAGGAAAAAAGAATAATCTCCCTGTTGCTCTTTGTTTGTTGCTTGTTCTATAGAGACTTGGCAAAGCAGATACAATTAGATAATCTGTGGCAGATTAGGTGGATATAATCAGATGAGCAAATTATAATCCATATCTGAATGGTGGTTCGGATTGGATAACTCATGGTGGATGGCAAGTAATCCATCAATCCTATGAATAATTTTTTAATATTTGACTGGCTTTATTTCGTAGCATGGTAATTGAAATTGTGTAGGAATTAATAATTTGATAAATTGTAAGACATTTAATAACCACTTGCTAAATTTAAAAAATTTCTAATAATTTAATAATTTGGTAATTGTGCATTCATGTAAGCAAAACTATAGATGTAAAAATATAAAGAAAAATAGTCCAAATTAAATAGAAAACATAACGTTCTTAAAATTATTATTATAAACGTAGAACTGGCCATCTAAATCTATATAGGAAACATAACTTTAGATATAATTCCCAAAAATTGACAAAAAACTGGCAATTTAAAATGTGATAATCCATATAAAATATAAAAGGCATAGCTTTCTAATAACTAATTCTTAAACAAATTGCCTAATGAAACTTCCTCAATAAATTCGAAAGTGTGGTAATCCCCTCTAATCAATTGTAGTTCTTGTATTTGCCACATCATTGTATCCACCATAGACTTGGTAAAGCAGATTGGCTTGCATAATATGTGGTGGATCAGGTGGATAATTTGAGCAAATTACAACCCATATCAACTTGTTTCGCATGCAGATTGGATGAGTCGCTTTAAATGGATTGGATGAACTACATTGGTTTCTAGGTGTTTTTTTTTCTCACTTGATTGGAAACCCACATTGGGCCTGGGCTACACAACAGGAGTTAGTGACTTTAATGGGATGTCTCCTAGCTATTATTCCTGCATTTTATGCCTTTATTTCCAAGTTCTTAATGAATCTTATCCTCTTACTAGAAGAATGTCTTTTTAGGTATTGTGAAGTTTTCTAATTTGATGAAATTGCTTCTTTGTTTCAGACAATTGAGATTCTTTTCAGCAAAAAGATGTTGAATGTGGAGGTTGGTCCACTTCCATTTTTATTTTTTTATTGGCATGCATATTTTGCTGATCTTAACATTTTATTGTGTTGATTTAGTCCATGTTTTTCATCATATTGTTCTATTTTAGCTAACAATTCTGTAAACTTTTTACTAGAATGCTTTTTTTTTTTATTATATAAAAGAAAGTTTTCATTAAATTAAAGTGGGATACATCTGGGAGTTGCCAATGTAGTAATGTCATCATACAGCACATGTACGGGCTGAGGAAAGACATTACTCCTCTGCAATATTATTAGACTCTACAGATTTGTCAAGTATTGGCTGATTCAAACTGAGACACTAAATAATTAATATCACTTAACGGAATCCACAACCACAGAACCAATACAGAGGCATAGGTTGCGTTTAATAAACTTAAATAAGTGCTCAATACAATTTTGAATGAGGTTCTGAATATAATTGGAATAGTCTCTGGCTGAATGCTGAATTATTTAGTCATTTTGAAACTGATACCAGAATATGTCTGTAGGATGGGATTTGAGAGATAAGGAGAAGTATGGCATGGAGTGTTGTGTAATTTACATTTTCTTTTTTTGGGACAAAAATGTTCAACAGAGCCTTTGAGAAGGCCTCTTATTGATGAGCAACAGGAAGATCTCTGGTTGAGTTAAGGAAATTCAGCACCAATTAAGAGGTTTACCTCTCTTAGGAGAAGTTAACTGCCAACAAATGGGGCCTTGCACTTATTTAACAAGCAATCTGGCACAATCTTACGATCTCCTTCACTCTGTATTTTAGAAATTCCTCTCTTGGCGCTAGTAAACTGCACATGAAGTCCCACATTCATTGACAAAAACAGTAGCTCTTCTAATCTGGTCAGCACCGCCACAAACCAGCTGCCCTAAGGAAACTTACAAAACTGATAGATGCCATGGAAATAGACTTCCTTACTGACAGTCCCATATTATTTTTTGTGCGATCATACCAGCACTAATGTACCGGATCTCATCAGAACTCCACAGTTAAGCGTGCTTGGGCGAGAGTAGTACTAGGATGGGTGATCTCCTAGGAAATTCTCGTGTTGTACCCCTCTTTTAGAGGTTGTGCCTTCGTGCGATGGCAAGTGCCTCCGCCTTGGTATGGGTGGTCTCGGGTTCGAGACTTGGGAGCAGCCTCTCCAAAGTTGGGGGTAAGGCTTGCCGACACCCATCTCTCCCAGACCCCACTCAAAGTGGGAGCCTTGTGCACTGGGTACGGCCTATTTTTTTTTTTCAGAAGATGAAATAGGGGCTCCAAACTGACATGTCTACTACAATTTTATAATGCCACTAACTCTTGCCTCACCAGTCAATACTGATTCAGAGCCCGCATCATTACATTTTCCGAAGGCCTTAACAAAGACTGAGGCTTGAGTTTTCTTAGGGTGCCTAACTTAATCAAGCCACTCAACTAATAGATATATATATGTATTTTTTTATAGCACTCAACTCCAGATATATTAGAATTCTCTGGACAATGATCATGCATGTACAGTGAAGTACTCTTAACGAAAGCACAGTGGTAAACAAATGATCCATGGGATCATTATTGCAAAAAGTGCAATCCAAATTAGAAGGATCTATGAATGTTAAAATTCTATCCTCAATGGATAAATTACGGTGAATAAGCTGCCACTGAAAATTTTAATTCTACACATCAATTTCAGCACCGAGTACTATTAAACAAGGACCCGTTTGTATGAATCAGTTTTGAGCCCAAACAGAAGATTTGACTGAGAAACAACCATAAGCCAATAAAATGCAAGTCAAAGAATCCTCCAAGGGAATAGGAATACCCGTGTAAGCTTATCTGAGTTAAAATTGCTGACATTTTGAATCCCAATTAATGAACTTCGTAAGATTATCAGGAACCAAGAAATATAGTGGCTTTTGGGTTGCCTAATTAAAGTAAAAAAATTTATGAACTTGCCGTTACTTATAGTCCACCTCAACCCACATGTATATATATATATTAATAAGAAAGAAGATGTATTAAGAAAGAAATAAGAGATACAACCTAGGCAAGGACATAAAGTCTTGAAATAATATCTTTGTTAGTCAATATTGCTTTGCAGGCTGCAGAATCTAGCTTGGGAATTAGCTTGAAAATTTTTCATATATAAAACCATACATTTTATAAATCTAGACTTCCAAGTTGTTTTGCTCAGTTGAAATTCTCCAACTTTCTAGGACGTATTGGTATCACCATTAGTGAGTGTCCAAACTTAAAACATCTCCATCTGTGAAATTAAAATATTAAGACTATATGCTCATGGTGCTAACTCCATTTCCTTGACATTGTGACGATCATTGAGTGTTCTTGCTAGCGTTCTATGGTTTCATTCATCATTATTTTCCCATACTATTTTGGTTGTGTTCATTTATTATTTTCTTTGGTCTTCTAGAGGAGCTAAAATAATTCATTTTTCTTTATAAATCCATATAGAGCCAATACAGGGTTGAAGTGATGGTAAGAAAAAATATAAAATTCTGGGATGATGCGTATGCTTATATATTCAAGCAAGTTATGCATTCCACTCTGCATTTTTCAATTTTTTGCCTAACAGTTTTCTTCTCTATTTCTGGGAGAATACAATTTATTTGGAATATAGTAAGCTTGTAAATATATAGATAACTAAACGCTTGGCTCTAGTGCTGTATGGTTTTTTATATTTCTTTTTATACTCCTTGGTTTAGGGCAGATTCACTGTAATCTTTTCTTCTTGTTTTTAGGAGATCTTGTTATCCTCTCACTGTACTTTTGTTTGTTCTCCTTTAATATATATATATTTCCAAAAAAATAAATCTTTGGTTCGCCTGAATGTCGGTAATTATCTGATTACAAAGCTTGATTTCCAGGTTCCTGTGCCAAGTTTCTGCACTGGTGTTTTGGATTCTTTGGCAATTGAGTTAAAAGGGTCAAAGGATTTTTCCAAATTGTATGCAGGCATTGCAATACTTGGATACATTGCTTCAGTTTCAGACACCATTAACACCAAGGCCTTCTCTCAGCTTCTCAATTTCCTTGCTCATCGTTACCCCAAGGTCGGCAATTCACACTTCTTTTGTAGAATAGTAAATGAATTAGTGCTGCTTTGAAGCTATATTTGCATCAGTTGTGCTTTGAAAGTCTTTGCTTGTGTTACTGTAGTTTTGAACTCATTTTTCTGCATGGTCTAATTGGAATTGCATTACATGTTGTCTTAATATTCATTATCATCATCGTATAACCAGTAAAACACACCATCATCATCATCATCATCGTCTTATCATCGCTTGCAGATTCGGAAGGCTTCTTCTGAACAAGTTTACCTTGTCCTCCTACAAAATGCAAATCTCATGGCAGGAGATAATATAGAGGAAGCACTTGAAATTGTATCTGAAACCTGTTGGGAAGGTGACATAGAAGTGGCAAAGCACCGGAGATTACAATTGTGTGATATGGCTGGAATTGAAACAGGACGACTTTCCAAAACTTACCAGCATACATCTAGCAATGGTGAACAGAGGTCAAGTACCACTGATGAAAATGCATCATACTCCTCGTTAGTCGGCTCAACTGGGTTTTAACAATGATGCATCAAATGCCGTCATTATGTTGTATGTTGTGTCAAAATATTCCCCTTGGTGGTATCTGATTTTGTTGAAGCAAATTGGCCATTTTCTATTTGTTCAAATATCCCATTGCTGTCTTGAATGCAGCTGCTTGTTTGTCCACGTTTGTAAATACCCCGGTATCCTCCAGTGTTTGGAATTCGCCTTCTTCCCTGGAACCAATTTAGCTAATGAAGGCATATGAATTTTTAGACCAAACGGTGGCTATCGATTGTGGCCTTCTGAAGTTGTAAATGGAATTCACCAACCCCCTAATCTCCACCCCCACCCCAACGCCGCACACATACTTTTCCACGTCTTCCCCTGCCAGTAGGAAAAAAAACCGCTGCTGCACTATGTCAACCGGCATGCTCACTGGTATTAAACCTCATCAGACAGTATGTTCACTGGTATCAGAACAATAATCTTGACGCGTACCCAACTGCAATAATTTCTTGTTCTTCCTTTTCAACTTGTTAAGTCTCATATTTGTGTGAATTTAGATAAAATATAATATAAAATTATATTAAATTTTGTTTAAATTTACAACGTTTGAAATTTATATTCTCAATGCAGCATCAATGAATTATAATTTAATTGAACGATGTTTTTAAATGCGCATGTAATACTAGGATATTTTAATGTTAAGAATTAAACTTTGAGGGTCTCTAAATCTTACTTTATTTTAAAAGACTCGTCTCCCACCCCCCCATGTCTCGTCCGCTCTCCGGAGGCAACGGCAATAGCAATTCCAACAACTCTTCAGCGGGAGTAGCAATTCCAGAAAAACACAGTTTTGCATTGAACCAGGGCAGCCGCGCAGTCCTGAGATATAAAAAAAGAATCAAACCGAACCACCCCCTCCCCCCTCTTTTACCCTATAATTTTCTCACCAAGAGTTTCAAAAGAAAAATATTAGAAAAAATAATGATATTCACAATTCCTCAAATGATGCGTCATTTATGTGGATTGGATCCCAATTCAATTCTAAGCATTTAGGTTGGTGTCGGAAACTCTGATGGGAAATGTTGACATGATAAGATTATGTGAAAGCAACTTTCTACTGCATGCATCATTATGGATTAGATCCTATAAATGGCAATTCTAAGATGAAGCTAAGCAACTTTCTACTGCATGCATCACTATGGATTAGATCCTATGAATGGCAATTCTAAGATGTATTAAAGCTTCTATGGTCCTCTCTATAATAAACCTTTGAACTAGATTGAACCATTAGTTAAGCAGTTTGTAGAGGTTAATGCACGAGTCATTGAAAAATAATAACTCCAGCACCTTCTAAGTGGTACTTGAAGTGACCATTGAAGCAGATGCTTGGCATGCTTGGTAAATTTTCATACAATAACGTACTTCGGCAATTAAATTTGGTTATCTATCGTATTTTCACTGTTGTTTTTGGAAGTGCAGTTTTACCAGAAGGGTATGTTCGAACTGGGCACTGCATTTGTCATCTGCAGTAACAGCAGCCCATCCATCAGGTCTCATCCAATCTACACCAAACCCCTATTCAGAATTTCCTGTCAGAAATAGATGGAAAAGTGAAGAAATTGCGGTAAGTCGATCACGTAAATCACCTAGAATACCTGCATTAATCATTGTCTCTATTGTAAAGGTCTGCCCAGCCTTCATTACACCAACTGCTTTATTTCCTGCTCTTCGTGTTAAAGCTAGCAAAAAATGAGTAACCATAAAGAACTGCTAGCAGGTTAGGTCTTGGTGATTTTGTAGAACATCAGAAAAATATGGTAGCCAATTAATCAATGAGATTAGATCAAGCATATCAAGACGCATATTTGAATGGTTCTTTCTAGTGATGGCAGAGCAATAAGAAGAGGGGAAGACCTTTTTTTGATAGTTTCTTCTTTTATTTAGCCCTAGGCAAAATAGGTATGCCTCTCCCCAAAGATTGAATGATCAAAGGGGGTTTGACCCCTCAACCAACAAAGATTGGGCCAAAAGGAGTAGATGCTGTTGAATGGTGCTGCAATTGCTTATCAGAGTCTTCACTAATAATACCTAGTTTTTAAACTAGAATTATTTTCAAAATGAAAAAAAAATAAAAATTCAACTGGCTGATGATGATACCCTTATTCTTTAATTAAGCTCATGCAATTGTTGAATGAGTTTGCATGTAAGTAATACCAACTCGATGACATTTCCAAAACATGTCCCTCCAATTTCATTTTCTTAAATCAGACACAAACTCAAGAGATAGGAATTCAGGTCAAATTAGGAATTCTTAATTATGTGGGAAGCCCTAGTCATATTTGTCTAGAGGTCCCTACTGTAGCCTATATATACACGCGCTCCATTCGGCAACAAGGGAGACGAGCAAACTCTCAGAGAGGTAGACATTTTCGTGAGAGAAGAAAACCCTAGTAGCCGCTTACGAGTCCACTCTCTCAGGAGTAAGGCGTGTTCAAGGAATACTGTAGAAGATTCCTAGTCGTCTTTAAAAGCTCGTTTTCGTACTTGCAAATTTGAGATCAAACCAGACAAATCTCATAGGTATAATCCTAGTCACATAATTAGGGATTGCATGATCTGATTTTTTTTTTTTTTTTGTTATCCATATGCACTACAACCGGATCTTAGGGTTATTTCGCAAGTCCCTTCAATTGGTATCAAAGCCTTGGTTGATACTATATACGGATAATAATATCGTGTTCTTCGAAAATCGAATCAATGCATGTTTAGGGTAGAACGTGTGTATGCACTAATCTCTGTTTTGCAGCAATTATGGTCACATGAATGTATGTTTTGTGATTGCGATTGTTTATTACAAGATTCGTAGCATGTGAACTCTGGTTATGGAGGCATAGGATTTTGTAATCTGATGCAGTTTCATCACACGAATGTATGTTTTGTGATTGCAATTATTTATTACAAGATTCCTAGCATGTGAACTCCGGTTATGGAGGCATAGGATTTTGTAATCTGATGCAGTTTCATCACACGAATGTATGTTTTATGATTGCGATTGTTTATTACAAGATTCGTAGCATGTGAACTCCGGTTGTGGAGGCATATGCTTTTTAATCTGATGCAGCTTCATCCAAGAAGGAGGCACAATTGTGGCATGTGCATAGCATTGGCGAAAATTAAGAAAAACCCTAGAACAATGATGTGGTTTTTCGTTTATTTTTTGAATTTGAATTTGAACTTGGATTTGAGTTTGAATTTGAACTTGAATTTAAATTTGCTTTTGAATTTGAATTTGTATTTAAATTTAAATTTACCTAGACTCCTGTGACCTGACCGAGTAGGTCGAACCCCGCCGAGGGCCCCACTGAACCCCGGCACTGCATAATGGCAAATAAGGATTCATGGTGTTATGATGCAAGCTGCTTGACCATAATAGCCAGATATTTATTATATCATATTTCTTGTTTATATATGCTTACTTGGCGTGTTTGTTATTCTTGCGTTATGTCATTAGCATGTAAAATTTAAAATTTCAATGTTGGTTTATGCATGTGCAACTAGAGAATAAAATTAATTCCCAAGTTATAATACAATTTTTTTATAAAAAAAAAATATTAAGGGAATTTGGAATTTTAATTGTTGCATGTAATTTAGTTACCAATATTGGAATATTAAATTTATTTGAATATTAAACACGTGTTTGTATCCCTCATGAATTAAATAACTAAGTGGGTGAGGAAATTTATTACATATAAATCCCATGGTCTCCATCACTAGTTTATAGATGAAGTAATTAATTTTATGTGATGATATTAGTATCTTTCTCCCCATCGGATGGAATTAATTACAGACTCACCAAGTATAAACTCTAGTAATTGTTAGTATTGGGTCACCTCTCCATTTGGGGATTCACTACGGGACAATAGGTCTAGTACTATGTGATGGTATACACTTAGCTATGAATAATAGTGTCCTCACCATCTGAGTCACTGGTATTATTTATAGGACCAAAGCTAAGTCAGCAGATTAATTTTGCTTGACATAGTTACTTGCCTAGATAGTAAAATTAACAAGTCCTCACCCATCTGCACAAATGTTGAATAGTAGATGACCTCCCATCGAGGTATACTACTTATGGTTTGTTAGGTTGTTAACAGATTCTTTAAAAGAAAATATTGGTAGAGAGAACCATATTCTTTTAATTGAATTAAAAGTTTATGATTGCTCATTATATTTTGTTATAATATGTGATTCTCAGGATTAAAATGATTTTCAATCCCTTGGTTGTTATTCTTAAAGAAAACAAACGGGTTGGACCTAATTATATTGACTAGAAAAGGAGCTTGGATATTGTACTGACTGCATAGGAATACAAGTATGTGCTCTTAGAGGTATGTTGTAGAGACTTGGAAAAAATTATTTATGAAAAATAATAAAGGAATGAAAAAAAAAGGGATTTTTTATATAGAAATAATAGGCTTTGTCGACAAATCCCCTATTTTCATCGACGAAGGTCCTTTAGTGGTTCATCGATGAAGTTCAGGCGTTGTCGATGAAGAGATCCCGAATGATAGAAATTTTAGGTTCAAGGTTCGTCGACGAAGTCTTTTTCTCGTCAACGAACGTTTCTCTATGGTTCTTCGACAAAGACATCATCTCGTTGACGAGGTTGGTCGAGTATAAAATGAATTTTTCGTTTCTTATTCATTAAGTAATCAAAATCTTTCTTCTTCTCTCTCTAAAACAATGTTTTTCATCTTCTCTCTTCAATTTCTCGTCGCTTGTTGCCTGATTCGACGATCGGAAGTCGCTACAAGGATCTAGGAAAAAATTTATACAAGTCTAGCGGGGTGGTTTTTCAAACGGGGTCTTTTCAGGCTTTACCCCAAAGTTGAGATAAGGGTAGAAATGAGTTATTTGGCTAGTATATGACGATTTAAATAAGGTGTAAGGGTTTGGGAAGGTATAATAGTTACAGATCTGGGGTTTAAGTTGATAAACTAGGATTTTTGAATCAGAGTTCGGGTGAGCATTGCAAGCATCATTTTGGGGTCCCTGCTAGCGTAGTTTTTGGAAATTAGATAAGAGGAATAGATTAAATCAGTAGTTTTTATGAATTTACCAGTTTTAATGGAAATTTTATGTGTTTATAAATATATATGATTATCATGTGAGTTTTTAAAAGAAATGCCAGCTGTTTGAACTATGATTTTGAGTCTAGGGCTATGTAGATATTATTTGTGAAAATGAAATGTGGAAAGTAATGAATTTTTTGGATAATTGTGAAGGATATCAAATGAGTATTTTCAGTAATCTAAATGATGAACATGGGTTGGCTTTTGTTATTTTGAATGATATGATTATGCATATTACTTAAATGGTGTGGCATAAGTAAAATGAAAATACTGAGTTGAGTTGTGATATATATATGTATGACATGTTGGAGAATACTGAAATGTATTGGGATTATATTGCATGTGTATTGTTAATCAGAGCAGGATATGAATGTTAAATTGCAATGTATGATTTGAGAACTCCGGTGGACCATAGTGTGACACAGTACTGTTGCGTATGATTTTTGGCGAGGATGAGTGCACCCACACGTCTTAGAGAGAGTGTGGAGACGGGATGGTCGATTGAGCTGTGTAGGTTAGAGATTCCCCTTAAAGTCCAGACCAATATGGGAAAGCCAATCTGACTTACAGACTGAAGAGGTTATTTTCTGATTTAACTCTAGTGGGTCGACCAGGGTTAAGTCCAGCCTTCAGGCCGCACAACCCATCATGGGGGGAAGCATGACAGTGATTATCCATCTGATAGTGAGTTCAAAATGCATAATTGTTTAATTTATCCAGTGAATTATATGACATGAGATTCATGTGATGTGAACTATGAAAATGAAATATATGACATGAGATTCACGTGATGTGAACTATGAAAGTGAAATACATGACATGAAATTCACGTGATGTGAACTATGAAAATGAATTATATGACATGAGATTCACGTAATGTGAACTGTGAAAATGAATTATATGATATGAGATTCACGTGATGTGAACTGTGAAAGTGAACTATGTGATATGAAATACTGAGAACATAAAAAGATGAATATTACATAGATAACAGATACAAAGTAAACTAAAAATGTATTGTATATTGTAGTATCATATTTATTTGGGGCGAAGTATACACTCCGCCCGATGGCTTGTTGAGAAAGGCGAGTGCCCTGATAGGTATCAGATGTAGCCATACCGGGCTGCATAACATATCAGAGTAGAGGGAAGCTACTTGTATGAGCGGGTAATCTTCCCTATTCTCGGGAATTTCTGCCAGTAAACTTTTGTTTGAATGTGTATGTGAGTATGAGATAAACTATCCGCCTGAGGGCTTATTGAGTAAGGTAAGTGCCCTGATATGCTTCAATTGTAGCCATGGGTTGCATAAGGTATTAGAGTAGAGGGGTGCTACTTGTATGGGTGGGTAATCACCTCAATCCTTAGGAACTCTTTGTTTTATTAAAATACGCTGCATGTATGTGAGTAGGGATAGAGAATGTTTTTATAACTGTGATAATTTTATAAATGATGATTATATATTTGTACACAAACCTCATGACAGCCACACACTGATGTTAATCTAATCCGATTTACTGAGATGTGTCTCAACCAATATGAAATTTTATCTTTTTCAGGACCTTCACGTGATTGAGCTCAGTGAGCTCATGGCTTGGCGTAGCATTTTTGAGAGTGAGAGAGTATAGACTTTTCGATGTATAATATTTTTGGGGTTGTATTGTATTTAAGTTTTCTGATATGTATATATGTTTGTGAATACTGGTTGTTTGGAGAATACTTTTTGAGATTATAGATACGTAGAAACTCTGGTATATTATTGAGGAGTTGTTATTATATTCGTTGCATAATTGAGATTATGATATCAGATATAAGTGAATGAATCACGTGGCACCCGGACGCCACTTGGCGGGTTCCGGACGTCACAAGGTGGTATCAGAGATTTATTTTAAATAACACTCTAGAACCTAGTTTCGGGTTTAGGACGTTACATATGTCCACAATAACTCGGTGAAGGGGCAACCAATAAGGAAACCTAGACTTACCGAAAGTGGATTAAGGCTGATGAGATGGTGCGGTGTTACATTTGGGAATCTATGTCAAATATTCTGCAACATTAGCATCAGTCTATGCTTTCTGCCTATGATATAAGGCAGAACCTCAAAGAAATGTTTGGAGATCAAAATTGTGTTGCTAGGCAGACTGCTATGAAGGAACTTATGAATACTACTATGGCAGAAGGGGCCCCAGTAAGGGATCATGTTCTAAAGATGATTAGTCTTCTCAATGAGCTAGAGATCCTTGGAGCTGAAATCGATGGGGAAACCTAGGTCGATATCATTCTCTAGTTGATGTCTAACTCTTTCAAGCAGTTTTTCCTGAACTACAACATGAATAAGCTCTCTTACTAATTGGCAGAACTACTTAAAGAGCTTTAAGTAGTTGAGGGCCTCACTAGGTAGCCAACTATTGCTTTTGTGACGTAGAAAGGTTCTTCTTTTAGGTCGAAAGGCCGAAAGAAGCAGAAAAAGGTTCAGAAACCACAGGGAGTTCCTCCAGTAGTGTGTGGGCCGCAGGATAGAGTGAAAAAGCCTAAGGGCAAGTGTTTTCATTGCAAGCATCCAAGGCATTGGA